>NC_143398.1:23495394-24120394 GCF_052110815.1 Crocodylus siamensis | reverse complement strand
CACTTGCATGATCAGGGGGCAGCACGGCAGGCCCTATGAGGAGAGGCTCCGGGACCTGAACGTGTTCAGCCTCCACAAGAGGAGGCTGAGACGGGATCTGGTGGCCAAGGGAGACCAGCAGGCAGTGGGAGACTCCCTGTTCCGAGCACTACCGGGAGGAACAAGGAATAATGGCCATAAGTTAACAATCAGTAGATTCAGGCTACATATCAGGAGGCACTACTTCACAGTCAGGGCGGCTAGGATCTGGAACCATCTTCCAAGGGAAGTGGTGCTTGCTCCTACTCTAGGGGTCTTCAAAAGGAGAACAGATAGACACCTAGCCAGGGCCATTTGACCCCAGCATCCTTTCCTGCCTATGGCAGGGGGTCAGTCTCAATTATCTGCTTAGGTCCCTTCTGACCCTACCAACCATGAAACTATGTGCATTTGGGTAATGTAATGAGACCAGATCAGAGCCCTGGGCCTAGTCAGGCCCAATCAGAGGATCAGGGCAATTCACTCGAGTGCCTGGGCCCAAATGGTCCTAATGGGGCAATCAGGGCAGCCAGTCCCGAGGCCACAGCCAACAGGCCCCACCCATTCCAGCCTTTCTAAAAGCTATGCCTAACCTGTAGTACTCTGTTTGGCAAAGATGGTACTTGCTGATGTACCTGTGCTTTCTTGCTTCACTTATCAGATCTCTGCCCCTGACTCTTGCCATACCTCAACTCCAGCTCTGAACTTTAATCTATCTTGACTCCAGTTTGGGCATTCCCCCTTGACTTGGCTGTAGCCCCAGATTCCAGTTCTGACTCCTAGCTCACCCTGATCTTAGCACTAGCTTCTGTTTATCCTGATGATGGCTTCTGACTCCCAGCTCCCTGGGAACCCAGAACCTAGACTTCCCCCACATATCAGGTGACCTTTCTGAACAATCCACATCCTAGTTCCTAGCAAGAAAGGATTTCCAACATTGCAGTGGTACTGCAATAATTAAACCAAAACCATTAATATAAATGGTCAAGAGCAGAGGAGATGTGACCATACACCTGGGCCTAAAGTAGACAGAAAAGAATAATGAATGATGGCAGAAAGAAAAGAATCTGTAAGCAAACTGATGCAATGCCCACACTGAAGAAAAATGAGGATTCAGTAAATCTAGATTAAGAATCTGCATTTCTGCAATGGCATCTGAATCAGCAACTGAAAAAAAAAATCACAGAGCAGTTTATTATATCAAACAGTTCAGGATCAAAAGCACAAGTGTAAAATTTGGCAACTCACCTTGCCATTCCTACTATAGGAAACAGTTTTTGTATTAAATTAAACTGGCCAAAGTACTCGCCTTCGCACAGTTGCAGTAATCAAACGTTAATGTTTTATAAATAAAATATTTTCATTTCATCTGATTTCCCTCTACTAGTAAGTATGTGTTTAGTTTTGTACCCTATTTTACTCATGTGATACAGCTTGACACTGAGCTTTTGGTCATATCAAAAACCTATAAAAGTTGAACATTTAAATGTATTAAACAACTGAATTGTGAGGTAGAATTATTTATTTACTTTGTAAGACTTTAGCATAAGATAGCACTGAGGATTTCACATGAGATTTTTCTATCCTAGTTTATGACCGTGTTTGACACTTTTTTTTATCTGTGAAGAGCTTCAGGATAGACAATGTTGCATGTTTTGCCATCTGGTGCCAAGATGAAAAGGTTTTTGCCATTGCCAACTCTAGAACAACAAACATAGAGTTGGCCATGAGAAAAGCACGGGCTTTGCAGGTTGAGGCCAACAACTTTGAGTGACTGTCCTTGCACCTTGTTGATGCTCATGGGAAAACTGAGACAGATCAGGAACTTGATCTGCTCTTTTAATTGAAACAGCTCCGAGGGAATGATTGGAAGGCATGGAATGAAGACATGCTGTCCCGCTGCATGGCCAGTCATGATGGTGGCTTCAGTGACATATGGCATGAGCTTCTTGACAGCCAATTGTGTTCCATCGCAGAGTGCTGGTGGGTCCAGATTCCTGAGAATGATAGGTGCACCAATCTTTGGCTCCGGATTGTGTGAAGGCACACCTGGTGGTCCGAGAGAACTGAGAAATTCTGTTGGGTAACTGACTGTCATTGGTGTCTGGGACAGTGTCCACTGACTTGTATTTTTGCACAGTGCCAGGCAATTGAGAAAGAAGGTCTTTGTTTATGGTATTGACCAAATAATTTTTTGGTGCCAGGATGGCTTTTTGGCATAGCCACTTGTGGTCATGAAAGTGATGTACAACATTTGGAAAAACTGCCTCTTTTAAGTTCTCCCAACTGTTTTCCCAATGTTGTTCATTGAGAGAGTTCCATCTTGATTCTCAGGTACCATGGCCCCATTTCCCAGTTTGCAGCAAACTCTCTGTTAGATGCATTCACACGTTGGTCATGAGGCTGAGTCGCTGAATGTTTTTCCAAATGTACTCCTCCCATTGTTTTGTCATTATGTCAAAGATCTTGGAGGGTGCAATCAAGAGCCTCTAAGGCAGTTTTGTGAGACATTGTGCGCTCATCCCAGACAAGGAGCTGGCACTCCTGCAGGACCTTTGCTTTGCCCCGGCAATGTTGCAGGTTGGTGCCTCTGCACTTGCCAGATTTAAGGGCAACTTAAGCCTTAGTGAGCTGGTCTTCCTTCTATGACATGAGAGGAGTGGACAGAGTGGAACAATCCATCTGCTGTCAACTTGAACCTCAGAACAATGAACTTTGATGGTTGTTGTGAATCCACCATCTGGTTTTCTCCAACGATACAGTGGGTATCCATCTTGTCCAGTCTGTGTATCCTTCAGAAGATCACATGGGAATCTTTTTGTGCATTTATTATCTTTCATGCATGGTGAGTTTGGATGCTTCCACAGGGACCATGCACCATCTGTGCTTTGACAATGCTAAACAGAAGTGGATCAATTTCTGGATCTGGAAGTTCAGCACTGATGATGTCATCCACTCTGCAGGCATGAAGTTCATCCTGAAGCCACAGCAGAATGTAAGCATGTGGCAGGCCACACTTTTGCCACTGAATTGTGTACATGTAGCACTGAATGGCTCCAAAAATCTTTCCCTTGTTGATGAGATTCATTAATTCCTTCACTTTTTGTCAGAATACTCTTGCTAGCAAATCACGCTTATCCTGTGGTTTTTGGCCTGGCACCAGTTCATTAGCTACTTCTGCCCAAGTTTGGCGACAGGTGAAGGTAATGAAGAGATAAGGGCGGCCATAGTTTTGCACATATGTCATGGCATCCTGAGTGCACTCATGCATGTAGCGAGGCCCACCTGTGAAACTGGAAGGCAAGATGACCAATTGGCCAACATAGGCAGCATCTCCATCATTGTTCATGGCATCCCTGAGGTGAACATAGTTTTCAACTCTGAGTTTCTTTTGGTTCATTCGAATGAAATCTCAACCTTTCTGCTTCAGTTTTGGCATACATGTCCACAGCAAATTGATGGAAGAGATCTTTGCATTGCAAGATGTGATTGAAACTTCTAACTCACAGCATCATCCTGTAGGCATAAAAGTCCATGGCAGAAATCTTCTTTTGAGTTGGTAGCCCCGTTGCTGGGTTTGTTTGTCGCAGTTCAAAAGGGCAGCCATCATCACCCTGCCAGAAAATTAGTGGATACTGAAGTGCATCATTTCATTGGTATGTCTCAGCAATTCTCCGGAGGGAGTTGTTCCTGAGTTGCAACACAATGTCTTGATTGCCATGTTGTTCACCAGCCAGAATGACTGCCACTTCCGATGTTTTGGGTGCACTGAAGCGCCGCTCATGCTCACCAGCTGGAGTGTTGTCTGCCTCAGTGACAACATTATACTCTGGAGTCATCTTTTCGATGGCACACTTGAAACTGTGAACATAGTTGTTTCCCTCGTGGAGCATGTCTTGCAACTGCAACACCACCTGCAGGTTGGTTTGAATGACATTGTTGCAACGCTGTTCAGCTTGCTTTGTATTGTCACCCATGAAGTAGATCTGCAGGAATTTGGGCTCTTCATTTGGGAGTGACATCAGACTGCCAATCCAATGATAAATCTGGCCCCGCAATTGAAATGTAGGCATGTAGCCAGATTCTCTGATGTCTTTTGTGGTGCCAAAAGATGTAATTTGGAAGCATGAGTTGTATCTTCTAATGTTGTTTTGGAAATTATGTTCATCTGGAGTGTTGCTTGTCAACAATATATGAGGGGCTCAGGAGGATCATTAATTTGAGACAGTTGAACCTTGCCACCGTTGCAGCATCTCTCTGGAGCGTCTCCTTTCCATTTCATTGCAACGCAGTGGCTGCAAAAAGTCGCCAATGAGCCAATTGCAGCTAATGGATCAGAACCGTAATCCAAAGCTGGACTGTAGAAGAATGCAGAGTTTTCTTTTTCCTTCCAGGGCTGGTTCCTTGCTGCAGCCATTGCTGCTCTGTTTGCAACTTGCTGTGCAGGAGTTTCAGTTGCTCTGGATGCAGCCATTGCTGCTCTGTTTGTTTCTCATCTTGCAAATTTCTGCTCTGGTTGCAGTATTTGCAAGTCAATTTTTGGCAAGTTTGCTTCTTGTAGATTGCCTTACAGGGAATGCCTCTCACAACCCCCTAATCAGTCCCTGAGAAGGCCCAATACGATTTTCTCCCTGGGCCTTCCTTAAGCCCTCATTCTGCCTGTGCGTGCTCCCAGGTCCTGTTAATCAGTCCCAACCACAGGCCTTAGGGGAATACCCCTAAATGCGGAGCCTTCTTCAGTTGTAGCAGTTGACCTTGGCCAGGAGCTTTGCTAAAGAATGTTTTGCACATGCAAATTTATTCTGCTTCCTGGGCCTGATCTGTCACAGGGGGTTATGTAGTATATATAAAAACTAAAAAGAACAAAAACAAAAAAATTGAGAATTTTTTTTTAACCAAATCAAAAAATAGCACCCAGCTGCATGCCCCCAGGGTCCCTTTAGTATGCATGCAAAGTTTCAGGTCTCTAGGTATCATGGTCTTGGAGCTATGGCACGTGCACATACACACACACACGCGCATGCACACACCCCCTTTTATTAATCTAGATTATGGCAGCCTATGGAAGCCATCTCATTAGAAAAACAACAAGTATGGGAGAGCAAGTAATAACCATGGGTCCTGGTTTTTTCTGATTAAAACCCTCAAAATCCATTATTAAAATGAAATGCCCCCCACAGCCCTGCAGCCCTACTGGTGCCCCTTACTCCCCCCTATAACCTCCCAGCCCTGTGTGTGCTGCTCACTCCCCACCCACAGCCTCTGCTGGAGGGGCTCTGCAGCTGCCAGGGCTATGGGATCAGGGACCAGGGCCCGGTCCTTGAGCCCACACTGTTCAATATCTTCATCAGCGACTTCGACAAGGGGGTGAAAAGCACCTTGTTCAACTTTGCAGATGACACTAAGATGTGGAGACAGAAGACAGCGGCTTCTGCAGCAGAACAAAGCACGGAGCCCTGGCTCCCTCCTCTCCCTGTCCCCCACCTGCCTGCTGCAGGTTCAGGTGTGGGGCTGACTCCCCACCACAGTGTGCAGTCCCAGGGGGCAGAGGGGACCCATACCCCCCAGATCTGTGAATGGGACAAAGCTGGTGTGCACAGTGGGCTTGGGCTCCCATCCTGCTGCCTTCCCCCCAGGGCCTCCACAGCTCATGAGTGTGACCTGGTGTTGCAGGGCAAAACGCAGCCACTCAGGAAAGCTGCTTATTGCTGCAAGCTCCGTGCTGCCCTGGTGACACATCTCCTGAATGCAGGGCTGTAGTAAGGGGCACCCGGGAGTGCGCAAAGCAGTGGGGAGCTGCCCCCTCCACCTGTGGACAAGCCGCCCCCCTCCCTGCCCTGCCCGCAGATGAGCCACTGCTTTTTGTCCCTGGGGACAAATGGCCACGCTCGTAAGGACACAGCCTTGGAGGGAAAACTAAGTCAGATTAATTGTTACAAGTGATCTTCAGGCAAAAAGTAGTTTGTTCAATTTTGATGTTTTCTGCTGTTATCAAAATTATATTAGCTACAATTCCAGTTTTTGAAACCTTTATCAAACCACTGTCAATATAGGTCTAAATAACTTTTGATCTGAAAGCTATTTTTCATGGGAAATAGTTCTAAATGGTAACAGTATACCTATTTTCAAAGGGAAGAGCTATCTTGCATGGAAAATCTTAGACACAGATCAAGTTTGTAGGGTTCAGTTGAAACCAAGGGCTATTATGCTAATAGTGATTCCAGCAATGTGCATGCTTCTGTTGAAGACAACACTTAGTCATTCAAGGAAGAGGTATTAGAAAAACAACAAGAATAAATCAAATGACTAAAGTGCAATAGGAAAAGGAAATCTTTTACCCTAAACTCCCTTCCTTTGAATTGCTCCTTGAAACAAATGTACTTCTGCAAGAGCTTTGCTCCTGTTTTTTCAAAACCACTTTCAGTGCTTGAACAAGCTTGTAAAATCCTTGCAGCAGCAACTGTTTTATCGTGTATTTGTACAGTGCTGAGCATACTCCCAACACCCAACAATTAGCAACAGGGAAAACTGATTGTCAAGCTTCTGTGCACTCACAGGATGATCAAGCCCTAGGGGCCATGTATTCAAGGAGTATCAACTGCTTTATCATGTACTGCCACAGGGTCTTTTCAATAGGTGAAAAGGGCATGACTCTTTGTCACACCGCTGAACATATTAGCTGCTCAGTGCTGTAATACATCAAAGCTCTTGAGGCAGGGTTGTCGAACTCATCTGGCCACCTAAACTGGATCTGGACTATGGGGCTCCTTGCAGGCCAGATCTGGATGCACCTCAAGCAAAAGGGTGAACAGCAGCTGAATTAACCCCACGGTGTCAGTTTGGGGAGCTGCTAAAGTTAATACAACTATTGCTCACCCCACAAACAACTCCCCAGTGGAGCTCTTTGCCAGGGAATTCCATGGTGGGTCAAGTGGTGGCAGTGGTCAGGGAGCCACAGGGACTAATACTGCCATCACTCCCCCTGTTGCCAAAATCCAAGGCCCTCCAGGAGCCCCCCTGGCCAGATGATACAGTTTACAGACTATGGGCCAGATCCAGCTCACAGACTATCTTTAAGACCCCTCACTTAAGGTATAAATAGTGCACTAAGCATCAGAGGCACAGGCTGAAGTGTCTGCAGCTGGTAGGCCTAGAAAGCCTTGTCTAGGTGGGACCCATTAGCCTCTCACCCACAGGTATTAACTAGGGCTGGCAAGAAAGGGGAAGCTTGTGAATACCCCAGGTATGCAACTCACCTCAAACTGAAACTTAACCAATTGTATTTGGACTGCTGGGTGGTAGTGCAGTACAGAGCTAGAGGTCTTTGGACCGCGTACCTAAGGTGCCCTTTCCAATCCTTCTAAATGCAGACAGGCTCTTGCAGATTTCCAGGGCAGGATCAGTTAGTGATGCCCCACATTGGGCAAAGAGCCAAGTCATACGGGCATCTATCTATGCTGTTGCAACATAAGTCCTGCTCACACTTGAGCCCACCTGCAACAACTCACAGTCACCCCCTGATCCATACAGTTTGCCAGCTCCTGATACAGCCTGTGCTGCAGAGAGCCCCCTGGCTCTGACTATTGCCTGCATTAGGCTTCCTAGTTCCACCACGTGCCCGGAGTCAGGTCCTTTCCTGGGTCTGGGTCTTCAGAGTTACTGTTGCCTCCTGTTGCTGGCCAGGGGGACAGTCACGTGTTTGCTTGCCTACCATGGTGGGTCACAGATAAGATGGGAACAGTCATTTCCTGCTTAGGCAAATCTTCCTACAATGCTGAGTTAATTTCATGAAAGCACTACTACATAAAGAGAGATTGATTTTGTACCAAGTCACTACATGTCAGGGAGAATAGCTGAAGGAGGATTATACGGCACCTCTTCCACACGCAGAGTGAGATGAGTTACAGTCCTGTAGCCCTTGAACCTCCTTGAGCAGGGGTAGGCAACCCCCGGCATGCATACCAGAGGGTGTCGCGCTCAAAGGCACTTTGCTTGGCACTCACACCTCAAGACAGATGGCGGGGAAGGGGCCAGGGCTACACTACTACAACAAGGATCAGGCCCCTCACAACTGCCCTGCCATCTGCCCCTGGCACACCAACATCTTACAAGTTGAGGGTGTGGGTGTTTTTGGTACTCTGCTCAAAAATGTTGCCAACCCCCACCCTAAAGGGTTGTGAGAGATCTTTGATTCATAAAAGCTGTCATGAACTGAATAGCGCACATAAGTGGATGTTCAACCTAAATTCACCTCTTACTTTAGAGTCTCGTGAGTCTTTCACTTTTAATAGGTTTCGTTTAAAAAACATGTACTATGTAATCGTTGGCAGAAACTTGCAAATACATAGTGACATGCAAAAGCCGGGGGGGAAGAATTTTTATATGTCTGTCATCTCTGCCAGATGCTGTTGGCACTAAAAGGAGCCAGGTTGATCAGGTTCAGTTGCCTGGGGCTTCTTCCTCAATAAAGTTCATGTATGCTACCAGCTCAAATCTTCACTGATAAACCTGGGAAACTAAGTTATATTCCCCAAGTGCTCACTTACAAACAATAAATCCAATATTTTAAACAGGGAAAATTGAGGTGAAACAGGGAGGGAGAGGGCTGTGGGGAAGGCGGGGAGGAACGCAGTATACACTTTACATTAGTAAATAGGGCTGTGCGAAGCTTGGGGTGGTGATTCGATTCGGAGGAGATTTGGCCTGATTCAGTGGCTGAATCTCCAAATCTGGATTGAATCAGGGGACAAATATAAAGGTCCAAATCGATTCAAAGCTCTCCAAATCTTCAGAAAAGATTCGGGGAGCTTTAATGATTTGAGCAGTCGCTGGTTGCTAGGGGACCATGGAGGACACTCCCCCAGCCCTCCCATGACTGCCTCACCCCCCTGCCCCGGCTTGGTACTTAAAAAAGAAAAAAAGCCCCAGTGCCTCTGTTTCTCGTGTATTGCTGGTGCCCTGTGTACTAGGTCATTATGTGATGGATGTGAACTATTTGTAGGCAAAGTGCAAACATTGATTTGTGTGCAGATGGACAAGATGCGAAGGAAGGCTTTGTTTGCCAATGTGCCTGTATGCAGTGGAGACCTCCGACAGGTCTTTATGTGCAAGGCATTTAGTGCCGAATCCATGCAGAGCCCTCTCTGGCTGTACTCTCCCTGGGCACCCCCTGCTGGCGTGATGCAGTATAGCAGAGCCTCTACCTCTAGTTTTCTTTTGGTGGTCTAGCTGATACACCCCGCCCTGCTAGGATCTCCACGGTGTTAAGCCTCCGGCTATCTTACACAAATGTTCTGTTTTCAGGGGTACCTAAAATCCTCTCAACCTGGGCTCAGGCAAGCCTCAGCAATCATCCACAGAAAGCAATCATTTCCTGTCAGGCCTACTGCTCAATAGGTAGGATCTAATAGGAATTGGGTTTCCTTGGTTCCTAGCCATGTCCACGTCCTTCCAATGTTCTCATCCTCTGTCAGCCACCAACTGATGTTTAAATGTCTTCCTCTAAGACTTTTACCTGTTTGAAGCATTGTGAAGCCAATTAGGTCCCCAGCAACCCATTAGTTCTTTCCCCGACTCATGCAAAGTGTGTATACCTCATTATAATGTGTTTACCCTTAAGGTAGATGACATCCATATTGTACACATCTCCTCAGTTGAAAGGGATTTTGGAGGCTGTGCCCTCCTATTTTCTAATGGGCTCTTTGCCACTTACAGGCCCCAGCAGCTGAGATAAGCTAGGCTTCATGCTTCCCCCTCTGCTGAGGTTTAGGATATGGGAAAACTCCAATAACTCTGCATTAACTGTAAAGCCACTCTTCATCTGGCATATATCTACTCTTGTATACTGATGAGTGGGGTGAAATGAAAACGCAGGCTTGAGTGCTCATTAATTCTTCAAGCCTTTTCCTGACCACTTCTGCTGACCTGCACTTTTCTACTTCACAACAGCCATTCTTTGCTTTCTGACTACTTTCAATCACTCCTTTTGCATGTACTGCCCCTACCCCTGCTCTTTTTTCAGTTTCTTTTCATGGAAAATTGTGTAAACCAACACACTAAATGATGGCAGGCTCCTAGCTACTTGAACACACCAATTCACTACCTCTGAACTTTTGAGCTATATTCAAAATGTACAATGTGTTTAGTTGTTTCAAGAATTCCCAATAGACAAAGCACTCCTCTGTTATTAGCAGTAAAGCCTCTTCCTTGCGATTCTCCTTGGTATATTTTGGTACTAAGAGTATTGAAAGTGAAAGAAGGATGCCTCAGAATTAGTGGGGTTTAAGGAGACTGTGTCTCTTAGGATGCATGAAAATTGCATGTGACTCAGTACCTATAAGCTCTCATTAGTGCTAAGCCAATCATTTGCAAGATAGGATCCCTCTGGGAAGGAACTATCCAAAAACCCTAAGCCTACAAAGATCTCTCAGTAACTTAATGACCCCTTGACAATATCTGTAATATGTTTTTTGTAATGATTTTGGAACATGTCCTATGAGGTGCTAAGTGTGACACAGTAGGATGTGCGTGAAGCACATTGTGAACTCCATTTGATAGCAGGAACTCCATTGCTGTTATGTGCAGAACATGTTGAAACCTGCCCATGGCAGATTGCTGTACTTCATTGTAGACAGCAGCCTATCCAGGACAGACGTCTGACAAGTCACTAAAAGACTCCCTGAAATTTAGTCTAAGGCCATAGAATCAGACTGTTCCATATGGGCTAGTAGGTAATAAAAATGTTTACTCAGATGGGGTGACCATGACTGGGAGAGAGAGTTAAGGGGTTTCACAGATCATATGAAATGAGACCAGGTCTCCTTAGAATGAGCTGATGCTTGAGCAGAAGATCCATCATTAACACTTGAAGCCAATGTACTGCAGTGATAATGAACAAAAGGAACTCTCCCTAGCATGGACTACTAGCAGAATTTGGGCTCACAGAGAGGAAGACATCAGACTACTGCAGGGTACATCTCAGGACTTTCGCAAAGATCTCATTCTTAGACATTATACGAGTAAAGTAACTGATTAAGAGATTCCACTACTAAGCCTATGTACTTTACCTTGCTGATATGGTGTCCACACGGTTCAGTTATAAGTTGAGGGAGCTTAAAAGCCTAGCTGAAGCTTTGAGTAGCCTATGCCAAATTCTGTGCTGCCAATAGTTTAAAACTAGACTGGGTAACTCTATAATGCATGGTAGTCACATGTGACTACCATGTAGGCACACCCTGCCTCCAATCGTGCCAATATTCACATGATGTTATTACATCTGATCTGTCAGTTTTGCAAAGTGCTACAGGGATCATTCAGTTTTGACAATAAGAATTCAGAAGCTTAATTAAAATGTGTTGAAAAACCTAATTTCAATTGACCTAAATGGCTTCTGTACTTCAGAAAACTCAGTCAGTCAGAGATGCCTGCTATCCAGCTGTATTATGTATCTGAGGTGCTGAGAGGAAAGTTGCTTCTCTTCAGTTGTAAATTCATCTGTCACATGCCATGCACAGCAGGACTAGCCCCATGGGTCACCATGACACGCCCCTCCGGTAGGGAGCCAATCCTGCCTCACTCTGCCTCCTCCTCATTGCTCTGCCTGCCATGCCTTGATGCAATGCATAGGCTGCCCCCTAGAGTCATTTCTGTCACTGTGGGACAAGTTCACCAAACACCAACTGCCTGGGCTTTTAGCTCTAATATATGTTGGCTCAAATTATTTGTTTATTCAACAGAAAATTTGACCTTAAGCCATGTGTTACCTTATTCATAGGCAAACTCTCAATGCAATGCATAAGCTGCTTTGGGGGGATGCCGCCTAGAGTCCTCAAGTGGGCCTGCTGGAACTGAAGGCATATTAGTTTAATCAGACACCCCAGTCTTTCTTGTGACAACAGACCTGAAGTCTTCTGATGAACATGTTGTGCATTGCTAGCAGCTGGGTCTCATAGACACTGATTATGGCCCTAATCATAGCCTCCTGGCCCTAATCTTGCCTTAAAGGCACTAATTAAGGCCTCCTTCTTCCCCATAGCCAAGTCCATGCCTCATGGGTCTTACTGTTGTTTCAGGTACCAGGCCCTTTGGCCCCATCTTTGCACCACTTATCTAGCCCTCAGGGCCCCTGCCCCCAGCAGGGTTGCCCACCATGTCCTGGATCCCTTGCAGGGCTGTTACCTCCCAGTCCTAGATCTGGAGGGCTGTTTCAGCCTATAACAGCTGGGTTTCCACCCACTCAGCCCAAGGGGCCCTGCAGGTCTCTATGCCCAGAGTACTCTTCAGGCATGCCTTCTGGCCTCTGACCACTTTTGTAGCCATAATCCAAGCCTGCAGTTACACAAAGGCAGATCCACCAGTTTTAACTTAAACTCAAATCCTACCTTAGGTCTCTGTACCACTGCAAAGCTGTACTCATCAACTGTCTCCTTCCCAACCTTCAGGCCTTTCCCAGGCAGCAGCTTCTTCCCTCTAACAGACTGGGCTTATACAAGCTCTTCCTTGCTAAGGTTAGGGACAGACTGACCCCTTTGTCCCCAGCTTATATGTTGCCTTCCTCGTCCCACTTCTTGTCACCTGACCTGGCTCCCTAGCAACCACCCCAGGTGCTGCTAATTTCCCTAAATCAGCAGTCTCCAACCTCTTGCCTGCAGTCTTCATGTTGCCCCTGTAGCCCTTTTCGGTGTTGCTTTCTCTTCTGCTAAGTTTCACCTTTTCCCCTAAAAACAACAGGCACCCTCTCTCCCTGTTACAATAGGTTTGAAATGTTCACAGAACATGGTGGCAGACCCATCTTTGCCTTTGATATACAGGTTCCTTCCAGTAGTTAGGTTTGAATTACTGGTCCTTCATTTACTATTGCAATTCTAGTGATGGAAAACTGCAGGAGTGGTTTATCCTTTATACCTGGTGGTTGCATTTCATGCAATTATGATACAAGAAAGTTCAATCAGTTTGAAACTATTACTGAAGAATCAGAACCTTGTTCCAATCATAGTCATTATTTTGGCTGTTGATGTTGTCTAGCCGCTGCCTGATAACTTTTCTTGTGGCAGGTATAGGAGTTCTGTGCTAGGCCCTCTTTTGTGTGTGTATGTGTTTATAGTCAGCTAGCAGAGCCTGTCAATGGGAATTATAATGGGTTTTTCCACTGCTGCACAAAACATTAGGATCAACTGAAAGAGACCTATAAGGCCTTGGCTTATGAAGTAACTAGTGGGTGCTGGCTACCCTAAGTATCATGCACCCTGATGGCAAGCAACCAAATATCCCAAATGCACAAAGGGGGAAAAAGGAAGAACAGAAATAAAAAATGGGGAGAGAAAGGGAGGCTGCAGAAACTGTGCAAGGACAAGGTACAAAGGGAAATATGTAGGGAGGGCCCATCCTCCGACATCTCAGTCACAAGCAATACAGAAGAGCTCCAGAGGTCAGGAAGCATTTGCTGAGCAAGGTGCTCTCATCCTGGTGATCATACCTGATACTGCACTTTTAAATCCATCTTCAAGATTTAAGAGCTTGCCTATTGTACTGTCATCAGACTGATCAATAGATAATGTTTCTCCCTTCTGTTTCTGGGGCATCTTTGTACCACCTGTGCAATATCACCAGGCTGAGCCCCTTGCTGAGGGAGGAGGATTTAGAATTGTTGATAAATGCTGTGCCTCTTCAAGGCTGGATTATTGCAATTCTTTGTTTGCAGGAGTTACTGACTGTGTTATCTCCAGAATGCAGCTTATACAGAAAGCAGCAGCTCATAGTCTCTTAGGCACTCAGTTGTTTCAAAATAATATTCCCTTTTTAAAATCTCTGCATTGGCTTCCAGTAAAATTCCATGTCATCTTTAAAGTCTAGCTATTCGTTTAGAGCACAACTGATGCCGTATTTGACTCTTTTGCCGTCTTTCACTATGTCTCTTGTTGCTCAACAAGTTTTCAGCTGTTGTTGGCCAACCAAGAACATGACCCCATAGTGTTAAACACTGTATAGATACAGGGTAGTAAATGGTTCCTGTCCTGAAGAGCTTGCAATATAAATATGCAAAATACTCCTAGAGTTGAAGTGCTATGATACACAAGCAGACTGAACACTGAGGGCAGCAAATGGCACACGTTTTTCCTTTGAGTGGAACTAGTTAGGAAGGGGGTGTATTACATGGAAAGAAAAGGGAAGGGGTTGAAGACAGGAAAAAGGAGAAGAGACTAAGAGGGCAGATGTGGAATGAAGCCAAGATGAAGAGATCAAGGATTGTCAATGGCCCACTTCAGGGAAATGGGGCTGAGTTTGATCCGCCCTTCCCTACCCAGCTGAATCCACTGACCATCCGTATTCCAGAACCAGAGGCTCTTCCGTGAGCCTGCCCCAGCAACCGCTCTCAAGCCCCCAGTCTCCAGTTGCTCCAAGAGAAAATGCTGGGGACAAATGCAGAGCAGACTTGGATGTGGAAGGCAAGGCAGAGTGTGCCCATCCAAGGCCAACTGCTGATCTGGTTTAAATTAAGTCTTGGGAAAGAGAGGAAAGGACACAGTTCAAGCAAATAGCCAATTGGCACAGGGCAGAGAAACTCTTATCAGGGTGGTAGAAATTTTCTAACCCTCTGGCTGGCTGCTTCCATTTCTTCTGGCTGGCTCCTTTCCCTCCCACATTTTCTTTTTAAGTTCCCCCTCCTCCTCTCCTCAGGCCACATGTCAGAGGGGTTTAGGAAGGGCACCACCCAAGTCTTGGTAGGCAAAAAATGGGATGGAAATGTACAGCTTGGGACACTAATTGCAAGAGTTCTGTAATTATGCTCCTCAGAGGCACAGACTGTGTCTGACTCGGCATTTAAACTTAACGGTGACAGCTGAAACGCTCTAATTTGCTGATCAACTTCAAAATAAGATGGATCATCTCAGCTAACTCCCATTCTCAACAAACTTTCCCCACTCTCACTTTGGTTTTCTTTAATTTATTCTAGAGATTCTCATGTGTGTCCAACATTTACCATTGAAGTCACCAGAAGGTTGTCTCTAGAAGAACATATTCTTAAAGGACAGGACAACATTGCATTAAGGGGACTAAATAACTTTCTTACTAAGTGCCAACTACTCACTCAGTTTTAAACAGACTTTTAATACACAGTAAGAAACCATTGGACCTATTCCCCTCCCCCCTTTCCCCCCACAAAAAAAGAAAGGAAAAAACTGTAAAATAATTTAAAAATACTAAAAAGCTGACGGAATATTGGTTAATAGTTTCTAAGGAATGTTTTTTCAATACATCGTAACTAACAGAGCATAAATTGAGCCTTTTCTCTCTAAAAAATCTCTATCAGTCCTGTAAGAGAAATTTTTTCCTAAAAATATTTTGAATGAAGCTCAGCATCCTCAAAGTGCTATGCTCTGATGCTTTGGCCTTAGCTCACTGTAGACAGAGCATGTATCCTGAATGCAGGTATACAGAATTGCTGCCCAGCCAGCCGTTAGAAATCTTTATTAGAAAGTTACTCCCCTTTGAAAATATTCTTTTTAGTCACTGAACTCTGACTCCCTCTCAGGTTCATTATACAGAGAGCATTAAGTAACAAGTTTTCAGAGGATAAAAAAGCTTTGTGGTTAATATGGGGGGCGGGGGTGGAAGAAGAGCTCCATGTATTTGGGAGAAATAAATAGCTGAATATCATGTATTACCTGAAATTGTTCCTTACATTAACTATATTTTTGTAACGATTTTGAAGTGTCCAACATAATAAAAGCCTTAGTCTGTCTGTCTGTCCATCCGTAATGCTCTGGGTCAGCTGCACATGCGAGTGGGCGCGCACCAATTGGCTGCAAGGGTCTGAAGCGTTATGCCTCCCTCTTCCCCCCCCCGCCACCCCAACAGCCAGCAGGGAGAGGAAGGCAGTGGGGAAGAGAGGGAGAGAAGGGGAACAGGATTTTGTCTGTCTGTTTAGGTCTGTTCCAACCCTAAGCACTATGAAACTATGAGTTTCTGGTGGCTGCCTGCCCCTGCCATGCGCCCTCCTCTCTGCTGCTGTCACTGCCACCTGACCCCGACAACAGCCGGCAGAGGGGGGGAGGCATGTTGCATGCTGCTAGGTGTTGGCAGCCACTGCCACATACAGCCTCCCCTTCCCACTGTTCCTGGGAGCTGCTGGTGGTGCAGGATGGAGCAGCAGGGGGTGGGGGCGGTGGCGCATGGGGCCGGACACAGGTGGTGGGGGGGGATGCAGGGGGCCCAGGGCTAGAGGCAGAGGGGCAGCACTTTAATAGGGCTCTTTTGGCAGCTTTATCTAATAGCTGATTCAGTCAGCTACCTCTTCCAGTAAAGCACAGGTTTTAATGTCTGTCAGCAGCCAACATGTCTAATACTACAGATTTCTATTGGAAATCTCTGGGTTTATTTTGTGAATCATCTTTTACACCTAACAGGGCTAACACTGTGTGGCACTCTATAGTTTGAAAGGATCTCATGTACCACTTGAAGTGGTACAGTCTCCTTAATATGGAGAAAATTGTATCATTATAAAAAAAATACTTTACATAAATATAATTATTCCTATACAAGAAGGTGAATACCTGTTCTGGTCCAAGTCCCTGGTATGCTCATGTAACTAGGACTTTTATTGGTAGATTATATCAGCAAAACACATGCCATTAACCTCACTTAAATTGTAAGCCAGTCCTAAATGCCTTACTGATATCAATATATTTTGGAGGAAAAGCAATGGAAGACACAGATTCCACTCTATATATTTTCTGACAGGAAGAGTTCCTAATCACTCAAAAAACTAAAAAGAAAAAAAAAAAGAGAGACCATCATCACCATCCTAGATTATGCAGAATATCAGAGTAATCACAACAACCCACCAGGGAAGAGAATTCATTTCCTACAAAAAGGCACCTGAATATCTTGTCACTATTCAGAGTATACCACAGCATATCCAAATTTGTGTAACAGAGAATGCTAATGAAGTTCTTTGACGTGCTCACATCCTGCAGCAAGACTCTGGTACCAGCTTGACTACATAGAAGATGAATGGAAGTATTTTTTATTATTAGTTGGTTGTGCAGGGGCCCTGATTAGAGCCCTCTTGTGGAAGATGCTCTAGAAACACAGAAGAGAATTTGCTGTCCTGAGGGCTTTACCACCTAAGCTGACCAGACAGATAACAGGTGAAAGGAGAAACAGGGGGGGCACAAAGAGGCAAAGTGGTCAAGTCAAGGCTCAAAGCAAGTGATGAGCAGAACCAGGAACTGAACCCAGATCTCCTAGCTTCCAAGTTCTTACCATAACCTTTAATCCATATTACCTCTTAGCAAGTAATATTTTTTAAGCCTGAATAGCCAAGTTCAAATAGTCCAAAATCCAGTCATTGACCTGGTAGAGGGTGAGTCCCTTGGATATCAAATCTTAGTCTTACAGAGCTACAACAAGAGATACAAGCCTCCAACTCCAACATGCTTGTGATAGCTCCCCTAGTAGCTCAAAAGGAAAATGTACCTAGAAATAACAGTGCCCACCCCACACCATCCCATAGACTGGGACGTGAGAGGAGCAGCAGCCCTCAAACTAGGCAGTCCCTGGTTTTGGGAAGAGGCAGGGGGCTTTGACCCCAACTGGCATCTCCTAACCAAGAACAGCATGGGGCAAGGCTGGCTGCTGTGTCACAGCAACAAAATGCCCCTGCCTCACCCTGAAATACTGTGTGTCAGCCCAGAGCAGTTCCCTTGGCACAGGGCCCCCACAGCCTGACTGCAGTGACCGAGTGTTCCCCATTCCTTCCTGGAACTTCTCTGGGTCAGCCTGGAGGAGCACAAGGAACAGGGGCTGATCTCCTGCAGCAAAGAACAGGATGGGTTCCCACCACAGGAGAATGCCCCACTCCTGACAACCAGCCGATTGGCAGGAAGTGTGCAGGTGTGGAGAGGAGAAAGAAAAATCCTTCTCCCCAGGCAGGAACCACCCCCTGCTATCTGTGGGAGCTGCTGCTTTTCAACAGCCACTTGACAGCCTGCCCCCTTTCCAGGCAGGCTGTCAATTTATTAATTGAACGAATTGGCGCCCCCAAGGACAAGCATGGCCCATGAAGCTACCTTTTGGGCTAGGAACAGACATTACACATAAACCAGTTTAAGTGATCAGAAGTTGGTATAAACCTGTAACAGAACAGATGTTCAGTGCACATAAATCAGTTTGAAAATGGCTGAAACCACTTTGAGATAAAACTGGTTGTATTTAGTATCTGACTTAACTGATTTGGGTTAAACCGGTTTATGCAATATCTGTCCCAGATCTCTTCCTGGTTTAAGTTAAATCAAAGTCCCGCACCATCCTGGCACGCTGTTTGGGCTGGGCGGGGCTCTCTGCTCCAGAGAGCTGGGTTCACCCCTCCTATCTGCTCCCTCACTGGAGCTCTGGCAGAGACTTGTAGGCACAGCAGCATCTGCCTGGCTTCCCCTGCCTTCCCACTCCTCCTGCTGCTCAAGCAGGGATCCTCCTCTCTTTCTCCCTCCCACAATGCAAACCATAACCAGCATGTGTGGTATGCTAGCTAATGCTGAGGGGTATCTGTGTAAGGCAGACAGGACAATGTTGACTCAAGGCTTTTTGCAGCTAATCAGCAGGTAGCTGGTAATGTCTCTCTGTTCCTTCCTTGGAAAAAGTTGTTTAAGAAGAGCTTGAACTAATGAGAGAGGCTTTGTTTTCTGATGGGGTATTAAATGCCAGACAGCTAATAAATGCTGTGCTTTCAAGGTAGCGGGGAATCCCTCCCTAATCAGAGCATCCTGCCAGGGCCTGGCCACACCCTGCTCAGCTCAGCACTATAGAAGGGAAGGGAAGGCTGCTCTAGCACCCCCAGCTTCTAGCCTGAGCCACTGCAGGCATGTACCTGAACTTCCTCAGTCCACACAAGATGTCTATGCAGTTACAAACTGGTTCAGCTTAGCCATATTAAACTAACCTGCAAAGATTGAATCAATTCAGACTTTTTGAATGTCTCTCCCTAGTCCTTGTGCCCCCTGGCTGGAGAGCTGTTTGTGAAGCTCTCCAGCTATGGGGCTGGAGGATTGTCTGTACAGTTCAGCTTCTGGGTTATTTTTCTACCAGCAGAAACTTCTTCCAATATAAATGAACATCTGTATACAATCTGTGATAGCAATAGCAGGCATAGATGGGGGATGCTCTTTCTTAACCAGACAGGGAAACAACTTTTGTTTTGAATGTTTTACATCACAAACTAACTGAGAAAGGATTGAGTTAAAAACTCAACCGGAGGAGTCTTAACTTCATAACATTTTAGAAAATACAGAGATTCATTCATCCACCCATGGGCTTCCTGGCATTCCAATGGAAAATCTCTTTTTCATACAGAAAAAAACAATAACAAAAAAACCAGTTCATTCCACGCATCCTACCTCAGGCTTAGATACCAGGGTATTTGCATGTATCCTATTCTGAACTATCAGGAACAATAAAAAGATTATCAAGCTTTTCATTTGCCCTGTAGGCCTTGGTTCTTGGATCTCAGATATATGTTGTCCTTTCTTTTTATTTCCTGACAGCTAATTATGCTATTGAATGACAACTAAGCAGAAAGATGTACTCCAAGAAAGTGGAAGAGATCTTTTTTAGATTTAAGAGGAGGCCATGTATTAAGGTGAGCAAGGAAAAAGCTCAGAAAGCAAGGCATATGCCAGGATTTTCAAGTCTTCCAGTACAAGATCTGCATGAAATTCAGAATGGAGCCAATTCCAGTATTATTGAGAGAACAAGCCTACATTGAAGCTCCACTCTGTACTGTGTTCCCAGAAGCCTACTGCCCAAGAGTATTAATAATGCCTTCCAGTGATCTTTTAAGTGTATATCCTGGAAATTTCTGGCATTTGAAGTAGCCCTCCTCTGAGTTGTATTAATGGCAAGACATATTAGAACTGCATACTGCACTTCATGAGGACAAAACAACACTGAGAACAAATTCGTATCTTTTTTCATAAAGTTGATACCGTTGTTCAGAGTAAGAACCACGAACTATTTCTACCCAATCAAAAGCACCAAAAGAAAAAGGATTGCTAACCAAAGAGCACTCAGAATCTGCATCGAGAATTCAAGATTACTGAAAATTAAATATCCTTCTTGTTTTCTACTTCCCTGAATGGCCTAAGCCTCAGAAGACATCTTCTTTCAAAGAAAAGTTTTCCATCTTCAGTGTGTCCAATAAAAATTCTTTGCTTATTATTAAAAAATGTTCCACAGATTGATATACTTAATCTAAGGGCCTAACAGCCAACTTATTTGTATTCTTACACCTGACAGTACCCCACGGTGATGACTGAGATATAGACATATGGGCCTCAAACTGTTTGAATTAAAAAGCCCACCCCAACCCCTGATGATTTTATATCTTCAGTATCATGTAACAGCAATACTAACTGCAGTTTAAATTATTTTGTGTTCATTTGTAAAGCAGTAGCTCCCACAAGCCCTAGCCATGGATCAGGGCCCCGTTGTGCTAAGCAAAGCACAGACATAGAATACAAAGATGAGTCTTGGGTACCCACTGAGCAGGGCTTAGTTTGGATAGACATAGATTGGCCACCATCTCCTCTCCTGCAGAAAAGAGAAAGTTTTACACCTAGATATATTTTCCAAGCAACTTTATGTTTTAGAATTGGAGTCTGCCAGGATGATGGTCTCCCTTTCTGGCAATGGTGTAACAGAGAATTGAAGAGATGTTAAAAGTATCTGTATTATAATCGGGAATACATAACACGCCCCTCCCCATCACTTACATCCCCATATCTTAACAGCACACACATTCAAAAGCATCTGGGAAAAGAATGATACATCATGAAACAATACCATTCTTTTGTTGTTAAATACTTTTAACAGGAGGGGGATGGAGAAGTTATTAATGAATGTTAAGTCCTACAATATCCATTAGATAAGAATCAATATCCCATTATTGATATGGTAAAATAAAAACTAACCTAGAGACTAACTAAAATAGAAACTAATCTAAAGTGGCACCAGATCATTGTGTTGCAGAAAAAACCAGCATGGAAAATTTCTCTAGTGTGTCTTGTGACTCAATCACACCTTCCAGGTTATTAAGGATCTTCAGATCCCTGCTGAGAAAAGTACTGACACCTGCAGAGTGCTCTGCAGAAGAACAGGGAAGATAGCTGGCCCTCCCTCAGTACTGATCCATCAGTACTTGCAGCTGCAGCAGGAAGGCTTCAGCATGTTTGGCTGCAGTTAATGCTGAAGTAGAGAAATTTGGAGATTCCCTTGGCTCTAAAATTAAATCTGGAAAAGGCTTATTAAAGTTGCTATGTTTAGTGTCTAACAGAATGGAGCAAAAGTGAGACACTGTTCACAATCCGTTATGGAAACTGAAAAGGTGTCAAGAGTTAGAAGAAGCGAGAGACTGACTTGAGAGCTAATTCCTTGAGTCTGCTAGACTGCAGTTTCATTTACACAGTGAAGGAGAAAAGGAGAGCACCCGAAAAGGTACCTGACTGGTAAGATGAGTTTAGTAAATTTTCCCAGAAGACAGAGTTATGCCCATGCTAGGATAGGGGTACCTGAATTGCTTAATCAGCATCTGACATTTATTAAGACTTCTTTGTGAAGCCTTAACGTATACAGGATCATCCAGCTGCACAGAAAATGTATTTCATACTGGATCTGGGGACAGCATGAATACAGAGGAAAAGATCTGTTTTAATATTGTACTAAAGTGGGGAAAACCCACATTAGGCATTCATTTCCAAAATAAAATGAAGAACTGGCATTTAAGGGCTTAATAAAAGCTTAATAAAAATGACCATTAAAGCATCTCCATAATTTTAATCTGTTCTTTTTTTCTCTGTCTTTGTTCTGCTTTAAGCTTTTTGCCTCTCCCCCACCATCATGCAGAAAACATTTCCAGCAAATATGACTATTGCTGGTTTGTGGCTGTTGCACAGAACAGTGAATTACATGATCATTATTTTTTTGCAAAGATGCTTCATAGGAGCCTAAAATTGAATGTGGTCATGGTGTTTGTTACAGTGATGATCCAGATAAGATGAGCCCTGTGAAAAATGACTAAAGATATGCACCTGATCCTTGTGTTGACAGGAAACAGAGTGCCTATTGGCATGTTCAGTTGCTTTTTTGAGCACCCACTGAGAGAGAATCCTGCAGTTACGGGGGGATGTGTGGGTGGGGACAGATTTGTTCTGGATGAGTTGCCATAGGGATTCTGCAGCCCAAGCAGAGGAAAAGCAGGTTGACACTTGGTGTTATTTTTGTTTTGATCATTCAGTCCAGCGTGCATCTTGATCTCTGTGCTGCAATGTTCTGCAAACTCCTTTGTGGGCCAAGATGACAGGGCTGGCCTGTTTAAGGCAGAGCTGGGGAGTCAGGGCACATGGGAACTATTTCTAGTTTTGGCAGAGATGATCCTTCTGCCTCGTTCCCTCTCTTTGTGCCTCAATTCCTGCAGCTGTAGTATTGAGAATATTAGTATATCGCAACACTGCAGCAAGGATTTATTCACTGAACTTTGAGTTTCTTGGAAAGCAGTATAAAGAAGTATAAAATAGTGCCATTGTTTTATTTTCCATATTTGTCAGGTGCTACTGTCTCTGGCACTAATTTTTTTGGTGTTAAATATCTTGAAAATAGCATACATTTATGAGAGACATTGTTTCTGGTTGTGACTGCTGCTCCCAACTACCATGTCTTGATCACATAAAAATAATGACATTTGCTTAATGGACCAGATCAGGCCATTGGATCAGGTGTAACTGAACCCGATACTCCAAAAGAGATGGAACCTCCTTGATGTCCTATGGCATGCCACCCCCAATGTGCACAGTTGTGCGGGCATCAGAGCCTCCTGATTTTGCAGCTAATTCTCTTTCAGCTGTAAGAATGGGATTCAGTTACCCTTACCTAAGCAGGCAAAACACAAATGCTTTGTAGAGTCATAACATTAGAGTCTAGTGGAGGGAAAGCAACATGGTGAGGGGGCTGGGGCACATGACTTACAAGGAGAAGTTGAGGGAACTGGGCTTATTTAATCTGGAGAAGAGAAACCTGACAGGGGATTGAATAGCATCCACCAACTACCTCAAGGCTGATTCCAAAGAAGATGGAGTGAACTATTGTCTGTGGTGGCAGATGACAAAACAAGGAGCAATGGTCTCAACCTGCAGCAAAGGGAAGTTTAGGTTAGATTTTAGAAAAAAACTTTCTCCCAAGGAAGGTAGTAAAGCACTGGAACAGGTTACCCAGAGAGGTTGTGAAATCTCCATCTTTGGAGGTTTTTCAAACCCGGCTAGACAAGGCCTTGGCTGGGATGATAGAGTTGAAAATGGTCCCGCTGTGAGCAGGGGGTGGGACTAGATGACCTCCTGTGGTCCTTTCCAGCCCTAATTATGTATGATTATCCAGAAAAATATATTTAACACTGTGCACTCCTGTCCCAGTTATTTTGACAAGAGGAACTGCAGTAATGTGGACTTTTTTTCATTTTCTTTTGGAACTTTTCAGAGCGCACAAAGGTTTCAAAGGCTTCTGAAATGTTTCGGTTATTTTTTCTATTCATAGCTTGGCCTGAGACTCAAGCCCCTTGGACCCATTTGGCCAGGCTGTGACACTGTTTCATGCCTAAGGCCTGCATCCTCCTTGGGTACCCACTGAGCAGGACTGAGTTTGGATAGTTTGGCCATCCACCATCCCTTCTCCTTCCCAAGCATCTCTAGTTCTTCCCATCCCCAGTTGATAAAGCACTTTCTAGATGTTCCCTTAACAAAGCACAGCAGTTTTTGAAGCAATCACAATGAGTTCCAGGCCAGGCCCAGTCTTTATTTGTCCATGTGCTCCTTCCTCTCTGCAGCTGGGACCACTGAACATGATTTGCCAGGACATCCCGAACGAGAAAGCCCTGATGGTTGTTGTGTCCCAGGAGATTTGGCCTTTGGTGTGTTTCTGACTCCCAAACCACTTAGCTCCCTCTGCCCACTCTGGAAAGGCTTCTCCCTTGATCTTGCAGATGTTGTGCTGTACATTGGCTGAGGTAACTATCCAATGCAAGTAGAACCGTGTAGCCACCAGGGTCACCCCCAGTTCCCTCAGGCACCGAAAGGCACATTCAATAGACATGGGGTAACTGCTCATCCAGTAGTTGAACAGTTCTTTGCTGGCATCCAGGCACCCTGTGTAAGGCTTCATGACCCATTATAAGCCAAGTCCCTGATAGGGGGGAACAGGGCCGCCAATGAACATAAGCTCATGAACATGAGCCACCAATGCGATGTCGCAGCTGGTAAAGCAAATCAAACTCTGGCTTGCATCCGTAGATGCTTCTCAAGTAAATCTTGGGATGTCATCCTCCCACTGCACTTGGCCTTGGTGAGGCTGCAGCTGAAGTACTGCATCCAATTCTGGGCTCCACAATTCAGGAAGGTTGTGGAGAAGTCCAGAGAAGAGCCACGTGCATGATCAGAGGGCAGGAGAATAGGCCTTAGGAAGAGAGGCTCAGAGCTATGGGGCTTTTCAGCTTGGAAAGCACAGGCTCAGGGGAGACGTGATGGCAACCTATAAGTACATCGGGGTGTGCATCAGGATCTGGGGGAACGTCTGTTCACCAGAGCGCCCCAAGGGATGACAAGGACCAACAGTCACAAACTCCTCCAAGACTGTTTTAGGCTAAACATAAAGAAAAACTTCTTTACTGTCCGAGTCCCCAAGACCTGGAATAGACTCCTTCCTGAGGTGGTGCAAGCACCTACTCTGGACTCATTCAAGACATGTTTGGATGCTTATCTTGCTGGGATCCCTTGACCCCAGCTGACTTCCTGCCCTTGGGACATGGGGCTGGACTCAACCTCCCAAGCTCCCCTCCAGCCCTAATGTCTATGAAATCTAGGGAGAGCAACACACTTAGTCTCTCCACCAATGTGTTGGTAGCTTGGCAGGCAAACTGTCTTCATGTTGTCAGGGCACTAGGCTGGAGCTCCTAGAGACCTTGGTGTCATGGGCATTGCCTCACAAGCTGATGATGACAGGATGATGATGAGGCTGCTATTGATGGATCAATGATAATAAATTGATCAAGGATAATAAAAAGTCCTTTTTCAAATATATAGGGAGGATGAAGAAGGCACCAGGTAATGTGGGACCCCTGCAAAGCACGCTGGGCAATCTGGTGATTGCGCCAGAGGAGAAAGCGGAACTCTTTAACCAATTCTTCACCTCCGTTTTCTTGTGCAGGGACTGGGACTTCCCCACTGTGATGCCAGATGGACTTGAGGGGAATGCCTCCAGACCTCAGGTTGGGGAGGACCGGGTTAGAGAGCTTCTGGAGGGGCTGGACGTGTTCAAGTCAGCGGGTCCAGATGCTCTTCACCCCAGGGTGTTGAGGGAGCTAGCTGGGGTTATTGCAGGGCCCGTGGCATGGCTTTACGAGTGCTCGTGGTACTCGGGCCAGGTGACTGGAAGATAGCTAACGTGGTCCCCATCTTCAAAAAAGGGAAGAGGGAGGACCCGGGCAACTATAGGCCCGTCAGTCATACCTCTATCCTTGGGAAACTCTTTGAGAAGATCCTCAAGGAACACATATGTGATGGGCTGGCTTCAGGGATGATGCTCAAGGGCAACCAGCACAGTTTCATTAGGGGCAGGTCATGTCAAACCAACCTGATTGCCTTTTATGATCAGGTCACAAAGGCAATGGATGCAGGTGTCGCTGTGGATGTAGTCTTTCTAGACTTCAGCAAGGCCTTTGACACCGTCTCCCACACCATCCTCATTAAAAAACTAGGCGACTGTGGCATTGATGCCTGCACAGTCAGATGGATTGCGGATTGGCTCAAGGGTTGTACTCAGAGGGTGGTGGTGGATGGGTCATATTCAACCTGGGGGGAAGTGGGCAGCGGAGTCCCCCAGGGCTCGGTTCAATTTCTTCATCAGAGATTTGGACGACAGAGTGAAATGCAACCTGCTTAAATTCGCTGATTATACCAAAATTTGGGGTGAGGTGAGCACGCTAGTAGGGAGGGAAAAATTGCAGCAAGATCTGGATAGGTTACAGAAGTGGGCTGACATAAACAGGATGTGTTTCAATACTTACAAGTGCAGGGTGCTGCACATAGGCAGTAGGAACCAGCAGCACACTTATAGAGTGGGAAACTCCCTTTTTGAGAGCACGGGGGCAGAAAGGGATCTTGGAATCATTATTGACTCCAAGATGAACATGGGCCGACAATGCGAGGTCACGGTTGGCAGGGCTAACCAGACATTGTCGTGCATCCACAGGTGCATCTCTAGCAGGGACAAGGAGGTGATCCTCCCCCTCTGTGCGATGCTGGTCAGGCCACAGCTAAAGTACTGTGTCCAGTTCTGTGCACCTCACTTCAGGAGGGATGTGGACAACAATTGAAAGGGTCCAGAGGAGGGCCACCCGCATGATCCGGGGACAACAGGGCAGACCCTACATTGAAAGACTGCGGGACCGAAACCTGTTCAGTCTTCACAAGAGAAGGCTGAGGGGGGACCTGGTGACCGTCTATAAACTCACTAGGGGGGACCAGAAGGGTTTGGGGGAGACACTTTCCCCTAGCACCCCCCTGGCATGATAAGGAACAATGGACAGAAATTATTAGAGAGTAGGTTTAGATTAGACATCCACAAGAACTACTTCACAGTCAGGGCGGCTAGGAGCTGGAAGCAGCTTCCTAGGGAAGTAGTGCTGGCTCCTACCCTGGGGATCTTTAAGAAGAGGCTTGATGACTACCTGACTGGACTCATTTGAGTCCAGTTTTTTCTCCCGCCCAGGCTGGGGGTCGGACTTGAAGGTCTACAAGGTCCCTTCTGACCCGACTTCTGTGATTCTATGATTCTATGATGGCCCCAAAACAGTTCAGAAAGCCCATATGGGCAAAGGATGATGTGTTGGTTCATAAGGTGTAGGGACTGCAGTGCTGGCACCCTCTGGAGGGCATGTCACACTTCCCATATTGCTGCTCCCACTGTGGACTTGGCAGCAACCAAGAGGTTGGCTGTGGGCCAAAGTCTGCCGGGGATGGCCTCTTCCTAGTGGCAACGGCTGTGCATTTTAATCCTTTTACATGGTGACAGGTGCCCTCATTCTGGTGGTTTGCCAATCAAGCAACAGGGGTAGCTCAGCACATTGCTCCTCTAAAAGTTCTGCTGCCACTGCTCTTCATCCTGTGTCCTGGGACTATGCGTTCCCACTGCTCATCTCCCTGGCCCAGAAGCACCATACAACAATTGTCCCAGGGCAAACCCTAAAAAGGCTCATGGGATAAAAAGTGCTAACAGTTTGTCCTGAGTCCTTGCAAAGTACATCTGAACAGGTGTCCTTGGGAATGCACCATTGAATCAACAGCAGAAAACGAGCAGTGCATTCATCCACTCACTGAACACCAATTTGAAGGGCAATGTGTATGCACACTAATCCTGGGCCTTTTCTGTTCTGAGACAAACACAGGCACAACTTTTCTTGGGGACAAGTTCAACATCTGCTCCTAGCCCAAGAGGTGAATGTGGAAATTGTATCCTTCTCTTGTTCCTGGGAAACCTATGAAAAGCCAATAACCAGCTGCAAGAAACCTGAATTGGAATGACAGGTTATACCATATAACACTTGTGTGATTTTTGTCACCACATTTAGTTTTACCTGCTATTTTATGTTTTATATTCACTTTGAGGTAGAGAATAGTACATTTTAATAAATCCTAGAACTAACAAAACAAATGTGCTTTACAATTTCCTTGAATATTTGCACAAATTATGTGGTCATGGAAACTGCAGTAGAGTGTGTGTGCATGTGTGTGTTGCAGAGCAAGCCCAAAGAGGCTGAGAAAATTACAGGAATTCTGTCATACAGGTAATGAACAAACAGCAGTGCTTTGCATCATTAATCACTCTAGTTTATTGGATATATGCCTTAGCCTGTGCATGCTTAAGATGGATGTGGCTAACTACAGGTAATACCAATGGATTTGGGCACACAGTATGATTTTCTTAATGATTTATACAACAGTCAGAACGGGCAAGGATTTTAGAAGACAAAAGAAGAGGAAAGGCCCTTGATTCTGCTGTCCTACATGAGGGCTCTGCACCATTAAAGCACCACCTTTAGCAATACAGTTATTTCTTCTTTAAAACTGTTGCCCTGTGGAGCTAACAGCCTAAACAAGCAAACAGATGGGGAATGCACTACAAGTTGCAGGGGGAATGGAGCAGCAGAAGATGTTAATGATTCTCTTAAATGTTTTAGTTGATTTGCTATAGGGTATTTGCTCTGTAAAACCTACAGGGATGTTTATTTTTCTTAAAGAGCTGTTCCCTTCATTGAGCGTTAAGGCTAATAGGAGCTTCTCTGCGTTCTGCGAAGCAGACCAGTGTTCTGCTTTGCTCACTCTATGGCCTTTGTCTGTATTTCTTCAAAAGAAAAAGAAAAATCCAAGTAAATTAATATTACCTTTCTGAAGTGAGCCCTCCGATGCAAGGAAATCTGGCCTTTCCTATATTTAAAGCTACCCTGCTGTGGTAAACTTGCCCATCATGAGAGAAGCTTTGATAAGTTTCTATCAGAGGGAAGGATTATGTTGTAAGAGTATCTGTCATCAGGTGCAGTCCGGCTGATGTGATAGAAGACACTGATGCTTATTGTATTTCCTGTGCCACTGATGCCATGTTTCTTTGCTTCTTCAAATGGGACTTGGCAACTAGTAAAATAATTGGATGGTTTTCCAAGGGTGTCACTTAATAAAATTAGATCAAACTTATATAATAGCCCTTGACCATGTTCTATAAGCTGCTGTGGATATAGATTTCATAGACATTCGGGCTGGAGGAAACGTCACGAAATCATTGGGTCCAGCCCCCTGCCCAAGGGGCAGAAAGTCAGCTGGGGTCAGATCACCCCAGCAAGATAAGCATCCAAGCATAACATAAAGGTATCCAGAGTAGGTGCTTGCACCACTTCTGGGTCCGGGGGGAATCTATTCTAGACTCTGGAGACTCGGACGGTAAAGAAGTTTTTCCTTATGTCCAGTATAAAACGGTCTTCCAGCAGTTTGTAATCGTTAAACCCTGTCTTCCCTTGGGGCACACCCCTTATACGCTTATAAGCTGCTACCAAGTCACCCCTGAGTCTTCACTTCTCCAGGCTGAAGAGTCCCATGCCTCTCAGCCTCTCCTCATAAGGCCTGTTCTACTGACCTCTAATCATGCGCATGGCTCTCCTCTGGACTCTCTCAAGCCTCTCCAAGTCCTTTCTAGAGTGTGGAGCCCAGAACTGGAGGCAGTACTCCAGCTGTGGCCTCACCAAGGCCAGGTAAAGTGGGAGGATGACTTCTGGGTCTTCCTTGAGATGCAGTGGTAGATGCAAGCCAGGGTTTTATTTGCTTTGCCAGTTGTAGCATTGCACTGGTGGCTCATGTTCATCTTGTGGTCAGTCATCACCCCCAAGTCTCTTTCGGTTGTGGTGCTAGTGAGTGTAGCACTGCAGAGCCTGTAAGTATGATGTGGGGTTTTTTCTCCCGAGGTGGAGTGTGAGAGGGGAGGCAGGAGCCCCCCCAGCATGGCCTGGCCCCCTGATCAGTGTGCCCCAGCACTCACTGTAGGAGCAGAGACAGGTGGCAGCTGGGAAGAGACCTGAACATGGACGCAGACACAGGTACAGGCTTGGCAATTTTGCAGCTGCCTGAGCCTGCATATCGGTGAGAGCTGGGGGCATGGCTCCCAAGCAGCGAGGGCTGCTCAAAAGGCGGCTGGGGAACCAGCTGGTGGCGTGCCAGGGGGAGAGGAGCAAAACACCAGCTGGGAGACGCTGGACTGTAAGGGTGTCGAGGCCACAGTTCCCCAATTTAGGGTTGCTATATTTCCAGGTCCCAAAAATGAGGACGTCATGAGAGACCAAGTCAAAGGCTTTTCTGAAATCTAAATATATGACAAGCACAAGCTTGTTTCAAATCTATATATATGGTATAGCATGAGGTTCCGCACCTTTTATGTAGGATGACTAGAGGGGTCTCAGTCCTGTGTGGTGTGGGACATTCTTGCTCCAGTCCAGTAAAGCGGGGGTGTCAAACATATAGCCAACAGGTTGGGTCAGGACCGTTTAGTTTGGCCTCCTGGGCTACTGGTGGGCCACTGGAATTTGGGGGCTGTGGCTGGGGGGCATGGCCTGCCAGACCATCCTGAGTCTTTGGGCCCTAGTCACTACAGCAATTGGTGATAGAAAGGTGAGCAAGGGCTCCAATAGACACTTCATTTGTCACTACTGCCCCATGCTGCTGCTGCTGCTGCTGCTGCTGCTGCCACAGCCACGTGCCCCATATCCAATGCTGAAGCTAGAGCTGCTATCATAGTCTGAGGCAAGAAGCAGCTGCAGTGGCACAGGACACATGGTGGGAGCTGGAGCTGCATCACATGCCCCATGCTGGAACTGGACCTTCTGCTGCTGCAAGCCCCAAGTCAGAGATCAAGCTGCCCCCCACATCAGGGTTGAATCCAGCTTGCAAACAGCCCTGTGGTTTGGATTCAGCCCAGGGCTCAAGGTGAATTTGACACTTCTGCAATAAAGAATTCAAGTACTTGCTTTACATAAAGCATAGTGCAGCCCCATTTGTTTCAATGCAGCTGCTCAGGTACCTGAAGTCAAGTACATGTTTGCGTGTTTTACTGGATTGGAGTCAGCAGGCAGGATTGAGCTCATGGGTAGGGAAGTGAGCAGTGGTGCAACAGGCAGGGTTTGCCCTCCGGGGGCCATGCTTCTGAGAGCCAGGGGCTGCGCACGTTCCAAGAGCTGCGGGGAGACAGGACAGGACTCTTATAAAAAACTGTCCCCGACAGCTGCTGCCTCATGCTTTGCCAGCCCCAGCTCTTGTTCGTAAAGCAGCAGCAGCACCATGTCCATGCACTGGCTGCTGCTATAAGAGCAATGCTATGGGCTGCTCTTTGCTCCTGGCGCACAGACTCTGAAAGGGTGGGAGACAATTTTGGCACCCAGGGTTAGTTCCCCTCTTGCCCACTCCTATTTATACTACTGGAAAGGAGAAAGAGGGAGTTTTCTCTTCCCTTGTGCAGGGAAGTCATAAAGAGGGTGAGGTGGGAAGGCTCCATGCCAGTCTGAAACTGCTATCCAGATTAGCCTTCCTGAAGATTGCCAAGGCAGGACTGTCCCTTCAAGCGAGCTGTGAGAGCTGGCCTAGTGCAAGGAGAGTGAATGTTACCAATTCAATTATAGAAGGGAAGAAGAAATCCCACTTTGGCATGAACCGGAGGAATTCTGGCCGAATCAGCTATCCCTTGTACTTAATTTAGTTGTTGTTAACATTGCTTGAAGGAGATGGTTGGGACTATTCCTATCAAAGTGGGTGGGGGTAGGATTTGTCTGTCATTAAAAGCTGTGGCACACTCCCTGCTGTTACTTCCTGATTTGTTAGCAATTGTTTATTATGCCACATCTGGCAAACTGAGCTGTCCACAGTCTGATTGAAGTAAAAAATGGCATAGTCAGAAATACTCTGCATAAATGGAAAGTTTCTTTGATGTGCTCTCTACCTACAGGTCCATAAGTCAAGCACAATAGTATCTTATTAAACTATTGGATTGCAAACATATTTACTGCTACAATATAATTTTATGGAGATGAAAACGTGGCTTGGCCGTATTAACAGGAGCTCTCAAATAAATGGAGTTAATGTCAGAGGGGCATGTTTTTAGAATGGTGCATAAGCTATTAAAAGTGGTGGTGTAATTCTAGACAGAAAGGAATGGCCTATGGTTCATTTGGAGCAGGTGTTCTGGTTATGCAATTCTACCTAAAAACTAGTGTGCCTGTACAGCAAGGTTATTTATCCTCAGTATAATTCTCCAAAGCCTCCTGAATAAGCTGTTTCTGTATTTACCACAGCCACTGAAGCTTTGTCCCAGGTAATAAATTAGGTGGTCCCAACCCCAATAGAGTTCTCATTAAAAACAGTGGTAGATGTGTGTGCATCTCTGAAGGTAGAATGAGATAGACCTCCTGTTGTCTTAATTTATTTGAAGGTTTGTCACTTAAGAATTGCTAGCAATACACTTTCTGCTATGAATTCATGCTGTACATTCGGTAAGTTTCTTCACTTTCTTCAAGTACTTTCAATTAAGTTTAGAAGGAAAACAAAAGTTGAATTTGCTTTGAGGTTGTTGGTTATAGCAATGTTGGTCTTAGGACATAGGCAGACAAGGTTCTTTGGGTAGATGTAATATCTTTTATTAGAACAACTATATAGAAAAAAAATGTTCTTTGCAAGTTTTGGAGCACAAATGCCCTTCTGCAGGCATAGGGAGAGTTTGTTGGTGTGTGTGTGCGCTCTCCTGGATAGAGATGCATTCCCCATCTGTTTGCCTGTTTAAGCTGTTAGCTCCACCAGGCAACAGTTTTAAAGAAGCCAATATGCAAAATGCAGGCATATGAAAATGCAGATGTGTGGCAGTGAGGTTCAAAGGGAATGGGAGACTATAAGTGTGAGAAAGTAGTTGGGGGAGGGTGGGGGAGAAGGTGATAAAATGTAGCTTGTAAAATGCAGACAAGTTACCTGGGGTTATCAGATGGCAGGCAGGTTGTAATGTGCCATAAATCCTGCCATCTGATAACCCGGGGTAACCTGTCTGCATTTTACAAGCTACATTCTATCGCCTTCTCCCTCACCCTCCAACTACCTTCTCATACCTATTGTCTCCCATTAACTTTGAACCTCACTCACTGCCATGCATGTGCATTTTCACAGGCCTGCATTTTGCATATTGGCTTCTGTTCTACCCAGGAAAGCACAAGAAACTCTCCCTATGCCTGAAGAAAGGCATTTGTGCCTGAAAGCTTGCAAAGAACAATTTTGCCAACTATTTAATTGGTCCAAATAAAGATATCACATCTACCCAAAGAACCTTGTCTTCCTGAGTTTGCTTTGTAAATTTTGTCTCACCTTATAGCCTGTATGTAACAGGGCACCTGATACGGTGCCTGTTATGGGGGAAAAGGGGATGTGCCACCTGGAGCAAAGAATAAAACTTACCCATGGCTGGACCATGGCAGGAAAAGCTGGACAACGCAGAGCACTGGGAACCCAGGGGTTCCCAATGAAGTTCTGCCCAGACTCCAGCATGGCCAGGGCAGATTGGAGGCAGAAAGTAAAAGGGACGTGGGGAAAGGGCACAGAGTGCCCCTGAGGCAGCAGTCAGCTGGACAGAACGGAGCTGCAGTGAAAGGCAAGACCAGATCGGTGAGCAGAGCAACTCTGGAGACTTGGGTACTTACTGGGGATCGAAGAGAGGAGTAGTGGGCCAGGAAGGGTTTTGCTTGCATGAAAGAGGGTGGGAGAAGCCATAGTGAGGAGCAGCCAGGAGGAAGGTAAATTCCCTCCCTCTCCATCCGGAGTGAACCCGGGGAGGGGGACTCTGCAATAGACTGCAAAGCAGCAGGCCACTGCCTAAGCTGCAAGTTATGGGCCAGCCAGTAACAGCCGGCTGCTGGCTCACTCTCGCTTACCTCGTACAGAGGGCTATGAAGAGAACAGCCCAAGCCCAAGGGAGGGCAGAGGAATGCCATCCTTGTAGGGACAGTCAAGACAGGACAGAAAAAGGACAGAGGGACACTCATAACCACGAGACTCCATCAGAAGAGACAGTAAGTAGTATCTGGAGCAACACCAAAGTCTGGGACATCTCAGGTATGGTCAGGACATGGTGAAGGGGAGGCAGGAGCCCTGTGAAGAAACCCTGGTTGGTTCCCCACAGTGTATGAGGGAGACCACCTCCCAAGCTGTGTGCTCTTTCTTAGTATATCTCTTTTTCCATCAAAGCATAGCAGGTGAGTAAGGAAGGACACCATGACCAAACTCCCAGTAGTGACCACAACACCAGCGGTACCAGCACAATGCTTACACTGTAATCAAGGAAATTCTGTCGTGTGCACCTGCTAATTTAAAACCTATCACATTGTAGGTTAGACTTTAAACTGTTGGATTATGCAGCTGAGTCCTGGAATGGGTCTTGGTATACATTGGGGTCCCCAGTTGGGTCTAATTTCAAGGGTTTGCAGCTCAGTTCTGTAAGCTGCTGAGCATGTTGCGTGGTGCTTGCCGTGTATTCCCACTGACATTAATTAATGCTCAGCCTCACCCTCTAAGACCCGTCTATATCAGGAACTACAGACTTTAGTTTAAAGGAACCAATAAGCCTGTGCTGTCTGGAATTAGGATGAAATTACACACAGGTTTAAGAGCTGTTCTGAACGGAGGTGATTTCTGGTACTGATGCACAGCCAGGGATTGCCTTGCACCAGGAGGCACGGATTGTACTCAGGCAGCAAGACAATGTGGACCCACCATGATACAATCCATACACTACCAGGGAGGAGTAGCAGAAAGAGCCACCAGAAGGCAGGACATGGTTACAGCCTGCATTTGGGAAGGTGAGCCAGAAAAGCCTGTTTGCCTGTCACCCAGTGACACCTCTCCTCTGACCAAGGATCAAAAGACCACTGTGTATTTACAGCGGTTCCTAGTGAGATTCTGGGGTGGGACAGAGCCCAATGAATGTCCCACATGTCCTGGGAGGTGCAAGTTGTTGATGGCCCAGAGGGATTTCAAGATTCAAATGTAATGTATGAAAGCACAAGAGAGACAGATGCTAAGGAGAAGGGGAAAGCTGGTAGTAAGTTGGACCCAGCTCTTATGTCTAAGTCTGTGCCTTCTATCTAACTGATGCCTTTGGTAACTAAAAGGTTTGCCCATGTGCTCAGAGGGCTATACAGGGACTTTTGGGTTTTTGTACATTGCTCCTCCAACTTGTTTTGTACAAGCCTGTTGTTTCCATTCTCCGCTACTGTGTTCTTGGTGGCTTCAACATGTAGGTCATGCGCAGTACCTAGTAGGTAACTGGGCTCCTGAAGCAAAGTGAATGGCAAGAGTCCCCAGCTGGTTTTGACCACTCTCAGATAGTTCCTCAGTTCTTGCGGAGTTTTGAAGTTGGCTGTCTCTGAATGTAAAACTTCTTCACTGGGGCCAGCTGCTGGTTATAGGCCTTTCTGGTAGTGAGGTATCATGGTGGATATGACAGACTGCAGCATGTGCAATAACAGACCTTTTCTGACTTCTTCTGTCTTGCTGGCATTTTGCAGCTATTTATAATGCTGCCAGATTTCTCTCTGAGGCTTTGTAGCACCATGTGTTTTTAGTCAATAATTTTGAATGCAGAGTACAGGGTCAGTCCTGTAGCCTGTACTAAGGGAAGACTCCTATTCTTTTTATTAGCTGATTATGTCTTACCTGCCTCGGGCTATATAACATGGCTTTTAAACCACTGCTCTACTGGAGGAAGAAGGGAAATGCATTGCCTCCAAAGCCAATCTTTCCTATAGGGCTCCTTGAGCACAGGATGCACCTGCTGTCCTTTACACCAGTATTTCTCAACCTGTGGGTTATGACCCAGAAGTGGGTCGCAAAAACATATGAAAGGGTTGCAAGCAATCTTTAAAAATGGATTCTCCTTTAAAGGAGAAAAACATGGGAAATTGTGGCTTTTTGTTTGCAGGCTGGCAGAGTTCCTGCCTGGAAGGGGCTGCTTGGAGCCCCCCATGCCCTACCCTACCCTGACTTACACACAGGGGGCTGGGGGAGAGGGGCAATGGGCTGGGAGTGAGGGACACTGGGTCAGGACTGTCCATCAATGTTTACAAGTGGGTCCTTGTATAAAAAAGGTTGAGATACACTGCTCTGCACCAACCCCATGGAGCTGGGGCTGCAAGTAGATTGATTTACTTCCTCAGGCCACCAAACTAATTCCATGAGGTGCAATAGAGAATGGAGTGAGGCCTTGCCACCCCACATCCACTTCCTGGCATTGTGCTCCCAGCCAGGAAGCATAACAAGCAATCCCTGTGCTCCGGGACTGCTCTTACGTAGATGTTCAAGCTGCATGATACTGGGGATCTGGGGGGAATGCAGCCACAAGCAATCTAGCCTCTTGCTAGAGTTTGAAATATATGTTGATGTTCACAAAAAATACGCTTGTATGGTCACAATATTTAATGTAACATTGATTTTTTTCAAGTCTGTTTATTTTTTTTAATTTTTAATATGAAAACCAAAGTACAAAATAAATGAAAGGGAAAAAAGAATGAGAGCGAGAAATCAGTGATTGGCAAAATATTAATAGACAGGCATCTGCCTCTTGTTGCATCTCAAGAGCATCACCTCAAGCATCCTTAGACTGATGGAGCTACTCAGCATAGCAGTTCTTGTATCGGAAGAGCACCAAAGGCAGCGCTCTTTAAAACTAAACACAGATGTGGATCTACTGATATGTAAAATATTTTAAAGATGCCCCTCAAAGAAAAATAAAAAGATGAATTGTAGTCTGAAAGACCATCAATAATAATTTGTATAATTGTTTAATGTTTTGGGTGCGTCTTTTATGAAACATTTTTAAGGAATTTGACGTTCAGTGAGTAGAAGAATCAGCACTTGCTGAAATTTGGGATCTTGGGCACCAAAAATCACTAGGCAGTCATTCTCCCCTCCTCCCCAATTCTTGGCCATAGCCTTTGTCATCCAATGATCTCAAACTGCAGGAGGCAAGACAGTACTTGAGTCCCATTTAACATGCATCTTTTCTCCTTCAAATGAAGGGTGCAGGCACATGGAACATTTACTGCATAATAAATTGACTTTACTATGTAGTAAAAATTGAGTGAACACCTGACACACAGCCCTCCCATGTCATAAATCACTCAGATGCAAGGTGTAAAGTTACATCCTGAAAAATGTGTAGTAACATCACTACCTAAAATGTGCTCTGCTCCCCTCATCAAATTAAACCCTGTAGCAATTTATTTAGTGAGAACTGCCTCCCCAGCCACCTAATGGCCAGGTGCTGTAACAGTGCCCACTGCAATCAACTGGAGTAAAATCCTGGGTTAAATTACTCACGTTGGGTATCCACACCTTAACTAATACTGCTGCAATACAAGTCAGCAAGCTTGAATAACATTTCTGTTTATTGGGTTTTGTGAAAGTGGTTGTTGAAATTACTTGGCAAAGCCTTATAATAATTAAGTATGATTTTGTTGACTGTTCTATTTAAAGGGCCATGCTGTCTCATAGGGCTTCATCACTGCTGTAACATCAAAGGATCTGAGATCTTGCACTGAAAAACCTGGAATACAGGCATGGGGGGGGGGGGTAAAATTTCAGATCAGATCCATCCCAGAGATGGCTTTTTTATCTTGGTTATTGGGTCAGCCTGCTCACAATACTCCTACAGTTCAAAATACATAGTATTTACAATTATTTGTTACTAATGGCCTTGGTGTCTAAAGGAAGTGGCTAAAAATTCTAATAAAGGCATTTTTTTCGTTCTTTCACTTTTGCTGTTTTGAGAAACCAGTGCTTGAGATCAAAGATGCTGTATAAATAAATGTAATAAGATGCAGGGAAAGGAAGGTTTTAATGCTGTTATAAAAATAAAACCCTGTGATTGCCCATGTGATCAAGTCTCTCTATGGACAAGAAAGAATAATTGTCTATGACTTTGTTAGTATTAAATTTGTCAGTCTACTGCTATAAATCCTACCATGAGCTAATATATAATCATATCAAACTTCCAACTCAATTTACCAAATGTCTGAAGAATGTGTCCTTTCAAATGTACAACAATTTATGACAAAAATATGATTTAAAGTAGCCTTTTTATAGGAGGAAGGCTTTTGCTTTTGGAAAATACAAGGTAGTAAGGCATTCTGAGTTTGCATTTATTAAACTAAACCTCGGCTTGTTGCTTGGATAGACAAGCTAGCTGTACTCATAAGCAGAAATGGATTCTTACTGCAATCTAAATCCTACAATATAAAGATTCTGCAAAAAGAGTTTCAGTATGTTCCACGTCCTATTGGTCTAAATGTCTGATAAAGCAAAGAATCTACGTTAGCAAACTGATGGATGTTAGTTTTGTGTAACTAGATGAAATAAACACTCAGTTAATTAATTTTTGCATGCTAATAGTACCTCTCTCTCAGGGCTTAATCTGCTGAGGCACTGAGCCACTAAAACCCACATTGGGTGCCTATACACAAGCAGCAAGGCTGCTCCAACACATTATAATTACCACGCTCCAGCAGACTCCAGCATCACGTACATCAGTGTCCCCATGCAGAAAAATGGTGGTGGGGGTGCTTTAACTAAAGCTTATTGAATGAGCTTTTCTTAAAGTGCCCCCACCACCATTTTTCAGCACAGGGACGCTGATACACAAGATGCTCCAGGCACTTTAGAGGGGCTCTTGGAGCCACTCTAATTAAACTGTTCTCTACCCCACCCTCCTCACCCCCCATAGCATGTGTATATATGGCCATGTTGCTCACTAGAAATTACAGCTCTCTGCATCTAGCAGGATCTGAACGTATTCTCATTCTCTGTGTTACTGTTGCACTCTGAAGCTCTAGTCCTGAGCCAGGGATCCATTGTGCTAGATACTGTACAAACACAAAATAACAAAAAAAAACCCCAAAACCCCAACAAAAAACAACTCAAACCACTCCCTGTTTTATCTCCTATGTCCCCTTTCAAATGGATGCATATGTCAGAATTAGCACTTCCTGCTCAAGTCTTCACCCTGCAGACAGTCCCTTAAGCCAGCTCCACAATTTCTTTGACTCTGAGACTGCTTCTTTAAGTAGGATTACCATTTTTGTCTTTGTTTTTCCCTTACCCCGTAAGACTGCATCACCTCCTGTCGTAATAAGAACTTTGAAGGAAGCAGTGCAAACAAAAGTCAATAGCAATGAAGCAAGCCGCCTCACTAAAACAAGCCATGATTTAATAGCCTACTATCACAGTAGACAAAGTCCATGGAGCTATGTGAAGATATTATCCCCATCTCTCCAGCTGTCCTTTTAAGAGCCATTTGTATCCACCTGCTCTGTTTGATCCCTGCTCCTGAATGCCAGCTGTTAAACATTAATCTTCAGGTTTGGGGCTTCCATTATCTTGCCAAGGTATTACTGTCTTTGGTGACTAGTGCTGTTCAGTTCCTGATGGTCCATACAATATCAGCCAGCTACATACGGATACCCTGGCTTCACTCTCCCCCAGTCTAGAGTGGAAATTAACCTATTCAGCCTCCATGTATAATAGCAAAGATAAAATGAGGCATGCACAATGATCAACAATATATTATAACACATTCCTACATTCCCCACAACATAGCAAAGTTTGCTTCTCTGAGGATGACACAGAGGCTATGTGCCTACAAGCAGGAATGTGAGCTTTGTAGCACCTCAAAGCCTTTTGAGGCACCACAAAACACACATGGTGCACGTGAAAAGCCAAAGTTAGATACTGGGAAATCCCAGTATCTAAAAAAAAGTCTTAAAAAAAAAAAAAAGCAGGGCAGCACATGTGGCTGCAGCATGAGCCACCCAAAACTGGAGCCTGACCAGGTTTTGTTGGCCCAGATTGCTGCTGCTGCAGCCCTGGGAGGCCCCCAAAACTCCAGGTAAGGCTGAGGGGGCCAGCCCAGGTGCTGGCCCCAGCATCCCCTACCCCATTTGGGGCAATTTGCCACTTACCAGAGTGCACATGTAGGGGCATTCCCTGGGAACAAGTAGCAGTGGCACAACTATGTGCCATTGCTATTTGTCCCTGGGAAAATGCACTGTGCATGCTCATGGGGATGCACCCAGAGAGCTCTTACCTAGTTGATAATGCTATAGCTGAATAAATACTATAGCAGCTGTACTTTGATTTGACTGCTCTGACTTTATTAACCTTTTCTGGTTGATGGCTGTTCCAGTGTTAGCATTTGAGCTGTCACTTATATGAGAGGTATTTTTTTATTTGTTCAGTTATAGAATCACACCTTTTGAACATACTTGCTCCTTCAGTTCCATAAACCATGGAGATGCTGTCAAGATGTAATCTGTCCTAATATGTTATTAATTCACTCTGAGTTCCCCACAAATCCAATATCCTTTACAGATAGGACTTAATCTGAAATAACCAGAACTTTGCCAAGTACCTTACTCTTCCCAAGCCCAGGTGTGGAGTCCCAGCATTATTGGGAGTTACCAAATGATCCTGTTCCAAAACCATTACAAATTCTTCTTTCCTGGATGTAGAGACAGGTATGGAAATAAATGTTTGCTGTCATCACTGATGCATTCAATGAGCTTTAGTTCAAAGTGCCCTGCCAGCATTTTTCAGCGTGGGGGATGCTGATACATGTGATGCTCAGGTGCTTTTAAAGAGCTTGGCTTGCTAATGAAAGCCCACCCCCCAATGCCACCTGGAGCATATGTAAAAATGCCCTAAAGGCCTGTCACTCTCTTAAGTGTCTTTCCAGGATCCCCTAGGCTAGGGCTGGGTGAATATTTTGGTGAAAAGTAAATGAACTGAAAATATTTGTGAAATTTGGATTGGATTATCCAGTTTTAGTTAGAAAAATAATTTACAAGGCTGGGTACATAAAATGGGTGAGATCAGATTTACAATTAAACTTAATTAAGGCTATTTAAAACATGATTATAGACTCAGTAACAAGTGCTAATTGCTCTCTGGGCATCCATCCTTAAATTATGCCTTAGAGGAAGGGCCCCTACCTTTTTACCCAGTAGCTTGATGATGACACCACTCCCCCAAGATCTGGGAGGCCGAGGTTCACATTCTCCCTTGGGGAGATTTGAACCCATATCGTTCAAATTCCTGGAGCATGCTCTAACTACACTACCCCACAGAGGGGAAACTGAGAACACCCTTTCTCTCCTATTGAAACTTTTTTATTTTACGTAATTGCTAGAGTCCATGTGTGCCTCCTACTGGGCTGGTGTCCTAATACCCAAAATCTATACTCATTCTCATTTTTCCCATCCTGGGAAAGGAGGATTTTTCTCACCCTTTAACTGTTGGATCAAAGGGCAACACTACCTCCTTCTTCTGTAGCAGGTTCCTGAATCCAGCTCCTAATTTCTATGGCTTTTCTTAAAGTGCCAACATTGAAATCTTCCTTTTGGGTCAAATAGAATGTTTTGTGTAACATTTCAAGGAGCAGGAGTATTTTAGAGAGAGAGTAAACAACTGAAAGAAAAGTTAAATTCAGTTTGACTTGAACCAGCTTTTTCATTTTTTCAGATTTCTAGCTGAACTGAAAACTCAGTCATTCACACAGTCCTATTCCAGGCACCACTTAATTCGCCTATTACGACTGCACAATACCTAGATACCCCTGAGAGTTTCAATTACATGAAAAGTCTGATCCTGCAAGTACCTACACAGAATTGTCTGAACTGAAACCATTTTAAAGTGTTCTTTTTTCCTGAAAATGTAGTTCCTTAAATTGCCCTGTGACAACGGCATTGATGCATTGTTTGCCTTCCTGCCATGTACGGGATCTGGATTATCACCTTTTGTCTAAGAATCTTTATATGCCCTATTTACTTTAATCTCTATGTGAAGTTTTCTTTAAATTTCTGTAGTGGGAGAGACAAAGGTAAAAAAAAATGGCTTATCAAGTCAGTTCTATTTGTGATTCTGCAAAGGACAGTATAGTTGCAGACAGTTACTCCTTATTGTAGTCTTATTGTTTCCTTGTGCTTTCCATATGTTTCCAGCTGTTGGTTTTTAATAGCTGGATTGTAAATTCTTTAGAACAGAGACTGTTTTTTGTCTCTGTCATCACGTAACATGATGGTGTCCTTGTGCAAGACTGGGGCACCAAGCTGCTACTGCAATACAAGTAAATAATATCAAACATCTGAAAAAAGAATCCCATGAAAGGGTTGAGGATTCACTGGACCAGGGACTATTCTTAGAGCAGGTAGTAAAGTAACATCTCCTTTGGGAAAATGTAAGCAGAAGGAAGGCTTTTGGTATTGAGGCTGGTTTGTAATTTCAAATACCTTATGTCAAAAGTGGATTCAGGACTTTTGTAGAGAGCTTTGCCAGCATCAGAAGGAGGAAAAAATAGAGAACTGTAGCCACTGTAGCTAGGAAATAACCCACTTTTCTGTTTTTTTAAATGGATTATATATCTTTAATTGGAATCTGTTTTCAACGGGGTGCAGCAGGACCCTGGGATGCTGTGACATTCTGGTGCAAAGGAATATTATCACTGTTAGTTATGCTAATACTTACACACATCACAAGATAAACTCAGAGATTTCCAATAGGAGTCCATCGTGTCAAAAACATGCTGAACGGTTGTGGTCTCTGCGTTCTTTTCAACAAAAGAAGTGTTTTATTTTTTTCCCCTGCAGTCAAAAAAATAAGTGAAAACTAAGCTGGTATTTTCCAAGGGATGCTTCAAGTCTTAATTGCCTGGATCCTACATATCTAAGAACTGCCTCTGTCCTCATCCTCCAGCAGGATGCCTAATGTCAGCCAAGAGTGACCACCTGCAAGTACCATCTGTGAGCCAAGTTCACTTGGCCAAAACATGTGGAAGTCATTCTCGGTTGTTGCTCTGTATCTGTGGAATTCCCTCCCCACTGAAGCCCACCAGAGCCTTCGCCTAGCTATCTTTTGGAAGCTGTATAAGACCTTTTAGTTTGGACAGACTTTTAGCAGGCGGGGTTAAGCTCCAAGTATTCATTAAAGTACTGTTTTATTCTTTTATTATTTTATCTGCTTTTACTGTATGCCACTCCAGGCTGGAGTAAACCCATTTACTCTGCAGCAGCGCACATGGAGACACTGCCCTGGGTGGCTGGGACACGAGGGTGCTTCAGTGCAAGGGGCTGCCTGCCAACTACCTCCTCACTGAAGCACCCTCATGCCCCAGCTAGCCCCTCCACAACATGTTCAGCCAGGAGGATCAGCCCTAGGCTGGCAGGCTGACCCCCTTGCTCCCCTGCCACCTGGAACTGCATCATACCAGCTCAGTGTGCTGTGCATAAATAAACTCCGGAGCTTATATGTGCATTAATTGCACATGTAGACACATCCTTGATTAACTTTAAGCATAAAATAAGTATCTGTGTTTGCACTGTGGCCTCTGCTTTTAGTACCACCTATCTTTACAAGAAGAGGTCTCTCTCTCTCTTTTTTTTTTTTTTTAAATAAACTATTAATTTTACCCCTTAAATCTGAAGATGGAGAATATACAAGTCTTGCTGCTGACATACAAGCAGTCTGTAATTCTTGGCATGTATTCCATGTTTGAATGTCAAAAATTCCCATTTACTGAAGCTGTAGGTTTTGTTTGCTATGAAAGTCTTGGTGATAACTCACAGCTTAAAAATGAAGAGCTTTGACATATCAACTTCGGAATTATGCTGCTGTACAGCGGTAGTCAACGGTTCCCTTCTGAACGATAATGATATTTTGATCCAAATTTTTTCCATATCGTGACTTGATTCATAAATAATGCATGTGGGTGCTACATAGCTTTGTCTTTGATCTTGTCAGAGTGACTCAGACCATGCAGTGTGCCTTGATACAAATAAACAAATAATACAGAGGCATAAGAAGAATTCATGGTGGCATGTAGGCAGGTTTTAGTATAGTTCATAGTCTCAAGTACAGGATTCTTGAATTATAAAATCATTTTTTTCAGTAGAGGGTAATTTGTTCATGGTTGATTTATTCTTTTATTCACAGCTGAGTGACTCCTTCCTGATAAAGTGGAAAAAGCAACCTTTTCTTTTTAAACCCTTTAGTAACAAAATGATGTCAGAAGAGAATGTCATGTGTAGTGACTTATGTCTAGTTAGACAGAATTCAAATGGTTTAATGTTGGGTCTTTGAGGACTAGACGAGGCATAAGAGTGGCAGTTAAGAGGGCAAGACACAGTCCACTGCAATCCTAAATTCTCAGTCGGGCTTTTGGTGGAAGATTTCTTTTTTTTTTTTCATTTTTGTCTCTGAATATTCTGCATATCCATTCACCATCTATAAAATGGTGATGAAACTTCACTGATATAACAATATCCTTGTGAAGTAGAGAGATATTATGAGGCTAACTGTATAATGCTGATATACAATGGAAATGAGGACCACATAAGTACCTAGGACTGATAAACAGTTGCAGTTTAGGTATCAGTCTGGGTTCTATTCTCAGCAGAAAGCAATTCAGTCAGCACTTGCTATCTTGAAAGGTATTGGTGCTTAATGTCTCTGGGTCCCTGTGACAGGAGTATCGTTATTGGAGCCTTTTCGAGAGTGACTCTGCCCTCCTGTAATGGGCCAACCGCCTGCTTACTCACCTGCCATGCCTTGGTCTTAATTAATTAATTGATTGGTGTAAATCAGCAGGAGGCTACCCATTTTATGCACCCCGGTGCCAGGGGCACTACCTGCAGCTCCTTTCCTCCCCTACACTGCAGTCCAAGCCTCTCAGATGGAACCGACGTGGTTTGACCTAGGCCCTGTTATGCTTTGGCCTTCTCCTTTTCATAGATTCATAGACATCAGGGCTGATCTCCCGAGGTCCCTTCCATCGAGTCCAGCCCCCTGCCCAAAGGGCAGGAAGTCAGCTGGGGTCATAGGATCCCAGCAAGATAAGCATCCAATTTACTCTTGAAGGTGTTCAATGTAGATGCTTGAACCACCTCTGATGGCAGGCTGTTCCAGACCTTGAGGCTTGGACAGTAAAGAAATTCTTCCTTATGTCCAGCCTGAAACAGTCTTGCAGGAGTTTGTGACCGTTCGACCTCGTCATCCCATGGGGCGCTCTGGTGATCAGACGTTCCCCCAGATCCTGGTGGTCACCCCTGATAAACTTATAGGTGGCCATCAGATCACCCCTGAGCCTACGCTTTTCCAGGCTAAAGAGTCCCATGGCTCTCAGCCTATCATTGTAAGATCTGTTTTGCTGCCCTCCGATCATGCGCGTGGCTCTCCTCTGGACTCTCTCAAGATTCTCCACATCCTTTTGGAATTGTGGAGCCCAAAACTGGACGCAGTACTCCAGCTGCGGCCTCACCAAGGCTGAGTACAAGGGGAGAATGACGTCCCGGGATTTTCTTGAGACGCATCTATGGATGCAAGCCAGCATTTTGGTCGCTTTATTAGCCGCAGCATCACATTGCAGGCTCATGTTCATCTTGTGGTCAATGATGACCCCCAAGTCTTTTTCTTCTGTAGTGCTATCCAACGTAGCACTGCCGAGCCTATAAGGATGCTGCAGGTTTTTCCTCCCAAGGTGGAGAACCTTGCATTTTTTGGTGTTAAACACCATCAGGTTCTCGTCTGCCCATTTGCTGAGCTTGTCCAGGTCAGCCTGGATCACCCGCCTATCTTCTGGTGTGGATGCTTTGCCCCAAAGTTTGGTGTCATCGGCAAACTTGGCCAGTCCACTCCTGACTCCAATGTCCACATCATTAATGAAGTTGTTGAACAGTATGGGTCCAAGGACAGAGCTTTGATGGCAGTCACTCATCGTGGTGCCCTGTGACCAGTGGGGTCCGTCAATTACAACCCTCTGTGTCCGACCACAGAACCAAATTTCCCAGCCAGAGGATCGTGGTGGAGCCAAGGCCACAACTGGCCAGTCTGGCCAAGAGGTGATCATGGGATACCAGATCAAAAGCTTTTTTGAAGTCAAGATATATGACATCAATCTCTTCTCCCTTGTCCAAGTGATAGGTCACCTGGTCATAGAAGGAAATGAGATTGGTCAAACAAGACCTACCCGCAACAAACCCGTGCTGGCTATTCCTTAGGATGTTAGCCTGGGCCAGTCCCTCAAGGATGGCCTCCTTAATAAACTTTTCTAAGATCTTCCCCAGGATAGAAGTCAGGTTAATGGGCCTGTAGTTAGCCGGATCCACTCTCTTCCCTTTCTTGAAGATCGGCACCACATTGGCCTTCTTCCAGTCTTCGGGCACTACACCAGAGCGCCAGGAGTTTTCAAAGATCCGTGCCAGGGGCTGGGCTGTGACGCTCGCCAGCTCCTTGAGTACCCTGGGGTGCAGATTGTCAGGGCCAGCTGACTTGAAGGTATCCAGCTTCTCAAAGTGTTCCTTCATGAGGTCAGCATTTATGTAGGGTAGGGGATCCCCATCACCCGGATCTCCCTGTCCCATAGCAGGCATGGGCGTCCCATGGGACTGATGAAAGACCTATTTAATAGGTTGGCTTTTTCCTGGGCGTCAGTTGTCAGTTGCCCCATCTGGTTTAGCAGGGGTCCAAGATTGCCCTTGCTTTTCATCTGGCTCCCCACATATCTGAAAAAGGACGTTTTGTTGTCCTTGATGCTTGAAGCTAGTTGGAGTTCAGTTGCAGCCTTGACTTTCCTGGTTTGCTCCTTGCAGGACCAGACCAGTGCAGAAATCCTCCTTGGAGGTGAATCCCGTCCTCCATCCTTTGTAGGCTTTCCTTTTTAGCCGCAGGAGGTCCGCTAGGTCCCTGAAGAGCCAGGGGGGCTGCTGTGCCTTCTTGCTGCCTTTCCTCCGTGTTGGAATAGATTTAGCTTGTGCATTGAGGATCGCTTCCTTGAGAAGCAACCACTCTTCTTGAACTCCCATCTCCCTGGGGTCATGGTCCCTAAGGGCCTGACCGACAAGCCTCTTGAGCTTGTCAAAGTCGGCTTTTCGGAAGTCAAGGACTTCTGTGTTGCTGACTGACTTGCCAGCTTTACGCCGGATGGTGAAGGTGATCAGCTCGTGGTCGCTGTCACCCAGCTTCCCATCGATCACTAGGTCGCCGATTAGGTTGTCCCCCGTAGCCAGTACCAGGTCGAGCAGCGCTTTGCCTCTCGTTGGCCCATTGACTTCTTGAGTCAGGTAGAGGTCATCCATGCATGAGAGGAAGCTTTGCGACCATTCAGATTTTGCTGAGTGATCTTCCCACGAGATGTCCGGGTAATTGAAGTCACCCATGACAACCAAGCTCCTGGAGCAAGCGGCCACAGTCAGTTTCCGGGCGAACTCCTGGTCAAGCTCAGGACTTTGAGTGGGAGGTCTGTAGTAGACTCCCACTGTTGCATCCCCTGTGCTGTATTCCCCACGAATTTTTACCCAGAGGGTCTCTAGCTGTCCATGCTGGTCGCCAACATCAGCTTGCAGGAACATGTAGCTTTCCTTCACATAGAGAGCTACACCCCTGCCCCTTTTGTCAACACGATCCCTCCTGTACAGGGTATAGCCCTCTATACTCATGGTCCAGTCATGGGTGGAGTCCCACCAGGTCTCCGTTATCCCAATGACGTCATAATTCTTTGCATTAAGCAGGAGGATGAGCTCCTCCTGCTTGTTGCCCAGGCTCCTGGCATTAGTGTACAGGCAGGCAAGTGTGCCCTTGGGGCCTCTCGCCTTGCCCACAGATTGTTCCAGGGCTGGGGCAAGGGTGGGCTCCTTTAAGTGCCTTGGTCTGCTGGCTTTGCAAGGGTTGCTCAGCAGGCCAGCAGTGGCATTAGTCCCCCAATCCCCCAGCGGGCTTAGTTTAAAGCCCGGTGGAGCAGGTCAGCCAGCCTGGCTGAGAAGACCTCCACCTCTCCCCCCTGGGGAGGAGGCCATCTCTTCCCAGCAGCTCACTGCCTCTCTCGCCAAAGAGCGGGCTGTGGTCATGGAAGCCAAAGCCTTCCCGATGACACCAGCTCCGCAGTCTTTGGTTCACTACGTGGATCCTCCTCTCCCTCCTCAGCCCATAACCCGAGACTGGGAGGATCGATGAAAACACCACCTGAGCTCCCAGACCCCTAAGCCCCGCTCCCAACTCCCTGTAGCGCCTCGTGACCTGGCTGGGGGTGCTCCGAGCCGTGTCATTGGTGCCCACGTGAATAAGGAGCATGGGGTAGTGGTCTGTGGGCCGGAGGAGCTGCGGGATCCTCTCCGCAATGTCTCAGATGCAGGCCCCCAGGAAGCAGCAGACTTCCCGGGCTAAGGGGTCGGGGCGACAGATTGTCCCCTCAGTCCCCCGCAGGATGGAGTCTCCCACAACAAGCACCTTTCATTTTGTCTTGGGGAGAGTGGGGGCAGTAGCTGTGGTTGAGCCTGGGTTGCCTGTGGGAGCCGGCAACTGAGCAGGCTCTGCTGGGGCTGCAAGAGGTGTGAACCTGTTGCTAAGCTCTGGCAAGGGAGGGGCCTTGGTGCAGCGGGCCTTAGAGCCCTTGACCACCTTGGTCCATGCCCCTAACTGGGCAGAGCGGAAGGTCCCAGAGTCCTCCTTAGTCCTGGAGGGAGACGGTGCTCTACCCTGCAGCTCCCAGGGGAGAAGGGCCTGGCAGTAGGAGTCTATCTCCTGCTCGCAGTCCCTGATGGCACACAGTCTCTGGACTGTGGCCTGGAGCTCCTCCAGTTGGCATGCCAGAGACCCCAGTAGGGAGCAGACCCCGCAAGGGGAGGTGGCCATGCTCCCAGGCCCCAGAACCTGAAAAAGAGACAGGCAGCCCCCGCAGCCAAGAGCCAGGGGCTCCGTCTGCGTGAAGCCAGGAACCATGGGCTGGGTGGCCGTCTCTGAGGTGCCCAATGGGGGGGGCTGCAGAGCCCGAGGGGACCCTCGGGGTGTGGCGCATGCCCATCCATGTCATGCCTCTGATAGGCTGGCTACGGCTGGGACTGACTACTCTGGGGGGTTCGCAGGCAGGGTCTTGTGCCCTTCCACACCCTCTCCACCCCTCTCCTCTCGTGCTAACTCAAGCGCCTGTTCACGTGGCTCCGGTCACGTGTCTCCCTGGGGGGCTGGGCCAAGTAGGGGCCTGGGCGGGGGCTTGACCCGGCCCGGCTCCACGCAGCCGCCTCCTCCCAGGGAGCGAGGAGTTAACCCCTTCCCACCACGAGCCCACTTACCTCCGGCTGTGCTGGGGGGGGGGGGTCGGCATTGGCTCTGCGGCTGCTGAGGGGGTGTCTGGGGGGCTTCGGGGGAGCGGGGGCGCAGCGGGCTTTCACCAGCACGTCTCTCACTGCTCCAGAGCCTAGAAGCGCAAAACCCTCCAGGAAGGTGGGGCCCCTCACTACCGCCCCACGCTCCGGGGTTACTCACCACCCCCTTCTCATTCTGGGGTTTCTCACTGCCCCTTCTTGCTCTGGGGGATTCTCACCGCCCCCTTCTCGCTCTGGGGGAATCACACTGTCCCCTCTCTTGCTCTGGGGCTTCTCGCCACCCCTTCTCGCTCTGGGGGTTCCTCACAACCCCTTCTCACTCTGGGGGTTCACGCTGTCCCCTCTTTTGCTCTGGAGGTTCCTCACTGCCCCCTCTCTCGCTCTGGGGCTCCTCGCCACCTCCTTCTCACTCTGGGCTGGGGTCAATGCACCCCACCCCAAACCACTGTGCCCTTTCTGATGCCAGGGCCCCAACGCTACTGTGGAACTCCTGTGAGGCCTCCTCCAAACCCTTATAGCCTCACCTGGTCCTCCAGTCAAAAATGGTAAACACAAAAAACCCACAAAGCCCCTAGGCCATAACATAAAAATAAACTGTCCAGTCAAACCCGACGTTCTAGCCCTACTGGGAAGAAATACTCCCCGTTACGGCAGCAGCCCAGGGATGTTCATGCAGTCGCTCCTCTCCTTTCTCACTGCCCTGGTGAAGCTCCCCACTCCTTGGCTGCCAGAGGGGAACTGCCCTCCTGGCCCCTGTCTGGGTTTAAGAAGGGCCAAGCCCTGTCCCTTCCTGTCAGCTGGTTCCCTTGGTTGCCCTAGCAACCAGCACCTGGGCTGCCCTGGTGACTGACAGTTGGGCCTCCCCCTTCTCATCACTAGGGGTCTCTCTTAGCCAATTCTGCTTTTAGGCGCAGAGCACCCGAGTGCCCTGCGACAGTCCCATTTTGCCACATTGTCAACCTTTTTGTCCTAACACAAGTTTTGATGTGCTCCCAGAGCAGAATCTGATCTATGGGCCTTGTTGCCTTTAAAAAAAAAAAAAATAGAAGCCTCTTTTCTGTCTGTAAAAGTTCTAGGAACCTGTGAGGAAAATAGTACCTACAACTTAACAGAGTAAATTGGATGACTACATAATGAGAGACTGGTTAACCTGACATCAAGCCTAGGCAAAATTATGGAAAGGCTGATATGATATGGAATTGGTAAAGAATTAAAGGATGGTGGTATAAATGGCAATCCTCATAGTTTTATAGAAAACAGTTCTTTAATGGCATCACGTTTGGTTGATAAAAGTAACTAGGTGATGCAGTAAACCTAGTTTTGTTAAGGGCAGAGATCTGTGGGAACTCTGAAGAAATTTGGAGGAGAATGAGAACAGTATTCTGATGGCTTGTGTAGCAGGGCTCTGGGGTGCACCTGCTCCTTTACAGAAGCAAGCAGCCAGAGAGGCCTGATGCAGGTGGTAAGGTGGGGTGGGGAATTAAGGACTTGCCTGACCTGCAGCAGGCTGGGCTGGAATTTATAAGCCCTGAGCCTGAGCCTGCCAGGCAGTCCACCCCTGGGAGCCATGAAGTAAGGAGCTCCTGGTACCAGAGCAGCAGGGCTCCTGAATTTGGAAAGAAAGCCACTCAGCAACACAGGGGACAAAGGAAGGTAGTTGGGGCCAGGGGTGACTGGTGCCTCCTGTGTCTGGGGGGGCACAATTTGTGAGCAGGTGTGGGGGCAAGCCAAAAGCCCCATGTACCTGGAAGCGGCCAGCCTAGGAAGACTGCAGCGCAGCACGCAGACCCCCGCAGCTGAAATTTCCGGCCAGAGCACAGGTAAAGCCGCCTCCACGCCACAGGCGAGAGGGTGGGCCTAAACCTGCACCACAGCTGCCACGGGCCCTGCGGGATGAGTTGCATCCTCTCTGCCTGATTATGTGTACCTGTGGTCATTTCTGGTCTGGGGGTTGTCTTAGAGGCCCTAAGCTGAAGCTTTCTTAGCTTGTGCCTAAATACAGTACTGACTATATTTCTGTGCCAGTCTTGGGGGGGGAGGCATGTGCCCTCCCATGCCCCTCCTACCAGTTGCCTGTGCCTGGAGCAGAGCAGGGCTGGGATATACAGGCAGTGGCCCTGGTTCATGTTAAGTCTAAGAGAAGGCTTGAGTACCTGTCAGAGGATAGGTGCTTGCTATTAAGTTATACTAACAGTTTAGCCTGGAGCCCTGCAAAGGCAGGAAAGGCTTACTTAGAGAGAGCTAGCAGCCCAGCAGGGGCTGAGAGTGGGACCAGCAGGGTCCAGCAGCCCAGCAAGTGGCCAGGAATAGCATGGTGGAACCAGAAGGGTCCTGTGGCCCAGTGTGAAGGGGTCAAGGACCCGGGGGGCCGGGGCCAGGCGGAAAGCGGCGGAGTCCAGCCTAACTTCTGGGAGCGAACCCGGAAGTGGGCTCGGGAGCCTTCCCCTTTCCAGAACCCGGACAGATCCAGGTCGGGACCAACCCGGAGGGATAAAAGGAGCCCCCCAACCCCAAACAGGGGAAGGGAGAGGCTCCGGCGAGAGCCAACGCCAGCGGCAGCGGAGCCGGCAGTGGCGGAGCCGGCGGCGGCGGTGGTGGAGCCGGCGGCAGCAGAGCCGGTGACAGCAGAGCCAGCGACAGCAGAGCCGGAGGGTCCTGGTAAGAGGAGCACTGACGGAAAGACCCTCCTCAGGCGGCTGCAAGCCGTCTGGCCACTCAACAGGACCCGTGGGGGTGGAGGTAAGCCCTAATGCGCCCACGGGGCACAAGCGTCAGGCGGTAGGGGTACACCGACCCCAGGGCCGCAGGAGGCAGTGGCACCCGGCCCAAGCCGGGTACTGTAAGGACTCTTGTAGGGTCCTGCAGGGGGAGGACGGAACCCCACTGCGGGACTGGTGGACAGACTAAGGGGCCAAGGGTCCTTGCCCGACTGGGGATGAAGGCCATTGTGGGAGTGAGATAACCTCTGCCCCAGAGAAGGGGGCGCCTATGTTTGGGTTGACATTACATTACTTTGTTCCTTTTGACATTGTTACCTACCACAGGGGCTAGCACCCTGTAGGAAGCCACCCAGAGGGCGGCTAATCCCGGAGGACCGGGTGAGGGTGTAGGGGAGGAGGAGCCCTCAGGACCCCTGGACTTTAGAGCCGAGGGACCGCGTCCGGACTGCCCGCTTCCCCAGACGGGTGAACCCCCACAAAATTCCATCAAGTCGTGGCAGGCGAGATCGGCGGAAGCGCGGTACGGACGGCAGATTCCCCCTTTTCTCCAGGGGTCATCTAGGCGATACGGGGGACCAACCCAGGTAGTCCACCCCATCCCCCACACCCAGAGAGGGGCCAAGAGTGAGACTGAGGGTTCTGGTAGCCCAGAGAGGGGCCAAGAGGTCTGAGGGCCAAGAAAGGAGCCAAAGGAGGGAGAGAAGATCTGGCAGCCCAGAAGGGAGCTGAACAAGGGGTCAAGGAGTCTGGCAGCCTAGGGAGGGACTAAGTGAGGGACTGAGAGGCCTGGAGACTCAAATGGGGCTGTGCAGGAGACCAAGCAGTCTGAGGGTCTGGAGAAGGGCCACATAAGTGTAAGCATGTCACAACAAGAACGTTCATTATAATGCCACCTGCAAGGCTTGGGGTATAGTGTAGGGGAGGTACAGAGCCACGCAATTAGCCCTTAAAAACTACAGGTTCCTTGCAGAGACCAAGGGCATAGTTGAGACTAGCAGGGGTGCAGGGCAGATTTGGTAGGACTAAGGCTCACTCTAAGGTAGGGCTGGGCAATTATTTCAGACAGAGGGCCGCTTACTGAGTTCTGGCAAGCCATCAAGGGCCACATGACAGCCAGGGGCAGATAAATATTAAATTTCTACTTTTTTTAAAGGCCCCTGGGCCACATCAGGCCCATGGGCCACACTTTACCCACCCCTACTCTAAGACCTGTGGGCGGCCTTCCTTATTCAACCTTTAACAAGATCAAGATGTGGTGGGAGGGCAATGCCAGAGTCAGGGTCAAGCAGGAGCCTCATGACTACCAGGGGGTGTCACAGCCACCCCCTGGGACTCAGACCTGCTACAAATGATTATAGAGTTATGAGAACAAGGGGAGAACAAGATTTCTAAGAGAAAAAGATGTCTGACTATGTCAAAGACAGCCCCCAGGTCAAGGATGATAAGGATGGAGTACATGTTCTTTGTAAAAGTAAGTCTTTAATGGCTTTGTCAAGAACAGTTTTAAATTGAGTTCAAGGAGCAGAAAGTGGATTGGGAGGGTCTAGGATGGATTTAGCACAGAGCAACTATTGCCAAAAAGGCGGAGTACAACTGGTGGAAGCGGGGTGCTATCTCCAAAGAGGAGTATACCTCCTCTGCTCAGGCCTGTAGGGGGGCTGTCAGGAAAGCTAAGGCGGACATTGAGCTAGGACTAGCATCCAAAATCAAAGATAATAAAAAGTCCTTTTTCAAATATATAGGGAGGATGAAGAAAGCACTGGGAAATGTGGGGCCCCTGCAAGATTCTCTGCGCAATCTGGTGGCTGTGCCAGAGGAGAAAGCAGACCTCTTTAACCAATTCTTCACCTCCGCTTTCTTGGGCAGGGACTGGGACTTCCCCACCGTGATGCAAGATGGACTTGAGGGGAATGCCTCCAGACCTCAGGTTGGGGAGGACTGGGTTAGAGAGCTTCTGGAGGGGCTGGACGTGTTCAAATCAGCGGGTCCAGGTGCTCTCCACCCCAGGGTGTTGAGGGAACTAGCAGGGGTTATTACAGGGCCTTTGGCACGGCTTTACGAGCACTCATGGTGCTCGGGTCAGGTGCCAGATGATTGGAAGATAGCCAACGTGGTCCCCATCTTTAAAAAAGTGAGGAGGGAGGACCCAGGCAACTATAGGCCCATCAGTCTTACCTCAACCCTAGAGAAAGTCTTTGAGAAGATCATCATGGAGCACATCTGCGATGGGCTGGTTTCAGGGATGATGCTCAAGGGAAACCAGCATGGTTTCATTAGGGGCAGGTCGTGTCAGACTAACCTGATTGCTTTTTATGATCAGGTCACAAAAGCACTGGATGCAGGTGTCGCCATGGATGTAGTCTTTCTGGACTTTAGCAAGGCCTTTGACACCGTCACCCACCTCATCCTCATTAAAAAACTAGGTGACCGTGGCATTGATGTCTACACAGTCAGATGGATTGCAGATTGGCTCAAGGGTTGCACTCAAAGGGTGGTGGTGGATGGGTCATATTCAACCTGGGGAGAAGTGGGCAGCAGAGTCCCCCAGGGCTTGGTCCTTGGGCCCATGCTGTTCAATCTTTTTATCAGCGATTTGGACGCCGAAGCAAAATGCAACCTGTTTAAATTCACTCATGATACCAAAATTTGGGGTGAGGTGAGCACGCTAGTAGGGAGGGAAAGACTGTAGCAAGACCTGCATAGGTTGCAGGGGTGGGCTAACAAAAACAGGATGCGTTTCAATACTGACAAGTGCAAGGAGCTGCACTTGGGCAGTAGTAACCAGCAGCACACTTTTAAGATAGGAAACTCCCTTCTTGAGAGCACAGAGGCAGAAAGGGATCTTGGAGTCTGTAGCAGGGCACTAAGGTGCCTGCTACTGATAATGGTAACATGGGCTTAGCTGCTACTCAATAGGGCAGCACAGGTGTGAGATGCCCCTCTCTCAAAGACATGGCGGGCAAGATAGAGGGTGCGTTCAGGACCCAGACTTGGCACGGTGGGCAAGGGCACTAGGGGAGGTCACGGCACCCCTAGGGACTGTCCTGCCACAGAGTCATTATTGACTCCAAGATGAATATGGGCCGACAATGCAAGGTCATGGTTGGCTGGGCTAACTGGACCTTGTTGTGCATCCACAGGTGCATCTCAAGCAGGGACAAGGAGGTGATCCTCCCCCTCTATGCAACACTGGTCAGGCCACAGCTGGAGTACTGTGTCCAGTTCTGTGCGCCCCACTTCAGAAGGGATGTGGACAACATTGAAAGGGTCCAGAGGAGGGCCACCCGCATTGATCCGGGGACATCAGGGCAGACCCTACAGTGAGAGACTGCGGGACCTGAACCTGTTCAGCCTTCACAAGAGAATGCTGAGGGGGGACCTGGTGACTGTCTATAAACTCACTAGGGGGGATGTCACGGCGTGGGACCTAGGAGCGGCTGTGATCTCACTAGCGCCCCCTACCGTGTTAATTAGGCAATCCAGCACCCTCTATCCTCGCCCACCACGTCTTTGCTGTTATATGGTTCAATTAGGGAGGCTGCCTTTTATCTCCTAATACACAGTATATGCTCAACTATCCCCTGTTCCGTATGTGGTGACTCGGTACACCCCAGCCTTAAGGGCTATGCGTGCCTCCTACCTCCCCTTTAGCACGCCCCAAGCCTCGCAGCTCTTCCGGACATTGTCAGGTCCTTCTCTTCTCTGGCGCACTGCCCAGTGCCCCTGGGCTTGTCACGCAACCTGCACCCCTCATCTGGCACCCCCTGGGCTTGTCGCGCAACCGGCGCCCCTTCTCTGGCAACCCTGGGCTTGTCACGCAACCGGCGCCCCTCTACTCATTAGCCCTATCGGGCTTACTGGTGGTGCTTTTGCCCACTGGGGTCGGCGGCCTAAGCCTTTCCCGGCCCCTCTGGGTTCCTGTCAATAATAAATGTCCAATTAGGCTCAGGCGACCTAAGCCTTACCTGGCCTCTCTGGCCTTTCTGGGTTCCTGTCAATAATATGTGTCCAGCAAGGCTCAGGCGGCCGAAGCCTTACCTGGCCCCTTTGGTTCCTCGGGGTTCCTGTTACAGTGGAAACCCTCCGGAATGCCTTCTAGGCCGCACCCCTCTTGGGGCGCCTGTCCATAATCCATGCCCCTCTTGGGGTTGCTTCCCTAAACGTGCCCCCCCCGGGGCTCCTCTCAAGTATCCACTCGCTCCTGTGGCTTCTTTCTGCTTTTCCCAGTCTTTCCATAATCACCGACACTGCACCACCTGGCGCCAAACAACCGTGCCATCCCTGGCACTACTCGTTTGCCCACACAGGGCACCGGGAACCCCCAAGCAACTGGGGAGCTCCCATGAGGCCTCCTCGCACCCCTACAGCCTCACTCAGTCCTCCGGTGTTAGCAATATCAAACAGGGAACACAAAAGCCATGAGCCAACCGGCTGCAACACAACAATAAACCTTCTGGCTGTAACATAAGGTCCAGGTCCCACCTGGCTTTCCAGTAAAGCCTCCTAGTCAGGATTCTCTCCACCCACGCCGTGATGCAGCTGCTCACTCTATCAATCTGCTCGCCTCGGCTCAACTCCCCTGCAGCACTCCTGCTCCTACAGCTGCCAGAAGGGAACTGCTCTCTAGGCTCCGGCCTGGGCTGTTTATAAAGGCCCGGCCCTGCCCCCTTCTCGTCACATGACCAACTTGGTTGTCCCGGCAACCATCACCTGGGTTCCCCTGGTGATGGCAGCTACCCTTCTTCCTATCTAGGAACAGGGCACCTAAGTGCTCCTTTGACAGGGGACCAGAAGGGTTTGGGAGAGACCTTGTTCCCCCTAGTGCCCCCTGGCATAACAAGGCCACAAGTTGTTGGAGAGGAAGTTTAGATTAGACATCTGTAAGAACTACTTCACAGTCAGGGCGGCTAGGATCTGGAACCAACTTCCTAGGGAAGTGGTGCTGGCTCCTACCCTGGGGGTCTTTAAGAAGAGACTTGATGCCTACCTGGCTGGAGTCATTTGAGCCCAGCTTTTCTGCTGCCCAGGCAGGGGGTTGGATTTGAAGGTCTACAAGGTCTCTTCCGACCCGACTTCTATGATTCTATGAACACACTGTTTATAATCACTTAGAGATGAAAGTGAGAAAGGAGATATGGCAGTAGATAAATCGACAAGGGGGTTGAAAGATTTGGTCTATTGGTGGTGGGAGATACTATCCTTATCCTCTTTTTTTGGCCCTAATCCAGAAATTATCTTATTTCTGGATAATTTCACCTGCAAGTACAATTTCTGGTATTTCCATAAGAATTGCATTTATACAAAAAGAATACAGCTTGTATTATTACATATACACATTTGCACACACAAACTGTTCTCTCTCTGCTGATGACTAAAAATAATCCACCTCTCTACTCCAGACTGGTGCCCTTCAATCCAAACTCAAATCTCAGCCTCTCTCTGATATTGTCCTGTGGATGATTATCCCCTCAAGATAACCATGGTCAAAATGGATCTCTTAATCTTCTACACCCACAGTTTTCCCCTACCTCCTTTCTCAGTCACTGTGGACACCACCTAATTTCACTCAGGCCATTAAACTGAGCATCATCTTTGAGATGGACCTTTCTCTGGGTGCTCCTATCCAAACAATGCCCAAGTCTTGCTGATACTTTCTCTGTATTCAGTTCACCTCCTTCCTCTCCACACATACAGCTAACTCTTCTTGTGGCTCTTATTACATCATAGCCCCATTCCTGTCACATTCTTTTTTTCTTCTTGCCTTGAAAAACAGTGTGGCCCACAGAAAAGCATCTCAAATGCCGCTGCAAAGATCATTCCTGCCTTGTTGCTTTAGTTATGTTGCCCCTTGATGCCTTTCCTCTGTTGCATCAAACATAAGGCATTTCCCATCTTTTTTCAGAATCCTTCACAGACTATCCCCACAGACTATCTTGTTTCTACTTAGATTACGACATCTTTGGGGTGGGGAGTGTCTCCTGTTCTGAATTTGTACATTGCCTTGTGCTATACAGTGCTGGTTCATGACAAGGGAAGGGTATGTCTACACTACAACCTGCTGAGAAGGATAGATAAGTAATCCATGCAGAGTTCTATGTTGCTGTGACTAAATTGTCCCTGGTATCCATCTTAGCTCATTTAAAGCTAGCTTAGATATCACTACACTGCATATTGCAGTGTAAACCTGCCTTAGGGTTCACAGGTGCTAGAGTAATACTCCACCACTAGAGCCATAAAACAATGATTTTAACAGCAGCAGGTCAGGCAGGGGAAAGGGATTGGAGTGGTGAGGGTGCTGGGCTAATTTGTGGCATGTCTGGTGAAAAGACTGGTCCACACTGACCTAGATCTAGACATAAAATATATAGATTGCACTCACAAGGTGGGAGACTATCTTGGAATGAAGCTGCAGTGAAAAGAATTAGAGGGTCATAATAGTTCTCCAATGGAACATTAATTTCAGATGTGATGCTCTGCATAAAAGGACAAAACGCCACTGAATTTTATAAATAGGTGAATATAAAGCAAGAATGAGGTAGTGATATGACCTGTGTACAGCACATTACCCAAACCATTCCTGCACTTAGTGCTGGTGTCCTAGGCTTCAACAAGGATCTGAAAAAATTATTCTGAAAAAATTATTCAAGTTCTCAAAAAATCCTTTAAGGGACTTAAGAGCCTGTTTAGCTTACCCAAAAAGAGGTGTCGTATGACTTGATCATGAACTACAAGTTCTAAATTGGGGAATATATTTTAGATAGCAGACAGCTCTTTAATGTAGTAGGAGAAAACATAATAAAATCCAGTGGTTAGAAACTACAGGTAGTCAAATGAGAAATATGGTGCATATTTAAGTAACAAAGATAAATTAACAATAATGTTTTCATAGGATGTAGTGGATTCTGTATCACTTATAATCTTTAAACTCGTACTGGAGAGCTTTCTAATAAATATGATGCAACTCAAACAGAAATTCCTGTGGCAGGGTCACTGGCTGGTGTCATGAAGGAGTCAGATTTGATTATCAGAATGGACCCTTACAGCCTTATAATCTATTGATCTTTTTCTGCCCAGCAGTGGTATCATCCCTTTGGACTGCAGCATGCTAGAGATCACTGAACAAAATCTATGCTCTTCATATTGTTTCTCTAGTACATACCAGTCCCCTTTCCAGCCAGCTTTGGGAGAATACACCGAGGAACATATTTTTCCCTCTTGTAACTGGGAACAATAGAACAGGTCCTGGAGACTTTTAAAGGTTGTTATGGTTAAAGTTACATGAAAATATGGATCTTTCTCCTGGTCTAGATTCCTGGTCCAAACTCTTCTATGAGGACTGAGCACATTACTATTCTTCTTCTGACCACCTTTAATGTTCTTGGGCTGTTAGACCATATCTCTACTGTCTCCTTGATGAGCCCAGGACCACCCCAATGAAAAAGGGCCCTGGCTCTGAGGACCCCTTTAAGCCAGATACACTACTTAATTGCTGGTGGCATGAAGAGTAAGTGGATAGGCCTTATTTCTCATTGTGGAAGACCCTACAGACACAGCCTTAGATTTCAATACACATTGGGTGCATCTACATGAGATGCTTTACTGTGCATTAGACAACTCTAATGCACAGTAAAGCATCACCATCTACACATACACAGCAATTACACCACAGTAGATCAGTCTAATGCAATGTACAGGTACTAGAAATTGGTACATTAAACTAGTGCACCAAAATGCATGTGTAGATGCTGACCAGAAACAAATATGGTCCTGGTCATGCTAGGTAGCAGGATGCCACAGAAAGCAGGGATAGCTGTCCAGGCTTGGCAGGACACTGTCTCTCAGCCATGTGGAGATCCTGATCTCCATGTTGCTGGGAAAGCTGTTCCCATTGCTAGGCAGCTGTCTCCCAGCCATGTAGAAATTGGGACATGACCTGATCTTCATATGGCTGGTCCAGCCATGTGGAGATTGGGACATGACACAGGCTCCATGTGACTGGGAGGCAATTGCCCAGCAACTGGGAAAGCTTTCTCCCATCCACCCTGCAGAGTTTGGGACTAGCACTGTGCTCCCTGACAGCTCAGAACTGGCAACTGGGGGAGCATGGAGCTCCCCCTGGCTTCTGCAAGGGGGCAAAAAAGGCAGAAGCAGACCTGAACTTTGTTCTCTACAGATGTATATTCAGATGCCCATGGAGCCACATATTAATTGCACATGTAGACATGCCCACAGAGTCATAGAGAAGTAGGGCTGACAGAGACCAGAAGTCATCTAGTCCAATCCCCTGCCTGAAGCAGGATCATCCTTATCCAAATGATCCCATACAACCATAGTCTAAACTCTACGACTACCCTCAACCCTGACACAACATAGACCTAACACCCTAACCTGTCACAGGTAAAGCTGGCAAACCATGGCAGCCAATGTCCTGCTTCTATAAAATGTTGTCAATATATGCTCAAGAGGTCCTGGGCAGATGGTCATGCCTGCCACTACAAAGGCAAAAACTCCCACAGTCCATACCAATTTGACCAGAAGGTAAAATTCCTTCCTAACTCCAAATATGGTGATTGGTCTTACCCTGAGTGGAGGGGCAAGACCCTCTAACCAGGATCCTCTAGCTTTGCTCCTAGGAGGAGAATTGGCACATCCCAGTTGAAGTTCCCAGCCTTAGCTGTAGCCAAAACCCAATGCCTCTGGGGAGGTTTAAAAATAGTGTGACACATATAGCAGGAAAAAAAAGGGTGCGGGGTGTGGGGGTGGGGAACAACCAGCAAAGCTTGGGAGCATGGGAAATACCCATGGTAGAAAATAGGCATAGCTATGCCTAGATCATCCCTGACCAGTGCCTGTCCAACCTCTTCTTGAACACCTCCAGTTATGGAGAATCCACAACTTCCCTAGGCAGTCTAGTCCACTGCCTCTCTATTCTCACAATTAAGAAGTTTTTCTGGATATCCAATCTAAATGTATTTTGCTGCAGCTTCAAGACATTGTTCCACACACTTCTCTTTGCAACAAGAGAGAAAAGGTGTTTCCCTTCTTCTTTATCGCAGCCCTTCAAGTATTTGAAGACCACTATCATGTTTCTTCTTAAGCACCTTTTCCACAAGCTGAACATGCCTAGCTCCTTCAGTTACTTCCCCATATGACTTATCTTCCAAGCCCTTCATTCTCTTTGTTGCCTGCCTCTGGACCCTCTGTAATTTCTCCACATCCTTTTAAAAATATGGAGCCCAGAACTGCACACATTACTCCAGGCCTAACCAGTGTCAAGTAGAGAGGCACTATCACCTTTCATGCCTTGCACCTAACGCTGCTTCCGATGCAGCCCAAAACCACATTCACCCTTTGCACGGCTGCATGACACTCCAGACTTGTATCGAGTCTGTGGTCTACCAAGATTCCAAAGTCCTTTTCCATAGAGCTGCCATCCACCCAGGTTCTGTAATCTCTCTCTCCTGCTATAGGTGTATTTGAAAGTTTAGGTCTGGGTCAGGTATGAGATATGTGAGTGGAAGCGTGTTGAGCATCCATGAGCCCAAGACCCTGGTGGACACTCGGTGGACCCCAACCCTGACCCCCAGCACAGCTGGGAGGTAGATGGGACCTGTGGTGGGTGGGTGCTAGACAGCTGTGGGAGGAAACTGAGAAGAGCTGAGGAGAGCGATGCCCTCACCCAACTCTTACTTAGTCCAGCCCCCCAGGGAGCCATGCAACCAGAGCTGCATGAGCAGAGTGTGCAAACAGGCATGCTCTGGGCCCAGCTCATGAGTTAGCATGGGAGTTCATGCAGAAGGGCAAGCAGGAAAGACATGAGGTTCTAGGTGGTGAGCCTAAAGAGAAGGGTCCGCACAACAATAGCCTGGAATACTACCAGTACTATGGTAGGGATGTGCTGCACACCAAAGATCCCCTCCATAACTGGCCTCCACCTCTGGTACCACCGAGGCCTCCAACCAGGTGGAACCTATGGTTTCGGCCTCCACGCAGATGGGGACCCTGGCTCTCAGCTGTGGGGGCTGCCTGGCACAACTCCAGGCAGGTACCCGGGATCAAGGGCAATGACATCCCCCCCTTGTGAGGTTTGCTCCACATTGGAGTCTCTGAAGTGCCGGACAGGGGAGTTCCAGACTGCCGTGCAGAAGCTGCATGCTATCATGGATGGTGAAGAGGAGATTGACTCTTACTGCTAGGCTTTTTGCCTGAAGAATGAAGAGGGAAGAGCAAGGATGGCTGGCAGGACAAGGTGGACAAGAGGAGCTCCCATTTAGTGCAGCCACTTGGACAAAGGTTGTCTCCAGCTCCAAGGCACAGTGCACCAGAGTCACCACCCCCTTGTATCTTATAACAGGTATGAACTCTGTGAGGGGGCCAGGACCCCGCGGGGCCCTGCCCGAGAGAAGAACCCCGGAGTTCCGCCGTGTTTCCGGGTCCGGACCCGGAAGCCCGGCCGGGAACTTAATGTTTCCCGGAACCTGAACCGCGCCGGTGCGGGACCGGCGCGGGAAGATAAAAGGGAAACGCTTACCCCGAGCAGGGGAGGACGGAGGCGCCAGCCGGAGCCTACTCCAGGAGCCGCGGAGCCGGGACTTGCGGAGCCGGGCGTGGAGGAGCCAGGAATGGCGGAGCCAAGTGCGGCGAGGCTGGGAGCCACGAGGCGGGAGCCAGCGGCAGTGGAGCCGGGAGCCGCGGATCCGGAGGCGGTGAGTCCGGGAGCAGCGAAGCCGGGAGCCGCGGATCCGGAGGCGGTGAGTCCGGGAGCAGCGGAGCCGGGAGCCCCGCAGCGGGAGCCGGCGGCTGCGCAGCCGGCCGAGGCGGAGCCGGGAGCCGCGCGGCGGGAGGCAGCGTCGGCGTCCCGGAGGGCGGTGAAGCCCCACACGGCCCCAGAGGGACCCGCGAGACAGGGAACTGCGGAGCCAGGGACCGCAGGAACCCGCGACGACCCGAAGGTAACACAGGCACCGGCGGCCGCCGTGCTGAGGGCAACCGGGAAGGGGGCCACCGATGGGGGAACCCTTCTACAGCGACTTCGGGACACGTGGTCGCGGAAAACGACCCGCGGGCGGGGAGGGCCGGCCGTGTAAGCCCTGCTCGGCGGGAGACTTAAGTACAGGGGTTAGGATACCAGGGGGACTAGGTGCCGCGGGGACACCGGTGAGGGTCCGGCCGTGGGAGGAACCCCCCCCCCCCCCCCCGCCGGACTGGGACTCAGACAAGGGAGCCCCTCACGGAGGCTCAACCCGGAGGACCGGGCGAGGGTGTAGGGGAGGAGGAGCCCTCAGGACCCCTGGACCTTGGAGGTACTGTACCCCACGTGGACCGCCAGCTTCCCGGCAAGGGTGAAACCCCATATTTTCCATCAAGTCGTGGCAGGCGAGAGCGGCGAAGCGGGACGGTCCAACGCGTACCCCTCCTCTCCAGGGGACATCCGGGGATCGGGGTCCCACGGTAAGTGGCACACCCCCATCCCCTTACAAACTCCTTCAACCACCACTAGAGCCACCAGAGCTGCCAGCTCCAGCACCTGAGGAAGAAAGGGAACCAGAAACCACGCCTAAGAAGAAATACCAAGTGGTCGTTATGGGAGACTCCCTTTTCAGGGGGACAGAGAGTGATCTGCTGCCCTGACCCCTTAGACCATGGGGTCTGCTGCCTCCCAGGGGTCTATATCTGGGATGTAGCTGAGAGGATCCCAAAACTTATCCAACCCTCTGACCACTACCCCATGTTCCTTATCTATGTGGGCATGAATGACACAGCTCGGAGCAATCCCATCCAGGTTATGGGTGACTACAGGGCTCTGAGTGACTACAGAGGGTTGGAGGCTCAGGTAGTTTTCTCCTCAATCCTTCTGGATACATATCGCAGGCATAGGAAGGAGAGATGAATTGAAGAAGTAAACAGAAGACTGCAGTGCTGGTGCCATCGTGAAGGCTTCAAATTCTTTGACCACAGTCCACACTTCAAAGAGAGAGGTAGTAGTTTGTTGGGAAGGGATGGCCTCCACCTCACTCCTCTTCTTGGCCAGAATGGCTGACCTGCTTGACCTGTTTTTAAACTGAGTTAGCTGGGGGATGGGTGGACAACCACCAGTGAAAGCCCACCAAGTGACAACCACAAAATCAGCAGGCCAGGCTGCACAAGGGAAGTCACTCCTACCCCAGCTCAGGGACAACTCTTCTAGGAGTGCAGAGAAGCCTAGGATAAGTTGGCTGATGACACCAAAGTATGGGGAAGTGTGGTCACACTAGAGGATAGGCTGGCAATTCAGGCTGACCTTGACAGGCTCTCAAGGTGGGTGGATCAAAACCTGATGGTGTGGGGAGAGGAGGGGAGGAGCAGGCCTGACATGGTAGAGGTGGCCCACCAAGTGACGGGACACACATGGTGGCACCCACTGCTTTAGAAGCGGTGGCAACAAAGCATGGAGACACAGAGCAGAGGCTGAGCCCAGCTTGCAGCTGTGGCCTGACCTCATCTGTGCAAAGATTGGGGGGCCACCTGCCCTCCCCCACCTTGGCTGCCCAGAGCCGCGCCTTTAGAGGAGCCACCAGGATCTTCCTGGGGATGACATGGGGTGGGGCAGGGTGGGCATGGGAGTCCCAGGGGCTCCATCCCCTCCACCTTGGTGATGCAGCTAAAGCTAGCCCTGCTCCAGGCCCAAGCTCTGGGACCCCCCAGCCAGTGTGGAGAGGCAACCGGGGCCAGTGTGGTTGGGAGGCAGTGGGGGCTGGTGTGGCCAGGAGGCAGCCGGAGGCAGGAACCGTGGCCAGGAGGCAGTCGGGGTCAGGGCCAGTGCGACCGGGAGGCTGCTGGGGCTGGGATTGGTGCAGCTGGGACCAGGAGGTAGCTGGGCCTGGGGCCGGTGCAGCCGGAGCCAGGAGGCAGCCAGGGCCGGGGCTGGGAGGTGGCTCAGATGGCACGGTGCTGGGTAATGCCGCACCCCACTCTCGGCCCCTTTCCTCTCCCTGCTCAGACTTTCCCATGGGGGGGGTATGTGCATCTGGCTGCTCGCCACACCCCCCTCCCCCCCTACTGCCACTGCCGCTGCTGGCTTCTTTGGGGTAGGGGGCCCCAAAACTATTTATTGCAGGGGGGCCCAAAAAATGGTGGTCTGGTCCTGTAGTAGGGCAATTATTAACTTCAGTGTTAATCATGTATTCATACTTGAGAGAGAGAGGGAGGTAACTGCTGATAATTGGTATATGACACGTATCTGTTTATTCATTAACTAGACCCTTGCAGACATGGTCTGAGGCACTTGAGTCTGAGCCTTCCAGACAATGATAAATTTACATTTTAAAAGAATCCTGTAAGAATCTGAGAACAGGCTCTTCAGGGAAGGACATTTCTCACCCTGAGGATATTAAGTGAGAGAGAGTATCTTTAGGATATTGGATTATTAATCTTTATGCCTGAAAGAATGTAAATTTCTCCTGGTCATAATGGGCATTTATAGACATGCTTTGGGAGTGCAAGGAGGGTGGGGAGGAGGGGGCGCTTTAATTAGAGTGGCTCCAAGATCTGCTCAAATTAAAGCACCCCGCTGCCATTTTTCAGTGCAAGGATGCTGGTACATATGATGCTTCAGGCACTTTAAACTAAAGTTTCTTGAACAAGCTTTAGTTAAAGTGCCCCCACTGCCATTTTTCAGCACTGGGACACTGATACATTGGACACTGCCCTGGTACAGGCAGGTCCAAGTCCCAGGGGGTGGCTATGATACACCCTGGTAGTCATGCAGCTCCTGCTCAGCTCTTACTCTAGTATTGCCCTCCCTCAATTTGCTCCCCACCACATCTTGATCTTGTTAAAGGCTGAATAAAGGAGACTGCCCAAAGGCCTTAGAGTTACCCTCAGTTCTACCAAATCTGCCTTGCACCCCTGCTAGTGTTTCAGTGTCCCTGCAACTGAAAAATGAGGCACTGATACACATGACACTGTAGTCTGCCGGAGTGTGGTAATTACTACGCTCCAGCTGACTCAATTAATCAAATCTGCTCCGGTGGTTGGAGCAGCATCACTTCATGTATATATATTAGCTCAGGAAAGACTTTTGATCTGGTAAACAAACACACCCTCTGTGGGGGCAGGAAGTTGTCTGTATTGCATGGGCTCCCCAAGAAGTTGCAACGCTGTATGCAAATGGCCTGAAAAGAAACAATATTTAAGCATTGCCTTGCGAGCAAGTGCTTGTCTAAAGCTTCCTGGACTTCCTTATGGTGGTTTGGTGCCTCAGCCAGTAGGTGGATATTCTGGCTGACAGGACAGGCAGGTGGCCCTGACAGGAAGTTCAGAGGCAAGAGCTGCTGTCTAACCTTACTTGCTGTGTGTAGAAGCTGCATTCTTAAGTTTAAGATGCAAGGTAAGTTCAGACTATCGCTCTGATACTCCTTTAGTTTGTTTATTGTTTTATCTCTCTGTATTTCAGTGTATAGTTATTGATTTCTTATGTTTGCCCGTTTTCATAATAAATCTTGTTGTTATCTTTTATAACATAATTGTTGTTAGTGAGAACTGTGATTTCAGAGCATTTGATTACACAGGCTGGCCTCTTCTATGGCAAGGGAGATCTAAAATATCTGAGCACATGACTGGAGAAGAATGTGATTCTTCTCACTGGCAAAATCTGCTTTGCTAAGAGCTGGCAAGACCTAGGAGAAACAGGAAAAGCTGAGGTGCCATTGGTCAGAGGGGTGATGTCTGAAGCATCTAGGAACAGCAGAACTGCAGCTCCTAGGTCTAACTTATGGTGCTTCACAGAGGGCGCATCTACACAAGGCATTATAGAGTGAAGCAGCATAGTTTCAGTAAGCATGATCAGTAAGCATGTGCATCTGCATGTGCATATACTTACTGCAGAGTAAACCTCCCTAGTCACAAGTAAATTTACTACCTGCAAATGCAAGTGTAACCCGGGTGGCGGCCCAATAGTTGCCACCCCTGCCCACTATCAGGGATGGTGTGGTGAGAGTGGGGCAGGTCTTCCAGCCAGCACCAATTTACTTTCCAGCCAGCCCCTGCTCCCCACAGAACAGCCTGTGGTCCCAAGAAGGTCTAACACTTAAGTGATTTAACTATTTATACTTTTTTTACAAAACAAGAATAATAGGAAAGGTTAGTTACAAGTGAATTTAAATGGCATAACCAGAATCACAAAACAAACCAGAATGCATTAGTCATCCCTTGACTGAAGAACCACAGTTAGGGTAGCTTTCAGCCACTGCTGAGATGTTACCACAAGGAAGCAAGGTGCTCACTCCCAGCAGCTCCAACAGGCTTCCCAATTAGTGACAGACTGCAACAGATTAAGCTCTTCTGGTCTGCAGCAATCACAGCGTAAGGTGGCAAAGGGCTGCAGCAAGGCAACAGCCCTAGACTTTAGGAGGGCTGACTTCAACAAGCTAAGGAGGATCGTTGGGGAAGCGCTGAGGACCCAGAGGGGAAGGGAATCAGATGTCCAAGGTGAGTGGTTGCTCCTTAAGGAGACGATCCTCCATGCCCAAAGGGAGGTAATCCCAACAAGGGTCAAAGGGAGCAGGAGGGCACATAAACCCCCATGGCTCACTAGGAGCATCCGGGAATGTCTCCTTGCTAAAAGGGAGGCATACACCCAATGGAGGGATGGGGTCATCACCAAGAAGGACTATGTTACAGTCGCCCGAGGATGTAGGGGGGCAGTCAGGAAGGCCAAGGCAGAGATGGAGATAGGACTAGCTTCCCGGATTAAGGACAATAAGAAGTCCTTCTTCAAATACATAGGGGGTAAAAAGAGGGTCCTGGGTAATGTGGGGCCCCTGCAGGACACGATGGGCAACTTAGTCGTCATGCCAGATGACAAAGCTAACATATTTAATGATTTCTTTGCCTCTGTCTTCCTAAGTAGGGACCAGTTCAGCCACCTCCCTGCTGGGCCCCCCTCGGGCCCCGGGAGAGACACGCCTGGGCCAGGGGTTAGCGAGGAGTTAGTTAGGGTACTTCTGGAGAGGCTGGACGTGTTCAAGTCCGCTGGTCCGGACGATCTTCACCCTAGGGTTCTACAGGAACTGGCCGAGGTCATTGCGGGACCCCTGGCGCGGCTCTATGAGCACTCATGGTGCTCTGGTGAGGTGCCGGAGGACTGGAAGAGGGCCAATGTGGTCCCTATCTTCAAAAAGGGAAAAAAAGAGGACCCGGGAAATTACAGGCCAGTTAGTCTTACCTCAATCCCGGGTAAGCTCTTTGAAAAAATTATCCTGGCACACATCCAGGAGGGCCTTGCGGGGGAATGCATGCTCAGGGGCAACCAACATGGGTTCATCAGCGGCAGGTCTTGTCAGACCAACCTGGTGGCCTTTTACGATCAGGTCACCAAATCATTAGACGCAGGGGTTGCTGTGGATGTAGTCTTTCTGGACTTCCGGAAGGCTTTCGACACTGTCTCTCACCCTGTCCTCATCAAAAAGCTGGGAGACTGTGGTGTCGATGCCCACATGGTCAAATGGGTCGCCAACTGGTTGGAGGGCCGCACCCAGAGGGTGGTAATGGATGGGTTCTTCTCGACCTGGAAGGACGTGGGCAGTGGGGTTCCGCAGGGCTCGGTCCTCGGGCCCGCACTGTTCAACATCTTCATCAGTGACTTGGATGACGGGGTAGAAAGCACCCTGTTCAAGTTTGCTGATGACACTAAGATGTGGGGGGATGTGGGTGCACTAGAAGGGTGCAATAGGCTACAAGCTGACCTTGACAGGTTGCAACGGTGGGCGGATGAGAATAGGATGGGGTTTAACACTGATAAGTGCAAGGTGTTGCACATGGGGAGGAAGAACCGGCACCACACTTACAGGTTGGGGAACTCCCCTCTTGCCAGCACGGAGACGGAAAAGGATCTCGGAGTCGTCATTGGCTCCACGATGAACATGGGCCGGCAGTGTGGGGAGGCAGTCAAGAAGGCCAACCGTACCCTGTCATGCATCCACAGATGCATCTCGAGCAGGTCCAGGGAGGTGATCCTCCCCCTCTATGCGGCACTGGTCAGGCCGCAGCTGGAGTACTGCGTCCAGTTCTGGGCGCCGCACTTCAAGAGGGACGTGGACGATATGGAAAGAGTCCAGAGGAGGGCCACTCGTATGATCAGGGGTCAGCAGGGCAGGCCTTATGAGGAGAGGCTACGGGACCTGAACCTGTTTAGCCTCCACAAGGGAAGGTTAAGGGGGGACCTTGTGGCCTGCTACAAACTGGTCAGGGGGGATCAGCAGGTATTGGGGGAGTCCCTGTTCCCCCGTGCGCTGCCAGGAGTGACCAGGAATAACGGTCACAAGCTGGCGGAGGGTAGGTTTAGATTAGATATTAGGAGGCGCTACTTCACAGTCAGGGCGGCGAGGGCCTGGAACCGGCTTCCAGGGGAAGTGGTGCAGGCTCCTAGCCTGGGGATTTTTAAAAGGAAGTTAGATGAGCACCTTGCCGGGGTCATCTGACCCCAGTGCTCTTTCCTGCCAAGGCAGGGGGTCGGACTAGATGATCTTCCTAGGTCCCTTCCGACTCTAGCTACTATGAAACTATGAAACATTGTATCAAACCCTAACCCCCCAAAGGGGCTGAAGAGCGACCTTCCGTGGCAACCAAAAAGGCAAGGAAGGAGCAACGGAGTATGCTCCTGCAGCAGTCAGCATGACCCAAGCACAAAGCTCAGGGACTCCATCTAATGACAATCAGCTGCAGAATAAGGGACAGGACTGCGTCCCCTCTGCAGCAGTCAGGAGCAGAGGGTCAGCAGCATAGGTAGCTCCCAGTCATTGCTCTAAACCCCTGCTCCAGATGATTGGCTGGGCACCCCATACGCCTTGCGGCTTGCCAGTCCTGCTCCGAGTGCCGGCCTGCACCCCGAGCTCCTGGGGACCCTCATCCTGGCACTCTGCTGCTCCTCAGGATCCCTTGCCTACTGCTGTCCCGCTTCTCCAGGGAAAGTAAAGGGGTTTTCTCAACTCACCAGCCCAGCTCCCTGCTCCGGATAAGGATGCTGCCTGAGCTCCTGACCGCTGCTTCTTGTCCAGTGGAGTGGGGGCCTTACTGCCACCCCTAGCCTCCGGGACACCTGGCACATCCAGCACGCTGCAATGGGGCCTTGGGGCACTAGCTCTCTGCCTCAAGCCCTGGCCGCAGCTCCCTCTCTGCTGCAGGGCTGGAGGAACAGCTGACTGCTGCTGCCTTCTTCTCCCAAGGCCTTCGAGGCCCTTCAGAGGGGTTTCTCTGCTCCCTCTGCTGGGTCAGCTCACCCCAGCTCTTCTTAGGCCTCCTACGTTGTTCCCCGGAGTCACTGTCAGGAGCCCCCACATGCCAGTTCAGCTGCTGCTTTTATCCCCTCTGGCCGTCCCTCTCTGGCTTGCAAACCAGCCAGCCAGGGCTCAGGGTGGCTGGCCCTCAGCTCCGGCCAACCCCCTTCCATGTGAATTAGGGGATTGACAACCCCTTCTTTCGATTGGCTTCTTTTCCACAGGCAGGGCTCCCCTGCTCCACCCTTGGGGTCGCTCGGAGTTCACTGGCACTGTTTCTAGCCCAGGGTAAGTATCTCAAGCCAATCTGGTGAGCCCAGATTGGCAGTCTGTTACACAAGTATCAAATTTACACATGAGTATTTACTGCACAGTAGCACTTGTGTAGACTCCTAACCAGGAGCAAATTTGCCTCCCATCAGCCAGTCACCACGGGGCAGATTTTTCCCTGCCCCTGGGAGCTGCTTGCTGCTGGGGCAGGCTCCAACATGAGAGCCCAGGTGGGGACTATGGCCCCCTGCCCTGGCAGCAGGGAGTGCAAGCTTCCCCACTCCAAGGTCACATTTGGGGACCAAAGGCTGGTGTGTGTGTGTGTGTGTGTGGAGACGGGGTAGTGGGTGCTGGGAGATCCTTATCTTTCAGTGCCAGCTCCGCAACTGTGAAGCTCAGGCTAGGAGGTAAGGATTTCCCTGTGCCAGCCCTATGGCTGAGAGCTTCCTGCTGGTGGGGGCTAGGGAGCCTGTTCCCCACCCAGCTCTGTAAACACAGAGCTGGGTGGGGAACAGTCTGGGGAGCTTGTTCCCTGCTTATTTCTGCAAGCATGGAGCTGGGGAACGGGCTTTCCAGCCCCTGTCCTGCAATCATTGAGTGGGGTCTGGGAATTATCCTGGTCCCAGCCCTGTGACCTGATTGGGTGATCAAGGTGTGGGGCTTGGAAAGAGCTGCAGGGGTGGGGCAGGTCCCAGACTTCTGCCCCATCTCTACCAGTTGGGTACCTAGTAGTCATCCTCCAGCTGGATGGGGGATCCCTGCCCAACTAGGGGCACATGGCTCGCTGCCCGACCAATGGATCATCTGGGACATGCCTCTCCCCTGTAGCTCTTTCCAAGTCCCATGCCCTGATTAGGGAGCTGGGGCTGGGAACTCCCTGCTGCCACGGCAGGAGGATATTGTCCCCACCCTGGCAGCAGGTAGCTACCCCGGGGGCAGGGAGCAATGTCCCAGCCCTGGCCAAGAGACAGCTGTCTCATGGCCCAGTGCCCCCTGCCGTCCCTGGGCTAGCACCCAGGGGGAGCCTCAAACATCCCCTCGTCACAGCAAGGGCAGATTTGCAGAAAATCTTTTCCCACATCTCTGCATGTGTAGGTGCCTGCCTGGCAGCATTTACTCTGAGTAGTTTCCTTGCAAGTAAACTGAACGCAGATCAAATGCATGTGTACATGTGCTCAGAAGGTGCCCTGAGTTAGACCAATACTCCCAACCCAACAGGCATTAACTCTTGGATCAGGAGGCTGGGTGATCTGAAACCCATCCAGAGAGAGAGGCTGCATCTCTCCACTCTCTTCCTCAAACTCTGCCCCCTACTCTTCCAGCTCCTGTTCTGTCTCAGGATGTGAGGGGGAGAATACAGAAGAGGGATATCCATTCTGGGGTTTCTCTAGCCATGCCGGGTTGTGTGTAGGGGTGGATTGGAGTGTCCCTACTGAGGGGGTGGGGGGGCTCCAATCCACCCATCCCACCCTCTAGTGCCAGGTGCGCAACCCCCAGAATTAATTCCCTCTGCCCAATCCCCCCTCCCCCATTCTGAAAACAGTGCTGGGAGCAGTACTGGGCTCGCAGACAGAAGTTAATAAAGGTGCTCCACTTTGTAGCAACCTCATCTGAACCTTGATTACATGAGTGTTCTGATTACAGCAGGATTGGGCCCTTTTAAACTGGTCTGCTGGCCGCTTTTGTAGAGTGCTTTCAGGGGCCCTTTTGCCTTTGGGGTGGGGGGGCTAGATCAGGTGAAAATTATTACTTCTGTCTGTGCCATATCTGACTCTGTCTTCAGTGGTCAAGCAGCAGACAATAGACAGGAGTTTAAAGCTGAAGGGTACTCCTGAAGGTGTGAGAACACTCCAGGAATGTATTTCAAAGGCAGACCTGATCGTATCTGGGGTCAGGGTATACCACAACAACAATCTGAAAGGTTTAAAAAAAATCAGAATGAGTTAGGAATGTGGAAATAATCCTTGGGTTATTGCTGCTATGAAAAAATTAACACAATTATTTTCAATACTAGGTTGATTTTTTTTTTTAATGTTATTTTTCTGTTTTTACTAGAAAGTCTGTCATTAATTGTTTTCTTTACTACACTGCATCTTTCTGAATAAATGTATATAAACAGACTCCTTGAGACGCTTGTTTTATTCAGGGTGATCTTGCATAATATTTTCCACATTTGTTAGCTTTAATACTGCTTGCTTTATATTGGTACTCAGAATGCTGATGCAATATTTTTAATCTCCATCAATAACATTCTAACCAAGTGCTGTGATCTTGTAATTGAAAATCATACATTCTGTATAATTACTTAGTACTATAAAATATTAGATCTATTTGAATAGAACTTGATTACTGTAGTATCGAGATGAGTGAATGTAAAAAAATTAGCCAAATAAAGTATTTTAATAATAATTAATAACCAATTATTATTAATATACATGTATTCAAAACCTGAAATATTTTCTTTGCTAAAAGAAGCCAAATGCAGTTCATACACATTATAAGGGGAGATGGTTTATTATACATGTGCACATCTTTATTTATAACTGAAGTCAGTAGGCTCACTGTGAAATGCTTCAGATAGGGACCAACTAGCTTATTACTGAAATTATTTAATATATAGCAGCTATAAAGTATAAGTACCCCACCATCTTGTAGGCTCATATATAATAAGGCCATATTTGTCAGGGGAAGTTTTTGGTTATCATTGCCATGATAAAATAAAATATTTTAGTGGTTCCAATAACACATGCTATGTTCAGTGAAATGTTGTATATTGTTTCCAAACTCACCCTGTCATTTTTAACTACTAACACAACAAGTAGAAAGATTGTTTTCTAGTTTAAATGTTATAAGAAGTAGATGTATTTGAAAGCAGGAGTATGCATGTGAAAGAAGAGAAATCACTTTTAAGTGTGGACATTCTCAAGGGCAGAAAAGACATTTACTAGATAAAATGATGATGAAAATTGGCATTGTGGGCTAAGTGTGAAAGTGCTTTGATGGGGTCTAGAATGATTATACGTATCAACAAAACAGTTGAGACAGGTAGAAAAGGAGGTCAGGCCTTACTGTAAAACAGAATGGTCATTTATTGTTACCCAGAATGAACTGTCAAGGGAAAAATCCCTACATCTACTAATGGGTGTGAAGTTCTTAAAGAGCCTTATAATATTTCATGTAGTTACAAAAAAACGCAGTGCATTAATGATTAATGCAGCCAGGCATCTACTATCCAAACTTATTTTACTCTTCCATATTTGATTTCATTTAACATTTACTCCAAAGAAGCTGTGTGTGTTTGAACACGACTGGTTTTGCTGTAGTAGACTAGAAATGAGAAATGAATATAATTAGTCTCATTAGTAAATTGCTCTGTTTTACAAGAAAATAATTTCACTTAGTTTCAAACAGGGGGATAATTTTTTGTTTATTGTCATTAATAAATCAATAATTAGATAAAATTGTTAACAATTGTTAGCACTGACTTTTTTCTCCTCCCATAGCCATTTAAATGCAAAGTTTATTTTCCTGAGATGTAGGCATAAGACTGAGACAGCTGCATGTCCATAGAAAATAGGCTGAGAGAAAAGATCAAGCTGAATGGTAGCTAGAGTTTCTTATTAGCCCCAGTAAGCAGTTTATCTGCCCAGGGAAAATTTTAGCTTCTTTTTTTACTTTTATAGATTGAAAATTCGGATAGTAAGGTTTTATCTGGAAATATGATTACTTGGATGCTGCTTCATATTGCAGCAGAGATATCTAGCTGCTTTTCTATTTAAAGATTAAATATATAATTTTCAATCATATATTAAGAGCAAATTCATTGGGATCTGTCCCTTATATTTTATTGGGAGCTAGCTAAAATGGAAAGGAAGATGAACATATTATTAGTGTGTAAGGGATAGACTGATATTGTTCTTATACATGGGAAGATCTAGGTTTGAAAAAAATAGGTGGGGTGGGGGTGCAGATGGCATGGTGCATCATCAAATATAACATATTTCTCCAGTTAAAGAAAAATTAGACACTTTACTAATATGTTATGGGCTTAGTGCTAAACTATTCAGTTTATGATCAAAGCAAAAACAAATATAACTTTATTGGATAGTGGACTAATTTGCTAGATTATAAGTTAACACAAGAATCTAAGTAAAAGAAGTCACAATATTCGAAAGCTATTGTTTCATTAGCCCTGTAATCATTGCAGTTAAATGTACATCTCTTACACACATTAGTAAAACAAAATCTAGTTTTCTTGAGTGTCTTGACAGTGCCTGTGGTACTTCACCATCAGTCATTTCTATGTCTGAGTTCATATTACTACACCCACGTTAAGGTTTTTATCAAGAGTTAAAAACAGTCTACTACAGGAACAGCTAAGAGACAGCAAAATTACAAAAGAAAGGATAGTTTGGACAGTAGAATATCAAGGCCATTAAAAAAGAGAGAGGGTCATTAACACCTATTGAATGAAAAGAGGTTAGCAGGAAACATGCAGAGTATGAAGACAGAAATGCCACTACCCCCACACCCCCAGGCAGCTGGCTTTAAAATGTGGTTAGAGCAGAAATCAAATGGGTGTGCACCCCCTCTAGCTCTGTCCCTGCACCTACATGGGGACTTGGGAGGAATTTAAGTGACTGAAGGAATCCAACCCCAATCAAGTGGCTGCAAAAACCCTTTGGTTCCTAGAATGATCAGGGTCTCTTATTTTAGCCAGGAAATTCCCCTATGCATCTCACCTGAGGCTTGTGCACAGAGTCAAAAACAATCCAGAGCAAGTGCCTGGGCATCTCAGGCTATAGGCAGAACAGACAATTATACCGACTGTCATGAAGCCTGTTGAGTTTTGGGGTTTGTGGCATACCATAATGCTTTTCTTGTGTTTTATTGTGACATGGCATGTGTGGTGCCACTGGAAAGCTCACGTTGCGCTGTATCCAATGATGCTATTGTTATCACTGCATGAATTATGTTATGCTGACTATGCATGTTTTTATGGTTAACGAGTGGGTGGAATTGTTAATTATCCCTTGATATTGTGGCCTAGAGCCAAGAGAATTGCTTCTCTCAGTAGCAACGCTTGGGGGGAGGATGGGGGGGACACCCTGGCATTATCCACTTATGATGGGGACAATCAACTCTACAATAGCAAAGACATCTGGGAGTAATAGCCCATCAAGCCAGCAGGACTCCAAGTACCACAGGCACACCAGAACTTTCTGGACATTTCTAGTGACTCATAAGTGTTAGAATAAGACTAGTAAGTGAAAGGCTGTCTTGCAGGCTTTTAGAAACTAGCTGGGCTAGAATATTTGTCTTTGAATCTCAGGCTTTGCAGGTTCACTGGCCTCAGTTACCAGGACTAGTCAAGTTGGCAGAAAGGCCAGTCTCTACAACTCTGGCAAGGACTCCCATGGAAGGTGAGGGATAGCCAGATGAGAGAGTAAGAATCTGTATTTGTCTTATTTTCTGGCCCCAAACCCATGATCTGTTTTATTTGCATAATTTTTTCATCCTATGTAATAAATCCTTTTGCTGTTTCCTTACTGTTCTTACAGTCTCCTTAATGGTTGCCTGTGGGAGAAATAATTTCTGGGCAGGTGATGTTCCAGGATGATGCTTTCCACGGAGCTGCAGCTGCAGAGGCACTGAGGTGCTTGGATAGAGAGCAATGTCAGGGCAATCTCAGTCTGGTCCTTGGGGCAAGTGGCAGCACAGTGGGGAGAAACTCAGGTCTCTAGGGGTTTGTGGGTTTGTGACACTCACTTAAAAGGTGGAGGGGGCTTAACTGTCATGAGTTTGCAACAGCTGATCTATTATAATCCATTTTTTTTATATGCCCACTCCTATCCCACAGTAAGTGGAAACTAGGCTAGGGCACTGTAGCTAAAACTAGAACGAAACAGCTGCTGAATTACTACAGTTTAGATTCCACTTACTATTAGAAACATGCCCAGGTTGTAGATCCCAGACTGGATTCATCGGCCATCTTTGGACCCACAAATAAGACAATAATGGAAGACAATCATCCTTGACTGCGAGGAATTGCTGAAGATGATTATGGGATAGAGAAGACACTTGGAAATAATCGGCTTGAAACTGTAAGGATTTCCCCCCTTCTAAATCAAAATAATTATTTCATCTGTCCATACCCTAACTCCTAACTAAGTTCCACTGCAAAACAGATCAGTGTTGGGAGGTACCTAAATGCCATATAGGGGCATTTGTACACAGGCTTGCCGCACAGCACCGAGTGTTTGGTGCTACGGCACATGCATTTGTATAAATGGTGAAATGTGCATCCACGTTGAGAAAATGGCAGCAGTGTGCTTTTGAACTAGAACACATTGAAGGTGTTTTAGTTCAAAAGTGCTGCTGCCATTTTCTCATGTCATCATTTATACAAATGCATGCGAGGCAGCGTCAGGCTCGTCAGCTCGCATACATACAGACTCGATTGAGTCTGTTCCAACACGCTGGATTTCTGGCACATCAGAACAGACAAATGTAAATGTATAAATGCCCTAGGTTCCCAATTTGCTGGGCAGTTGCAGAGCATCTCTAAGGAATGACTGATAACAACACTGTTGTGTTGGCAGGACCCATCATTAACATAATAGCCTGGTTGTATGAGCACTTATCTGAGAAGCAGAAGACTTGGGTTCCTAGACTCTCCTTGGCCTGCGAGGACTTAAATACTTATCTCCTACTTCCTAAGAAAGAGCTCTAAGCAGCAGGCTAAAGCCATGCTGGCTGGCAATCCCTTCCATCCCTGCTGTCAAAGTCAAGACTGCCAAAAGCCAGAGCTGTTGGATCAGAAGGACTGAAAACTAGAAGGAGTTTTGCTCTTGGTTTCAGTCCCTTCTCACAGGGTTATTTAGGTTTTTCAACCCTGTTTAAAAAAACAGGTCTTTCCCTCCCCGGAACTTGCCCTTTTCATTGCCTACACAGGTATGGCCCTTGCTTTCTCTCTTCCTGGTCTCATGGATCTTGTCATTTAGCTGCCCCTATAGCCCAGTTTGAACAGGGGTGGAAGAGGTCCTCATCCAAACTAGCCTTTGGGCTGGTGGTTAGGACTTCCTCCTGGGAAATGGGAGGTATGTTTTTTAGTTCCCTTGGGCTGAGGGAAGTCTAAATTTAGCTCTCATACTTGCTAGGTAAATGCTTTAATTATTCGTACCATTGTACTGTTGGTATCAGAGTCCTTATGCATGCTTTGCAAATACGTAGCAGATAGTTCCATTGTCATCATTTGAGGGTGAACATGGGGTTCTGTGTTTCACATTGAGCTCAGTCATGCTGTCAGTGTGCATCGGGTATCCTGGGTCAGGTAAATGTCTCTTATCTTGGCCTTCTGGATGTTGAGATAATAGAGGTCCCTAAGGTGTAGCCCTGAATCAGGTTCCTAAGCTCAGAGTAGGAGTAGGAGTTCAGACATGTCCCTGTGCTGAGCAGGGAGATGCCTAGATAATCTGGATTTTCCTGTGGAGGTAGCTACCTGTAAAGGGATGCCAGGTAGCTAACCCTGGTGATTTTCATTGCCTTCCTGCAGTCATGTGCCTAATTTTTAGTGCCTAAGTGGGGCACCATTTGAAAACCATTTGGATTTGGCCTTAAGTAATAGCAACTGTTTCACAAGGGGTTTTAAGACAAATGCTCAGGCTAGATGTTACCATATAAAAGAACATTTGTTCCAGATGAATATTTTGAGAGTTCTGCCCACATTATAAGGGCAGCAGATTTTTCCATCAGTCTGTTCTTTTCAAAATCCAGATTCTACTCTTTGGCCCTGATTATGGTATATTCAGCCACTTGTGTGTTTCTCTTACCATACAAAGGGGCCTAAAAGTGAATAGATGTAGGTCCCTTGAGAATACTTTCTGTAGCAGTATGAGCAGTCTGGAATATACTCTATTATAGATATTCCCTGGACTCCTGGGAAGGTAATAGTGGTGATAGCAGCTTCATTGCTGCTCTTATTTACACTGGGGCTAGAAAAGCTCATGCACAGCGTCAGAACATCGGTAGCTGAAAGGGTCACATAACCACCGAATTCTGTGACTAAACATTATTTGTGAGAAGTGACTGCAGATCTACGAGTGCAACTACACGTACACCTGACTGCACAGTCCTGGCAGCACATGGATCATTTCCAACCCTACTGAGCAGTAGCAATGAGCTATTGCACAGTAGCTCATTGCTACTGCACAGTAACACCAGTGTCACGGTTCATTCCAGCTGACACTACAGTGCTGTAGCAACATGTTATATCTCTGTAAATCATTGCTACAGCGACGTAGCATCTTGTGTAGATGTGCCCAGTGTTTCAGATGCACAGAATGTTGTGCGGTTCCTCAATAGCTTGCTTCCAGTCTTGGCTAACAGGGAAGGGTTTGTTCATGCAGAATTCCTTGATCCAACTTTAGAGAATATAAAAAGCTTCTAATTTAATATTAAAAACTGAGACCGCAGGTAGCCTTTCTGTGAACTATGCTTTGAAAGATGTTTGTTTATGAAGAAACACCAATGTCCCATGTGATAATGCTTGGGATAACTGAATTTCTGCAGGCATGTTTCATGTTACAAGTACCTACCAAGTGTAGCAAGGGTATTTGTGCCCATCTTACATTACAAGAAAATCAATACTCTTTATTACCAAAGGCTAAAAGAATACTGCCCAGGCATTCTCTTTCCTGTAACAGTGCTCTTTCACTAATTCCAATAGCAGATAATAGGGAGGCTGTCAAGCACTGAACTGTATGGGCTAAAACCTAGTAATACAATATGCTATGCAAAGTGTAGATTGTAAAATTCCTGTCAGTAAAGTGAAATTCCTGTCAGTACCCTTTGACCATGAAAACACCTGCCTACGGTATGGCACAGCAATTTGTGATCCAGCTAAAAACCAGTGAGACATACTTCTCATTTCACTGACATAAACAACAAAGGATCGAAATGCAGATTTTCCATAAGTGGATTATTTTTTGTTGACTTGCACGTGTTAGCTTTGAAAAGAAGTTCCAAAAGCAAGACATTTCAAACAATTATATGAAATTATATATTCAGAGAGTTGGTTGCTTATTTATATTTAAAACTTATATGTAGGAAGAACTTTTTGCTGCTTGAGATTCTGGAGTGATAATCCAAAGAAAAACAGAAACGGGAGCAAAGGCAGAACAAGATACATTAAAGAGGCAAATATTCTTTATCTCATTTATAATCTAGTCATTGGTTTATGACTTGCTCCTCCACAATCTGTACAAAATCCTGGAGTTGTACATTTTTTATTAACATCAATTATTTAGCTGACAGATATTAAGGGAGGGAAATCCAGGCAGCCAAACAACTATCTGTCTGCAGATGCAGAAGAGCAAATTCATTTAATAGTTTCATAGTTGATAGGGTCAGAAGGGACCTGAGCAGATCATCAAGTCCGACCCCCTGCCATAGCAGGAAACAGCACTGGAGTCAAATGACCCCAGCAAGGTGACTGTCCAGCCTCCTCTTAAAGACCCCCAGGGTAGGAGCCAGCACCACTTTGCCTGGAAGTTGGTTCCAGTTCCTAGCCGCCCTGACAGTGAAGTAGCGCCTCCTGATGTCTAGTCTGAATCTACCCTCTGCCAGCTTGTGACTGTTATTTCTAGTCACTCCTGGTAGCGTTCGGGGAAACAGGGATACCCCCAATGCCTGCTGGTCCCCTCTGACTAGTTTGTAAACAGCCACTAGATCCCCCCTCAGCCTTCTCTTGTGGAGGCTGAACAGGTTCAGGTCCCGTAGCCTCTCCTCGTAGGGTCTGCCCTGCTGCCCCCTGATCATGCGAGTGGGACCCTCTCCATGCTGGCCACATCCCTCTTGAAGTGCGGCGCCCAGAACTGGATGCAGTACTCCAGCTGTGGCCTGAGCAGCGTCGAATAGAGGAGGAGGATCACCTCCCTGGACCTGCTTGAGATGCATCTGTGGATGCATGACAAAGTGAGGTTGGCCTTCCTGACTGCCTCCCCACACTGCCAGCCCATGTTCATTTTGGCATCAATGATGACTCTACGATCTTTTTCTGCCTCTGCACTGACGACAAGGAAATTCCCCAGCCTGTAGGTATGCTGCTGGTTCTTCCTCCCCAGGTGCAGCACCTTGCACTTATCAGTGTTGAAACCCATCCTGTTCTCATCCGCCCAACCCCATAACCTGTCTAGGTCCAATCGCAGCCTATTCCTCCTGTTTAGCATGCCTGCTTCCTCCCACATCTTACTGTCATCTGTGAATTTGAACAAGGTGCTTTTTACTCCGTCATCCAAGTCACTGATGAAAATGTTGAATAGTGCGGGTCCGAGGACCAATCCCTGTGGAAACGCACTGCCTACATCCCTCCAGGTCGAAAATGCTCCATCCACCACCACTCTCTGGGTGTGGCCCTCCAGCCAATTAGTGACCCATTTGACTGTGTAGGTGTCGATGCCACAGTCCCCCAGTTTTTTAATGAGAATGGGGTGAGAGATAGTGTCGAAGGCCTTCCTGAAGTCCAGAAAGACTATGTCCACTGCTACCCCTGTGTCTAAGGATTTTGTGTCCTGGTGTAACAGGAGGCCTCCTCAGGGCTGATCTCTGGAAGGCTTTTGACACTGTCTCTCACCCCGTTCTCATTAAGAAACTGGAGGGCTGTGGCGTAGACACCCACACAGTCAAATGGGTCGCCAACTGGCTGGAGGGCTGCACCCAGAGGGTGGTAGTGGATGGGTCCTTCTCAACCTGGAAGGACGTGGGCAGTGGAGTTCCGCAGGGCTCGGTCCTCGGGCCCGCACTGTTCAACATCTTCATCAGTTATTTGGATGAGGGGGTAAAAAGCACCCTGTTCAAATTTGCTGATGACACTAAGATGTGGGGGGACGTAGGCACACTGGAAGGATGCAACAGGATACAATCAGACCTAGATAGGTTACAAGGGTGGGCGGATGAGGACAGGATGCGTTTCAACACAGACAAGTGCAAGGTGATGCACCTCAGGAGGAACAACTGGCACCATACCTACAGGTTAGGGAACTCCCCTCTTGTCAGCGCGGAGGCGGAAAAGGATCTTGGAGTCATCATTGACTCCAAGATGAACATGGGTCGGCAGTGTGGGGAGGCAGTTAGGAAGGCCAGCCGTACCTTGTCATGCATCCACAGATGCATTTCAAGCAGGTCAAAAGAGGTGATCCTCCCCCTCTATGTGGCACTGGTCAGGCCGCAGTTGGAGTACTGTGTCCAGTTCTGGGTGCCGCACTTCAAGAGGGATGTGGACAGCATGGAGAGGGTCCAGAGGAAGCCACTCGCATGATCAGGGGACAGCAGGGCAGGCCCTATGAGGAGAGGCTATGGGACCTGAACCTGTTCAGCCTCCAAAAGAGAAGGCTGAGGGGGGATCTTGTGGCCTGTTATAAACTAGTCAGGGGGGATCAGCAGGCATTGGGGGAGTCACTGTTCCCCCGAGCACCGCCAGGAGTGACCAGGAATAATGGTCACAAGCTGGCAGAGGGTAGATGCAGACTAGACATCAGGAGGCGCTACTTCACGGTCAGGGCGGCAACTTCCAAGAGAAGTGGTGCAGGCTCCTACCCTGGGGGTTTTTAAGAGAAGGTTAGATGAACATCTTGCTGGGGTCATTTGACCCGCGTAATCTTTCCTGCCATGGCAGGGGGTCGGACTAGATGATCTGCTCAGGTCCCTTCTGACCCTAGGAACTATGAAACATAGGTCCCTGAAATGATTCCCCTTCAGGTGTGACTCCCACCCCCAGGACCTTTGGTTCACTAGCCCTGGCCCACCTCCAGGCCAGCCAGAACCCCAGGTCCTCAGGCCTTGGACATTCCTTGCGTTGGGTCCCTGGCCCTTCGACCCTTCCGGTCCTGGCCCCAGCATGGGCCAATCAGGGGAAGTTCAGACAGGCCTGAGTCTATGGCCCTTTTCTCTCTTTCTGGGGGTCCACCCTTCAGGCCCTCCAAACAAGGGGTAACTCACCCAGTTGTGGGGGCTAGGGGTTAAGGTGCCCCGACCTGCCTTTCACTGGGGTGGTAACAGGCCTGGCATTTCCTGGGGGCTCCCACGCCACCGAGAGCCCCACCAGGACACCCACTCCAGGGTGCAGTTTTAGGTTGCACATAGGACCAGGAGCCTCCTTACCATCCCCTAGCGCTCCTCCCTTACCTCGAGATGATAACAGCAGCCCTCCAGCCAGGCAATGTTATTGCCTGGCCTCCAGCACCGGAACTGCCCTGTTTATATGGGCAGCCTCAGAACCAAAAATGGCTGCCCTCATCAGGTACCTGGCGGCTGCCAGCTCCAGGCCCTTGAAGTGGCAGGCACAAACAGTGGCCTGCCACACCTGGTCATAGAAGGCCACCAGGTTGGTCTGACAGGACCTGCCTCTAATGAACCCGTGTTGGTTGCCCCTAAGAATGATCTTCCCTGCTGGCCCTTCACGGACATGCACCAGGATAATTCTCTCAAAAAGCTTACCCAGGATCAAGGTAAGACTAACTGGCCTATAGTTTCATGGGTCCTCCTTCCTCCCTTTTTTGAAAATGGGAACCACATTGGCCCTTTTCCAGTTCTCTGGCACCATGCCAGAGCACCACGAGTGCTCGTAAAGTCATGCCGGGGTCCCGCAGTGAGCTCTGCTAATTCCCTCAGCACTCTGGGGTGGAGATCATCAGGACCAGCTGATTTAAATATGTCCAGTCCCTCCAGAAGTTCCCTGACTAGATCCTTACTGACCCTAGGCATGGGTGTGCCTCCCCTGGGGCCTACATGGGTCCCAGCTAAGGCTGACTAAATTCTGAGCAATGTTTTCCCTCTAGATCCACAATTTTCAGATGGCATATTGATGAGAAAGCCTATCTACTTTTGGTTTATCAAACCTCTTAGACTGTGTCCCCACAAGCTTTGTGGAACCTCAGAGGCTTTTGAGGCACTGCAAAACTCACACAGCGTAAGTGAAAAGGTTCTTCATGAATCCTATTTGCAGTGAAGAGCCAAAATTTTAGATACTGGGAAATCCTGGTATCTAAGAAAATACTTTAAAAAAAAAAAAGAAAAAAAAAAGTGGGATAGCACACATGGCACCGAGCCATGCTCCAGCTGCCAGCCAGGCTCCGGACACCCAGATTGCCGCCCCTGCAGCCCTAGGGGTATTCCCTAGGGGTATTCTCTAGGGAAAAGTAGCTGAAACGCATATGTGCACTCATGGGGACACACCCTTTGAGGCTATTCCATCAGGGAAAAAAAGACCTGTAGAAATAATGTATTTTGTTTTGAAGAACAGGACAAAATCAGTAGAGCCACAGTTTGTGGCAAAGTCTTCAATGACCTCCTTAAACGTGTAAATTAAAGGTTGGTTCTCTTTAGAACAACTGTTAAACATCTCAGCATTTTTTCACTTAACTTCAGAAGAAATCTAGTTGAGTGGTAACTTGATGATTTCTCTAATGTTGCAAAGACAATGCTTCAGGTGATAGATGGTGATTCAACATCAAATCAGCTTGAAAGAAAGACAAACATCAGTTAACTACTTGTCAGTGTTTTTTCACATGTAACAAAACATTCCCTAGTTTCACACACACATTAAAATTAATGTGCATTAATAATGTGCATTATAGCTGCCATAAAGAAAGCTTTCAAGTATCAAGCACTAATACTCTAAATTATTACAGAGATTAACCACAATGTAAGTAATGAATATAAGTTTACTTCCCTGAAACTCACAAAGCCCCTAAGGTCAACAGTTTTGAACGTAGATGCTTAAAACACTCAGCTCTATTTTAGAGCATCTAAACCAGGGGTGGGCAATTCTTTTGGCTGGAGGGCCGCTTAACAAGTTTTCGTGAGCTGCTGAGGGCTGCACAGGTAGCCTTGCCTCTTGACAGATGCCCCGCCCCCTGGTCTAAATATTGGGACTGGAAGTCCCTCCTCTAACCATTGATATTTTCCACCAAAAGTCCCTCCCCTTGCCTTGGAAGCAATCCTTTTGGGAGGGGGTTGCCATCTGAAAACCAGGGGGGAAAAACAAATATAAATATAAAACAATCAAATAAATCAAATAATCAAACAATCAAATACATATAAAACAATCAAACATCTATTATAACTTATTTTAATGTTATTTTTAAAATATTTTTGTTCTGATTTACATTTGTTTGCACAGTGTATCTAAAGGCGATAGCATAATAGCTCAAAATACAGTCTTACTCTTGTATATTGTGTGTGGTGGGTAAGGGGGTGTATGTGGGGGTGTGGTTGGCGTTTGTGTGTCTGGGGTGTGGGTATTGGGTGGGGTGTGTGGGGGACAGTGGGGGTGGGTGTGGAGGGGGTGGGATATGTGATTGGGATGAGGTGGGGGAGGGTGTGGGTGTGAGTATGGTGAGGGTGGCAGGTGTGAGAATGTGGGGGCTGTGGAAGGGTGTGGGCGTGTTCGGGGGTACACCACCATTGGAATAGTAATCACTGGAATTGCATTGCTGTATTGGGGTTGGTTTCCTGAATGAATGGGAGTGAATCTGAGTAAGCGGTTAAGTAATAGGCAGAGCCAGCTGCTGTTACAAGTTAACGAGCTGCAGTTAACAATACCTCCTACTGCAGACTGTCAGCAGGAAAGGATCAATTCCATTGCCTGGAACTCCACTGTATGTGCAACAGGATATCCAGTCTAATCAATGCCAGGTATCTAAGCTAATCAACGCTGAAGACCAGTTCCTGGAACTAGATGTCCCACGACAGACTGCTCCTGTAACCCTTAATAATACCACTGTTAAATTAATCAAAATTACAAACTGACACCCAAAATTGCAAGTACTGGCAGGCAGAGAGCCCTATGACTGACAGCTGTCATGCACTGTTCAAGACCCACGGGGCAGCAATCTCTGGATTGGGCAGCCAAGATGATGGTGGGGGAATCACACAAATCTGCCAGAAAGGGATAAAAGGCAGTGAAGTATAACTCTCTTCAACCCGATCAGCACCCTACCTGTCCAGCCAGAAGAACCAGCTGGCGACCCCCTTCTGGAGACCACACTGCCTTTGAAGAAACTTTGACTCGCCATCAACGGCAGACTGCAACACTTAGGATAGTTATACCCGACACCAGTGCTCTATTGCAGCTGGTGTGTGTGTGTAGGCATTTGAAGGGACAGTGCCCTTCATAATCTGAAGGTTTACATTTGTGACTCATGACTTTGTTAACTTTGCATTCCGTCCAATAAACTAGAATTTATTATGATCCCGTGAGTTGGTCCTTGTAGCCAACACTAGCACCTCCAGGCTTGGGACTGGGGTGGGTCAGGCCAGGCCGGGGGGGAGGTGGCTGCTTAGCAACCAGAGCTGCACCTCTCACATGGATGCATGGGCTTGCAGAGGGGCAGTCCAGGGCTGGGCTTACAAAGGGCTTACAGAGTGGCCCCATGGGCCATATGGAATTGCCTGGTGGGCCGCAATCAGCCCACAGGCCATATTTTGCCCACCCCAGATCTAAAGTTTGGTCTATACTATGGGGCTCCTGCTGTTGTAACTGCAGTAACAACATGATGGTGACCAAGCCCCTGCTGCAGCAACAAAGCTCTGCTAGAGTTTTTTCTTCTCTGAGTTAAAGCAAGTCCCCCAAGCAGCAGAAGCTTTGCCACAGGCTAGTGGATGTGATACCTTTATACCCCCAGCCAAAAAAGCTCTGCCAGCAGAACTTTGTAATGTAGAGATCTAAGGGGGCAGAGGGAAGTACAGTGGTATGGATACATCTTCCTTTCAGTTGACTGCACTGTTGGAGAAGCAGCTGGGGACTTTTTTTTGAACCCCCAAAGCAAATAATGCTGATGGGTTGGCCTTGGAGACTTTTTAGGGTTTAGCTAGGATAGAATCAGTGCCTTTGATCTCAGGTTTTGGTATTCAATGACCCTTAGTTGCCAGCTGAAATCATCAGGAAGGCTGATCTCTAAAAATGCAGGCATCTCCTTCAGGTGGGACTAAGCTATAGCCAGATGAGAGGGTAGGCAGCTTTACTTGTTTTGTTTTTCAGCCTCTCCTGCTTGTATAATTTTTCTCTTCCTACATAATAAATCCATTTGTAGTTTGTCTCCTTACTGATTGCCTGTGAAATGAGTGAATTCTGAGTGATACTCCAGGCTAGGTCTCTCTGTGGAGAGGGGGATCTATAATTTCTTCTCAGCCCAAAAGAGGGGGCCACCTAGAACTGGTGTGGTGGGCTTGCTGGGCTTTGCCTGGCTCTCTGGGCTTAGGAGACCGTGAATGCAACTGGTGGGGCAAAACCCGTCAATCAGAGACAGCCAGGGAAGGAGCCAGGAGGAAATTCCGCTCCCCCTCTCCTCCAAAGGTGGGGGCAAGAGTGGACATAATTGGGAACTGCAGTTGCAGCCCCTTGATTGGTTCATTTTGAATCTGGCTGCGGAGTCCCAGAAGAGGATATAAGCAGCTGCATGCTGAGCATGAGGTATAGTCGGCAAGGAACAAAGAAGAAGGAAAAGGTCCCGGGGGCAAGAAGAACTGGGAGAGCTGCCCAGTGGGCATATCTGGCTGCGAAGAAGAGCCCAATAGATTCCACCACTGGATGGAAGCAGTGGGTGGTGCAGGTGTCCCTGCATGGAGGGTCTGCAAGGGACTGGGTCCTTGGGAACTGCAGAGAGGCAGCTCAGGTCTCCAACCGTAGCATGGGGCCTGGCTGCCATGCATGCGTTGCTGCATGGGGGCGGTCCACGAGGGACAGATCCTGGGAGCTGTAGCAAGGCAGCTCATATCTCCCACCTGAGCATGAGGCCAGGAATGGGAGCCAGCGCTACTATGGGAAGAGTCATTGCAAGGCCCTGGAAAAGGATGGGCAGTTTGGTACCTATCCCCTGAAGTGGGTCTGCAAGGGCCCTGGAAACAGAGCAGTTCCCGAGCAGGGGGAGCAGTATTTGGTGCGGCATGGCCCTGGGCATCACAAGGTGGCCCAGGCCCACAATTCCCCCAGTGAAGAATTGAGCCACTGGAACATGTGAGTGAGTCATGCTGCTCCCCTGAGCCCTGGAACTGAGCCCTCCCTTGGAGAAACATTAGCCAGGCCAGGAAGCTTATGAACACTGCCCCACCCGGCTCCTTGGGATACATGAGACAGTGGGACAACCAGTCTCCCACTGGGGAGTGATACTCCAGGCAAAGTATCCTTAATAAAGAGGCAGGAGGAAGAGACCCCCCTAGAGGAGGGAAACCACTAAAGAACTCTTGCATCTCATATTTTTGAGTGTTTATTGTTTGATACATGCTGTGCATTTTTGGAGCGTCTGTTATCTGTACACCATGTATTTTAGAGTCCCATTTATTCTTGTACTTACCTGTTTATACCATTTGAAACCATTATGCTTACCTGTTTGCATTTGGGTATGTATATAGTTATAGTTATATGTACTTGTAACCTGTTAATACTCACTTTAGTTCACTACCTTTTTATATATACATATATTAAATTTGTACCTGGTTAAAACATAGTTTTCTGTTCTTCCTCTATTAAGATACAATAGGTGAAAGGGAACTGTGAGTAGACTGGAGTTTCCACCCCCAGCATATGTGCCCTGCTGGCTTTCCCCTCTTATTGGTGAGGGGGACACTCAGGTTACACTGGCAGAGATTAATTTGGTGTGTATGCAAGGTCTGGTATAAGGGCAGTGGAGCTGAGGCTTTCTGCAATAAGGAGCAATCCCAAGACTATTGGCAAAGATATAAGGAAACAGGGGGCTACATTTACATTTCAAAATGAGATCTGTGAAAACCAGGCACCAACAAACATCTTGAGAAGTGAGAACCATGGAATACATGAGAGGCATGGGATATGTGACAAACATGAAAAACATGCCATTATCAAGGCACTCCAGGGAAAGACGGGGTGCAAATCATCTATAAAAGCACACGCAGAGATGAAACCTGTGGGACAGCCTCCATCAGCCATGAAGATTCCTGTGCATCCCCAAGAAATAATTAGGAATGCCTGGCTTCAGACTCTGGTCTCAGGCCTACATCTGACTTATGCAAAGTTTCTGCTCTGTTGAATTAGGCTAAGTTGTGTGTTCTAAACTGTGTTGGTTGCAGTGTCTTATTTGGCTGTGTGACGTTTTTCTGTTGTTTTCTTTGGCTTATGTTTGAAATTGGAAATTGCTATGCCCAATAAATGCTCTGTTTAGAGAATGGACTGTTCTTGTCCAAGCATTTTGGCTAGGGACAGAAGTTACAGATAAACTGATTTAAGTGATCAGAAACTAGTTTAAATCTGTCATAGAACAGAAGTTCAGTGCACATAAGCCAGTTTCAAAATGGCTGAAACTGGTTTAAGATAAACCAGTTATACAATATAATTGGTTTACAGATAAACTAGAGCCAGCAGAGTAAGCAATACACTGGCATGCATCAACCAGTACATCTTAAACAAGACAAAGGATGCCATCCACCCACTCTATTCAGCATTGGTGAGGCTGCAGCTGGAGTACTGCATCCAGTTTTGGGCACTGCATTCAAAAAAGATGTGGACAAGCTTGAAAGAATTCAAAGAAGGGCCACATGTATAATTAGAGGTCTGGAAGATGGGTCATATGAGGAGAGGCTGAAGGACATGGGACTGTTCAGCCTAGAGAAGAGAAGATTTAGGGAGAATTTGGTGGCAGCCTATAAATATATAAGAGGTGGACATCAGGGACTGGGAAAGCATCTATTCGCCAAGGCACCCCAGAGGAAGACAAGGAATAATGGACATAAGCTGCCAGAAAATTGCTTCAGATTGGATACAAGGAAAAACTTCTTTATGTTTCACGTGTCCAGAGTCTGGAACAAACTCCCCTGGGGTGATACAGTCACCTACCCTGGAGATCTTCAAAAGATGACTAGGTGCATACCTTTCTGGGGTCATCTGACCCCAGCAGTCTTTTCTATCCTGCCTAAGAGCAGGGGGGCTGGACCTGACGATTTCGTGAGGTCCCTTCCACCCCTTAACATCTATGAATCTATGAAAAAATCTGATTGAAGACTTAACTGGTTTGGGTCAAACCAGTTTACAAAACTTCTGTCTCAGATCCCTTCCTGGTTCAAGTTAAATAAGAGTCCCTCAGCATGCTTTCCAGCCCTGGGCTGGGCTGTGCTGCGCTGTCTGCCCCGGCAGAGAAGAAATGGGGGTGGGGGGAGGCAGGGACTGCCCCTGCCCCAGCAAACACAGGCTGGGTGCTGGGGCCAGGGAGGGAAGTTAAACTTCCCTTCCCCTGAATACAAAGCTGCCCTGTCATACCCTGCTAAAAACTTACTGCTGGCTGCATCTGTGGGCTACAAATCCCAGAGGCACCTGGAAACAGGAAGAGAAATTGATGAGCAAGTCTGCAGAGTCCTACTGTTGTGATTCTGGATTGCAAATCCAAGAGACCTTGGGGGTAGCAGGAAGAGGAAGCGAACGCACAGCCCACGCTGGCTATGTGCCAGAGAGCCGCCCTCTAGTAACGCCCCCCCCCCCCGGCTTCTGGCCTGAGCCACTGCAGGTATGTGGCTGCATTTCTTGAATTAAAAGTGAACATCTGTCCAGTTGTTTCTCAGTTTAATCTCTGCAGTTTAGACTAACCTGCAAAGACTGAATTCATTCAGCCTTGGGCTTTATGACTATCTGTACTTAGCCTTTATGACTTCACTGCTGCTACCTAAAGACTAATTTTAAGTTCAGTAACAGGGCAACCTCAGTCTGTTCCTTGGGACAAGTGGCAATGCAGCGGGGATAAACTTGAGGCTCTGGAAATCCCCCACAGACAGGTATGTCACACCCCTGCAGTATGCTCCTCCTGCATCCCCCTTTCCAAAATCATGGATCCATCCACAGGTCTAAGGAATCAGTAATGAGAATGTGGAGACACCACTGGTGTCTCCTAGAGCTGGTGATACTCAACACCACGAGTTTGCAATGTTCAATGGAAGTTTGGGCTAAGGTGAAGGAAGCATGGTTTCATAGCTTTCTTGCAGTCTTTCCTATTTTATTAAGTACAAATATTTAATCAAGCCACAAAATGTCATTAAATTAATATCTGCCAATATAAATTGCGTTATTGAATGCGCATCTTGCACAACTTCCCCCCACCCCACATGCTACTATGTGCTGGCTTCAATAAAGAGGTACATGCATTAATTTAATAGGAATGGTTGGTACTGGGAATATGCATTCCTAGGAAAGTGAACTGTCAGACTAATGGAACATTTTTCAGAAATATTTAAACATTACCCAAAATTAATTAAAAGGGAACTAAATTAAATACCTCCAGTATGAATTCTTTTGTGGCAAGAAAATATTTACCATTTAACTTTAAGGTATATATTCTGTATCTTCTTTTAACAGCAGCTAGAGACCACATTCTCATAACCTTTTCACCAGGGCTTGAAGCTTAAGTAAACTTTGGAATACTATCTAATAAATCACTAGCTGAGAAATTAAGCCATAGCAGGGTTTGACCATGACCATATGTCTATCAAGTCTTGTTCAGAGATCTTAAACCCTAGATGTGGTTTACCATATGTCTCTGCCTTCAGAGTCCTTCCTACTAGGTAGCCTAGGGATATTTCACCATAGAATTAGTGTTCTTCATATTAATGAGTTATAAATGAGATCTTAATTACTACTAATTGCCTGAAGCTACTGTTAGTGATTATAATCACCACGATAGATGGATATAAATTCATCTTTGTCTGCATTTAGCAAACATAATGAGAAACAGATCCCAGTTGCAGTACAAAACAGCTCTATAGAAATGTCCAAGTGAGGTTCATGCTCAGTTCTGCCAGACATTCATATCTTCCATGGAACAGTGGCAGGCTAAGGTTGAGCTGGAGTGTCCTACACAGGTGTATTTCACAGCAGCCCTTAGGCTTGACATTTACATCTTAAGTTACAAACATGCAGTATGTCTAACCAGTTCCTGGCTGGCCTCGCCCTATGATCAGGAGAGTCGAAATGAGACTTGGGGCCAGATTTAAAGGCATTTAGGCACCTAACACTGCAAATAGGCATGTAGGGAGCCAAAGTGGCCTCATTGGGTACAGACAGAAGTGTAGCTCCTAGCTATAACTTGAAATGATTTCTGCAAAGCGTTCAGAGATACAATGTTACCTCAGACCAAACAGTTCTCTGGTTTCAGGAGGGAGGGGAGTCTAGCTGCGGGCTGGGAGCCTGTAGCCAGATTCCCATAGCAATGGCCAGGGCTCTCTGCCAATGCTCATTGTTTTCAGGATGGGAGTGGGGAAAGGCAGTGGAGGGAGCTTGGACTGAACTCGCCCCCCCTTTCCCCTCTCCCATTCTGAAAACAGCAACAGGCTGGGAGCTTCAGAGACACAAGTTACAGAAGTTGCTACATTTTCAAACATCTTTATCTTATACCTCATGCACTGAGGGGTCAGATTTTCACCCTGCTGGCCATTTTTAAACTGTCTGTAGTTACACACTTGTGTTTGGTCAAAGCTATACTGCTTTCTGTCACTGGATCAGGCAAAAATTATCACTTCTGTCTGTATCCGTTGATTTGAATAGCTGGTAGGGGGGACCTAGCCTGCACAGGCACTTTGTAAATCAAATAAGGCACCTATCTGCATTTCTAGGTGCCTAACTACCTTTGTATAACCGGCCTTTACAGCTTTTTCTCTCAGCATGGGCTTAAGCAAGTATAACTTGCCCATAATTAAGTATCTGGCCCATTGTATTTGCCTTTTTGATATTTTTAAATGAGGTAATCCAAACTAACTCTTGGAAAACCTCTGCTGAACTGAATGGCAGTTTCACCTCAATAAATACTTAGTGAAAACTTCAGAATTTGACTCATTGCATTTCTTACTTTATTTTACAGGAAGAAAGCAAAAGAAAATGAAGTACAAGATCAATACATTCTACTAAGAGGACATTTCCAAAACACATTCCAAAACTCCTAATGCTCTCTGCAGCAACCAGATACCTATGTTATACATATATGAGTTTTCCTTCAACATTGTTTAAAGCTCTAAGGGATGTTTGAAGTTGTGTATCTAGGGTACCATTGGTGTGTGTGAAATAATTCCCAGGCATCGTTATAATGACAAGCAGTCATCACTTAGCTACAACCTAGGACTTGAAAGAGCCTCTGGGTTATCAAGCTCAGTTCCCTGTACTGCAGGCATCATGTCATAATCCCTTTCATAAACTGACAAAGTTCTCTCTTAAAATTAGGTTTAGAAGCCTTACTGGAAGGCTGCTGCAGAACCTCACTTGGAAACTGCAGTTTCCATCTTAAAAGTATTCATGGCCAGTTTATAGTCATTTGTTTTTTGTACCAACACTGCCCTTTTCTCCAATTGGCATCTCCTCTGCTTATATATTCCTAGAGAACAATTGTATCCTTTCTCAAATTTTGGTTTGCTTTTCATTTTGTGTTTCTGCCATGCAGCTGACTAAATAAGCCCCAACCATGCTCAGGTTTGTACATTTGTAGTGTAAACAACATGGTATAGCCCCAAGAGCATTTCTCAGCTCTGTCCTCTTGGGACCAAGTCGAGCCATTTACATCACAAATTTGCTGCTGCGCACGCGTGTGTGTGTGTGTGAAGTAGGTAGGAAATATTTCTTGCTCAGAATACAATATAGACAGATTATTAGTCTCTTGTAATTTCTCCATTCCTAAAGGTCCCATTAGCCTTTCTTCTGCACCTGTTCCAATCTGAATTAATGTTTCTAGAATATGGATGACCAGAATTGTATACAATATTCCAGTTAAGTTTTTACTAGTACTTTATACAATGGCATTAATACTTTTGTACCACTGCTGGAAATACTTTGCCTTGATACATCCTGAAAACATATACACTACAATTGCCTGTGGGACCTGATCCAGTGATTCACTTTAGCGTATGCTTAACTTCAAGTGAGCAGGCCAAGTGATTTCAATGCAGTTTATGTACATGCTAAATTTTTAAGAACCTGCTTAAGAACTCATCCTAATCATGGCCATACTTGAAGTACTCACAGAATGTTACATCTATTGAAAACCATACTTTGCTTTTCTTATAGAATAATTTTGAGTAAGTTTTTATTGTTACAATAAACTTACAGCTATCCAGTAAGAAATGTTTACATATATGTTCGTGCTTGATATACATGCAAGGTATGGAACTAACTGTTTATTCTATATATTCCCTTACCTTGCATATATTTTTGTAAGGAACAAATGGCCAAAAAAAGTCATGTTTTTATGTAAAGCTGTTAGAAATATTATTAAAAATGTATAATGAATAGAGTGTTGTTAGAACTGCACAGTTTGTATCTCGTACCTGATAAAAAGAAACACCACCAAGGACATCCCTCCCCTCTTGGCTAATTTACTATCTTTTTCCTATACTAAATCACACATACCTTCAACCTCCCTCTTCTTTCTCATGTAGATTACAGAAGCTGTGATTTAATTGGCTGTGTCCTTGGAGGAGAGAGGGATTTGAACTTTTGGTAACCGGGAGAGCTTTCTAAGCATGCGTAATTAGCTAATGCATATATGCCTATCCGCCCCACATACTTAAGTAGTTAATTATAATGGACATGGGACGTATGAAGTGACGTATTTACATATATGTTTGTATGAACCGGAAATAAGTTGTAAGAGTTCCTGTTTCTGCACACGTGCCCAGGAGGGAGAGTATATAGAGCCGGCTGAGAGGTTTCTTCGGGGGTGGAGTGGTCTTTTGTCTTCACTCCAACCCTATTTGCAAATATACCTTTTGTGTTGCTAAATAATGTGTGCCTGAGGAATTATTATTCGCGAGCCTCCAAAAGAAACGAACCGCGATTTTCGCATCAAAGCAATGAAGGATTTGACATGCACAGAAATGTATACATAATATCAAGATTTGTGAAAAATATAACTGAGATATACATAGAAACTAGATTATTAAATATTTGGTTAGAAGTTTTAGCATGAATGTGATCTCTATTAATTTCAATTTGGGAGTTTTAATTTTCTGCATGAAAGCGAAAACAGACATTTACCAACTTGAATGCATTTCCTTATAGTTTCATAGTTTCATAGTAGCTAGAGTCGGAAGGGACCTAGGTAGATCATCTAGTCCGACCCCCTGCCTTAGCAGGAAAGAGCACCGGGGTCAGATGACCCCGGCAAGGTGCTCATCTAACTTCCTTTTAAAAATCCCCAGGCTAGGAGCCTGCACCACTTCCCCTGGAAGCTGGTTCCAGGCCCTAGCCGCCCTGACTGTGAAGTAGCGCCTCCTAATATCTAATCTAAACTTACCCTCCGCCAGCTTGTGACCGTTATTCCTGGTCACTCCTGGCAGCGCACGGGGGAACAGGGACTCCCCCAATACCTGCTGATCCCCCCTGACCAGTTTGTAGCAGGCCACAAGGTCCCCCCTTAACCTTCTCTTGTGGAGGCTAAACAGGTTCAGGTCCTGTAGCCTCTCCTCATAAGGCCTGCCCTGCTGACCCCTGATCATACGAGTGGCCCTCCTCTGAACTCTTTCCATATTGTCCACGTCCCTCTTGAAGTGTGGCGCCCAGAACTGGACGCAGTACTCCAGCTGCGGCCTGACCAGTGCCGCATAGATGGGGAGGATCACCTCCCTGGACCTGCTCGAGATGCATCTGTGGATGCATGACAGGGTACGATTGGCCTTCTTGACTGCCTCCCCACACTGCCGGCCCATGTTCATCGTGGAGTCAATGACGACTCCAAGATCCTTTTCCGTCTCCGTGCTGGCAAGAGGGGAGTTCCCCAACCTGTAAGTATGGTGCCGGTTCTTCCTCCCCATGTGCAACACCTTGCACTTATCAGTGTTTAACCCCATCCTATTCTCATCCGCCCACCGTTGCAACCTGTCAAGGTCAGCTTGTAGCCTATTGCACCCTTCTAGTGCGCCCACATCCCCCCACATCTTAGTGTCATTAGGGAATAGAGGTTTCCCAGCAGGATTCTGAAGACTCTGCTGGGCCTGAGGGAACTGCCAAAATTGTTGCATAGTTTTCAGTAATAGCCACTTACCTGAAACAATGAGAGTTCGGGATTCTGTTTTCTTGCAAGTCAGTCTTGCATATTCTTATGCCTTGCATTGAGGTTTGTGGAATTGAGTCCTATTGCGTAAATCAGTATAGGGAAACACTTTTAGAGATTTTAAGTACAGCGTGTTTGGATGCAATTATTCCATAAACTGTATCAATAAAAATGCAAAATTATGCAATTGATGATACTGATAGAATTGCTTTGGATTAATACCAGTGTATTCCTATTATTTGCATTGAACTAGGACTAGAAGGTGAACATATCAGTTAAGTTTGCCACTTCCTGTAAATGTCAATAGGCCAATAGCAAGTGTCTTTTTGGCACTGAGCCATTGGTGCAGTTCTAGAACTAAATGGCAATTGCTGCCAGCAATATTTGTTCAGCATTCACACTTGGCTTCCGATTGTTGGATCCTCTCTTCTTGGGTACCCGAAGTGGTGCCTAAGCTTCTGCTGTGGTCAGCAGTCTATGCAAGCAGCAATGAATGGGAGCTGTGAACTTTGAACACCTCTGAAAATTGGATCCAAAATATGGAATTTAAGGCCTGTTTTAAGTCCACAGTGAATTGTTCCAATGTGGACTTTCTATGGATGTTTGGCGGTGTGAAGCATACAGTTGTAGCTTGTTGCTGTAAGTAGAAATGCTGTGTAAGGGATACACAGGACTATAGGCCTGTGAATAGAAAGCCTGGCATGGGTAGGTCTTCCTTGAGCCTACTAAACAATCAGTATTTAACCCAGAGTCATACGACCAGCTGCAAAGTGGTGACCACATATTATAAGTGTATTTCTGAAATGGTAATTTAAAGGAGGTATTAAGAGTAAAAACCTATTGTACATACAAAGCCTGTCATATTTATGTATCCTGAAACAAATAGGGTTAGAAAATGCTAAAAAAGCAATAAAATAAGTTTGTGCTTATGTAATTTGGTGGTAAAAAGACTACGTGGGCGTGGCCAGCTGAGCGCAGCTGTGCGGTATGTGGCACTGCAGACACGTCTGCAGCACCACATACCGCAGTCAGCTGTTCTCCATGTTGCAAGGGCATGCTGCCTGTGCATGTGTTGCTCCACTTTTTTTTTCTGTGGGATTTTTGACCCCTGGATATCCTCTCAATTACACCATAGTTTCGAGGCCAGGCAGTAGATATACAGGGGTCAAAAAACCACTGCGGAACACCCCCTCCCTCCAGAGCAGTGCACGCACAGGCAGCGTGTACAGCTGAAAAGCAGAGCTGGGCCTCTCAGAGCCACACTACAGCTGCTTACCAGGTTCAGCTGCAGCTGCAGTTGCAGCCCCAGGAAGACCCCAGGTAAGGCTGCTGGGACCAGCCCAGTGCTGGCCCCAGCCTCCCCTACTGCACCAGGGTAACTTACCACACACATGGCACAGGCATTCCCTGGGGACAAGCAGCTGTGGTGCAAGGTGTGTTGCTGCTACTTGTCCCCAGGGAACCAAATGTCCACACTTATCTGGACACAGCCAATAAGGGTAACTTGGGAACTTCAGAGTGGGGAGAAGAATGAATGAAATCTGCATGCTATCGTCACCTGCTCTATGGGTTTTTGTAGGATGGTTGAGTAGAAAATGGAAAATGCCTTATTTCTCTTTTATTTTCCAATTTGTTATCATGTATACTATATTTATGTTTCTAATAAAGTTTTATTGAAATTTGTCCTCATTACCTACCCTCTGTGGATTTCTGTAAACATACTCTATCTATAGCTCCTAGAGCAGAACCTAGTGAAATGCAAAAATCATGAGTTTGAATCTGTTGGAGACTACAGTTCTGTTACTGGGCATATCCTGCATATGCTGTGGATGAGCTTGTGGGTAGATTTGTTATCATATGCTACAACTATCAGTGTTGTTAGTTGCAAAACTATTATCTTGGGATGACTTTTTGAGGCCTTCATATAATTTAATTCAAACTAATACCATTTAATAGGCAAAAAAGTGGGCTGAGTTAGTAATAATAGGTGCAAGTCTGGGAGCATCAAGAGATTATTTCAGTGCATGAAGGAAGCAGATTCCTAAAAGCTAATCTTGAATTATGTTTTGGCAACATTATAGTAGATAACTGCCTTTTTTAAAAGAATATTATACTGAAAGCAAAATGAACTAGTGCATACAACCATATGAAAAGACCAGTATTCTAGTATTCCACACATCCTTCTTTCCCTTCTTCCTAGTGCAATTCTGGTTTCTTTTGCAATTAATTCATTTACAATGTAGTTTGTTTCTACATATACGTTCGTGCCTCCTTTATCTTTCCCTGCTATTTACCAATGGTCAGACTGGGATGGACTGTGGGGGGTTTGCTTTACTCTGCAGCACGGTCCTTCACCCAGAACCTCTTGAGCGTACACCAACATTTCATAGAAGCAGAGCGTTGCCTGCCCTAGTTCCCCTGCTTTACCCATGGCAGGTCAGGGTGTTCGGTCTGTGTTGTTGTTTCAGGGCTGAGGGTAGTCTTATGTAGGATTTAAATCAGCATTTCTCAACCTGTGGGTCATGACCCAAAAGTGGGCCACAAGAATACATGAGTGTCGCAAACAAACTTTTAAAGGAAAATCCATTTTCAAAGAGAAAAATGGGGGAAAGTGGCTTTTCCCTTGCAGGCTGGCAGAGTCCCATGCCCCACGCCTACCTGACATGACACAGCAGGGAGCTAGGGGCATCCAGTCAGGAGCGAGGGACACTGGATCAAGATTGGCCATCGATGTTCCCAAATGGGTTCTGGTTCAAAAAAAGGTCGAGAACCGCTGGTTTAGATGATGGTTGTACGATGGTTTGCATAGGGATGATCCTGCCTCAGACCGGGGGTCAGACTAGATGACCCCTGGAGGTCCCTGCCAGCCCGACTTCTCGAATGACTCGACCACCAGGGCGACACCCACGTGCACCGACCCGTCAACTCGTATAGGCGTGCCCCATTTCACTCGGCCTGGAAGGCAGACCAGGACAGGGGTCCTGCGTTGGCCTCTAACAACATGTCCAAAAGCGATGCAAACGGCTCTTTCTGTCAGTGCTGGCAAGGCTGGCTTCTAGCTGCAGGCGCAGGACAGGGAGCGCTGCTACCCCCCAATCCCATCGCTCCCTCTCCGGGTGTGCGAGCGGCCAGAGGATCCCGCCTCCTCCCCCCGGGGCGACTCCCCCGACTGCGCAAGCGCGGGCCGTGGGGCAGCGGCGCGTGTTCAGCGGGGCGCGGAGTGCGCATGCGCCGGCGGCGCGCGGGCTGGGCGAGCGGGTGAGTGTCGGGCTGCGCGCGGGGTCTCCCGTCTCCGGCCCACTGCGGCACCGCGGTCATCGCTGTCGTGACGTCACAGGGCCTGTTTCATTCTCTTTGTCCAGAGCGGGGTCCGGGCTGGTTCCTGCCCTGTGGGGGGAGGGGAGAGGAAGGGGTTTCCTTTGCCAGGTGAGTGGCAGAGGGCTCCCTTCACGCAGGGCTTTAGGAGCCGGCCTGGAAGCCCGGGGGTAACTGGGGGGCACCGTCCCTGGGCACTGGGGAAGGGGCCAAACTAAGCAGCTGCTGCGTATTCGCTATCACGGCACCAACCAGAAGTCGCCCCTTCCTCTTTGCCACATGCACCCAGCCATGTCCCGACCCGACGCTGCTGCCCCTTAGGTCCAGTCCCTTGCTGTTATGGGCAGCGGGGTCTGGGGTGCCTTTGCTGGACTGACCCAGTTCTCATAAAAGTAGCTAGGTTCTTGTCCCCACTGCTCTCACAGGAGGCTGCTCCTAGTTTTCAGGCAGGATTTATTCATGGCTAGTTGCTCTTTTGCTGACCTTGTTCTTCAGTTTAAATAATTCTTCCCCTCCCCCCTTGATGTTTAGTCCCCTGGGTGTATTTGTGGGGGGCCATCATCTCTGCTCAGTCTCTGTCTCCCTTAGCTAAACAAGCCCCACTCGTTTAATCTCCTTTTGTAAGAGGCTCCCGGTCAAGGCATCCTAAAAGCCTTTCTGTGCACGGTTTAAGTCTGTTTTCCTTGAACAAGGGCCACCAGAATTGCATGCTTCATTCCAAATAAAGGTATTCACCAGAACCTCATTCAGTGACATTTGTACTTCTCTAGTCTCTCCTGGAAATGTCTCGCTTGATACATCCATCTTTTGCATGCATTTTCTGTTTACAGCGTTCTGCACTTGCATTGGTAATGGTAAATGCATTATTTGGTAAACATCACAATGGTGAGCCCAATGTTTTGCTTATTGCTTACTTTATAACAAGCATTCATGGATTTTGTAAGTTTTTCAGGGTCAGAAGGGACCTCATCAGATCATCATCCCCCAATCTGTATCTCTGTTGGTGATTCCTTCTTCCTAGGTGTAGTACTCTGCACTTATCCTTGTTAAACTGCATCCTGTTTTGTTCTGCCCACTTTTGCAGCTTGTTCAAATCCACCTGAATCTGCTCCCTGCCCTCCAGTGTGTTTGCCCCATAATTTGGTGTCATCCACAGATTTGGACAGTGTACTCACTACGCCTTTGTCCAAATCACTGATGAAGATGTTGAACAGTACTGGCCTGAGGACCAAGCCCTGGAGGACACCATTGCCCACATCCTTCCAGGTTGATACCAACCTGTCCACTACCACTCTGTGGGTGCATCCCATTAGCCAATTTGCCTGCCACCCACCTGATGTAATCATTTAAGTCACAGCTGCTCAGGTTTTTTTTATGAGAATGGGATGTGACATTGTATCAAAGGCTTTTTTTAAATCCAAGTATATGACATCCACCTCGACTCCTGCATCTAAGCAGTTTGTAACCTGGTCATAAAAAGAAACAGAGTTTGTCAGGCAGGATCTACCTGCTATGAATCCATGCTGGTTGCCCTTCGGCATTACTTTTTCTACTGGACTCACACAAACATATTCCTTAATAATTGAAGCATTGGTTATCTTTGTATCAGATAGCTGCCTTAGCTGCTTAAGTGCATAGGAACTTACTATCCACTTTTTAGTGTAATTATACTCTTTTAACTGCATAATTTGTGCAGCTGACAAGGACAGGGGTGATCAGCTTGTGCACCAGATCCAGCCTGTAAAGCTATGTCATCTTTTGTTATCATGTATACTAAATTGAAAATTTGGCAGCAGGGGGGTGGAGGCAGCTAATTGTCTCTCTCGTGCTGCCAGATTTCTGGACCTGTGGGGAGCCCTATGGGACAGATAGTATGGCCCCGAGTGCTATGTTGAGCACATGGGGCCAGTTGGGGCAGCACAGAGCTGACAGGGCAGTGCGGGGCGAATTGAAGCATGCAGCACATGGAGCATGCAGCACATGGAGCTAGTATGTGGTGTGCACTACACACAGCATGTGGCACTGGATTAGCCGGACATGGTGTGGGGCTCAGTGGTGGGCAGCATGGGGCTCATTAGTATGGTGGAAGGCAAGATAGGGTCTGTCTCATCCTGCTGCTCAGGGCTGGGCATAGGTGGTATGGGCCTGATGTGGCCTTGCACCACTCATCCAACCCATGGGGCCCAAAGTTTTGAGTACCACTGGACTGGGAGGTAGCAGTTTCAAGGCCTTGGCTTTGAACTGAGGTGGTCCTGTCAATTCTAAGGTGACCATTAGAGCTGTAAGGCACTCTGAGAAACAAAGTGAGGGCCTTAATGAAGTGCCAGAAGCTACACACAGGCTGCTCCTTTAGTTAGCATTGTTCACATTGAGTTCAGATAAGTGCGTAGCCTTTCTTAGTTTAGAGGCTGTGCACATAAAAGGAGTGCTTGTACCTCCATGTCTTGATTACACTCCAGAAGTCCTGAAGTCTATATACAACTGAAGCTAATCTGATACGTCCAGTTTCCTGTACTTTAATATGTGCCAAGCACTTTGTTACCTTTTTATATATTGATAACTCTCACATGTATCTCTCTGCTGATAAGCTGTCTCATTTTATGTAGTCTGGTATCTCATCCACTCTAACACTTCATTTAGGCATCATAACCGACGTGACCAGAAGTGAGATGCTGGTATTTTGCTCTAGTCCTCTTTCTGGGTACTGTATTGACAGACGCTGCCATCTGCCTTCTGATCAATTGATTCTTTTGTCAAGGTGCCACACTTTAGTGTGTTTTTTAAAATTTTTTTTAATGCTGGTATTTTTCCTTTACACAGTATCACCAAAAAAAGTCTTTCTCATCTCCATTCAGTTGATGCACACCCACATCAAGGCCCTCAGTTTGTTATGACTTGTCTGCTGTAACTTGTCTACTGTTATCTAGCCTATTCAGAATCAAGATGACTTCTTTGCTCAGTCTTCTGTCTAGTTTAGGGTGTCAAACTCATCTGGACCAATGGGCTGGATGAGGGGCATCGGGCTGGTCTGTGGGCTGAATTGGTCCCATAGACCAGCCCCACCTGCTGGATCAAGGGCACACTGGACCAGCTGTGCATGCTGCTTGTATTGTGTGCCAGCTCCAACCCCATGTGCAGCATGCAGCACATGGAGCTAGTATATGGTGTGCACTACACACAGCATGTGGCACTGGTCTAGGTCATATGTTCTTTGTGGTGCCTGCAGTGGACCAGACCTGCATGCTGGATTCAGCATGTAGGGCTGGTTTGCGGCCCTGATTGAGACCAGCCCCAGATCCAGCACGCAAGCCAGTGTGGTATAGGCAGCACATGCAGCATGCACACTAGATTGGCTGCATATGCATTGTGCCCTAGCTCCAGTCTGGCATGACATATAGCACACAGGGCCAATTCAGGACGTGCACTACATGTGGTGACTGCACCAGGCTGGGCCCTGCACACTGAATCTGGGTCTTTGGGCCACATCCTGACCAGCCCTAGATTTAGCATGCGGGGCCGGTCTGGAGCAGGCACTGCAAGCAGCATGTGGTGCTGGGACTAGCACATGCTGTATGCAGCAGGCAGCACTGCAAGCTGGATGATGTGGCTCTGCTGGCTGTATCCAGCCCACAGGCTGGATCTTTAGCACTCCTGTGTAGTTCATTTGGTAATATAGTCACCTTCTTCCTTTTACTAGCATTTCCAAACAATTTTACCACTAGTCACTGTGCTCTTAACTCATTTTCCATGACCCCGGCTCCTGTTATGCTTCAGGAAGACTCCTGTAAAATAGCTGCAAAACCATGATTCTTTATATTCCTCCTTCCTTTTTGGTGATCATATTTCTTATAGTTTGTTTTTTTAACCTACTGCCTTACTGCTTGTAGCCTGAATAAAAGGAAAATGGAAAAAAGAATCCCTGCATTCCTATAACTAGTAACGCTGTTGCAACTCTTTTTCGTATTCATTTGCTTGTACATTGTGTCTGTATCTTCTCCTTTTTTTTGTCCATAATAGTCTTCAATATGGTAGAGTCCCAATCCTGAATGTGGCCTTTGCCTCCCACCCATGATTAAATATTTAAGTATCATCACTTCTTGATACAAAGTATGATGACTAGTAAGTGTATCAGTTTCTTGTGTGGTTTATTTTCCCATACATGGAAAGAAAAGTGACCTAATACATTTTATTTTTTAGGTAGTAATTTTGACCTCCTCCTTGCATGTTGGAAGGTGATGTACAAATTTGTGGTGACTGACTGTAGAAACTTGACTGAGAATGCCTACTCTTGAACATCCAGAGTATCCTGAAGCAACTCTGCTTCACTTGGAAAGTATAATGCCCTGTCGAGAATCCCAGATGTCCACTTTGCTGTCAATATTTGGAGAGGTAGATCTTTCTGTTCTATTTTTGAGTGGATTGTAGATGTTCAACTAACATGTTTTCTTTATGAATGGGTTGAACGTTCTTAAGGCATTATTTCTATGAATAATGCCTCAGCTAGCTTATGACACTAGTAGGTTGGAGGCCATGATCCCTGTAAGGTGTAGCAGTCTGTGAGTGCACTGCTTTGATCCATTCCCAAATTGGTCCCCTTTTGGCATGCATCGCTTTGGTCTGCCCCACAGTTGCTCTCCTCCCTGCCCCGCGCTGCGCCTGGCAGGTAGGTGTGGGTAGATCCCCTGTTGTCGCAAGCATGATTGTTTACTGTGTGCGGCTATGCATGCGCACAGCTTAGAGGGAACACTGCTTGCAGGATATTGTATCCCCATCTTTAATATTGGCCAAGAGGTGTATAAAAATCCAAGGTCCTCTGCTTTCTGGAAGGGAAGGGAGCTTTATGACTTCTCTTCCCCTCCTGGCTGCTATAAGGAGCTAGATCTTCATGATTCTGCTCCTCTTCCAGCGGCCATTAGCTGCTTCAAGGTAGCAAGAAAGAAAAATGCCTCGCTACCATTTTTACTACTCCAATGACTTATCTTTTTGGGTGGTATTTTGGTATTGCCTCTCAAACAGCAGCATGTCACTGGTATAATTCTCAGTATTTTCACTCTTGCTTTAAAGCTCTGAAATAGATGACTTGTTAATTTTGCCTTGCTTCTACTGGGCAAAGATGTGGCAGTAGCAAAGCAATGGAGCTTCTTGTCTGCACGTTGTAGACTTGTTTTATAATATGGAAATGAGCATTGATAGTCTGTGTATTTATGGTTCTGTATTTTATTTTACAAGGTAGTGAACTTGTCTATACATGCAATTAATGCACCTAAATTTCTGCATAGAACATTCAGGTTCATTAAACTGTGCTCAGGCACACATCTGAACATGCGTCTGTTGGGAGCAGTTTAGTCCAGGACTGTTCCTGCCCTGCTCTGACCCACTGCAGCAGCCAGGGGCAGCTGCCTGGCAGGGAGCACAGGGCTCAGGCCTGGGTTCCTGGGGGGTAGGGGGAGCTGTCCAGGCTCCAGGGGCAGTTCTTCCCCGCGTCATGGAGATCAGGGCCGGCTGGGAGGGAACTGCCCTGGAGCTGGGACAGCTTCCACTGCCCCGTAGGGATTTGGGCTTAGCTAGGCAGCAGTTGTAGCCCCCTGCTGCCTGGGCTGACCAGAAGGAAAGGCTCCTGTCAGAGTCTACATGTGTGCTTCAGTGCATTAGTTAATGCGCTGTTTTTCTAGTACCACTATGTATCGGTATTAGCAAACGGCGCATTAGACTAATGCTCAGTAATTGACATGCATGTGTAGACAGTGAAGCTTTACTGTGCACTAGATTAGTATAAAAGATTTGCCCTCTGTAAAGCGTCTTATGTAGATGCACCCAGTAAATATATAAAATTTAAATATTGGAGTTTGGTTCATTTATTGTAACAGCAAGGGCTACAAATTTAATATTTTAAATGAAAGTTTACGTTCTGTCAGTGTTTATGACTTATGTTTTTTTCAGACTTCCAAGGAAGCTTCTTATGTGTCATTGGAGAGTAAATTTTCCAAGTTCAGTCTTTAGGATGTGTTACATTACTCATCTAACTATGCTGGCATTTATTTTGGGTTTGTGAGCTGAGGGCTGAGTTACATTTTTTGTTCTAAAAAAGTTTTCTCTGTTAACTTGATGTTAACCTTTTTGATTAATATAAAAATAAAACTAATATACAAGAGCCTTGGAAGCTGTGACAGGCTTATTCTGAAGATATAATTATTTTCTATTTTTTAAAATGAATTAGGTCAATTTCCATTTTTCCTTTTCATATCAACCTTTTTTCTTTTAATTCAATTAAAGTACTTTGTCTTGATCATAGAGAACTGGATGTTTAATAGAAGGCAAATCTTTCAGAGCACATCAATGATTTGGGACCCTGAGACCATGCTGAGACTACAAGTTTCCCATTCCTGGCAGTGATGCCTTAAATATGGCACAGTACTCCACATATGCTATTGTTTGGTCTCCAGCCAGAAGCAGACTGCTCACATCTGACACTGAGGGCCATGCAGAACTATCTATATTGGTTATTTTTGGGGCATGATGGGTAGCTCAGAGCAGTGCATGTTTAGAGGTGCTGTTGCAAGACTCAGTATGTTTGTGTGATCTAGATATGGCCTGAGTCCCTTTGAAAATAGGACTGAAGATCATAAATCATTTATGTGCTTTTGAAAATGTCATCCAGTGTCTTGAGCTGCCAAATAACTGCTTAAACTTGGTGAAGCAATAACAGATCTTCAAATATTCATTTTTATTGGTTCTTCAAATGATTTATAACTTAATAAAATTTCTCTGAAATATACATTGTGAAACTATTGAACAGATAAGATTATCTTGTTGGGTAGTGCCCCCCAGATGTAGATGTAATAGATAATGGGGCCCCTATCCCTTTTTCTTCCTCTTCTCTACTGCCTCTGCTGTAATATTTCCTGTCTTAATTTTACTAAATTCTCATGAACAGACAAAATTTTGTAGCTTTCACATTAGACCGTATTGGTAAGTCAAGTTAAAGTCTACCGTTGATATTCTCAACCATGGTGCCCCAATAACTTAGGGTGCTTTGAAATGTTTTTAAGGGTGCCACAAGGTTACAAACAGTATTAATACTGTTAAGTTTGTAAGCACAATTCACAAGATAAACCCAGAGATTTTAAATAGGAATTCATAGTATTAAAAACTTTCTGACTGGTTGTGGTCTTTCTGAGTTCTTTGCAACAGAAGAATTCCTCTGTTATTTTTCTTCAGTCAAAAAATAAGTGAAAAATAGGAGCTGTCATTTTCTGGGGGGCACCTTGACTCTAAAAAAGTTCAGAACCACTGGTCTAACAGCTGCCCTTATTTACCCAACTGAACTAAGAGCATGCCATTTTGCCCCTTAGGCTTGCTCTTAGGTGCAGTTGTGGCAATGGGAAAACTAACTGGAAGAGCTGTGCCCACACAAGGTGGGCTGGGGGAAAGGGAAGGGGAAGGCTGCCTGCCATAGTGCTAATACCATAGTTAAAGCAGCAGCAGCATCCCATACAGTGTAAACCTAGCCCTAGTCAAGATATCAGTGGTGGCTTTAGGCTATACTTGATTTTTTTTAAAACTCTAATAAGGACCAAAGTGATGTAATGTCATATTGCATTTCAATTTGTGTATTCTATATTGAGTGCCTTAGTTTAAAACAAAATCTTTCTGCTGGCAGGAAACTTGATGACTCAAAGTCTTTAAATCTCTATTAAAAAAATTCCTTTTTAACTTTTCTCCTAGCGTCAGCAATATAGCTTCCCATCTATCTTTATCTATGGACATACATCCAGTGGAAAAACTTACGTGCTGCAAACTCTTCTAAAAACACTAAAGGTAAGAATAATTTCAAATTCATACTGAATTCAGAAAGGCTTAAAACCAGTGAATAATTAAAAACAAATCCCTCAAGGAAACTACTTGCTATTTGGTGAAGATCTCCAAAAACAATTGATTTTCCTTCCTTGACTGTCTGTTTTCTTATTGTCTCTCATTTTATTGCCGAAAGGATCCTCTCTCCCCAAGCAGTGATACACAATGTAATACAAATTAAAATATAACACTGACTACCATGGCCTTTGTTAGAAATTTAGAAGAAAGCTGCAGATACCCTTAATGACATTTTTTATGTGAGGAGAGTTGAGCTAAGGGTGGCTCTTGGTGGAAAGTGAGTTCTCCCGGTATGACTGAATGAGTAAAAGCACAGTAACTGACTGATCATACCTGTTCACACCTTACATTTTTAACTGAGTAATTTACTTTTTGACCACCCCCACCTTTTGCCCATAAAAATGGGCATAGTATAAATACTGAATCCTATAATGCTACTAGTTGATAGCTAATTGTGTTCTAATGGCATCTAGGCTAGGGAGAGACATTACACATAAACCAGTTTAAACGATCAGAAACTGGTTTAAATCTGTAACAGAACAGATGTTTGTAGCACTAGGGTGTTCGCTACTGGTAGTAGTAATAAGGGCAGCTGCCAATCTCTGCAGGTGTGGGTTGCTGGGGCAACCAGTCTGGTCAGATGACCAGAAGGGGGCAGGGCCTGGCCTTTATAAGCAGCCAGGCTGAGGCCTGAGGAGTGGGAGCTCTGCTGCAGAGCAGAGCAGCCTGATCACCTGAGCGTCTGCATGATGGTACAGGGTGAAGAGAACCCTGACAGGGATGAAGAATAGCCATGGTGGCACGGAATGTACATTATAGCCAGGAGGCTTCTTTTGTGTTGCAGCCGGTTGGCTCGTGGCTTTGTGTTTTCTGTTTGCTATTGTAACACCGGAGGACTGGGTGAGGCTGTAGGGGGTTGGAGGAGGCCTCGTGGGGGCTACCCAGTAGAGTGGGGGTTCCTGGCACCAGAGAGGGTGCTGTGTTTGGGCGTTTGTACAGACCCCGGCCCCAGTGGGGCAGAGTCATGCAGCATGAGACAGGCCCCAGTGTGGGCATGAGCACGAGTAGAGCCCTAGGGAGGGGCGTGCAAACAAGAAGCCCAGTGAGGGCATAACTTTCAGGGGGCACTGACCCCAGTCCTACGAAAGGGTCTTGAGGGCCAGGTAAGGCGGAGGCTGCCTGAGCCCGATTGTGAGGTGCCCAAGTCGGGCGTAAGACCCCTGAGGAGGGTCAGGGGGCCAGGCATGGCTACGGCTACCTGAGCCCCGAGCGCAGGAAGTGGGAGACGAAGTCCAGTGCGGGCATCGCGATAGCGGGAGACGAAGCCCCAGTGTGGGCAACCCAATCGCGGGAAGCGCGGGAAACGAAGCCCCAGTGCGGGCGACGTGAGCACAGGAAATATGAGACAGGCCCCTGTGGGGTGAGTGCGTGGGGAGTGGGAGACGGCGCTGATAGGGGCGAGTGCTCGGAGGTGAGCACACTAAGACGCCCGGTGAGGGCAAGTATAGGAATTAGGAGCCTGGTGAGGGCAAGTACAGGAATTAGGAGCCCGGTGAGGGCCAGCGTACGTCTAGAGCCCGGTGGGGCAAGTACAAGATTAGAGAGCCCGGTGAGGGCAAGCGAACGACTAGAGCCCGGTGAGGGCAAGTACGGGAATGAGGAGCCCGGTGAGGGTGAACATATGAATAGAGGCCTTGGACAGGGCCACTAAGGAAAGAGCATAGATGGGATAACATCTGGAACAACTGAGAGGCTTGGGGCATGGTATTAGGGGTGGAAGGAGCCACGCGACGCCCATAGGGTTTGGGGCACCAGAATCTATTTTGTATACAGCAGGGACCAGAAGGGTAAGAGTACGGGTCCAAGGGGTCAAGTAAAGGCAGCCTCCCATTAATATTATAGAACCATCAAAGTCGTGGCAGGAAAGAACGAGGGTGCTAAACGGGCAACTTGGCACGGTAGGGGCGCCAGGAGAGATCACGGCTGCTCCTGGGTCCCCATCCCATGACAAAGTTCAGTGCACATAAACCGTTTTGAAAATGGCTGTAACCGATTTGAGATTAAACCTAATCAAATGTAGTATCAGACTTAACCGATTTGTGTCAAACTGGTTTATGCAGTGTCCCAGAGCCCTTGCTGGTTTAAGAGAAACCAGACACCCCCAGCATCCTGACATGGTCTCTGGGCTGTGCAGGGCTCTCTACTCCACATCAGAGCTGGCCCCTCTCCTTTGCTCCCTGGTTGCAGCTCCAGTAGAGACTTTGCCTCCCCCCCCCCCCTTGCTTTACACAGACACCTCAGCAATAGCTAACAGACCACATGCTGGCTAGGATCAGTGCTGTGGGAGACGACAGGCAGACAGGCTTTTTGGAGCTAATCAACAGGTAGCTTAATGCCCTTCCTTGGAAGAGCTGTTTAAGAAAAGCTCTATTAGTTAATGGAGAGAGGCTTTATTTTCTCAATAGGTCGATAAATACTGAGTTAGGGATGATAAACATTCCTTGCTGGGCTGTTTAGGAGGTAGGGAGAGGAATAATCAAAGCATCCTGCCAGGGCCTGGCCAGGCCCCCTGTTAGCTCAGCCCTGTCAAAGTGAAGGGAGGGCTGCCATAGCGCTCCCCGGCTTCTATCCTGAGCCACTGCAGGCATGTGCCTGCATTTCTGGGATGTCTGTCTTGTTACAAAACTGATTTAGCATAGCCAGGCTAGATGAGCCAGGTTGATTCAATCTGCAAAGATTGAATCAATTCAGGCTCAGGCTTTTTGAATGTCTGTCACTAGCCCTAGAAATCCCAGTCGTGGTCAGAGCTTCATTTTGTTAGGCGCTGCACAAACAGAAGACACAATCCTTACCCTCATCAAGGTCCAACTTAATTTAAGATGGAACATGAGAGGGAGAGGGAGTGATAAGCATGCATAATTATGTGGATAAAATATAAATATTTTAAATTAAATACTGGATTTTACGAGACTTGGTTTTTAGAATTTAATTTTAGTATTTTTTTCACTTTAACAGTCAACATGTTTGAAATGAGCAATCTTGATAGCGTCTCTCATTCCCATTTTCCTAATCTTCAACTACTTCCTTTTTTGCAGACAGCCTTTTTTCTACGCTGTATTCTATCGCTGTAACGTCCCCCTTTGGCCTCCCCCCCGTTTACTCTCCCCTTCTCTCTCTTCTTTACCTTTTGTCTTTCTAATTTCTACCTATTTATATTCTCACTGACATTCTGCCACACTTAACTTCTCTCATTTATTGGCGTCTCAGACCAGCAGAGACTCCCTATGCCAGAAGAGGGGTGACTGCACCTGAAAGCTTGCTAAGAAGTTTTTTTTCCAACTACTCATTTGGTCTAATAAAAGATATCGCATGTACTCAAAGAACGTTGTTTGCCTATGTCCTTAGACCAACACGGCTTCAACTAAAAACCCAGCAATCTCTATAAAATTTACCTATACTATAATCTACTAAAATACTCTAAAAAATATTCATGCTGTCCATGTTTGCAGCCGGTTTTAAATGAAGTCAAATCACTGAACTAGTGAAACTCATTGTTTGAGCACCTGGAACCAGACTTTGCTTTTGCAGCAATAGGCTTTTCTGCAGGTGCAGAAGAGAATGTTATCTTCATTATAGTTTATTTAACTAGTTCAGGTCAACAAGTAGCTCTTTTACACTTGAGAAACTAATTGAGATTTATCAAATCAGGAAAGCATGTCTTCCTCTTTAAAGGCATAAATAAAAAAAAAAAACACGAGGATGAAATCTACTAGTCCTAAAATCTTGAAGAGCATTAGTTGAATCAGAAGCTTCACCAGAAACAATCAGTTCAATTTGTTAACTACAGATAATGCTTTCTTTATTTAATAAATCTGTTTTAAATACAAAAATTGTTGACAACAGTTTTTCATGCATGTAGCATATTTACATTAGTTTTCTTTAATGATAACAGTTTAGATATGCTTTTGTGCACTTTTAATTAAATTCCAATTTCTATCTAAATGCAGATTGATACAAATGGTAAGTAGAAACTTGTCAAGTATATAAGAAATCATTTCCCATTTTCTAAAATAATAATAAACATGTGAGAATGAGTTTCTGTTAGGTTTTAGTATAGCTTAAATAAATATTTATTGATCCAGCATATACTTCAAGTTAGCAGAAATACAAAATTATTATATCCTGTCTGAATGCAAAATTTAGTGTACATTTGTTGTTGGCGTTTCAGATAAATTTAGACATCTTACAAGATGGCAGATGGATAAAACTTAAATGTTAGATATTGATGTTTAAGTTCTCAATAGACTGACTAACTTGATAGTTCATTTTGAAAATTTGCTGTCTTCAATTAACAAGTTTGTTTGATCAAGTTAACAATTTGGAAGGAGAAATGAGATATATAGGAGTGAGGCCAGCCTAATTTTGTTTCTACTTCTAGGCTTCTTTTCCTTATTTTATTGTTTCTGCTTTTTCTTTACATACTTTCCCATGTAGATGTTTTATTGATGATGGTATGAGATTGGTAGTTATTATCACTTGAAATCGTGACTTCTTTTGTGTTTTCCTGATCTATAGATTGTTCATTTGGTTTTACCTGAATTTAACCTTTGAAAGACTGAATTAACATTAATTATTCAATACTGTCTATTTGCTAAAAATGACATTACCTTGCACTTGTCCCATGGAGGTGGATTCCTTTGTGTTCCCCACGTTCATGTCAGCACCACTTTCCCTTTCTCTCCTATCTGATTATCACTGCTGACTCTGTCTGTCCTTCCTCAGACTCGTGTCTTAACATTGTGTACCTCTTTTTGTGACCTTCTGACATCAGACCGTGGTAGTTGTATGATAGTTGAGGGGAGAAGAAGCAGCTCCTCAAGCAGGAGAGGTTGAGTATATCAGGAATTATTTCAGTCAGTTTTGCCCCAATACCAAACCAAGACCAGAAACTCTTCTCATCATACTGCTGCAAGTAGGTACCCCTGCCTTAGGAAGTAGACTGGCTTCTGGGTATGTCCGTAAAGATTAATACCAGAGTTCTTAAGGTTTAGTATTAAAATTGTCATGTAGTTCTTTTAACTCTTCTGAAGAGTTTAGCTTCAATTTCAGATAATGACATTGTAAAACCTTGAAAAAACACATGCAGTCTTGGCCCCAAAGAGCTAAATTGTGTGGAAAGAAGCGAGCCTGTGTGGCAGAATGCATGCGCCTCACAAAAGCAAGAATGTGATCATAACCATGGCCCTGAATCCACTCTATCTTTTAGAATCGCTGCAGCCAGAGGACTTGTAACTCTGTCTCCTCATCCCATTAACTGTGTGGCCGTTCCTTTTCTGTCTACCTGAATATGTTTACATGAACTATTTTTCTTTTTCTGTCTGTTTTGATTGTTTTTTCCAAATCATCTAGATTCCACCTAAGTAAAAAAGCGGAATAATGAAAACCAGTACTGGAAGCCTGTAATGTTTAAGTTTTTTCAAGTAAAGTTCCCTAGGTGCCTAAAGTTCTGATTTGTACATAGTTCAATATTGCCAGGGCTAAGCACCCCATCATATCCTCTTGCCTAAGCTCCATCAGGATCTACAGATGAGGTGTTTCATGTGCCCTGAAATAGCCTAATATATGCCCTGTAATAACAGTCACAGCACAGTGTACAGTAGAGGCTGCCACTTTCTTTGAGAAACACAACAGCAGGAGGAGAAGGTGGTGGGAATGAGTGGTGTTCCTCTTTTATACAATAACCAACTGCTGAGGGCATGCACTCATGGATGGGGAGACCCAGGTTCAGTTCCTTCACTCATTTCGCAAGTGGGAAGATCTGGGTTCTGGTCTCTTCTAAGGATGGTTTATGTCAGTGAGAGCCACCCTTTTTGGCAGGCATGCCACAAATTAGTCCCATACCATTCCCAAGTGCTACTCCAATTCTCTTCCCCTTTCCTGATAGACTGCTCTGCCCTATGCTTCTTGCCAGATCTGCTGCTACTTTGCTTGTTGGTTCCTGTCCTATCTCCCACTGTGTTGCCCATCCTGCCCTGGACTGCTACATGCCACACATACATGCTGCCCTGCCACTTTTGTCACGTGCTGCAGGTTGGCCACCTCAGGCTTATGTTATGGTTTATATTTTACATTAAACTATCAGTGGTTAAAATATAAGTTGTACATAGAGTAGAGACCAGAATCCAGGGCCCCCCAACTCCCAAGTGAATACTGTAACTGTGCTACTAGAGAGTCATGCTTGTTCTTACTCCCTCTTTTCTGCGAAGTGGCACAGCCTCAATGGAAGGGGTATAGATTGCCTTCACCTGAGCTGTGCCAGGGGGTTAGGACATATTGTAATCAGAGTGGAAGATGTGGGTCTGACCACCCTCAGCATTGAACTGGTATCTTCCACATCCTGAGTGAGTGGTCTAAGCACTAGGCTGTTGCATAAGAGAGGAACACTCTCTCCTCATCTAGGAAATGTTTCAAAATATGGGAGTGATCCTTCTTTGGCTTTTGGTAGAGTTGGTGTTGACACTTAATTCAGGATAGGATTCAGAGCGTCTAACTAAAGGTAGGGACCTAAGCTTCAAAAGGGGGCAGGATTGTTTACAGGTTAGCTAAGCTTGCTCAGTATGATGAATGCTTTGAATCTCATTTTGAGTTGCCTGACTCTCCTTATCCATTGTTTAAGAGCATCACAATGCCCAGGTCTGTTTGTGCATCCTGCCCTTTAAATACAATGGTAAAAGGAGGAGGTAAGAATATTTGCTAGTAAACATTGTTTGAGTGGACTGCCAGCAGGTATTTTCCACCCACCTTCCTCACAATCTATGATACAGGTTCTGATTAAGTGGAATGACTGCAATGAGGTCAGCAGTGAAGCTTCTATATATAACCTTGCACCTGAAGTTTGGTTTAGCAAGAAATATACTTGTGCCCCTATGACTAATGCTTTCCAGAGGTTTTGATATTCAGTGAAAAAGGAACATATGCTTCTCTAGGAGCGGGGTTCTATGCAAACATTCTACTTTAAGAACTAGTTGCTATGCAGGTAACATTTCTTTCCTTATATAAGTGTATGTGGCAGATACAACAGCCATCAAAATAGCATCAATGAGGTATTTGTCTTCCAACCTTAACTTTCGTGTATTAAAACAGTGCTGTAAAAACTGAAATTTTGCCAACGAATAACATGAAAATCACTTAGTTTATTAATATTTGAGAGCTGCACAGTATCTCAGTTCTTCAAAGTAAGGGCTGAAAGGAGTGACCAAATTTAAGCTTTTCTGTTAAAAATATCAGTGCACCCACCTGGTCTTGTTTAGGTGCTCTCTAGTGACTTTCGAGCGCACACCTGGTTCCAGCTGTGGGGTGTGTCCCTGGGACCTTTGTGTCGGGTCATGTTCAATACGGAGGGAGGCCTTGACACTTCTGCGATGACTTGGTTTTCTTTTCTTTAGTGGTGGGGTTCCTCCTTAGGGATTCTTACAGACTGGGTGCTCCCTTTGCAGGCGTTCTTGGGGCTCCACCTTCCCTACACCCCAGCCGTGCACCAGCCCTCAGGACTGCCAGATGATGGGTTGCCTGCCTATCCCTTTCTGATGTTCTTGTTCGCTCTCTTCTCTCCTTTTCTGCCTCTCAATGACCTTTCACCCAGGATGACAGTGATGTTTGAGACCATGCTCGTCTTTGCATCTGTTCTCCCTCTGAGGCTTCTGCTGTGCCACGTTGGTCCTCTCTCTTGACTTGGGGTCACTCGTAGGTACCTCTACTGGTCCAGGCTCTGTGCGCCCTCCAAAATAAAGTAACAAAAAAGAAGAGAAGAAAAGAATAATTGGGGTACGGGTCTCTCTGCCCACCCCACTCATAGGTCCAGCGTTTGTGGTTCACGGGATCCCTCGACACCATCCTTCCTTGGCCTGACTCCCCTGCCAAGTCAGTTCTGTAATTCTTCTAATGTGGTTGAGACTTTTGCGGGTCTCTGTCAGGCCCCCCTTCTGAGCTGCCAACCATGTTCTGTTGAATTGCAGCCCGGGGAGAAGCTTCGCCCTCTGGCTTCGGCATTGCTGCCCCGTCTCCATTTTCTCACCACCGGCTTTTAAATCTGCCGGGTGGCAGTTTTTACTGACATCATCTGCCAGCGCCGTTCCCAGCTGGCAATAAAAGCAGCTGATGAACTGTGCCGGCAGCCCTTCTCCTGGGGATGGTAAGTGTGCCCTCTTTTCAGGGCTTTCTATTTCTGTCTTTGGGCGGGTCAGCCGTGCCTCAGGTCCCGCCGTGGGAGGCTGCTCCAGTGCCTCCATTTTTATCCCTCTGGGACAATCAGGCAATCTCTAAATGTAATTCTTGGGTACATATGCATCTGGTACATGTGTGTATCTCCCTTTGTTCTGCCATTTTACTGGTTTTATTCATGTGATCAGTTCTAGAGTTAAAAATGCAAGTAACTGCCCTTCTAGGAATAAAGTTCTTATATATTTGAAAGCTTTGGTTACTCAGAATTTAGCATACAGCTTAAAGGTCATGTTATGTTCACATATACCTACAAACTTGTAAGTATATATTTTAGTATATCAGACTTGAAGCTTTTAAATAAATCCTGTGTGGTGGTCTGAGGATTTCTGCTATTGAGATACAATACCCAAATAATGTTAGAAATGGATTAAAGGGAGAAGAATTTAAAATTTTACAACTTTTTGTGGATTACTCTTGAAGCCCAGTTGTTACTACAACAAAAGCTCATGGCAGCTATTGCTAAACAAATGTCTGGTATGATCATCATGCTTAAATGTAATATTGTCTCTAGTCCTCAGAACATTTGCATAGATGTGTGATAGGTGCATGCTTCTGAAAGTACATTGTAAACATGCCCACACATCTTTTCAGGAGCAGATGTGAAGGTTGCATTCCAAAATGCCTTTAGATATGAAGTGTTTTTTAAACTCACTCCTAGATTTATTGACCTGAAATTTTATTTTCAAGTGGAAATCTTACATGTTTCTTCTCTTTTGTAGCTTCCTCATGTATTTGTGAACTGTGTTGAATGCTCTACTTCAAGGCTTCTTCTAGAGAAAATTCTGAGCCAGTTGCAGAGCCTTTCTTCTAAAACTAAACATGCTTCACACACATCCTGTGACACTTTGAATCAGTTTGTATATCTGTTTAAGCAAGAGACTATGGCTGAAGAGCTACAGAATGAAACAATATACATTGTAAGTAATTTAACATGCACATTGTTTCGCCTTATTTTCATTTATTTCACTGAGTGTTTGCATTTATCACAATCCTTTTATGCATGAAAAAAATACATACTGGTCATTACAAGAGTTCTGCTACATTATGTTTTATGGGCCTGATTCAAAGCCAGCTGAATTTGATGAGGATCTTTAAACTGCTTTACTGGGTTTTAGTCACCTTCAGTGGGTGTTTATACACGTGCTCCAGGAGCGGGGTGGCTGGTGCTTTAATTAGAGAGTCTCTGAAAGCTGCTCTAATTTAATTAAAGCGCCAGAGCGTCTTGTGTATCAGTGTACCCACGCTTCATAATGGCGGCAGAAGTGCTTTATCTAAAGCTTGTTCGATGCTGATATGTGAGACGCTGGAGGCTGCTGGAGCACAGAAATTACCATGCTCCAGCAGACTCAATTAATTGAGTCTGTTCTGATGTGTTGTAATTACAGTGTGTTGGAGCAGCCTTTCTGCTCATGTATAGGCACCTGTTATGTTCTTCTAGAGGTAGTCACACATAAATGCTAATGGTAAATTTTGCCAAATGGTTAAATAAACATAACGTTTTCATCAAAAAAGTATATATTTTTTTATCAAATAGCAAGGTACTGAGAGAACCTGAATTCATTTTTAATTAGGTGTGGAGATAATATCAAACATTTCTCTTGGGGTATAATTCTATTAAAGAGAAACAACGTAGGGGAGTAGTAGGGAAGTTCACTATGTAGCGCACAAATAGAGAAAGTAGCTAGGCTAAAATAGATTGAGTTTAAAGATCAAGCTGAGGAGCCTGAATGATTGGTTCCATTACATAAAGGACTATTGAAATTTTATGGCTCTTGAGTTCCAGTAGCAAGATTTAAAGCTCAGTTCTTGCCTGTAAAGGTTGTCATTGTGATTGAAGCCGAATGGGGAAAACTAAAGCAATGAAAAATTTAATTTGGCCACATGATTTTTGTGCATTTCATAAAGCCAGGTGGTTCAGCAGACTTATTTCAAATGAAAATTTAGAAATCACATAGTATTATTGGTGGACAACTTCAAATAATAGGAATAATGAACATGTAGTCTAACTAACTGGTTAGAAAAAAAGATCAACACGTTTAGTAAAGGAAGTCTGACTGAAATAGACATTCAGATTGGAATTTAGGTGCTATTTTGATTATTCCTCTTGTCATTTGTGGGGATACTGTTTTGGCTTAATTCAAGTCAAATAAGGGAGAAGTTCACAAATATGTTGAAGCATCTTGTCATTTTACCAATCACTGTTAAATATGTTATGTATTCACTCAAAATATACATATTGAGTTCAGGAACTTTATATTCTGTTTAATCAGTGTGTTAATATCTTAGTAATTTTATACAGGAATGTTTAACTCTAGTTAATAAATCCAATTATTATCCTTCAAAAAGAATGAGCAAGATGAAATTTAATGGTACTTACAGGATATTAGAGGTGATTCAGAGAAAACTGTTTTAACATATAGCTACAAATGAATATTAAAAAATCTTAAAACTTAAATTTAAGATTGAAATATGCCCCATGAATTTTATAAAACTATTATTTTCAGATTAATGTATGCATTAGAAAGGGTTAAATGCTTGATTTTGAAAGACTTGTAGAGAGAGTTTGCATTTTATATTAACATCATTAGAAGTTAGTTGAATATTGATTATAGAAGGCAAGGCATTAAATTCTTCAAAATGATCAATTGTATTGGGTAAATAATTGCTAAATCAGAAGAATTAAGTGTTAAATTAGTATTTCAATTCTGTTCTGCATGGAAACAGACAGGATGGGAAAAATCAATTTATGTGAATTAACCTATGTCTTCTCGATTTATTATAGGGTGGTATAAATTGAGATTGATGGAAAAACTGCAGACTAGTAGCATAAACTGACAAAACAAATTTATTCGATTTCATTTCAGTGGTAAATAACTTAATATTTCAGCTGCAATTAAGTCAGAGAAAATTAAGATAAATGGTTCCTCTCATGCAAAGCCTTCTCAATGTTTCTCTTAATACAAGTATGGGTGCTGAGCATTCCTGATTACTCAAGGAAAACAAAATGAGTCATTCTACCTACTTTAAGAATTGTAAAGATAAAACTTATTCATTCTTACACTTATAACAGTTGTGTTCTCACAGATAAGCTTGCTGTTTATAATATTATTTAACAGTGAAAGTTATGAAACGATTGTTTATTAAAAATCTAAAACATCTTGCAGAAGTTAATCCATGTTTAAGTTAAGCAATAGTATTTGCTGTTATAGGCCTTTAGTATATGCTGTTTTTGTGCAAAACACTTAAGGTGCACTAGTGACCTGCTATTATACACCTGGCCTTGTCATCAAGGATAGAACAATAGAAAAGTAGGGCTGAAAGGGACCTCAGGAGGTCATTTAGTTCAGCCCCCTGCTCAACACAGGATCTTCCCTATCTAAAACATCCTATATAAGTATACATGTAACCTATTTTAAAACTGCATGAATTGACAATATCATGTTTCCTCTCAATATCATCTGAACTTGAAATGCGTTGCTGTATAAGACATCCATTAATTCTGTTCTGTGGGCAGTGAGGAAGATGGATGTCTCTTAATATTTGGGGAAAAAAGCCATTAAAGAGAACAGAATCCAGTTCTCTAAAGACTTGTAATGTCATTACAGCAGCAGTATCCCCAAAGAAATAATCATTTTGGAAGTCTGTATTTAAATTCAGAAGAACAGAAAACTGAAAAAAAACTTGTACTCCCCTCTCCTCCCTTCCCCTTCCCCCATTTCTGCTCAAGATATGAAGTGTTCTGGTGTATAAGGTTTCTCTACTGACTATTAGGTAAGGCTCCGATTTGTATCTCTAGGATTTAACATATATTAGTTGTTTATATGTACAGTGATCCCATTTAAAAAGCTGATGTTTACTAATAGTGTCCACACAAAAATAAACTATTTCTTGGAGCTGTTATAGATTTTCCATAGGGCAAAGAATCAAGTTGTTGAGCTTAATTTGAGACAAGGTTTGACGAAAGTTTTGTCACACCGGAAAATCAGACTTGTATGAACTATAAAGATAACAGCACCTTTTGTTAATGAAAGGTCATCTTTTGATGGAAATATGCAGAATCTGTTATAATAAACCTATTCAGGTAAAACCCAACTAATATGCATGTTGTTTAAAGCTTTTAAAATAACAGAATTATCTGTAAATGAGACTGCATCTATTAATCGGTTGCTAATGATGTCATGGGTTTTGTCAGTAATACCCAAGTGCATGGGTGATTTGCTTTAATTTTCACTTCACACTGCCATAAGACATGACTAACTTGGTTCTTAGGGATTCTGTTTCTTTCCAGGTGCCTTGCACACAGCACACTTGAATCTATAATCTTCCTGACATGCTCTGTCTGAAATGTCTTACTACTTAACTGGCTCCTTTTGCCATCCAAGGTTATAGTTAAAATGTGGTTTCATTAGCTAAGCTAGAAAAGTTGTTGAATCCTGCATGAAAGGACAGTTTAAAATGCACTCTGTAATAAGATCACCCTTTGTTAAAAGGTACTGGATAAAGCAGAACAGCTGAGGGAAATGGAGGCAAATGTGCTGCCAGCATTTCTTAGACTACAAGAACTGGTAAGTAAAATAAAATATTTTGGATGTATATTGCCTAAAAACACTATGAGATTCTTGAGGCAGCCTTACTAATGAGTGAGCTCTTCGACTTGAAAAATCTTTGTGAGTTGTTATATTTATTTATTTTTATAAAGTTGTTATTTTTTTATAACTTTGGTTAGCAGCAGAATTGAAACATCACTGGGCTTTTTCTTCCATATACTCTCAGTTGTTTATTCCAGTTAATGATATCTTATCCTATAAAGTCGGCTCTTTTATGCATTTCTTTTGAAGCTGTTTCAAGTATACAGCTACATCTTCTAAAATATGTTTTGCTTTTAAGATGAATGCAGAATTCACCCACGCTTCATCAAAGCTTTATAATAATTGCCCAAAAGAGCATAAACCTCAGGAGATAGGCAAGAGAGATGGGGGGCAACTTCCAATGAAAGGAATTGTAACGTAGCCTCTTTTGGCTTTGTAAAATGGAAAGGCAGTCTCTGAAAGCCTGGCAACCATTTGTATGTGGTTTTAAGTACTCCTGAAAAGCTGCTTTAGGCAGAGTTGAACCTAAAATTAGCGAGTTTGTGGTTAGAGACATGTACCTGCACTCCAGGAAAATGTTTACCTTCAGCTTCTCCAACTGTGTGTCTGGGAGCCTTTTATCATGGCCCTACTGAAGACATACTAGGAGTCTTGGAGCACTGGCTGTGCTATTGTACCCGGCTCTGCTCTCTTTAACCATCAGCATCCCTAGTTGTTGAGAACCTCTTAAAAGGCTGTGCTGTGCTACAGTTTGGCAGAAGAGTTACTAGTTTGTAGTTGTATTTGGAATGGCTATAGATGGGCTTATGATTTTGGAAGGGTCTGTCTTGGAGGAAGGACAATGGTACATCCTTCAAAAACAGATTAAAGGGGAAACTGGGAATAAGTATAAAATACTGATTTTTTGAAGTTGCTGTAGATCAGGGGTGGGCAGTTGCTTCAGCTGGATGACCACTCAACAAGTTTTGGTGAGCTGTTGAGGGCTGCACACACAAAATCTTTCCAAAGATGTAATTTTAACAAATTATAGATAAAAAAAAAAAACAACCAGACACTAAAAATCAAACATTTCCTATAATATTTTATTTCAATAATTTTTGTCCTGATTTATGGATTTTTGAATAGCGTATATAGAGATGATTACATAATAGCTCAGAATAAAATCTTTGGCCATTTTTACATGTGTTTTAATTAGTGAGCTACAATTTAAGAAGATGAAGTAGGGGTAAAGACTTTTGAGATTCCTCTCTGAATTGATAACCAGTTCCACCTAAAGTAACCTATTGTCCTTTGCATCCTAATGTCCCTTGTCAGGCTTCATTCAAGCTTTCCAGTGCTTGCATGCCCATTGTCTTGTGTGCTTCAAGGCTAAATTAACCATTTACAGAAAGGCATTTTAAGATTTCTCATTCATTTCATCTCAGGGTAGAAGAAATTTTAATACGGTAACTCTCTTTACACTTTCATCATCACAAGATACTAGTTTTTTACTCTATGGCTGCATAATCTTTTCCTCGTATAACTTTTAGTGCCCACTTATTTGGAAAATACCTGGAAGCTTCCAAGTACAGCAGTTAGCATTCTGGATGCTATGATACCAGCAGTTGATGTAGGGAAGTAGTTTTTGCCTAGGGTGGTTCTCAGCCTTTTTAGACACTAGCCACCCCTTTATAGCCTCAAACACCCCTCAGAAAAATGCCAGCTTTTAGCTTTCACTCATTTTTTGACTATAGAAAAATAATAGAGTAATTCTTTTGTTGCAAAGAATGCAGAAAGACCACAAAAGGTCAGAAATGTTTTTTGACATTAAGGATTCCTATTTGAAATCTTTGGGTTTATCTTATGAATCATGCATAGGTGTCTGCAATAGTAACAGTGATACTATTGTACAAGCACCCTGTCACACCCTTAAAATGATCTTACAACATCCTGGTTGAGAAGTGGTGGCCTAGAGCCCCATTAATGATACCTTCAGGAGACCAAAAGATTAGGCCAAGAATTTTAGAAGATGCATATCTTGAAGCTCATCTCTGAAATCCATGTTTAGGCATCAGAATACATGAGGGTGACTTTCAAGAGCACTAAGCATCCAGTAGCTTTTGTTGGATTTGGTGGGAATTGTAGATGTGTGGCTTCTCTGCTTAATTACCAGGTGTCATGAATTTACTGTGTAACGGTGGGTTACCAGAGAAAGATGTAGGGAATCTTTTGGAGGTGTGTCAATCTGTTGCTGAACATTTCCTCATGTCTTAGATGGAAAAGAGGTTGGATTGTCAGAAGTGGAAAGAGGTAGTGTTTCATGAAGTCATTGGGGCAGTTGAGGAGTGGATCTTGGGGGCAGAATGTCTGGGTTTCTGTGGGGAACGTGTTACTGAAAATGGTTCGAATGGCTATGGGGACCCATTAAGTGTCAGAGCTGACAGTGTTTAAGCACATGTACCTATAGCACTTGTCTGCTAAAACACTAGGCGGTCTAGGTGAAAAGCGCAATGAAAGGAATCTCCGGAAAAATTTCCTCTTGTTAAACTAAGTTACTATTTTAAAAAGAAAAGTATATTAGAGAACCTTAAGGATTCCATTTTGGCAGGAAGTGACAATAGAGAGATAAAAGGAGCTCACCCTGTGCTTCAGTGAATAGGAACAACAGGTGATTTTGAAAGCTTTTCCTCCCCAGGCAATTTCCACTTCATATTAAAATATTTATTGTGTATATTCAAAATACTTTTATATAACTGCCCTCACTAAATGTTTTCTTTAGGTGCTTTAACTGAAATGCTCCATCCTACAAGGACATGTTGAAAACCTCCTGGGATCAGGGGTAGGGGGCAGTGAGGTGTGGAATAGTGAAAGAAGAAAAATGTTCTCATTCACTGATGAGCAGCTTAAATTTCCTGACCACAACCAGGGCTCTTCCTAAATGCTGAATTCAGTGGTGCTAAGCCATAGAGATATTGAATTACAATGAATCCCACACCTCAAAAATTAAAAGCCTTCTCCTGGATAGGAGAAATTTTTTGCAGGAATGCATGTATTTTCTAAAATGTACATTGGCTTAAGTTACAGGGATGTATTTGGTAGCTGTGTTGGTCTGAGACAAAAAGAAATGCAAAAATCTAGAACTCTTAATGATGTCTTTTATTAGACCAAGTAGGGAATCGCAAAACAATTCTCATTTTCTGTAGAATTTTTTTTTTGCGATTTCCTAGTTGGTCAAATCAAAGGTATAATTTCTGAACCAAGAGTTCTAGATTTTTGTATTAGCTTAAGTTATTCACTTGTGTTGTCCATCAAACACTGAGTGTTTAAAATAGTACTATGTGTACAAGGTTTTCTCTCTTTCTGGTAAGCTTACAAAAATTGAATGGAACTTAGATTTTTAGTGTTATCCTCCTTCAGTAGACAAATGCTGTGTCTTTTGTGAATGCGGCTCTTCCCCTGGTTGTGAAAACTTGTACAATGTAGATATGAGTGGGACAGTTTGTCATAGCTGTATGTTGATCTTGCTAGCAAGAGACTATTGTAGGCATATGTCAGTGTCACTGATTTGCCATCTCATGGTTTCTTTGCAAGTAGTTTGTTAAGATGCCAAGGGTCAAATAAATGGAAAATGTTATCAATTATATTTTAATAAGAAATATTTTTGTTTGAATTGCTGATCACTTTTGCAGCACTAGTGCTTGATTACAGAAGCATAAGGTACAATGTTAGTAGTCTTGCCTGTGGTGAGGACAGTGTTAGAGAAGGGATTAAAAAATACTGGCGTATAAATTGGTTGTTCCACCTTGCTGTTAAACAGAATACCTAACTGTACAGTTGAAATAGCAAACAGAATCATCACATTGTAAATCAGTTTACTACCTTTGAATCTACCAAGGAATAACATTTTACATAGGGTATCCTTAAAGTATATTTTGAATGCCTTTTTCTGATGATCTGTGTGCATGTAGTTTGTTCCTTTGTCTTTTTGGAATCAGTGTTCCAGGTTGTTGTTTTTTTTTCACTTCTATGGTGATTAATTGATTTTTACTTTCCAATTTTGCAAGTAATATAAGGAAACATAGCCTACTTCAAGAGCTCTGAAATATTTATTGAAGAAGCATACTTGAGGGCCTCTGTCTTTATGCTGAGTGTATATTACAGTTGCAGAAATACTTAGAGATAAAGACTACAGTATTACATTTGTGAACTATTAGCACAAAATGTGTTGTAGGTGGATTGGTTTACTCAGAGTATCTTTCCAGAGAGTGGTGATAAACTCCTGTAAAGATACCTTCTGCATGAAGGAAATTGCTTATTTAATTAAAGAGTGCAAAATGTATCTAGCATGACTTTTTTGCATCTCTTTGAAGTTGGTACTTGATTTATTGTAAAAAAATATATATATATTTGAAATATTTCTTTCATGCTTAATAAATAGAAAATGTTAGAACTCGATAACAATGCATTTTTTGACATAAAGAAAAATTTTATTACCTGTTGAACTGAATAACAAAGTTGGAAATTGCATGTTCCTATTCCTATAAACTTTATTGAAATGTCAATATAGAGTATTAAACCAATTACAGCCACTATCATTAAAATTGCAAACCAGTCAGTAAAGTAGCGAGATCATTTTTACCACACAGGAGCAGGGAGAGGGAAGTCAGCTGACATTTATAAATAATTCTGAAGTATCTTTCCTGAACGAAAACATTGCTCTTGCTTTACCTCCTCAACCCTTCCTGTTTAAATCTAGACTTTCCTTGAGATTAATTATCAAGGTAAAATGTTGTCTTCATTTGGGGGCAAGAGAGGAAAGCAATTTGATATGTCTAATACCAGGGTCCCATCGCCCAAAATAGTGTAAATGTCAATTAAATGGTAAGAGATGTACAGGAATCCCAGTTACAAAGATCTGCAAATGTATTAGCATCTTGATTAGGCCACCTAAAAACTTATTAATATACTGATAATTTGTGTTAAACTCTGAATTTGATGAAATTCTTTGAATGAAGAATGCTAACAGTCATTCTTCTGATTAATATTTTTACATGCAAGGTCACTTTCTCCTCCTTTCTTTTTACAGGCAGACAGAAATGTGACTGTCATCTTGGTCACTGAAATTGTATGGGAACTGTTCCGTCCAAGTACAGGATGCTTTGAACCACTCACCTTATATTTTCCTGACTATAGCATAGGTAATTAATTTTCCCCATTTTTTTAAAGAAAAAAAGTACTTGAAAAGCTCTATGCAGATGGGGTTTTGGTGCAGGGAGGGGGTGTTGTATGTTTGTTAACCATTATGACTTTTCCTACCAGTAGATTTAAGTCATTTAGAAAACCTGGTAATTGAAAAGGTATGCTGTATACTAGAATTCGGAGGGCTTTGTTCATATGGACACAAATGAAAACACCCTTTGGCTTTTGGCCAAAGTATCATGGCTAAACTGAATATGAAATGGAGAAAAGTATTGCTGTAGTCAGGTGCCCGGGCAGGTGCCACACTCATGGCAGCTTCCAGTCGCTGTATCATAATATCGTGATTATGTGACTGCAGTGGCAGATGTGCTTTCCTGTGGCTCCTCTCTCCCCTCGCACCCAAGTTGGCACCCAGGGCAACTGCCCTCCTTATGCCATTGATTAAATATATTATTTTAGGTGCTGGTACTTAATTCTGTCCCAGAAGGAAATTTGAATTTCACTATAAAAAGGAAAAAAATACTGAATCTCTGTGTTGGCTTTCTTAAATAGTATGGAGTAATCAATTTAGTCTACAATGTAAGAATATTCTGGTGAAATAATATGTATGAACCATGGATTTTTTTAATGTGCTTGTCGAGAAATATAAAAAAAAAAAACTTAAGTTGCAAGAAAAATTCATTGAATGGTCTTTCATTTCTGGATATCATAAACTGCTTATCTCAGCTTTAATGAAAGCTAAGGAAATTCAGACTAAAAATTATTTAAGCTAGTATTAAGGTTGAAAGCATATTGCTGTTTGAAATATTAATTGACTATCATAATTTTTTATTTATTTATATTACAGTAGTACTTAATGACCCCAGTTGAGATCAGGGCCTCATTTTAAGCATTATAATCCTGACCTGAACAGCTTATTGCGTGAATTGTTGAGGGAGAGGAAGGGGTGGCAGAATACAGATCTGTGGCAGAGCTAGCAACAGAACTCAGAGTTTCTCAATCCTGGTTTAGAGCCCTGTGCTTTGAATGCCCTTACTTCATTTAAAAACAAAATTCTATGAAGTCAAGAAACCTTAAGCAAGGTCTTGATGGCACCCATAACATTTACTTTATGGTCCCAAGTGTTGTATACATCTGGATCAAACATTTCCTTCCCTTTAGCTCAATGTTTCCCAACATTTTCCAGCCCAAGGCACACTTACATTGACAACATTTTTCTGCGGCACACCTATTAAGGCATTCCCCATCCTCGTACTTATTGTAGCTCGTTGCCGTGGCAAAATTCCGTGGCACACCTGTTCATTTCTGACAGCACAGTTTTGTGCTGTGTCACACAGGTTGGGAAACACTGCTTGAACTCGTCTGAGTTTTCATGCTGAGCAGTTCCGCACCTGTGACAAAGCCATGGAATAACCAGTGGACTGCCACCAGACACATTAGGGCAAGAGACTACCTTTCTCGAGTCTGGGTTCTGGACTGTATTTCATGCTTTACCTTCTGTGTCCCGAAGAACTTCCTAGACGTTAGCCATCATGGATGTGTTTATAAGGGACAATGCAGTGCTTTGTTCTGTAGTTTCAGGTCCTGGAAGCAGAATACCTCCATTAGTGCAGTGCTCTGCCTTGGCTCATTAACTCTGATGAGTTTGCTAACTTGAGAATGTCTACCTAGCACTGCATTGTGTAGGGGTGCACCAACAGAGATTCTTGGGGCCAATACAGATCGCCAGTTTTTAAGGAGGCATATCGACTGATACTGATCCGATTTCCGATACTAGTCTGGCAGTGTGGAGAGCTGCCTCCAGCTGGTAAGTCTGGTGTGGCGGGAGGGGGAATGAGGGGATCAAGCCCCCCCCGGGGAGGGAGGCATGGGGCTGGGGCAGGAGCTGCCTGGCTGGGACAGGGCCGGCACAGGATGGAGCAGCAGCTCATATAAGGAGGAGGGGAAAGTGGCTACTGCCACGCGCCACTCAGCCGGGATCTGCTAGTTTGGCGGCTCATCCAGTGCTCATGTGCTCATCCGGCAGCTCCTGTCACTCGTCTGGGAGGGCAGGGGGTGGGGCATGTGCCCCTGGATCTGTGCAGGGCAGACTGGGTTTGAGGCTGCGCCAAGCTCTTCCCGGCAGGGCAGGGCTGTGATTGGAATGGGCTACAGGGGAGGGGAGGGCACTGCAGCCACAGATTTGCCATAGACCCTTCCCAGTGCAGCCTGGCCTTGCCAGGAAGAGCTTAGTGCAGCCCTGGCCCCAGCCCACCCCACACAGATCCAGGGGCACATGCCCCCCTGCCCTCCTGGACGAGTGGAGGGAGCTGCCAGACGAGCCACTGGGCCAGGAGCTCCCAGCCAAGCAGTGCATGGCAGCAGGAGCCACTCCCTCTTTCCCTTCCCATGCCCCCGGATGAGCCGTTGCTCCATCCTGCCCTGCGCCAGCTGGGCAGCCCCTGCCCCAGCTCCAGCCCCAGTTCTGTGCATCCTTTCCTGCGGGGACCTTGATCTGCACCTCCCAATCCCCTTCCCTTCCCCCTTCCACCATACCAGACTTACCAGCTGGAGTTGGCTCTCCATGCTGCCAGAGTGTGCTCCTTGCCACCTTGCTGCTGCTGCCTGTGTGCATGGGCCATTTATCAGCCAAATTATTGGCCTGATATGACCAATTTCTGATGTATTAAATTTTTTTTATATAGCTGTCAATCCAATATTGGACCAGTGTATCAATGGACCTCTAGAATTGTGCCATGTGAACATGCTCTACATTACTTTCATCTTTAATGCCCTGTGTCCCTCAACTTCTGTATGTCTAGAAGTCTCACTTTACTTATCTCTAATTTTGAGGATTTTCTTTAGACCTTTTGTAGTCAGATGCATGTGGCTGTAGGACAGCAATGCCTGATGGAATTACAAGAGCATCTTTACAAATCGGCATGTTTGTCAAGGTCCATCTATGGTTTAGTGTCTTTAGAGTCTTTGCATTTTGGCAGTATAGGGTTTCTTGTCCTTAAGCCTTTTCTTGAAATGAATTGCCAGCATAGTTAATGTGGGTATTTAAATAGTGTATTTGTGGATGTTCTTGGGAGAATAAGGTTGGTGTTGAAGGAACTGCAGTGTTTTTTGCTTCTCATCTTGGCCCTTTGGTGTGCTGTTATTCTTGTTGTGGCTAGGTTTCAGTGGTACAACTGATTAGCACAGCTTGGCTTGTGTTGCACTGCATTTATAAAATATGATCCTAGCAAGGCAACCAGCAGCTTTAAAAAAATAAATCAAATGTATTTATCTCTGAACAGGACACCTGCAAAAGATTCTGTCTCATGATCATCCTCCAGAGTATTCTGCTGATTTCTATGCTGCCTACATTAACATTCTCCTTGGTGTCTTCTACACAGTCTGCAGGGACCTGAAAGAGCTTCGACATCTGGTGAGAGACCCATTAGACTTTTTTCATGATGCAAATCTGGAAGCTCTAGATTTATTGCTGTGTTTGGATGAACAGAAAGTGATAAAATATATGGCATCCAAATACCATCGTGTGTGTCAAAAACAGTTAGTGATCAGGTGTGCAGACAGATGAAACAGTTGCAGTTGCCACACACTAACAAGCAGAAAGTCCACCCCACCCCCCTTTACAATGGTGTACTTGCTCTGTCCCTGCCTTATTTCTGTAATATATAAGGCATGGACAGATGAGCAAGTACATCACTGAAATACCAGTTTGATATTTGGATGCCGTATATTCAAGGCTCTTGAATTGCCAGCTCTTTTTGTGGAAAGAACAAAATCTTCTTCTGTATGCACAGAACTAATATCTCAAAACTATTAATGATACTTAGTATTTTTCTAGTACTTTCATGCTCAGTGCTTTTCAAAAACATGATATAATTAATCCACTCTCCAGGCCTGATGAGTATTATTAGCCCCATTGATCACTGGGGATAATTACATATTACATAAATTATACATATTACATTTATGAAATGTCAGTTTTCTAACTAGACCCATGGGCTCCTGTGTTTTAGATACAGAACTTTTACACATTTTTTCAACTTTCAGATCTTTAGAGTTATTTAAGTAGAATGATTATATCAGGATTCTGTATCCTGACCCCTTGGTAATCAAATTTAGATTCTGAAACTGTTTTTTAAAAAATGAAGAAAAAGCTAGAGCTAGATCTGTTATACATACATGAAGAACATAGAAGTATTTCATAGAAGGATTAACATACATGGTTACTTGTTAAAACAGAAATCTTTCCTGCTCATAAGGTTACTACATGATGTGCTCAGGAGAGTGTGTCTATTCTATATAATAGTCGAATCTAGTACATACACTTGTAAGGTATAATGGAAAGTGATACATCAGTATTTTATTTCTTGGCACACCACTGAACACTTAACACATACTGTCATTAATTTCTATTTATAAGCTTACATTTAAACACACATCACCCTTTATATATGAATAGTCTCGGAAGGTTTGGTGGGTGGTTGTTGGCACTTAGATACTATGAGAGGCCATCTATCCTTTTAGTCATGAGGTTGGGAATGGAACTCAGCACTGTGAGAAGGAGAGTGAGAAAGTAAGCAATACAGCAAGAGGTGCAGTGATACATCGGTCCAATATCAGATTGGCACCAGTGTAAAGAAAATTGGCTGTATTAGAAATTGACCCAATGCAGCCATTAATTAAGCTGATAAATGCCTGTATGTGCGCTCAGCAACAGCGCATCATGCAGGCAGTGAGGAACACTGCCCGGCAGGGCAGAGAGCTACGTGTAGCTGGCAAATCTGTTGTTCGGGGAGGGAAGGAGCATGGGAGGGCAGATCAATGCCCCCCTGCGGTGAGGGAGGGAGGGAGGGAGTGGGGCAGGGGCAGAGGATGCCCATCCAGGGTGAGGTAGGGCATGGGACAAAGCTGCAGCTCATCTGGGGGGGCAGGGAGGGTGGCTTCTGCTACTGCTTGAACCCTAGGAGGGCATGGGGTGGGGAGGGGCTGTGCCCCACATCCACACAGGGCGGGAGGGGTGGGCTGCAGCTGTGGGCTGGAGCCAGGGCAGCACCTGGCTCTGTTTGGCAGGGGCTGGGCTTGGGGCAGGTGGCAGCAGCGCTGGGAGGAGGGGCTGTGGGGGGCTATGGGAAAATTGGGGGTAGCTGCAGCCCCCTTTCCCAGTGCTGCTGCCACCTACCTCGAACCCATCGCCAACCAAGAATAACCCAGCGCAGCCCTGGCTCCAGACTGCAGCTGCAGCCCACCCACCCTGTGCCCTCCTGGGGTGCAGGCAGTGGCTGGAGCCACCCCCAGTCCCCGTGCCGTGCTTTGCTCTGGCTGGGCAGTGTCTGCCCCTGCCCCACTCCCTCCTTCATTGCAGGGGGTGTTGATCTGCCTTCCCCCCTCCCCTTCCATCACAACGAGCATACTAGCTGTGTGTAGCTATATTGGAAATCAGATTGGTATCAGATGATATGCCTCCTTTAAAAATTGGCTATTGGTATTGGCCCCCCAAATCTCTATTGGTGTACCCCTAAATAAAACACAAGATACAATACCTGTCTATTCAGGGTCTATCTAAATAAATTATCATTTTTTTCATAGTTCTAATATTTAACCCTGATTATTACAAAGAAAAATAATCCAGGTTGACATTAAGAATTGGATTCATGTGTAAGAAGCACTTTATTTGTAATGAGTCATATCATATTTAAGCAGACTATTTTTAATGTACGCTCTCTTGCCTTGTTTTATGAGCAGTAGTGTACACTAACAGTGAGCAGTACCCTTGTAAACACTACAAATGTTTGCAGATAGTCATTTCATTAGTCTGCCAAAAAATGACCACAATTCAAAATGAAATGTCTAATATTGCAAAAATGAAACTGGCCAAAAAGATATTAATGTGCAAATCATAGGAATGGAGCTGTCTTGCCTTCCCCTCTGCTTGTTTCTCTTGATGTTTTTATGTTCAGCAGTCTGCATGGCAGGTTTTCTTTGCTTCCTCACTTTGGAGGAAGCCCATACCTGCATCCATATATTATTTTAAAGAGCTCACTTGGAATTCTCTGCCTTTCAGTTGAACACACTTAAGGATTTAGACTTTTATCCCTTAAGAATCTACCTGGGATTTTTTTTATTATTTCACTTAAATCCTATACCTAGATAGACTGTAGACAGATTTCAGGACTGGGTGAAGGAGTGTTTGTGTCTGAGTTAGCCCCTATCTCTCTACTGCAGAAAGATGGAGAACAGTGGAGAGGTAGGTGGCTGTCAGGAAGGCTAGGGGCAGGCATTCAAAAAGCCAGAGCCTGAATTGATTCAATCTTTGCAAGTTAGTTTAACCTGTCTAGATTGAACCAATTTGCAAGTCAGTAGACATTCACTGTTAACTCTGGAAATGCAGGCACATGCCTGCAGTGGCTCAGACCAGAACCCAGGGGGCGCTAGAGTAGCCTTCAGCTGCAGGGAGGCTGTGCTGGTGGTGGGGTAGGGTGGGTGGCTAGCCTTGGCAGTAGCCTGGAATGTACTTGGCCAGGGAGGGGGTTTAATTGCCTGACAGGTCCATGCTGGTGAAACAGGAGAGGGAGTGGGGAATAAACCTCTTCCCTGCTCCCTTCTGGGGCCAGCGTTTGGCCAGGCCCCCGTCCCTGCCTGTCCCTGCTCCAGCAGGGAGCAGAAGGGCAGAGCCAGTCCTGCTCTGCTGGAGCACAGCACAGCCCACCCAGGGCAACAGAGCATGCAGGGGGACTCTGATATAACTTAAACCAGGAAGGGGTCTGGGACAGAAGTTGCATAAGCTGGTTTGAGCTCAGTCAGTTAAGTCTGATGCTACATTCAGCCAGGTTTATCTCAGACTGGTTTTGGCCATTTTGAAATTGGTTTATGTGCCACTGAACTTACGTTCTGTTACAGGCTTAAACCAGTTTCTGATCACTTAAACAGGTTTACGTGTATTGTCTGTCCTCAGCCAAAATGCCCTCCCGGGGTGTGTTCAGGGTGGGAGCTCCCCCCGGACGAGCTGCTCATGGCTCCATCCCACACCCTGCCCCATCCCAGCTGAGCAGCCCCACTCCCTCCCTCACCACAGTGACCTTGATCTGCCCTCCTCACATGCCCCTTCCCTTCCCCCACCCCTTCGCCACACCAGACTTACCAGCCCAATGCTGGTCTCCAAGCTGCCTGGCTACATCTTGGAATCGGATCAGTATCTGTGTACCAGCCAATGTGTCTCCTTAAAAATTGGCCATCAGCACTGGGCCAAAAAAGTCTCTATTGGTGCACCCCTAATAGTTTTTTCATAGTGCCACAGAGGTTTCTAAAGTTACAGCACATTGGTGAAAGGCATGAATTCTAGTATCTAAATATTACTAATACCCAAGCTTCTGAGATTTATCCAGATTGAGAAAACTGCATATATATTAGATACCTGTGTACGTGTGCCTACTTAAAAAACAGCCAAAAAAAAATCTTGGGCAAAAGAAATAGGAAAGTGGGTTTCTGAAAATTGTGATTTTTATTATTTCTTCTCTGCTTGTGTGTATGTAAATCTGTATGAGCCATTATTGATCATGTTAAACTGCTTCAGAAATAGGTGTTAACTGAAAAAGCATGGAAGAAATAATCTAGCTTTTGGTCAAATAGATGTGGCTGTTGTTTTGATAAAAGAAAAAAACTTTCACTACAGCATAGTGACTAGGTTGTGACTCCTTCCTAGTTCTTACGAATGTCATCTCAGTGCCCTTGTATCTGGATGTTATGCTAGATTACTTTTAGAGGTTCACTGGTACATCGGTCCGATATCGGATCAGTACCGATATAAAGAAAATTGGCTGTATTGGATATCGGCTTGATGGGGCCAATAATTTGGCCGATTAAATGCCCATGCGAGGAACACAGACAGCAGCATGGAGAGCTGACTCCAGCTGGTAGGTCTGGTGTGGTGGAAAGGGCGAGGAGAAGAAAGGAGTGGGGGGGTAGAGATCAATGCCCCCTTCGGTGAGGAAGGAGTCGGCGGCAGAGGCAGATGCTGCCCAGGTGTGGCAGGGGAGGGAAGGCTGGAGTCGTGTCTCATTGTGGGGGGGCGGCTCCCTCTGCTGCTTGTACCCCAGGAGGGCACAGGGGTGAGGGGCATGTGCCCCATGGATCTGCGTGGGGTAGGGCGGGGCGGGTGCAGCTGGGGCTGCATGGGGTTCTTCTTGGCAGGGTTGGACTCAAAGTGGGCGCTGGCGGTGCTGGGACAATGCTACATCCACCCCAAATAGTGCACTCAATGCCCTGCCTCTATCCAGGGGCCAGGAAGAGCCGGGGCTGTGCTGGGCAGCTGGCGGTGGCAGCACTGGGAGCGGAGCGGCAGCAACGAAATTTGGGGTGGATGCAGCATCCTCCCAGTGCCAGTGATGCTGGCTCCAAGCCCAGCCCCCGCCGAGAATTGCTCTGTGCAGCCTGCTCTGCCCCCCACAGATCTGGGGGGTACATGCCCTCCCCGTGCCCTCCTGGGATCCAGGCAGTGGCGGGAGCTGCTTCTCCGCACCCTACCCACCCGCCTAGGCAGTGCCTGCCTCTGCCCCTACCCCCTCTGTCACTGCAGGGGGCATTGATCTGCCCCCCTCCACAGCTCTTCCCTCCAGACTTAACCAGCTGGAGGCAGCTGTATTGGAAATCCGATTGGTATCAGCTAGTATGCCTCCTTAAATATTGGCTATCAATATCGGCCCCAAAAATATTGGTGTGCCCCTATTACTTTGGTTTGTGTCTGTGTTCAGAGAAGCCACACGATGTTTCTCAGTGCAATGTCAGTGGCTGCATATACACATTTGCATCATCTAGGACACCTTTCCCAGGTTTGTTTTCCTGAGAAGAAAACAGACCTGTACAGAAGTCAGAGAAGCAAAGAGCCTGCAGTGCTAGCATGGTGGTGCAGGGGTCTCTAACCATGCAGCCCAGAGAGCTTTGCTGGGGGCAGAGGGTTTGTTTTTATTTTTTAAGTGAACATAGGCAGGGGTCCACTGGGTCAGGGAAGTTGGGAGTGGGGGCTGTGCCATACACAGAAGAGTTCTCCGGGCTTTCCCCTTCCCTTTGTTGTGTCGGAGCCCAGGTGAGGCTGGGCAGGGAGTATTATGCTTGTATGCTTCCCTGCACCCAAGTCCTGCTGTGTGATTAAGACATGGAACAAGTGAAGTGAACATGCCCCCTAAGTGCTTCAGTGCTGGGCTTTTCCACCCTGAAGCACTTGGGGGTGGGGGGAGGGGGAGGTGTTCTGCTCCCTGCTTGGCTAAGATTGAGGCATGCTCTCCCTCCCCCTGTGGGAGGGGGGGAAAGAAGCAAAGCACACTGGGACTGTGGAGGTGGTTCTCTGTCTGCTGCCTGTACAAAAGTTGTGTCTTCCAAGAGATATTTTCCAGGTAGCCACTTCACTTGGTTGTTCCTGAGTTATTTTTTTCCCCTGAGTGGCTACTTTTACTCTGGGAGAAAAATTATGAACTTCTGTACACTCGTGGTTTCTCTTGAAAGAGCAGGGACTGTCCCTGGAGAAACTGCAAGCCCAGTGATACCTCCAAAGAATCAAAAGACCTTAATTAGCTGAAGTGTATTTGTATTCATTTTTCAGCGCTAGGAGTTATGTTAGTTGCAGTGACAAACTGAGTATTCCTAATATATCCTTTTAAATACTTCATCATTTTTCCTATTTTTTCCTCTTCCTGTAGGCTGCACTAAATTTCTCAAAGTACTGTGAACCAGTGGTCAAGGGAGAAGGTAAGTATTTTGCTTTAGTGTTAGTGGTCAGTGATAAAGCAATGGAGCTCAGCTTATGGCTTTTGGGGAGCATGGACATTTGAACCAATTTCCATTCATTCTCCTAGTCACAGTAGCATCACTTTTGGTGTCTTATGCACACCGTGACATCTGGAAGCAAAAGCAGACAGACTAGCTTTTCATCAGTGTTTTGTGAAGATGAATAGGAACTGCTGCCAAGCATGCTTCCTTCCCTGGTAAAACCTGCTCTCTTTATACAGTTTTACTCCTCTTCTTTTCACCCTGTCTCACAATAATGAAGTGGAAGGAGAAATAAGTCTTCTCTGTCAAGGCTAGGAGGGAGGGAAAACAAAGATTCTGTTAATAGCCAGAGAATATCACAAAATAACCATTTTGCAATATCTTTGCATTGTAATCTAGGGTTTTATGCCAATAGAGGCTGATGCTGCATCTTGGTAATATAAGCATTGAAGTGTTGGGATGTTGCAGCAACTATTTTGTACTTCTGACAATGTTTAGCCATTCAAGGTTGAATTCCTCCATTCTGTAGGTTAAACACTTGCTCAGAGTTCACATTAATGGAGTTGATTTTTTGCTTGGTGCAGCAAACGAACGTGATACACGTAGACTCTGGAAAAATATTGAATCTCATTTGAAGAAAGCAATGCAGACTGTTTATCTCCGGGAATTATCAAGGTAATTGTCCCATCTTTATTTTTAGCAAGCTGCCTCTGAAGAGGCTTGCTTAAAATGTCAAATATGTATTGTGGGAAGTGCTTCTTTCTTCTAGACAAAATCTCCATTCATTTTAACACGTGGGGCTTTTTAAGCCATTAAACACTACAACTGTTGTGTGCCATAAAGGAAACTATTGAGCTAATAATAGATTAATTACTCTGAGACATGTAAAATTATTAACTAGTCAAAGCAGCAGTAGCAAATGTGGGAGCAGTCTTCCACCAGTGCTCATGTGGAGATGGGCGTTCATCATTCGAGAAAGTTCAGCAAAAATAGCTTAGTTTCAGACTTCGTTGAATGAACGTTGCAAAGGAGAGGGCCTTTCATGGCGAGATTCTGATAGCAGTTCCTCCTTGATGTAACTAAGATCACACAAGGATTTGGCGTTTTTACTGTGTGAGTTAGTTGTGATTTGCACTCTTCTATCATGCACTATATTCATTTTTGGATACTTGATTGATCATTTGTATTGACTTCTTTGTTCATATATTTTAATGTAAAGAAAATGAACATGTCTTTTCGATATATTTATATGTATTCCTCTTAAACTTGGAAGTCCATCATAAAATATACAAGCATAACTGAAAATGCCTTTGTAGGATCTCTCTATTTCAGGGGTGCTCAGCCTTCAGCCTGTGGGCCAGTGCTGCTTACAGAGCCATCGCTTCAGGCCCATGGGCCTCTGCATGGGTCCAGACATTTGTCAGCATGGGAGCAGTGGCCATTCACCCTCCCCCCCGTCAAATCCCCAAGCCTTGCACACCTGGTGGGATCCAGGCCATGCCCCCTTCATCTTGCAGGGCTGGGTTGGGGCCAGACCATGCCCCCTTCTCTTGTGGAACTGGGTTGGGGCCAAGTTACATTCCCTTTTCCTGTTGGGGCAGAGCCATGTCCCGTTTTCCCCTGACCTGGAACAGGGCCACTCCCTCTCTTCCTGCCTGGGGGGCCATGACACACCCCCTTTCCCTTGTCGGGGGGTCATAGGCCTAGGTCATGCCCCCTTTTCATCCACAGGGCTGGGTCAAAGTCCCTTCCCCTTACAGGGCCAGGTCATGTCCTTCACTCCCCCATCCTGTGGGGCCAGTTGCGGCCCCCTTCCCTCTTTGCGGGGAGTGCGCTAAGGCCAGGCTGCCTCCCACCTCTCTCCATGTGGCCAGACGCTGGACTGGAATCACCACCTGGCCCCACGGTTGGACCAGGCACTGGCCATTTGACCGGCAGAAGAAAAAGTTTGAGCACCTTAGGTCTTCTTGTTAATGTGTTCAAACCTCAGAATTGTTTAAGGCTATTAAGGAACAAGCAAATAAGGTCTCTAATGCCAGTTTACTGCAGCAAGGTTTATAAATCACATCCACTGTAACTGTTCCTCTGGTTCCTTTTTATCTTCATTTTTTGTGGCCATGGATCAAAATCCTCTTTCATGCACAGGATTAAGATTTTTGTCATGGCTTTATGAAGTTTAGTTATTAAAATGATTTTGATCAAGTTTTGTTTGTGAGATATACTAGTGACTTTGTCCTTGCAAGAGCAGGTGCTAAGGAAAAAAAATTTAAGAAGTAACCAACAAAGATGCAAGTTGAAGACTGCCACACTTTGGGTATAGACAGATGTTGCAATAGTATGGGTGTTGAATGATACTAGTATAAGTTGTTATGATGTCACTGTTGTAGTTGCATGCTCCTCCAGCAGTACAAGTATGGCAGAACCACCGTATTTTTAACCCTTTTTCATGCTAACAGCTGATGCCTGCTCCTGAGCAGCAACTTCCCCTCTCTTTTCAAAGCATTAAAAATTAAACATTTACCCATGGCTTATGATTTGGTGGAGGATAGTCATTCAAAGATTGTGTTGCCTATAGTACTGGGTGAGTAGGAAACTATAGCCTTGCTCATAGAGCTGGCTTTGCCAGTTAGTAGGTTCAAAATAGAATTCCCCACTTGGAGCTGGATTTGGGAACAGGCTATAGTAATGGTTTACTGGTATTTTTAAGGATGGAAATAATGAAGAAAAGGGAAGAATTGATTAACCTGATATAAGAATGTATAAATGGGAGTACTGTAAATGAACTTGGATAAAATGTCAGGCAGAAGACTACCTGTATGGAGATTTATGAGCGCTGAACAGATTTTGAGCAGAAGGGATGGAAGCCCTTTTTACTTTAGTAACTAAAATGAGTTAGCCGGCATACTAGAAAACATACAGTAGAATCCATTTCTGCATTTGTAAAATTGACTGTACCTAATTTGTTTAAACCCCGTTTTCTGTGATTCTTCCCTTACTCAAAAGCAGAGTGTAAGAATCATATCAGACAAATGTATAAAATGTGTATGCTCTGATAGTATTCCTTTTCCCATCTTCTTAATATTACTCTGTCTTGACAAAGCTTCAATGACTTCTCTTTTATACTTCATTTGGTCCATCTAATACTTTGGCCTCTCCATGGCCTGAGACCTTGTAGTGTCGGAGAGGCTTGTGTGTCATAATGATTATCAGAGTTATGTCGCCTGGAGTCTTATAGTCCTGGCAAGGTCACCTGTGGTGAACAGGCCTGACAGGAGGTTCCAGATAAACCACAGCCCAAGTCTTAATCTTTAGCGGTGAATAAGATAGTAGATGATATTGGGATCTCAGCAGCTGTAAAGAAGGAAGAAGGGTGCAGCATGATGGAGGTCCTCTGTCATCTAAGGTTCTCCCTTTCCACTGGGCCCAGATCTCTACTTGTCAAAATCTTGTGGTCGGTGTTCCCACAGATCAGCTTCCTCAGATTAAACAAAGTTGCACGCAGGTTTCTGCAACAGGAATTAACATGCCTCCAAAAGCCCTGTGGTGATGGACTAGTGGTGATGGAGGCAGGACTAGTGAATGCAGCAGCTTCCAGGAACAAATCTGCATGATGGCAGTGGCAGCCTAAAGATAGTCTTGCACCTTGAGATGGGTGCAATTTGGCAGTTGCTACTGCGACTAAGCAGTCCTATTCTTGATACCCTCTGTTTGTCCCACGTGGGGAAGGGGCTAGAAAAGGTACCCTAAACCTAGGTTTTCTTATCTGCTCCTGGATGGATAATCGCATCCAGTGGTATCATTCTCTGCATTCGCAAACATCATAAGAAAATAATGATTTTCACAACGTAGAATGTTCACGCCTTTATGAATAACCAAGACAACAAATGACCAGAAAGAAGAACTGCCATTGTTTCTAGGGAGCTAGTGAGATACAATATTGACATTGCAGGTCTGAGTAAGACAGATTGACTGGATGAGGGTCAGCTGAAGGAAGTGGGTGAAGGCTACAACTTCTGGAAGGGGAAACAGGCCCAAGATCATGGTAGCGGTTTTGCCACAACCATAGGAAGCTGCAGACACATTGAAGGCATACCTCAGGTAAACAAATACAGACATCAAGAGCTGGGAGGAGCTGGCTGTCAACTGACTCCAGTTATACCACAACCTCAACCAAGCAGCAGTCCATTTCAAGGTAAAGGGTCTTGCCTTTGAAGTGAAAGAGAAAGTGAAGGAAGGAAAGGGAAAGCGAGCCCAACCTGCAGCCTGCTATCCCCTGCAGGAAGACCTGCAACTTCTGTGGATGGAGCTGTGGCTCAAGGATTTGCACTGTTGGGTCACCTCAAGTCCCATCAATGAGCTGTGGTAGAGACCATCCTCAAACTGAAGGATAGCTGCTACCAGCAACTGTTAATCCGGCAACCAAAGCTAGGCATGAAATATAGAACTTTGCTAAATGCCTTGCAAAAATATTTCCTCCTTTTTTAAAGGGGAAATTATTTTGTTACATATGAAGAAGGCAGCCTGGAAAATGGGGCACTTTTTATTTGCTACAAAAATTATTTATACCAGTTGTTGATTTTTGTGATGTAGCTAGTCAGGATCTTTCTAACTTTTTAAAACTTGCAGTTGTCCATTCTAGTTATGCTGTTACCATAATACTGATACAAACAAATAAACACACGGCAATTACTTCATAGATTTCATAGACATCAGGGCTGGAAGGGACCTCGGGAGATCATCGAGTCCAGCCCCCGGCCCAAAGGGCAGGAAGTCAGCTGGGGTCATAGGATCCCAGCAAGATAAGCATCCAATTTACTCTTGAAGGTGTTCAATGTAGGTGCTTGAACCATCTCCGATGGCAGACTGTTCCAGACCTTGGGGGCTCGGACAGTAAAGAAATTCTTCCTTATGTCCAGCCTGAAACGGTCTTGCAGGAGTTTGTGACCGTTCGACCTCGTCATCCCTTGGGGCACTCTGGTGAACAAACGTTCCCCCAGATCCTGATGGTCACCCCTGATAAACTTATAGGTGGCCATCAGATCACCCCTGAGCCTATGCTTTTCCAGGCTAAAGAGTCCCATGGCTCTCAGCCTGTCATCGTAAGATCTGTTTTCCTGACCTCTGATCATGTACGTGGCTCTCCTCTGGACTCTTTCAAGCTTCTCCACATCCTTTTTGAATTGTGGAGCCCAAAACTGGACGCAGTACTCCAGCTTCGCCCTCACCAAGGCTGAGTACAAGGGGAGAATGACGTCCCGGGATTTGCTCAAGAAGCATCTATGGATGCAAGCCAGCGTTTTGGTCGCTTTACTAGCTGCAGCATCGCATTGCAGGCTCATGTTCATCTTGTGGTCAATGACGGCCCCCAAGTCTCTTTCTTCTGTAGTGCTATCCAACGTAGCACTGCTGAGCCTATAAGGATGCTGCAGGTTTTTTCTCCCAAGGTGGAGAACCTTGCATTTTTTCGATGGTAAACACCATGAGGTTCTCTCTCGTCTGCCCATTTGCTGAGCTTGTCCAGGTCAGCCTGGATCACCCGCCTATCTTCTGGCGTGGATGCTTTGCCCCAAAGTTTGGTGTCATCGGCGAACTTGTCCAGTCCACTCCTGACTCCAGTGTCCACATCATTAATGGAGATGTTGAACAGTATGGGTCCCAGGACAGAGCCTTGAGGGACCCCACTGGTCACAGGGCACCACGATGAGTGACTGCCATCGATTACAACCCTCTGGGTCTGACCACGGAGCCAATTTCCCAGCCAGCGGATCGTGGTGGAGCCAAGGCCACAACTCGCCAGTTTGGCCAAGAGGTGATCGTGGGATACCAGATCAAAGGCTTTTCTGAAGTCAAGATATATGACATCAATCTCTTCTCCCTCGTCCAGGTGATAGGTCACCTGGTCATAGAAGGAAATGAGATTGGTCAAACAAGACCTACCCGCAACAAACCCGTGCTGGCTATCCCTTAGAATGTTAGCCTGGGCCAGTCCCTCAAGGATGGCCTCCTTAATAAACTTTTCTAGGATCTTCCCCAGGATAGAAGTCAGGCTAATGGGCCTGTAGTTACCCGGATCCACTCTCCTCCCTTTCTTGAAGATCGGCACCACATTGGCCTTCTTCCAGTCTTCGGGCACTACACCAGAGCGCCAGGAGTTTTCAAAGATCTGTGCCAGGGGCTGGGCTATGACGCTCACCAGCTCCTTGAGTACCCTGAGTGCAGACTGTCAGGGCCGGCTGACTTGAAGGTATCCAGCTTCTCAAGGTGTTCCTTCACGAGGTCAGCATTAATGGAGGGCAGGGGCTCTCCCTCACCCAGACCTCCCTGTCCCGTAGCGGGCATGGGCGTCCCATGGGACTGATGAAAGACTGACGCAAAGTACCTATTTAATAGGCTGTTTTTTTCCTGGGCGTCAGTTGTCAGTTGCCCCATCTGGTTCAGCAGGGGTCCAAGATTGCCCTTGCTTTTCCTCTGGCTCCCCACATATCTGAAAAAGGACTTTTTGTTGTCCTTGATGCTTGAAGCTAGTAGGATTTCAGTTGCACTTCAGACACTTAAGCTACTATTTCAAGTTTTATCATTTTAATTTACTATAAGATTTGAAATTTGTGGGTTTTAGCTTTAGGCTTTTCTTTCTGTATATCTGTAAATTAATTGTCAGGAAAATTCAAACAAACATGATATTTTCTTAGGTGACAATATTGTAATTACTGTGAATCTTCCTTTGTATCACTGCAAATTAATTATAAAAACAGAACCTGGTTTACTATTCAATTTACTATGTAAAAAAAGATGATCCAGGAGTACTTCTGTGCTAGTAAAATACACTGGATAAACAATTCACTGCCTTGTAATGTAGCTAATTAACTATTAATTTTATCTGACTAATATCTCAGCTGTTGTTAAACCTCTGTTATAATATATGGATCAAAAGTTATGAACCCTATTATGAGGTTATGAAATCTATATCATTGGAGATTTCTAAGTACAAAGATTTAGGATACGTTAGATAGGCATGTTACTGCATTGAGCAGAAGGTTCAACTAAATGACCTTTTGAGATCATTGCAGTCTTGTTTTTCTGATTTTGGGTAAACAGTCTATTAGATATTGCATTTTAATTGAGTGAACTTTCATAAAGTACTTAAAATCAACTCTGTTAAAGCTACTAGGGTTTTTTCATTCAAAATTTTATCAACAGGTAGAAACAATACATTGCATTTATTGGTCATTATCGCTTCTTAAGTTGCAGAGTTTTGAAGAGGGAGATATTTTGGAATAATGTTAGAGCTAGACAAAGGGGAAACAGCAGTTTGCTTATTGATATTTGCATTTCCACTGGCAGAATATTTAAACTTTATGCACTCTAAAATTATTCATTCAGAAATGAGCAGCATTTTGCTGTTTATATATGCTTTCTAATTTAGTGATGTAGTATTTAGCACTGTTCTTGCTATTTTATCACCTGGGTGGTGGATGTGGATGTGGATGGATGTGGGTGTGGATACTTATTTGCCAGTCGGAGTTAGATGATGCAGTTCTCTATATAGAGAAAATTGCACGTAACCTGACCAGTCTGGAGTCAACATTATGCAGAACCACATAACTTACAAGTATTTGCTTTATTTTTCTCAAAGAATAATTAATTTTAATAATTGAGACTCAGTAAATGCATACTTTTCACTAAAAATGTGATTTGGGGTCTGAAAAGTACTTTTATGTTGTCTGTCTGGCAGCTCACAGTGGGAGAGACTACAACAGGACGAGGGAGAACCTGGACAAGTAAAAGGTATCAACCAGATGTAGTCACTGTCTGTAATAAGTATAAGGTAAAATATGCTGTCTAGAACAAACTGGTTGCTGGTACCGTATGAACACTTTAATGGCATGATTTAACTAAGGCTCAGGTTGTATTTTCTTCATGGCGTAAGATTTTCCTGGATCTTGAGATATGAACCACTTCTCCCGTGTGCTGGTGAGTGGGGAGCAGACTGATCTCTAGCTGATACTTGATGCCAACCAGCTGAACTGCCTGGGTATGATGGGGAAGTATGTTGTCCCTGGCAACAGCCTGACAGTGCATTCCTCAACAAAACAGAGTCCCTGGCCAGTTTGTGAATAAGGGAGGCACCTGAACCACAGAAGTCACAGTTTGATTCCTATATCTAGAACTTCCTATATCTAGAGCTTTGTGTTTTTGGCTCTTACTGAAAACTTTAAGGCAAATCTTAATTTACTGGTTACCCTGCAGTTATAATTTAGGCAGGATTGCTTAATTATTTTGGGCACTGGACTCAATGGTCTGGGAAGCCCCTTTGAGTCCTTATGTTCTTTGAAATGGCTCTCTGTCATTTAGCAGTGACTGTTGCCCATTTTAAAATTTTGGAACCATCTTTTCCCCTAGTCACCATCACAGTAAGAATTTCCTTTAAATAATAAGATAAATATATCTATTGAAGTTGTCCATTATGATAGTCTGCATGTGATTGGAGTGCATGCCATACCTTTGTTTTTTAAAACAAATATCTGTCCAAGGGAATTAGTCATAGGATTATTCCAGAACCTAGAATTTCTTGTAGCTGACTAGTACATTTACTCCTCATAACCTAAGGTTGTGGCAGACATTACATTTATTATTTTATGATGTAATGAACATGTTAATTTCACAATAAAATGTTACATGCTAAATTTTCAAGCAGTTTATCACATGATAAAAACAGCAAACCAGGCACAAAATCGATAAACCATCCTCAAAGGTATTACTCTTTAAATGCTGAACATGTGGCTTGTTTGTATCCTGCTTTAATTTGAACAGTTGGTAATGTTATGTACACAGTGATAGGAAATGACCAGGTCCTTTAGCATCCCAGGGTGTGCTGACTGGCAGAACCTAGTAGATGGGGATACTAGATTTCATAGATTCTTAGGGTCGGAAGGGACTGCAGTAGAGCATTGAGTCTGCCCCCGTGCCCTAGGCTGGAAAGAGTGCTGGTGACCCCATCCAGGTGCTTGTCCAGTCTCCTCTTAAAGACCTCCAGGGTAGGGGAGAGCATCGCCTTCCTTGGAAGCCTATTCCAGATTCTGGTAACCCTCACTGTAAAGAAGCTCTTCCTGATGTCTAACCTAAATCTGCTGTCTGTCAGTTTGTGGCCATTGTTTCTAGTTACCCCAAGGGGTACACTGGTAACCAGAGTATATCCTATTCCTTGCTGTGTTTTCCCCGCCCCCCAATGAATTTGTAGATGGCCACAAAATCATCTCTAAGCCTTCTCTTGTGGAGGCTGAAGAGATCCAGATCCCTCAACCTGTCCTCGTAGGTTCTTACCTGCAGACCCCTAACCATACAAGTAGCCCTGCTCTGAACCCTCTCAAGGTTATCCACTTCCTTCTTGAAGTGCGGCGCCCAAAACTGGACGCAGTACTCCAGCTCCAACCTTACCAATGTTGCATAGAGGGGAAGTATCACCTTCTTAGATCTGCTTGTGATGCACCTGCTATACATGATAGGACACGATGGGCAACTTAGTCATCACGCCAGATGACAAAGCTAACATATTTAACGATTTCTTTGCCTCTGTCTTCCTAAGTAGGGACCAGTTCAGCCACCTCCCTGCTGGGCCCCCCTCGGGCCCCGAGAGAGACACGCCTGGGCCAAGGGTTAGCGAGGAGTTAGTTAGGGTACTTCTGGAGAGGCTGGACGTGTTCAAGTCCGCTGGTCCGGACGATCTTCACCCTAGGGTTCTACAGGAACTGGCTGAGGTCATTGCGGGACCCCTGGCACGGCTCTATGAGCACTCGTGGTGCTCTGGCGAGGTGCCGGAGGACTGGAAGAGGGCCAATGTGGTCCCTATCTTCAAAAAGGGAAAAAAAGAGGACCCGGGAAATTACAGGCCAGTTAGTCTGACCTCAATCCCGGGTAAGCTCTTTGAAAAAATTATCCTGGCACACATCCAGGAGGGCCTTGCGGGGGAATGCATGCTCAGGGGCAACCAACATGGGTTTATCAGTGGCAGGTCTTGTCAGACCAACCTGGTGGCCTTTTACGATCAGGTCACCAAATCATTAGACGCAGGGGTTGCTGTGGATGTAGTCTTTTTGGACTTCCGGAAGGCTTTCGACACTGTCTCTCACCCTGTCCTCATCAAAAAGCTGGGAGACTGTGGTGTCAATGCCCACACGGTCAAATGGGTCGCCAACTGGTTGGAGGGCCGCACCCAGAGGGTGGTGGTGGATGGGTTCTTCTCGACCTGGAAGGATGTGGGCAGTGGGGTTCCGCAGGGCTCGGTCCTCGGGCCTGCACTGTTCAACATCTTCATCAGTGACTTGGATGAGGGGGTAGAAAGCACCCTGTTCAAGTTTGCTGATGACACTAAGATGTGGGGGGATGTGGGTGCACTAGAAGGGTGCGATAGGCTACAAGCTGACCTTGACAGGTTGCAACGGTGGGCGGATGAGAATAGGATGGGGTTTAACACTGATAAGTGCAAGGTGTTGCACATGGGGAGGAAGAACCGGCACCACACTTACAGGTTGGGGAACTCCCCTCTTGCCAGCACGGAGACGGAAAAGGATCTTGGAGTCGTCATTGACTCCACGATGAACATGGGCCGGCAGTGTGGGGAGGCAGTCAAGAAGGCCAATCGTACCCTGTCATGCATCCACAGATGCATCTCGAGCAGGTCCAGGGAGGTGATCCTCCCCCTCTATGCGGCACTGGTCAGGCCGCAGCTGGAGTACTGCGTCCAGTTCTGGGCGCCACACTTCAAGAGGGACGTGGACAATATGGAAAGAGTTCAGAGGAGGGCCACTCGTATGATCAGGGGTCAGCAGGGCAGGCCCTATGAGGATAGGCTACGGGACCTGAACCTGTTTAGCCTCCACAAGAGAAGGTTAAGGGGGGACCTTGTGGCCTGCTACAAACTGGTCAGGGGGGATCAGCAGGTATTGGGGGAGTCCCTGTTCCCCCGTGCGCTGCCAGGAGTGACCAGGAATAACGGTCACAAACTGGCGGAGGGTAAGTTTAGATTAGATATTAGGAGGCGCTACTTCACAGTCAGGGTGGCTAGGGCCTGGAACCAGCTTCCAGGGGAAGTGGTGCAGGCTCCTAGCCTGGGGATTTTTAAAAGGAAGTTAGATGAGCACCTTGCCGGGGTCATCTGACCCCGGTGCTCTTTCCTGCTAAGGCAGGGGGTCGGACTAGATGATCTACCTAGGTCCCTTCCGACTCTAGCTACTATGAAACTATGAAACTATGATAGAGTATGGTTAGCTTTACTAATCACTTCGTCACATTGATGGCTCATGTTCGTCTTGGAGTCTGCTATGATTCTGAGATCCCTTTCTGCCACTGTGCTATTTAGAAGGTCATCTCCCAATCTTTGTGTGTGTTGGTGATTCTTTCTCCCTAGGTGCAGCACTTCACACTAACTACTGGTAAACTGCATCCTATTCTGTTCTGCCCACTTTTCCAACCTGTCCAAATCTGCCTGAATCAATTTCCTTTGCACCCATGTGCTTACTTTGCCATATAATATTATGTCATCCACAAATTTGTACAGAGTGCTCTTCACACCCTCCTCCAAGTCACTGATGAAGATATTGAATGGCACTGAACCTCGGGGGACCCCACTGCCCACATCTTTCCAGGTCGATACTGACCTATCTGCCACCACTCTCTGGGTGCGTCCCATAAGCCAGTTCTCCACTCACTTGACTGTGTAATCATCTACATCACAGCCACTTAGGTTATTTATAAGAATGGGATGAGATACTGTATTGAAGGCCTTTTTAAAATCCAAGTAAATGACATCTATCTTGACTCCTGAATTTGTGACCTGGTTGTAAAAAGAAACAAGGCTAGTCAAGCAGGATCTACGTGCTATGAATCTATGCTGGTTGCCCTTCAGCATTATTTTTCCTGCTGGATGCCCACAAATGTGTTCCTTAATAATTTTTCAAAGGTTTTCCTTTTGAAAAAGACAGGTCATGCTGTGATGTCCTGTCCCTCCACCCCAGACTTGCACAGGTGACCTCAGGTGACCGCGTTTTTGTGCCTAGGATGGGGGCAGCATCATCCTCGTTCACCCCCTGGGTTCCAGGGCTCTGCTGACAAGCTGGCGAGCTCAGAGAGCTCACTGTACATGCACTGTGCAGCCAATGGGGTATGGTAGGCAACTGCACCGCCTCACCACTCCTGGAAAGTGGGTCTGCAGCTCTTCTAGCTGGCAAGTACCAGCAGTGCTAGCTCACATTCCACTTTTTTGCCTCCAGACGCTGAGCAAGCCTTTTGAACATCAAGCCATGCATTTCATGTAATGCTTCCATTGCAAAAAAAAAATTCTCGTTACCCATCGCACAATGAAAATGATGTCTGCTATGGGCCTAATAAAAGAGAGTTTTTTTCCAAAACATGTTTTTCAAGATCTTTTAAACTTGTACGGTAGGGAAAGTGGTTTTGTTGGTAAATAGCATGTCTGATGCTAGCATTATGCTTAAAAAGTAATTAATTGTAATAAACTGTACTGCAGATATAATTAAGCAAGCAGTTTAGTGCATAATGCTAATCTCAGCAGGTTGGAAAGATGGAGTAGAAACACAGGCATTTCCAGATTAAACTAAATCATGTACAAGCAGGAATTTCTTTCATCTTGGATTGCATTTTGTAATTAAAATTCAGTACAAATAAAACAGCTACTTGGCTGCAAGTGAAAGCTGAAAATGTGCTGCTCTTTCATGACTACCTAGAAGGAAATTGTCAGTTGCAATTTGATGATTCTCTTTATTATAGTGAGGGCTCTGAGTTTTGTTTTAATTTTTTTTAATGTTTCATTTTTTGATATTTACTGTTTTATCAGGATTTGAGCATTGACAGGCATGCTTAGTGCTGTACAGATCCCACAAGATATACATATCATAGGGCAAAGAACAACCTAGATGGAAACACAAAACAGAAATCACAAAACAGACCCTTTGGGAAACTCCTCAGACAGTTCTGCTCAGACAGCTGAGAAAGTAGGCTATCTTAATGGTGCTAATCACATGCATTTTAAATAAAGCAGCAGTGGAATGGCTGGACAAATATCTGAAAGAAAAAACAGGAAAGTGAATGGATGGGGGTGTGGGGAGGAGGGAAAACCCTAGTCTTGATTACCCTGATGCATATATGTGAAGATTAAATATTAAAGTTGAATGTGTAGCAGATGAGAGAAAATTAATCATGCTGAAAGAGCTTTGGAAACCCTTACCTTCAGTTATAAATTAAATATAAGAATGACAGCTAGATGCAGAGCTGCAACTAAGAAACACTCATCATGTCATGGGCCTTGCTTTGTGTTTACAGGCGCTCTTTGGCTCTCCAGTTTAGAATAGCTCATTGTTGAGCTGGTCCCTGACCAAATGTAGAACAGCATAAAGGTCAAATCTCAGTTGCAAAGGCGTCAGCATTGCAAATGTATTTAAAGGCAGTTTTACCTTATTTGTCCTTGCCAGCTTACCAAACTACTTTGGTTTAGAAAAGATAAAGTTTTAAAATGTGAGATTTGACGTAAACCAGTTCAGCAAATGAAGATCCCAGCACAGTGGACTCTAGATCACTGATGAACTCTCCCTTCTCATGGAAACAGTTGACGAACAAACTCAGAGGGCTGGTCTTAATGAATGGGCGCCTCTTCAAAGTGTGCCCCCAGCAGTAGGATTTTTGTAAATATTCCAACTCTGCTGTTCTAAGGGATTGGAGCGTGCAGAGAAGAGGAACGTGACCAGGTAAATATGCCTGAGAACAAGAATGAAGCAAAATGGTTTAAACTCAGGCTCATCAGGTTTAGAATGGTTCTTCAGTGACTCTTAACCTGTTTGTTTTGTTTGTAGGACTTTCTGCACATACTCATGTAGAACTTCCTTATTACTCCAAATTCCTACTAATAGCTGCTTACCTTGCTTCCTACAACCCTTCTCGGACAGATAAAAGATTCTTCCTTAAGGTAACTCCTATATTTTTTTATTTACTGCTTTATATTGGACTCAAGCCTATTGCATCATCCAGTTCAAAGTTCTTTTGAATATTTATTTCCAAATCTGTTTTGTATGTAAATAGTCAATTTGATCCAAAGTGTGTTTTTGGTTCACAAGCAATGATGATTCCCAATTAGTCATCATTAACATTTAATAGGAATTTAAGACATGCATAATTATTATATGGTACCACTATCGCACAAAGGAAGAGAGGAAGGGATTGAAATCATGATCCACTGATTGGGTGTTTATGCCTTTCATACAGTTTATTAGTTTAAAGAATTTTTTTAGAGCCCTGTAAAAATATAATCACAGGAGCCAAAGAAGGGAAAATTGGGGACATTAAGAATTAGCCATATATCTAGATATGAGCTACCTGTTATTTAAGGGAGGAGTGTTAAACTCATCTAGCACCACAGGCCAGATGAGTGGCATGGGATTGATCTGCAGGTGGGATCAGACTTGCAGACTGGCCCCACATACCAGATACAGCTCATGCCCTGGAACAGCTGGAGTGGGCACTACATGCAGTGCAGCTTTGCTCTGGCCACTCCAGGGCTGTGTTTGTATATATGGCTGCTCCCCCATTCCAGGATGTGTGCTTCAGGGGGTCCTGCATGTGACATGGTCCCAGAGCCCAAGAGTAACTGCTGAGTGCTGTACATGGTGGCTGCTCCACCACTCCCAGACGTGAGCTGGAGGGGCAGCTTGTGAGGTGCGTAGGACCACCTAGTGCAGGGGTGGGCAATTATTTTGGGTGGAGGGCCGCTTGATGAGTTTTGGCGAGCTGTCAAGGACTGCATGGGTAGTCCCCCCCCTTCAGTTGCCCCACCCCCTTTTGCCATCTTGGGACCGGATTTCTTGCCTCCTGACCTTTGCCACTGGAAGTCCCCATCCAGAGCAGCTTGTGGCTGAAGCCAGCTTCCCACGTGCTGCTGGAGACGGGAAGAGCCCACCCGGGTCTGCACCAGCCAGCAAAAGCAGCAGTGGAGCTGTGTACTGCTTGGGACTGACCGGCGCAGGTAGGGGGAAAAATGCATCTGAGCCCCTGCTGCTCCGGCTGGGCTCGTCCTGTCCCGAGCGGCACACGGCTTCGCCTCCACCTCTCCTCCCTGGTGCTGACTGTGCCAGTGCCAGCCCAGCCCGACCCTGCACGGCCCGAGCGGCATGGCATGGGGAAAGCCTGCCCAGCAGCCGCTTTCCTGGACTTACCTGCAGGGCAGGGCCCTTTCCAGTCCCATGCAGCAAAGCAGAAGGTGGCCCAGACACTGTTTCCCTTCATTGGCGCCAGCCCCCCCGCCCCTCTCAAGCTGCAAACATGGCCTGCTCTGGGGCGGGGAGAGACCAGCTGGGGCAGGCTGAGGTCAGGGTTGGTTGCCTCGCAACCTGAACCCAAGGAAACAGCCTGAGGTGCTGCAGCCAGGGGCTTTTAGAGAGACAGCCACCATTATGTGGGTTTTGAAGGGGCTCTGCAGGCCAGAGGGAAGGCCTGCGGGCTGTATTTTGCCCATCCCTGATCTAGTGCATCCCGCATGTTGCCTCTGGATCAACTCTGAGACCTGCAGGCAGCACGGGGGGGTTGGTTGATAGGGCTGCAAGGGCTAGATCCAGTCCATGGGCTCTCTTTGACACCCCTGCTATAAGGCTATTTCTTTTCCTGTTTTAAAAGAAAACCTGTAAATAATTGTCTGTAATTGGAGCCCTTAGTAGTAACATACTGGTTATGTAACTGAACTTGAGTAAGGCACTCATTTTTCTGGTGGTTGGATGTCCCCATAATGAATGCTGAAGGAGTTCCATACTGGCCACTCTCCTTTTACAGTTTTTTTGGAAGAAAAGAGAATTATTTGTGATAACTTACAGTTACTGACATAGCTGACTTCACTTCTGCTGCTGGACAAGAGAGATTCCTTTGAAAAAAATTGTTGTGTAAAAAAGTAATGATTTTAGTGCTATAATTGCCAAATTTTCTCCTGGTTACCTTCAGATCCTGAGGAGATGGGAAAGCCAACAAGAAATATGTCAAAAATAATTTTATTTATTTATATATGCAAAAAAACCCATTTCTTTCACCTCCCAGCCCCTTCTCACTCATGTGCTTGTTCCCTTCATTGAATCGTCTCTGACAATTTGCACCAGTCCTGCAGTTTCTGCACTTGCTTACACGTTACACGTTGCTTAAAATACAGAGCAGGACCTGAATTTATAAGGTCTTTTGGGAGGGATCATGTATTAAACTTGACGGCTTTTTAAAATCAGTTGGGTTAAATATTTTGTCAAGGCTTGCTAAAGCATGAAAAAATTCCAGTTCCTGTCACACGTATCACTGGAGAATAATTAGCACTTAATCAGGTGTTAAGGCAAAATTCACAAATTAGCTGCATCTCAAAATCCAACTAGACCAGCAGTTCTGGAAAAGCATTCAATTTTTGTCGGTCTGAGTCATGGAAGTTGTAAAAATAAAATTCATTTTTATTGAAATTGTAATGACATTCAGTGTGGATTTTAAGTTGGAAATTTTCTGTTGGAGTTATTAGCCAAGCTTGCATAAACATTAAAATGGGTACCAAGCATAAGAACATAACATATAAAATGCCATTTCCTGGGTCAGACTATAGGTCCATTTAGCCTAGTGTTCTGTCTCTCAGTGGCTCAGGGTGGATGCTGAGGGGTAGGGCGAACAGCACATGTCTAAAATTCTCCATGTCCTGTTCCGTATAGCTTCTAGCATTAAAAAATGTAGGTAGTTCTGATTCAGAGTCTGCACCCCTGTCTCCACCATATTCACTATTTACTGATGGACCTTTCCTCCAACAATTCTGAGCTAGGCTAGGCTGCTAGCCTTTACAACCTTTTGTGGCAATGAATTCTACAACTTAATTACACACTGTGTGTAAAAGGAACAACATCATGCCATAGTCATTTGAATCCAAGATGAGGTAGCCCCAACTCCAAGTCAGAGTCTCAGCCCCTGCTCCCACCACTGCTTGCCCTCTGTTGTAGCTCTAGCTCTAGCTCCAGCCTGGGGCCTGGAGCACATGGTTGCTCAAGCCTGCACCTGGCCATGTTAGAGCAGCAGCAGTGGTAACAGCTCCAGCTCTGACTCCAGCCCAGCACCAGGGTCAGAGCTGCTGCTGCGGCAGCCACTGCTGTGTTGCTTGGAGGGTGCTGGAGTGACAGTGTGCTCCATGTCTAGGGCCAGAAATGGAGGAGAAAGGGAGGGGAAAAGGTTCTGGGGGGGCTGCACAGGCTTGGGAGGGGTCAAGTTGGGGGTGGACAGACAGCAGGGGACAAAGTGCAGGTGTCAGGCTACTGGACTTCCCCACCACTTGCCTTCTTGCCACTGCTCACTCCATTGCACTGGTGGAAGGGGCAAAATGAAGATGGCCGTTCAATAATTAGATTCCATACATGAAAAATTATAACAATTTTATACATTTTCCATGTATAGAACCTTATTACTGGGGCATTGTCTTATAATCAGAATCATCTTGGATTCAGGTACATGTGGCATTTTATGTCCCCAGTTCAGGACTTGTGAGGAGAATTAGTAAATGATAAATCCCTGTTTACTTTCTCTGTACTGTTTAATGTTTTATAAACCTCTTTAATGTTGTCCCTGAAGAGTTTCTTTTCTAATCTGAAAAGTCCTAGCCTATTTAGTCTCTTCTTGCACGGAAACCCCTCCAGTTCCTTGATCATCCTCGTTGCTCTTCTTTGTATCTTTTCTAGTTCTCCTGAAAGCTTTTTGAGATATGGGACTGTAGCAGGGCTCTAAGGTGCCTGCTACTTGGAAAGCTGGAGTAGTGGCTCAGGTGCTGGTTGCTAGGGGCAACCAGAGGGAGTTAAGGAGACATAAATCGCGGGCCAAAGCCCAGAGAGGGGGCAGCCTGCGGACAAGGAGGAAGGAGCTCAGCCCTGAATGCGTGAAAAGGAAAAGGCCTGGATGTGTGAGCAGCTAGTGACATGGGTGAGAGATGGAACACCTGTCGTGTGGTTCGGAGGACGTTTTAGCCATGAGGCGTAGATTTGTGTTATAGCCAAGGGGCTTGTGTTTTGGTTGTTGTTACACTGGAGGTTCGGGCGAGGCTGCAGGGGGATGGAGGAGGCCTCATAGGGGAACCGCGTTAGAGTGTGGACCCCAGCCGCAGAGAGTGGGCCGTGCGAGAAGCCCCAGAGAGAGTGGGCACTGCTGAGAGGCCCCGAGAGAGTGGACAGTGACTGTGAAGCCAAAAAGGGTGCAGCAAAGGGAGTATGCCTCCCAGACTGCCAGAAAGGACAGCACAGGGAGGGCATTGACCCCGAGCGTCCATAACGGCGCAGCAGAGGGGAGCTGTCATCCCCAAGCGCCAAGGCAAAGGCGCAGTATTGGGAGAGGGCTGACCCCGAGTACCCCACAAGGCAGAACAAAGTCGTGGAGAACCTGAGTGCCAGTGAGGCTCGGGGTGAGCGAGAAGCCCCAGAGACAGAGGAGCAGCAACCATTTGAGCACCATGAGGTGCAGTGTGAGGCAGGACTTCAGAGAGCCCGAGTGAGACAAGACTGTGAAGGCACAGAGTGTCAACAGGATACGGAGTGAGGCAGAGCTGTAGAGCGCCCAAGTGCCAGGGAGACCAAGGTGGGTCCAGCACATAGCAGAAAACCATAGCCAAAGGAACGAAGGGCAGCCTCCCTACAATAAATACATAACATCAAAGACGTGGCAGGTGAGATTCCGAGGGGTGCTTAGGGAACGCTTGGCACTACTAAAGGCGGGCCCTAGGGGAGTGCACGGTGACCCTAGGATGCCATCCTGTTACAGGGACCAAAATTACACACAGTATTCAAGGTGTGGACGGACCATAGAGTTATAAAGGGGCATAATGATAATTTTTGCTTGTTTATGATTTCCTTCTTAATAATTCCTAACATTATTTCCTTTTTTGATTTCTTCTGAATACTGAGACGATGTTTTTAACAAACAGTATACAGTAATAAAAGGAGAGTTGTTCTGGCACTAACCTAAAGATGGCGGTGGTTCCATTTGTAAAACAGTTACCCTATTGAGAAGCAAGAGGTAATGTCATGCACTGTGGGAGGCAGAAAGCTGCCAAACTGTTAAAACACCAAAATAATAAATCTGTGATGTCAAGAAGCAAATAAAAAACTGAGTGGTGTATACCAGATTAAGTGAAAAATATTAAATAATTTCTAAAAGGTCCTTTTATAAGAAAAGAAATTATGAAATAATTGTTACTTCCTGATAATCTGCAAATGATTTTCTGTAAGAAGAGCATAGCATGTTTTTTTTCTGTACTTATGCTAAGAGGGGTGCCTGCCTGTCAAATAATATATAAGTACATCATAGAAAAGACTTGAGCATCACAGGTACAGCATGTAACCCACCACTGTCAAGCCAGGTAGCTTAGAACTTTACCTTCCCCTTTCAGCAATTCCTTGATTCTCCTTCAAGGCCTTGTTTTCAAATGTAAGCTTACTTTGTGCATATATGACCTACCACATAAGCCATTGTCTTAATATAAAGTTGTATTGTCAAGTTACTTAAAAAAGACTCTTAAAACATTATAACACTCTATTTAGTAATCAATCAAAAACAGCTATAAAAACTCTAAAATGGACAGGTATTCAGGTCCAGAAATCCCAAATATAAGCTTCTACATATACACTTTACCAGGAAAAGAGGATTACCCTTTCAGTGATTTGTCATTCACTGTGCAGAGTAATAAGCTGTCCCTTATAAAGAAAAACTCTTTTGGTGTTGTGTTCTGAAAAATAACACATGATCATATAAGTAAAGACTGATTGACATCTCAATTTCTTTTGATATGCAAACCTTAAATTTTTTCCACCTCTAGCTTGTGGGATTGTTTTGTTTTTCTCCATTCTCTCCTTAATAATTGTTTTGATCTCTTGTTCAATGGGTTCTCTTCCTTCTCTTAATCTACTTTGAGAAGAAATTCCAAAGGACTCTGACTGTCCACGCTCTTCCTTTCCACACTGTTATTCTATACAGTTTTCTTACCTGTTCAGCTCTGTTTTTTACTTATTTCTCTACTTCTCACTTGTCCTTCAAATTCTGCATCTTGATCTTCCTTTGACACAGTATTACTTAATTTCACAGATGTGCTGCTGTCAAAACCCATCAAAACTGAGTGAACTTTAGAAGTAAAAGAGTTGCAAGTGGGATGCATATAAATTCCAGTAGTTGCCATTTGCCTTACTAATGTTTGGAAAAAAGAAGGGCACTAAAAATGAAACACACTTTTGTCCTTTCCTTGAGTTGAGCTGGAATGGAGGGTGAAGGACACATGGGAGGCTTATTTAAATATCCATGGGAAGCTTGCTGCATTTTCTGATTTACTCTTTAATTCTTTTCTTATTTAAATGTGTGTATTTCCCCTGATAAATCAGTTTAGAAAAATAGTAACCCTACAGGTTTACCTGCAGGGTGAATGTTGTCACTCATTCTTCAGACAGCATAAGATTTGATGAGCCAAGTCACATCACGATTACGTTGCAGTGTTATAGTAAGCAGTACAGGCAACCCTTCTCTTAGTGCTCTTAACTGGTTCCTGAAAAAACAAACATTAAGCAAAACCAAAAGTATTTGATGACCCAAGATGGCAATTGCAGTTGTTTTTAATGACCCAAGATGATGGCTGCGAGCATTATAACGAAACTCACTGAGCACTAAATGAAAGTGGGTATCAATTTCAAATGAGCGTTATAGCAAAATAGCACCAAGTGAAACAGCATTAATCAGGTGTTGCACAAATTACTACTAAGAGCAAATGGAATCAGGGCATGAAGAGTAGGCACACCTATAGTAATTGTACATGATGCAAAATTTTGTTACTTAGTTTTTTTCTCATCCTATTATAGTTCTGCAATGTCACTGTAGCTTCTTGCTATGTCATACTCGCTCAAAAATTGCTTTTTCATTTACAGCATCATGGGAAAATGAAGAAGACATTTCTGAAAAAACATGAAAAGGTATTTATTCAGCTTTCAATTCCTATGTCAGTTCCTTTTGTGATGTTGCCTGTATACCACATTTTTCCACATACAGCATGCACTGTGAGGTATCATAGTGGTTTGACTTACTAAGAACTAACCCTTAAAAAAATTCTACTTTATTCTACATACAAAAGCAAGAAGCCAAAATCCTCAAATCTGGGGCCTAAATTTGTTACTCAAATCCATATTTGGTTATCTAAACAAGCCAACCCTTAATATGTAAGCTAATTTTTCAGAAGGGCCAGCTATTATCCATAAAAACAGCAAGTGCTAACTAGTTCAGATAACCAGGCCACTTTAATTTTGATACCTAATATGGATTTAGGACTCTAAGTTTAGACACCCAGGTTTTAAAATGTTGTCATCTTTTCTGTTGTGTACATGGACAATTTATGTGTCTTAATAATATGTATAATAATTCCATAAGGGCAAAGAATTAGTAGAATCATGACTAAACGCTTTCTTTTATATATAAAGTTGCAGTTCCAGCTATTTCAGTGGAGCTGAATCAGTTTAAAATAGCGGAAAAGTTGATCCTTGGCTGAATAGTAAACACATGTATAAATCAATTTAAAAGAATATATAGTGCACATAATTTCACTTCAGTCTATCTGGAACAATGAAAATGTTAAGATGCGTGTACAAACATCAGTACAGTATTATAAATGCTTAACTCTCAGAAGCAAGTTTCTTATAGTTGCAGACCATCTGTATGTCTTGCCTCTGGCTTATATACTACAGGGGACTTTAAAAGATTCTAATTATTTTCAGAACTGTTACCTACCCTGAGATGTACCCACATATTCAGGTTTTTCCCCCCTCCCTGCTCAAGCTGAGGGGGAGAGGCATGACTGGGCTCCGACACACCACTGAGTACAATTTTGGAGGGGTTTAAGCCCCTACCCTGGCCTGCACAGTCCCCAGCTGGGGTGTGTCTGGAGGGGGAGGGAGGAAGCAGCTTCTGTTAGGCTTTTCCCCACTTGCCCCTTGGCTGGCAGGGGCAGGGATATGGCCAGATCCTGGCCAGTGGCAGCACCCTGAGGCGAAGAGGGTGAGGGAGAGGGGTTTAAAACCTCTTCCCTCCCCTCTCCCACTGGCACAGACCCCGGGGGGGGTCTCCCTGGCAGGGTTGCAGCAGCCCCTGCCAGGCTTTTCCCTGTTCAAGTGTGGAAAGGGCTGGGGTCCTATGCCGGTGGGAGAGGGGAGGGAGGGTAGATTAAACCTCCCTCCCTGCCTTCACCTCAGGGTGCCAGTCTAGGGTCTGGCCCCGCCCCCTGCTCCCAAGCAGGGAAAAACCTGGCAGGGGCTGTAGTCTGGAGCAGGGTTTCCCACCCCCATCCCTTCCACGTGAGGCTGCCTGTGCCTGCTCAGGACAGCCCTGCGTGGGCTGAAAGCAGCTGCATCAAGGAGCACTGGCCACGGGGTGGGGGAAGGGCTGCTTTTCCCCGCACTCCTTCCTTGCCCTTCCCCTGCCCCACTCCCCCTTACCTGAGGTTAACTTAAACCAGGTGCAGCCGCATGGTCCCAGGTCAGAAGCCCCAGCTGGAGCTTGATTGGCGAGCTCAGAGCCAGAAGGGGAGGTGTGCCATAAACCTAGGTACCTGAGGCAGAGAAGCAGTGCAGTCCTGAACTCTCTGTGGAGGAGAGCTCTTGCCAGGACAGGCAGGCAACAGGGTGGAAACTGTGAGCCAGAGCAGATACCCTAGGGGTGCAGCCAGGGCTGGGAAGTGGGGAAGAGTCTTCTGCAGCAGCCTGTTGACCCAGAGGGAGCTTTGATTGTTTTACTTAAAGCAGCTGCCTCGCATTGTTTTGTGTTACTGGAGGATCAGGTAGTAGCTGGAGGGGAGGCAGGAGGCCACACAGGTGTGCCTGGGAGGTGCTCCAGGTTCTGACCCCCAGCAGTGAGGCAGGGGCAGGCCCAAGCTGAGGGCTGGGGCCCCAAACAGAGGGAAATAGGCCAAGGGCTAAACCAAGTTGAGACTCAAGCCAGACCTGAGGAAGTGAATGGTGTGGATATAGTGTATATGGACTACAGTAAGGTTTTTGACACAGTCCCTCATGACCTTCTCATAAACAAGTTGGAGAAATGTGGGCTGGGTAATGCACAGTGTGGATAGATAACTGGCTCATCAGCTGCAAGCAAAGGGTCCATGTCAGAATGGCAAGAGGTTTCAGTGGAGTCCCACAGGGATCTGTCCTGGGCCAGGAGCTGTTCAATGTGTTTATTAACTATTTGGATGAAGGCTTCTTGAGCAAGTTAGCAGATGACATGAAATAGGGAAGGATTATGAATACAATGGAGGATATGAGTGCAATTCAGAAGGATTTCAAAAGATTGAAAAGTTGGACTAGAGCTAACAGGATGAAATTCAATGCAGACAAATGCAAGGTGCTACACGTTGGGAGGAATAATCAAAAACTCAAATACAAAATGGGGAACAACTGGCTGGATGGTAGCTCTATGGAAAAGGACCCTGGGAGTCTTGGTAGTCTGCAGTGTAATGCACCTACACAGAAGACGAATATAGTTTTGGGCTGCATCAATAGAAGCAGTAGGTGCAGGACATGGGAGTGCCTCTCTTTGGAGTAGTGTGTGTAGTTCTGGGCTCCACTTTTTTAAAAGAATGTGGGGAAGGTAGAGAGGATTCAGAGACAGGCAACAAAGATTATGAAAGACTTGGAAGGTGAGTCGTATGAGGAGAGGCTGAAGGAGTTAGGCTTGTTCAGCTTGCAGAAAAGGCTTAAGAGGGGACATGATATCAGTCTTCATATATCTGAAAGGTTGCCATAAAAAAGAGGGAAAGTACCCTTTTTTTCTTGCTGCATAGAGGAGAACGTGGACCAGTGGCTTGAAGTTACAGCAGAGCAAGTTCTGGCTATCCAATCTAAAAAGCTTTTTCACTGTGGGTGTTTTACTGTGAGTATTTTCCAAGCTTCTGGTCTTTGCTGGTTGCTCCGCCTTCCTTCTGTATGTGTCAGAGTGTTTTTAAGCCTCGCCTGAGGCATTGGGTGTTGGCTCAAGGTAAGGCTGGGGACTTCAACTGGGGTGTGCCAATTATCCTGTTAGGAGTGTAGCCAGAGGTTCCTGGTTGCTCCACTGTGGGTCAGACTGAGTACCATATTTGGGGTCAGTTAGGAGTTTTACCCCATTGTCATATTGGTATATACTGTGGTGGTTTTTGCCTTCCTTGGTAGTGGGGGGCATGACCCTCTGCCTAGGACCTCTTGAGCATATATTGACAACATCATTGGGCTCGAAGGGTAGTAATCAGCAGCTTCATGTCTAGTTGGCAGTTGGTAACAAATGGAGTGCCCCAGGTGTCGGTTCTGGGGCCAGTTTTGTTTAATACCTTCATCAGCGACCTGGCAGAAGGGATAAAGTGCACCCTTAGCAAGTTTGCAGGTGACACCAAGCTGGATGGAGCAGTAGACACGCTGGAGGGTAGGACTAGGATTCAGAGAGACCATGACAAATTGGAGGATTGGACTAAAAGAAATCTTATGAGGTTCAGTGAGGAGAACTGCAAAGTCCTCCACTTAGGATGAAACAATCCCATGCACTGGTACAGGCTGAGGAATGATAGGCTAAACAGCGGCTCTGCCGAAAAAGACCTGGGGATTACAGTGGACAGTATGATGAATATGAGCCAGCAGTGTGCTCTTGTTGTGAAGAAGGCTAACAGCATACTGGGCTGCATCAGTAGGAGTGTTGCCAGCAGATCGAGAGAGGTGATTCTTCCCTTCTATTCAGCACTGGTGAGGCCACATTGGGAGTGCTGTGTCTAGTTTTTCGCCCTCTAATTCAGGAAGGATGTAGACAAATTGAAGGCAACAAAAATGGTGAGGGGGCTGGCAGACATGATTTATGAGGCGAGGCTGAGGCAACTGGTCTTATTTAATATGGAGAAGAGAAGATTGAGGTGGGATTTAGTAGCAGGTTTCAGCTAACTGAAAGGTGGTTCCGAAGAGGATGGAGCTGGATTGTCCTCAGTGGTGGCTGATGGCAGAATAAGGAGCAATGGTCTCAAGTTGCAGCAAAGGAAGTTTAGGTTAGATATCAAGAAAAACTTTTTTACCAGGAGGGTAGTAAAGCACTGGAATAGGTTACCCAGAGCAATGGGGTAGGTGGGTGAGACATGCTGGTGGTGTGCCCTCTGTCCAGGCTGGCCTCGGATACATCCCCACCCCCCCTTGGGGACTTTTTGCTTCTCTGAAATCCCTCCTGTAGTTATTTCTCCTCTGACTCTTCATTTCCAGGCATCGTTGATTGGTTTCCCTGTGGTTGTCATATTGTCCACATTCTGTTCTATAAGCATATTCCTTTGTTCTTCCAAACCCATCACATGTATACATCTTAATTTGGGCATTTACCAGTGTCTTAATTTGGGCACGTCTGGCTCCTAATTTGGTCTCTCCACCAAAACCAGAAATCTCAAGAGTTTTGCATCTGAGCACTGTGACCTAGCACCAACATGGCAAGCCTATCTTTTGTTATGGATTTTCAGAGAATTTCCCAGCCTGTTTGTTGGCCTCAGACATGGTGTCTGTCTTGAAGGCTGAAACTGAAATTTTGTCACAAACAGGCTTTTAGAAACCAGTTACCCTTTACCATTCCCCTGGACCATTGTTCTAATGTAATCTTTACCTACAAGACAATTCATAGATTACATAGACATTAGGACTGGAAGGGACCTCAGAAGATCATCGAGTTCAGCCCCTTGCCCGAGGGGCAGGAAGTCAGCTGGGGTCATAGGATCCCAGCAAGATAAGCATCCAATTTTTTCTTGAAGGTGTTCAATGTAGGTGCTTGAACCACCTCCGATGGCAGGCTATTCCAGACCTTGGAGGCTCGGACAGTAAAGACATCAAATTTCTAAGACCTGAGGGCCAGGTGACGTGGTCTGTTTGTGGGGCTGGAACTAAAGTTCAGTCTGGCACATGGGACTGGGACCATGCACTGGCCCTGCCCCCAGCCCCACTTGCTGGATCAGGCCCCAGCTCTGGCTCTGGCAGCAGCCCATTTTGAGCTCTGGCCAAGCCAGCTCCACACCACTCATCTGGTACGGGCTAAAGAGTTGAGCACCACTGTTCTTGTAAGAAAGGTAATGAAATATGATCTAGAATGTCATGTGAGACTGTCAAAAGCCTTGCTAACACCAAGGTATACCACATCAGTTTCTCCCCCGTTATCTGCAAAGCTGGTTTCTCTGTCAGAAGAAAATTAGATTGGTTTGATGCAATCTGTTCTTGACAAACCCATGCTTTTTTTTAATCTCCTTATCTTCTAGGTGCTTACAAATAGATTGCTTAATAATTTGTTCCAGAATCTTTCTGGAGATTAAAGTGAGGCTGACTGGTTTATGATTCTCCCTCCTAATATATTTACAGAATAAATTCTTGTTGCCTTTTATATCTCCTGCTAATTGAGACTCCATTTGTTCCTTTGCCTTTCTAATTTTTGTCCCCACATCCTTGTGATGTTCTTTTATACTTATCCATTGTTGTGGATGTTTTTGCCATGTTTTGTAAATTCCTTTTTCGATTTTAAGGTTATGAAATTTCCAGTGCAATCAAAATGGTCTCTGCTATGCTTCCTCTTTTTCTTCTGCACAGGAATAGTTTGCTGTTGCTCCGTTAGTGTAGTCTCTTTCAATAGCTGCCAGCTCTCCTGTGCTTCTTTATCCCATATCTCATCTTCCCAAGGTACCCTTCCTATTAGTTTGTTGAGTTTGTTGAAATCTGCTTTACTTAAAAAGTCCATTATCCTCCTATGTTGTTTAAAACAGTATGTAATAGATCATACTGATTCTGAAATTCTGGAGAAAAGATCACATTCTTATTTATTTCTGTCCATATTGGATTCAATAGACTTATCCACAAGAAACTGTTGGTAGTAAATACATCTGGAAATTCAAATATCAGGGTTCCATCAAAATAGAAGGTGAATAATAGATAAATTTGTGAAATTACTGTAATGTAGCTGTGCAATTCTCTGCACTGTTCTGGGCTAAACATGAGTGTTAGCTAAATGGGGGACATGTTTATATGCCATAGGTTTATTGACAAAACCTACACTGGTTATACAACTGAGATGTTAGGGAATCAGAAAAATATACAAGTAATTTTAGAACTAGAGGGGTAGGAAGGGACCCTGCAATCACTGTTAGTACCTATACAGCCTCCATGGGCTCTGGCTGAGGGAATTACACTGAAATGATCTTTCAGTAAATGTGGTTTTAATAACATTTTGTTACTCTGTTTCCATATATTCTTCACACCAGTTTTTTTAGCTACAAGATAACATTGGTGACACCTCCTGGATTCTAGAAACCTATAACATCTTTTGGAAATGCCTTTACTTCACAGAAGAGGTGAATGTTGCATTTTACTGATAACTAGCACTGCAAAAGTGCTGATGTTGTGCTTGCGATATGTCCTTCCCCAAAATGATTTAGAAACCAGCCTTCTTTCTGAAATCCTCCTTTAATCCTATCCATACTGGCAGTAAACATAAATCGATGTACGCTGCTAAAAGTGAAGTTGAATGTCAAAGCATAGAAAGTGTGATGCCAACTTAAATAGAAACAACGCTTCTCACATCATAACTTTGTTAGTTTATATGATAAATGGATCTGAATACTGTGGACAACACTGACTGCAGAGGACAAAAGTTGACAGTTACTGAATTTCTTGTGAACAACTTTTACTATTTTTTTATTTGTCCTGATAGCAATTTATCTTTGTTTCTTCTTTTGAATTGAATTTTATATATGCTAATAGTCTGTAATGTTTAAGATATCCACATGGAAGCTATTTTAAATGTAAAGACTCATCTGGTGTGACTTTGGTTTTTGTTTCTTAGTATTTTTACTGTAAAATTAAATCACATCATGTTAGCAACAAAAATAATTTCTAAAAGGAAGCTTATATAAGTTTTTACAGTGTTCTGATGATCATTAAAAAATCATAATCTGAGTTATAGGTACCTTTTTCATTAAGGGCTCTTGGAAGCCACTGTGCTACGTGAAGTGGACATGGTCATGGAGGATGCTGACAGATGTAAGAAAACTCCCCAAAAACAATACTTTACCTTAAACTCAGTGTGTCCCCACACTGAACCCAGCACATGCCTGGAAGAGGCATTGCATTAGTTCAACCCAGCTTGCCCAACGTCTGTGTAAATTGGGTGCTTCAGTGGGGTTTTTTTGGTGCTTTTATTTAATAGCTAATTGAATCAGCTTCAAATGAAAGCACCAAAAAACCCATCCAAAGCTCACAATCTATGCAGACACTGTGGAGCCAGGTCAAACTAGTGTGCTGCCTCTTCCAGTAAAGCTTTTTTTGTTTTTTCTTTCACGTCTGTCAGCAGCCATAGATCTTTCCAGTGTATAGAACAGTAAATTACCTCTTCCCATCTCTATCTTCTTTAATGAAACGCTCTGGTTCCTTGGTGGTTTGAGAGCAAGTTTGGTAACATTTCAGATTGCGATGATTTTTCTAACACCAATAAAATGACAGAGGTGAGTTAAGGCTAGGCAAATTAAAAACTAGCCCAAAGCCCACTATGTTTTTATGAGAGTTGAGTTACTTCATATATTCTTTTCTTTGTAGGCTTTCTTAACAAGGTTGTGAAAAATGTCAAGGTAGTCCCCTTTTTTTATTAGGAAAGAAGAAAATAAAAGGTGTCTAAAAGCCTAAAAAAGAAGGGGAAGAGGTAGGACAACTTGATCAGAGAGAGTAGCTACTGAATGGAATTAGCTGTCACTGAAAGCTGACAAGGAGAGTGGTAGAGTAGTGAACTGCCAGGGGTTTGGCATGTTAGAATCTAGAAGGTCTAAGTGTTAAGCGAAGGGAATTTACCAGATACCTTTCACAGATGAACCTATGAACTTCAATTCATCAACCTACTGGATACAAAAAATCATGGACTAAATATAGATGTTTGGATTTATGACACATTATACCTGCCTAACATCTGACTCCCCAGGTTAACCCTCTACTTTTTACCAGCTATGCTCATTCCGTTCTCCCTCCCACCCTCCTGTCTCCCATCTTTTGACTACAGCTACATTAATTCCCCATCCCCCCAACCCCACCTGTCTCTCACCTACTGACCTTCTCAGTTTACCTTTTAACTGAGTGACTTGCTTGCATAAGTACTGACCTCTACCTGCTTTACCACTCCATCCAGGAAGAGCATAGACCACCTGCAGACCCTTCCTCAGCCTGATGGAAGGGTGTTTGTGCCTGAAAGCTTGCTAAGACGAATTTTTCCAACTATTTGAGTTGGTCTAATAAGAGATATCGCATGTACCCAAATAACCTTTTCTGCGTATGTCCTTAGACCAACATGGCTACAACCTACACCCCTGAAGCATTAAGCAAAGCACATGCTTTATGTTGTTCCCTAGAAAGACTTAACTCTCTTTTTTCATGAAACGTTTGCATACGTCTTCAACATTTTACTTTGAGAATGTGAAAACTGATCGTATACTGCAAGTGGTTAAATTGTATCTAGTTATGAATCTCCATTTGTGCCCATATCCTGTGTATGAACAAGTTGTTAGAGTTTAGGTCTGCAAAAACCTAATAATCTAAATTGCTTTTTGTACACAGTTGTGGTAAATCTGTGCTTGGTGTAGGTACAAAAACGCTTGCACCCTTTTTTCTACATCTGCATAGATTTCCATTATTTTTGTGAAAACTTGGTGTTATGTCTGCTGCATTGGTGGCTTCAAAAGGTTAAGTTTGCCTCTCAATGTCCAATCACACAAAAGGTTATCTCTGCATCTTTATTAATCAAGTGAGTCTTCTGTGGTCTGGTAGGAAAACTGAAAAATTGCTGCTTTGTGCTGCCTCTTGGACAGCACCCCTGAAATAGGTACTTTGGGCTGGAATAGTAGCATAGGTAATATTCTCCCCAGTAGGGCTAATGAGATAATAGTTTAATTTTAAAAAATTATTCTTCATGCTTCTTTTAATGAGGCTCCCAGATACTTAGAATAAGTTTCTTTAGAATGTAGTAAGAAGGTTTATAATTCAGGGCATTTTAAATATCTCTGCAGTTGCTGCCATATGAATTTACTCAATCCCTAATTGTTTTATAGCAGACTTAAAAAAAATAAAATAAAAGTTAATTGTTGAGATGGACTCTGTCCTGGAACACTGATAAAATTTCATTAGTCTTTATTTTTAATTAAGACCACCCAAACAAATAGCAGAGCACCTTTAACTAATTGCTTCTTTTTTCTGGCATGTATCCCATTTTTCTTATCTAGAATATTGTAGCAATTTCATAGGAACAAGGTTTTTCTTCTTTTCCCCACCCCCCCTTGTATACTTGCTGCCAACTTCACCATTGGAGTAGGTAATTCATACCTTTTTCATTCAGAAATCTAGAGAGTATTGCACGTTCTTTAGTACATTCCTAATTTTAGAAAATCCTAAATAGTTATGGTCTGTTGGAGTTAGTTTTGGAGCAAAACTTTATAGCTGATTTCAGCATTGTTTTCAGTTTATTTCCAGACTCTGCAGGTAATTCTACCCCCCAGGAGAATTCAAAGGTTTCGATGCAATGTAGGGGAAGCAATTACAAAGCTCCTGTGACTACATGTGACTTTAAATTCTTTCAATAAAGAAAAGTAGAAGCAATTTTACTGACTTCATGCAAGTCCATTAAGTGAGCTGGACTATGTTGAAAGAAAACAATTCTAACAATTCTGACTTCAGTCGCATCCAAAACTAAAAGGATTTTTTTATAGTAGTTTGAGAAAATACACATAGCACGCAAGAAGGTCTTATTCTCATTCTCATAGTATAGATTAGGGGTGTCAAACTTGCTTTGTGCCCTGAGCCAGATCCAGACTGCTGGGCTTTCTTGTGGACTGGATCCAGTCCAGGGCACACGGCGGCTCTGGCCCAGGGCACAGTCACAGTGGTAGCTCTAGGTCTGGCCTGGGCCTTGCAGCGGCTCTGGTATGGGGTCAGCAGTGAAGGAGATAAGGCAAGTGCATGGGCCAAATAATTGCTTGCTACAATGGTGGCAACAGTGATAGATCAAACGGCTGCAGGGCAACAAGGACTGTATCAGTGGTCTGCAACAGGTCGCTTACCTTGGGAAATTCCCCCAGCTTCCAGTTGCCTGGGAGGCCAGATAAAGTAGCTTTGCAGGGTGTATTTTTGAAACCTGTGGAATAGATTATATCCTGAGTGTAGGCAATAAATCAAAAACAGAATCTGTACTCTGGAGAATTTGTTAACCTGTGTGTTTTGTTTTAAGGCAAGCTAGCCATAGACAGTCTTTTGGATTTGAGGAGAGGAAGGATAATCCTGTGTCTGAGGTATCGAATTGGGAACCTACCTGCTTTCAGACTTAGGCTTTGTCACTGGCCGTGTGCATAAATGTGGTTAAGTCACTTTGTCTGTGCTCTGTTTACCATTGCAATCCTCTCACCTGCTGTGAAGGGGCTGCTAACATGTCTTGGAGATGCTCCGATACATATTCTGCTACCTCATTGCCTTACCCAAGACCATTAGACAAAACAGTCTAGAGTATTTCAATAATGAACCAAACTGATGGGTACTTCCTGAAAAACTCACTAACAGCTAATGGAAAATTTAAGGAACCTATATTTTTTCCTGGAGGAAAATGTTATTTTCTGGGTCTCCCTTTTCTGCTTCTTTTTTAAGTAACCATCCTTGCCAGAATCCAGGAGGTTTTTTTAGGAGTGCATATGGGTATCTGTACATGTGCTTCAACACATTCTAATTAGAACGTGTTGGAGCAGACTTGATTAATCAATAGACTTAGACAAGCTTTTGAATGCAGTGATCATTATGTATCTGCTGGTTATTTTTCTTTTCAAGTCCAACTGTTGTTTGTGACAGGAGTTCTTACTCGGCTTAAGTAAAGAGTCAGGGGCAAGTACAGAAGTTATTGTTGAACATATTCCTTAATTCAGATACATTTTATTTAACTTTGTCAATCGTGTTAATTTTATTCAGACCTAGAACAGCTTATGGGACAAGATACTACTTAAGTTGAGCAGTAACGATAGGCTATACCATTTATGAGTAAAAGAACATCTTGGCAGGAGTTATGTAGGGAAAGGGAAGCACAAGTGCTTCAGCTAAAGAAATGTGACAAAATGACAATGCAGGATGTGTTAAAAAGCTTAGCCCACATTACTAATAAATAATAAAATTATTTGAGAATGCTATTTACATCTGAAGAATACCAGGAAATATAGTCCACCAACTTCTGTCCTGAGGTTGGACTGGATCATTTAAAAGATATATTTCTTCTTTCAATTCCATGATACAGAGTGTAGGTTTGGCACAAAATATTCTGTTATGCCCAAATGTTCTTATTTATTATGCATAGAGCATTTTGGACACTTGCCAGGTTAAATGGGGCTCTATGGGGTGTAACTTTATAAGGAGTTGATTGTCTCTCTCCAGTATTTTTTAAGGTATAAATTGGCTTTTGGAAAGGACACAGTAAATACATTGCCATCTAGAGACTAAACAGTATAATGTATAATATCCAATGACACTGTGCTTCAGAAATATCTACTTAATTGAACTCTTTCTTTCTTTGCCTCTATTGCAGACCAGCAATCACCTACTTGGGCCAAAGCCATTCCCTCTGGACAGACTGTTAGCAATATTATATAGTATTGTGGACAAGAGAGTTGTGCCGACTGGAAATATATTTTCCCAGGTGAGTGCAGTTTTTACTAGTATTTTTTTCCCTTAAAATTTCTGAAAGGATTTTACTACATTCTTTTGAAGTAATTATAGGTGTAGGGTTTTTTTTGACTCTGTAGTATAAGTAATGGTCTGGTAAAAAGTGCATTGTGGCGTATGTTGAGAAATAACCTATATCGGCAATTTAAACCTAAGATTCAGTGTAATTTTTTCTTTGTTTCTTAAGAAATTTTATTGGATGTGTGTAATGCCCTGAAACATTTTAATTCCTCACTTTGGCCCTGATTGTGGAATATTATCTGTGTTGGTGGCTCCCTCTTCTCATAGAAACCCTACTGGAGTCAGTCAGGCAAGTAACTTGCTGAAGGACAAGCACATGCAAAAGCATTTACAGATCTAGCCCAAACTAAGGCATTTGGTACTGAATTATAGCAATTGGTCATAGTTAACAAAAGGTACTGGGAAGTTTATTGTGCGAGGTCCTGAAAGCGGTTTCGGTTTTTTTTGGTAGGGTCCTTTTTGATTGGGATCTTGTTGATTATATTTTTCATATGCTGTCTTAGCTATTTGTTTCAACTAATCTTGTACAAAATCATAAATGCTGCACAAAATAATGTTTCACTAGATGGCAGCACAGCTACAGTGTTTGTGAGAAAAAGTAAATCCAGGGTTTTTGCTAGCATTAGATTTGTTAAGTGTCATAGAACTCCACTGCTGAGTTAAGCCTAGCTTCCTATTATTAATCTGATTTTTGTCTCCTAAACTTTGAGAATCCCTATAAACTTCCAATACTTTTCTGCTGTCCCCTTTTGCTTTGGAGTTCTCTTTTTAACATTTGCTTTCAATACCTGGTGTTCCCTATGCTTTTTAGGTCTTGGATTCATAGAATCATAGAAAATGAGGGTTGGAGGGGACCTCAGAAGGTCATCTAGTCCAACCTCCTGCTCAAAGCAGGACCATCCCCAACTAGATCATCCCAGCCAGAGCTTTGTCTAGCTGGTTTTGAAAACCTCCAAGGATGCAGCTTCCACCACCTTTCTGGGTAAACTGTTCCAGTGTTTTACTACCCTCCTAGTGAAATTCTTTCTAATACCCAGCCTAAACTTCCCTTGCTGCAACTTGAGATGGTTGCTCCTTGTTCTGTCATCTGCCACTGCTGAGAACAGCCTAGCTCCAACCTCTTTGAATCCCTCTTCAGGTAGTTGAAGGCTACTATTAAATCCCCTCTGTTCTTTCAGTCTTTCTTCATAAGTCATGCCCTGACCATTTTTGTTGCCCTCCGCTGGACCCTCTCCAAGTTGTCCACATCCTTTCTGTAGTTGAGGGTGAAAGGGGGACAAAACTGAAGACAGTGTTCCACATATGGCCTCACCAGTGCTGAATAGAGGGAATAATTACTTCTCTTGACATACTGGCAACACACCTGCCAGTGCAGCCCAGGATGCTGTTAGGCTTCTGGGCAACAAGGGCACACTGCTAGCTCATATTCAGCTCATTGTCCACTCTAACCTGGATTCACCCAGGGTTTATCTCTGAAGAGATAAATTCTGATGTATTTAGATTCAACCTCCTCACAGTGGCAGAAACTTTGTTGGTGTGGAAACATACAATTAAGAAATCACTGCCGATTAAATCCTTCATCAGGATCCTGTTATCTGATTTTCAGCTTTCACACAAACTTACAAAATTTTCAGCAAATATAATTGGGCATGGTAAAAAAAACCTCCCAAATCCTAGGTCAACCAAGGATTCCTGCTATGGATCAGCTCAGAAGTCTGTCTAGTCCAGTATAGATTTGTCATCATTGCCTGGTACCAGCTGCTTTAGAAGTGTAAAAAATCATGCAGTTATGGGACAGACTGCCCTCAGGGGAAGTTTCCTCTTAGCCTCCCTTAAATTGGAATTTAAGACCTGAAGGATTAAATTATTGGAAAGACTTTATATCAATAGATTAGATTTCTAATTCTCCGATTCTTACTATTTAGAAGCAGCCATTCTTGAAGTAAGGGGACTTATGAGGAGGATCACAGGCCGTTACAGAAATTCAGTTACCACATGTAGGCTCAGACCAGAAGCAGTCTTGTCTGAATGACCACAAGCTACCTGGCAGCTGGGTCAAGAGCTGCAAGAAGCATCATGGCCCGTGAAGAGATTGGAAACCATTGGTTTAGAACATTGTATTTTTGCTTGTTCCAGGTTGCAAGCTATATTTGGGTGACTGACATAATTCAGGCAATTTTAAATTGAGGAGACACCAAGTTGCAGTCTAAGTGATGAGGTATAGCTATGATTCTCCTTAATTTGTGTCACAGGGTGTTAGTTTTTTTAATGGAAAACATTGCATTATAGAAAATGTGATTTTTTGAGATTCAAATGATTATGTTTCAAAACACCGTAATTAGCAATATCGGATTATAAAATGCTTTATGCACAATTTGTGTAACTAGCTTCCCCTCCCTACCTTCTCTGTAGCAAATTTTGTTACAGGATACAGGTTTCTGCAACACACTTCATGCTGGTTCAGAATGTACGGTAGGTGGCAATGTTGTCAAGTAATACCTTTCAATAGTTAGGATTTTTCTCCCAATATAGATTAGTTTTTTAAAAGCTACGGTGAACAACAAGGTTTGTAGAAGCCCAAGTGTCCCATTATCGCAAAAGATTATAACCAGATGATCTTTATTTCAAAAGAAGATGGACTGTTGCAAGAAAAGATTGTTGATCAACAATGACTTTGAATTTTATGGATTTTCTCCATTAGTGATATTTTTGTTTCAGTTAAAAAGAAACATAGAAATTAACTTGAAATAATAAAAAATCATGTTAACTAGTTTAATTATGGGGTTTAAAAGTAGAGTTTTTATATTTTACCTGGTATATTGTTAGTCTCTTAGTAACTGTTTTCTCAAACTTAAATTAAGCCTTGTGGATTTTTATAAATCTATATTTTCTGGGTATTTTGCAACTCCTTAAACTAGTGGATAGAACTTTGTCCAATCTACGTGTGAGAAGCTAACTTTGAATAAACTATGCTGTACAACTTTTAAAAAAGCTTTCATCAAAGTAATTTTTGACTGTTTTATTAATTTTAGCAGTAAGTTTATATTATGTGCTATATGATGTGCTGTGTGGTCTTTAGATCAAAAAGCTACATAAACGAATAAAGTGTTATATTTAAGTAAAGTCTTACCATCAGTTCTCATAGTGAACCATATTAGCTTTACAGATGATTAAATTTAATCAATTGAGAGAGTTAATAACCACTAAAAGCTGCTCTAAGATCAAGAGTGTCATTGACAATGTCTTGATTTCTCATTTTTGTGTGCAGTTTCTATCCACAAAGAAATTCCTGTCATTAACTTCTCAAAATGAGTCTTATCCATCAATAAATGATGAGTAGATCCACAGATTTTTAATTTTTTGTTAATGCCAAGATTTATTAAACCATTTTAGTTTTTTACCATGTAGACCTCCAGTGTGTAATCTAAAGCTTCATCTAACTTTTGCCTTTTAATGTTAGTCAGGGTCTTTAATAAATGGGCTTGGTTTTAGTCATATGAAAAGTTAATGTGTTCCTTTTGTGTTAGCATGATCATTATGGTTTATAAGACATATGGGGCTAAGTTTTCATGGTACAGCTCCATAAGAATGAGTTATATTTCTCCAGGAATTAATTTGTCCCATTCATTTTCTTATTTCCTTCCTCATTAACATATAAGAATAGCATACAAAATAAAATGTACAGCTTAAACTTCCCTAAATGAGATTTGTCTTAATTACCATTTTAAATGTTGAGACTCATTTTACTGCTATAATTTCAAACATAGTTTCATGAAATAAATACATTTCTTAGGAAATATATTTAATGATGTTTTATTTAAGGGGAAACTGAAGTGACTTTTCGTTCTCTCATCACATAATTTTGTGTTTGTGAAGGGTTTATGTTCAATTGAAAGTTTTAGATGATCTTTCTCTGCCTGAATTTGTATTAGCTTTCTAGATTCTTCTAATGGGTCTGAGGTAATATATTTTTTTGGAATATATTTTGTATTGTTTTTAGCTGGTCTTTCTGGGTTGCATTAAGTGTTGCTGAGTTCATCTTTTACAAGGAGGTAACATACTCAGAACTTCAGAGATGGGGGAATGGCAGATAAAAAGTTGGTTCCTAAATCACAACAAGAGTTCCACTATATGGGAGTACATGTACATTCTCTGAGTACATTTAATTCTGGCTTTGCTTGAGGGATCAGAATTTTATTTTTAAGGTGATCAGCATATAAGGAGACATCTAGTTCTTTATTTTCTTATTCCGTATTATAAACCATGACAGTTATTAATAGCTATCAAACCTCACATATGAATTTCTGTATAAGATCTCTGTCTCTTGCTCGAACGCATAAGCGTTCTCTCTCTCTCTCTCTCTCCCTCTCTCTCTCTCCTTCTCCACCTTCAGAAATCATCCTCCTACCCCCAGCACCAAATATTCTTATTCAGGCTTCATCTCTCCTCTTGGTTATTGCAGCTTTCTTTACTCTTCACCCCAATCATTTTCAGGTCCATCCAGAATAGTCCTGCTAAAGTCATTTCTAGGGGTGCACCAATAACTATTTTCTTGGCTGATACCAATAACTGATGATTAACCAACCATACCAGCTGATGCCGATATAAAAAACAATATTTAGTAATAGTGCAAGGCATTTTAAACTACTGACATAAACCTTTTTGTTTGTTTTGCATTTATAATGCACATATGCACACACGTACCCTCCCTGCTCTGGCTGTCATAGATGGTAGAGTCAGAAGGGAACACAAAGGATCATTGTGTCTGACCCCCTGCCCCGGCAGGAAAGAGGACCGAGGTCAGGTGACCCCAGCCAGGTGACTATCAAGCCTCCTCTTGAAGACCTCCAAGTTAGGTGATAGTACCACCTCTCTTGGAAGCCCATTCCAGATTCTGGCCACCCTTACTGTAAAAAATGTCTTCCTAATGTCTAACCTGAATCTACTCTCCACTAATTTGCACCTATTACTAGTTACTCCTAGGGATGCTCTGGTAAATAGTGCATCTCCAATTCTCTGTTGTTTTCTCTTGATAAACTTATAGGCGGCTACAAAGTGTCCTCTCAGACGTCTGTTGTGAAGGCTGAAGAGATCCAGATCCCTCAACCTCCCCTTATAGGGTCTTTCATGGAGGCCACTAATCATGCGAGTGGCCCTCTTCTGAACCCTCTCCAGATTTTCTGTGTCTTGAAGTGCGGTGCCCAAAACTGGACACACTACTCCAACTGTGGCCTGACCAATGATGCATAGAGGGGGAGCATCACCTCCCTCAGTCTGTTGGTCATGCATCTGCTAATGCATGACAAGGTGCGATTGGCCTTGTTTATGGCTTCGTTGCACTGCAGGCTCATGTTCATCTTGGAGTCAACTATGCTATGGCTCTCATAGATTGTAGAGTCAGAAGGGAACACAAAGGATCATTGTGTCTGACCCCCTGCCCCGGCAGGAAAGAGGACCAAGGTCAGATGACCCCAGCCAGGTGACTATCAAGCCTCCTTTTGAAGACCTCCAAGTTAGGTGATAGTACCACCTCTTTGGAGTCATTATTGCAATGTTGGACCCCTGCTAAACCAGATGGGGCAACTGACAACTGATGCCCAGGAAAAAGCCAACCTATTAAATAGGTACTTTGCATCAGTCTTTCATCAGTCACATGGGATGCCCATGCCTGCTGTGGGACAGGGAAATCTGGGTGAGGGCGATCCCCTACCCTCCATAAATGCTGACCTCGTGAAGGAACACCTTGAGAAGCTGAATACCTTCAAGTCAGCCGGCCCTGACAATCTGCACCCCAGGGTACTCAAGGAGCTGGCGAGCGTCATAGCCCAGCTCCTGGCACAGATCTTTGAAAACTCCTGGCGCTCTGGTGTAGTGCCCAAAGACCTGAAGAAGGCCAATGTGGTGCCGATCTTCAAAAAAGGGAAGAGAGTGGATCTGGGTAACTACAGGCCCATTAGCCTGACTTCTATCCTGAGGAAGATCCTAGAAAAGTTTGTTAAGGAGGCCATCCTTGCAGGTGGCCCAGGCTAACATTCTAAGGGATAGCCAGCACGGGTTTGTTGCGGGTAGGTCTTGTTTGACCAATCTCATTTCCTTCTATGACCAGGTGACCTATCACCTGGACAAGGGAGAAGAGATTGATGTCATATATCTTGACTTCAAAAAAGCTTTTGATCTGGTATCCCATGATCACCTCTTGGCCAAACTGGCGAGTTGTGGCCTTGGCTCCACCACGATCCGCTGGCTGGGAAATTGGCTTCGTGGTCGGACCCAGAGGGTTGTGATTGATGGCAGTCACTCATCATGGTGCCCTGTGACCAGTGGGGTCCCCCAAGGCTCTGTCCTGGGACCCATACTGTTCAACATCTTCATTAACGAAGTGGACATTGGAGTCAGGAGTGGACTGGCCAAGTTCGCCGATGACACCAAACTTTGGGGCAAAGCATCCACGCCAGAAGATAGGCGGGTGATCCAGGCTTACCTGGACAAGCTCAGCAAATGGGCGGACGAGAACCTGATGGTGTTTAACACCAAAAAATGCAAGGTTCTCCACCTTGGGAGGAAAAACCTGCAGCATCCTTATAGGCTCGGCAGTGCTATGTTGGATAGCACTACAGAAGAAAAAGACTTGGGGGTCATCATTGACCACAAGATGAACATGAGCCTCCAATGCGATGCTGCAGCTAGTAAAGCGACCAAAATGCTGGCTTGCATCCATAGATGCTTCTCGAGCAAATCCCGGGACATCATTCTCCCCTTGTACTCAGCCTTGGTGAGGCCGCAGCTGGAGTACTGCGTCCAGTTTTGGGCTCCACAATTCAAAAAGGATGTGGAGAAGCTTGAGAGAGTCCAGAGGAGAGCCATGTGCATGATCAGAGGTCAGGAAAACAGATCTTACGATGACAGGCTGAGAGCCATGGGACTCTTTAGCCTGGAAAAGCGCAGGCTCAGGGATGATCTGATGGCCACCTATAAATTTATCAAGGGTGACCACCAGGATCTGGGGGAACGTTTGTTCACCAGAGCGCCCCAAGGGATGACTAGGTCGAACGGTCACAAACTCCTGCAAGACCGCTTCAGGCTGGACATAAGGAAGAATTTCTTTACTGTCCGAGCCCCCAAGGTCTGGAACAGTCTGCCATTGGAGGTGGTTCAAGCACCTACATTGAACACCTTCAAGAGTAAATTGGATGCTTATCTTGCTGGGATCCTATGACCCCAGCTGACTTCCTGCCCTTTGGGCCGGGGGCTGGACTCGATGATCTCCCGAGGTCCCTTCCAGCCCCATTGTCTATGAAATCTATGAAATCCCTCTCAGCTGCTGAGCTGCTGAGGAGGTCATCCCCCAACCTATAGGTGTGCTGGGGATTCCTCCTCCCTAAGTGGAGTAGCTTGTATTTATCTTTGTTGAACTACATCCTACTTTGTTCTGCGTATTGATCCACCTATCCAGATCGGCCTGTATTTGCTCCCTGCCCTCCAGTGTGTTCACTTTGCCCCATAACTTGGTATTATCTGCAGACTTGGAGAGGGTGCTTTCCACACCCTCATCCAAATCGCTTACGAAGATTTTAAATAACACTGGTCCAAGGACGGAAGCCTGCGGGACCCCACTGCCCACCTCCTTCCAGGCCAAGAATGACCTGTCCACCACCACTCTCTGGGTGCAGTTCCTAAGCCAGTTGGCCACCCACCTGACTGTGTAAGTGTCCACTCCACAGTCTTCTAGCTTCCCTATGAGAAAAGGATGTGAAACTTGTGTCGAAGGCCTTCTTAAAATCCAGGTAGATGACATCAGCCTCAGCTCTTGCATAAAGGAAGTGTGTGACCTGGTCATAAAAGGCTATAAGATTTGTCAGGCAGGATCCACCTGCGACGAACCTGTGCTGGTTTGCTTTCAGCATCGTATCACCTGCTGGGCCTTCACAAGTGCACTCTTCAATGATTTTTTCCAGTATTGTCCCAAGGATAGAGGTAAGACTGACCGACCTAAAGTTACCTGGCTCATCCCTTCTTCCCTTCTTAACAATGGGCACCATATTGGCCCTTTTCCAATCATTAGGGACCCCGCTGGAGCACCATGAGTACTCAAACAGCTGTGCCAGTGGCTCAGCTATGACACTGGCCAATTCCTTCAGCACCCGTGGATGGAGGTCATCCGGGCCGGCTGACTTGTACCCATCCAGCCCTTTCAAGTGCTCCTTAACTAAGTCAGCACTAACTGTTAGCAGTCTGTTGCCTTTTAGACATCTGTCTACGTTCAAGGTGGGGGCATTGTCTTGGTCAGTACTTAGGAATACTGAAGCAAAGAACTCATTGACGAGCTCTGTCTTTTTCCTTGCGTCAACCCCCAACTGTCCTGATTTGTTCTGCAGGGGCCCTTTGTTACTCTGTGCCTTCCTTTTGCTCACTGTGTATCTGTAAACTTTTTATTGTCCTTAATTGTTGTAGCCAGCCTAAGCTCCAGCCCTGCCTTGGCCTGCCTAACTGATTCCCCGCAATAGCGTGCCAGGGAGGTGGATTCCTCCTTGGTAGCTGCCCCCTGCTTCCACTGCCTATAAATCTCTTTCTTTTCCTCCAGTCTTCCCTGTTCAGCCAAGGGAGCCACATGCCATGGGGCTGGGTGGGCACTGTGTCTCCACATGTGGCTTTCTGCTGGAGCCCCATGTGGAGGTACATGGCCAGCTGGCCGGCCTGGCCCAATGCTACGCAGCTCCTACCTTTGGTTCTGCAAGTCCCACGTGTTGGCACTAAGCCAGCCTGGCCTGGGTCAAAGGCATGTGCCAGTGGGCTGCCCAGACTGGCTCCATGCCTCAATGTGCAGCCCTCAGGACTCAGCTGGAGCTACTTGCCTCTGTGGGGCTCTGTTTGCCATGGCTATAAACACCCCAAGGGCCTGCTGCTGTCGGCAGCAGGAGCTATGCACCATGGGAGATGGGGGGCAGGTGTGTGGCATGGAGGCCCACATCCATCCACAAACCCTACACCCACTTACATGTACCCCATGCCCACCCCCTGTCCTGCAGGCAGGAGCTCCCCTCCCCACTCACCAGCTGTCCAGTTGCATGCCACTGCACTCAGTGTCTCCACATGGGCCCTGCAAATGGAGTGCTGGGAGCCCTGTGGAGGTAGAGGCACAGAGCTCACCTGGTTTAAATTATGTGGAATTATGCAATTATGTGAGGTCCTACATTTTATGCACAGAATTGCGTAATTCCCTGGAGTGTAATATTGGGCATTTGTGTGTAGACTTGTGTCAGAAAAGCTAGACCTATGTAAATGTCTTGTATACTCCCATCATCAGATGTTTTCTGGTATTGTTTCTGCAAAGTCAACTGTTTCATAAATCAGACTTGCAATATAAGAAGCCTTCTGCAATTAATTTGTTTAGTGTTTCTGGTGTATTTGCTATTGATACCTACAAAAGCAACTACATTTCCATAGGACTACCACAAACATTACTCATTCAGTGAATACAACTACAATTATGGCTTTATTTGGGACTTAACTTGAAGCACGAAATGTGGCAAAGCGATAGACAGAATTCCAAATACAGTTTGCCAGAGAAGTTGAGCATATATTTTACATTTACAGCTATACCACTATGTTAAGCACTAATCTAACAAGACTCCAAAAAACTACATTTGATGTGCTTTCAGCTGCAGGGAGCCAAAGGGTCAGAGTTTGCGTAAGCACCAAACTGCCCCCTTCAGAAGCATCAAAATTGAGACAGATTATCCTCTTCTTGGTCTTTTTTCGCCTCTGCTTTAAGTGGATTGGAATTGGGAATAACTAATATTTTTGTATTAATAACTCTTTACATAATGCCATTGGCTTGTGCAACAGCTTACACATATTCAGAGATGCATTTTTTGTTTCCTGTAGTTTATAAAGATATTTTAAAGAATCTTTTTCTTGAAGAATTTGTGGCATACGTGTATATTTTTTTTCACATTTAAACTGATGCATCTGATAGGAAAGGAAAATAATTTAAATGGTTCTGTGCCTCTGAATAAATCAGTTGGTTGTTCTTTTAGTGCAGCATACCTTTCCTTCAGAGGCTAAGGGCATTATGAGGATAATGCTCAGTCTCTACTGGTGCAATAAATTAGATTTCCTAATCTGTTCCTACATCCATTCAGTCTTGAAATGGAGGCTTAAAGAACACCAGCAGAAATCATGTCAGTTGTTACTAGAATTGTTTTAATATAGTTTGCAACAGGCAAGTATTTTTGTGGGTAATATCTTTTATTGGACTAATTGTATGGCTGGGATAGGCTTAGGCAAGCTTTTTGCCTTGCACTTGAAAGTTTCCCCAAACATATACCTGCCTTATTGCCATGGATCCTGGTTTTCTCTGATTTAAAAAAAATCCCCAATTTTCATTTAAAAAAAAAACAAAACCCCAAATGCACATTTTCCCATGATTTAAATAAAACATCACTAGTGTTTTCATTTAAATCACTAGTGGTGTTTTATTTAAATCATGGAAAAATGTGGATTATTGGTTACTTTTTTTTTAACTAAAAATTGGGGATTTTTTTTAAATCGGAGAAAACCAGGATCCCTGCTTATTGCCCACAAAAATCCTTGCTGTTCACATGTTTCCTGGACCATCATGGCTATGCCATCACTCCAACAAGACCTTTAATATACCTTATTTTCTTGCATGCCACACACCCTGAAATAAGATGCGTGCCTTTTTGGGAAGGTAGAATGAAGAAAAAAGATTTTTTTTCCAGAGTTGTGGCTGCATAGAGCAAGGACAGAGCCTCATTCTCAGCTCTCTTACCCTCCTTTTTCTGCGTAGGCAAAAGGTAGTGTTTTAACCCTTTCAGAGCTCAATCGTCAGCAGTTTTTGGTTGCTCTGCCAAAAGCAGAAACAGTAACTGCTGCTAAAGACTGGAGTCCATGGGCAGATACAGAACTTTGAAAAGAGCTAAAAATAGTATGAAGAGCTGTGAAAGAAGAGAAGAGAGACCAGGAGTAGCTAAATTTTCAACAAAATTGCCAATGAAAGGGTACCTTGATTAGTGGAGCAGCAATAAGACCATTAAAAAGGAGAGTGCATCATTAACACCTTTTGAGTGAAGAATAATTAGCCGGAATCAAGGAGATTCTAATGAGTCATAAAGTCAGTTGACTTCTCAGCACAAGCCACTGCTCCTGTTCTGGGCAGAAAATCAGATTCACTGCTGAAGACATGCACCCCAGTTTTGGGAGAAAAGGTGCACATGGTAAGTATATAAATACAGTTGGGTTGTTTTGTTGTGGTTTTTCTGACTGCCCTTTGTTTGATCAATTGCACATTATGTGTCATGCACTGTACTTTTATTCATCACTCTTAGGTTCCTCATGTGCGTGTCTTCCTATGAGGTCTGCAAGCAGGTTTACTAGCAGTGACAAAAGCCAAACTGAAAATTAGAAAGGATCAGACAGGTGTATGTCTGGAGAAGGAAGTTGGGCCAAAGTTTATTATATCAGGATAGTGGTCTACTATCCAAAGGAGCTTATTCAGGATACGACATAATTCTTTTGCTTTAAAATGGATATTATAAATAGATGAAAATGGAGGCATATTATTTAATGAGGGCTGTATCTATAAATAGATACTTTTGGTAGGGTTATAGTCAGTAGTATACTGGAAGTATGGTATCAGGCCCAGGCTCCAACTTTGGGTGGGAGAGCAAAAGCAGCAGCTGCTACCACTATTTTTCTGGCTGCCGCCCTCTTCCTGGCAGCCACCACTGTCCCGTTCACTGCTATTGTGCATGGCACAGAACTGCCTGCTAATCCGCTCCAAACACAGGTATGGTCTGCGGGGGATCATGGAATGTACGAGAGGCAAGATTTTTTGTAATACCTTTAACTGGACCAATTGTACTGTTGGGAAAGATGTTGGACAAGCTTTTGGGCACAAAAGGCCCCCTTGCCTCTTACAGATATTTTTAAAAATAATAGTTAAATAAAATCTCACACGGGCACTGTCTAATTTTGTTTTCTTTAAAACTCTTCTTTAAGGCTGGCTTAAAAAAGCTTTTTAAGGTAGAACCTATGTTAAACTTTGCCGGAGATAATTGAAATTTATATTACAAACTTGTGACAACTTGTGAAATTTTGCTTTTAAAAAGGGTAGGGTACATTTTGCTCCTGCTGTATTTTGGTTTCAGCTGATCTGAGTGTTCAGAACCTTGAGGTGATTTTAGTTGATGCTGAGAGACTGTTTATGATATACCTGCAAATTTGGACTCTATCACAGTATAAGTATCAAAATTAGATGCTGTTCTCAGTTGAGAGCGTAGGAGACCTTTTTGGAGAACACATTCTTATTTACAAGATAACCCCAACATTGTTTGCAATATTGAACATTTAAAAAATGAGATGATTATCAAGTAAGGATGTTGTTTCAATGTTAATACCTAACCATTTATTTTGCTTGGAGGAATTCTACCATGTTGTTGCTTAAAGGTAAGTAAGTGTGTCACTTTGTCCTTCCCATTTTTTTTGTAGTCATTAAATCCTAGATGATATGCTTGCTCTTTGTGATTTGGTTGAAATTAGAAAAGTTGAAACAGAATTTGTGATTGTTTTCAGATATTTAGTATAAATGCATTTAAACAATGTCTGAAGAAGGGGGCTTGTTCCTGAAAGCTTGCAATTAAAGATTTTTTTTTTTTTTTTGCAAAAATCTAGTTGGTCAAATAAATAATATCACATCTACCACAAGTTCTGATTCCTTTAAACAACAAAGCATTTATCCTTAATGCTGCAGGAGGAAAGACTACACTGCAGGAATGTGGCTTAACTAGGCTCCAGCTTTAAGTAACACCTTAAGGAACTTACTTGACAGTATTTTGTCCAGTGCAAGTCATCCATCCTTCTTCTATTTGTATGATCTAGTTAGAGGGCTGCCATCAGACCCTTCCATATTATCCTGATCCCAGAACCTTCGCTTTTATCTTCCCCTTTTACCCTCATCCAAGGTTTGAAGGGAGGCGTTTCTCTTCCCTGTACCAAAAATGATAGGGATGCCAATCCCCTTCCTTGTTTTCTGTAAGAGATGCCTTCTCATCTGCCTTCTGTTCCAGTTTATCAGGGAACTGTATACTTTGTTGCAAAATTACTTGATCAGGCACCTGCTAAGTTGTGTTAAAATCTAACCTACCCACCAGTTTGCTGGGCTGCTGAGAGAAAAGTGAACAAACACACTGCCCAGGCCAGTTGGTAAATGAGGGAAAAGTGTTTTCCTAGCCCCCATACTAGCATGACTAGCATAAAACTTGCAACAAAATGCCAAAAAAATGGTCCTAATCTAATTCTAGCATCGAAGGTATGGGGAGATGGGTGAGCTTTTCTTCCCTGAATGGTAGTATGGGAAGGGAAAAGACTTACTGGCCCTTCTTGCAAGGGAGAGAGTAGACTTATGTTGTCCGTTTAGTCAGTCTCAGAGCCTGTCCTATAGTCCACAAGAAAATTGAGTGTCCCTGGGCAGGGGGAAGAGAGCTGCGATTCTCAGGAACCCAAGGGTTTTCTTTACCCTTTTGCCCCAGCCAGTCTTCACACCTCTGAAGGCATGGACAGATGTAACTATGGAAGCTTTTCAAGGGCCTTTACAGCACTCCAAAAAGTTAGAGTGCAGAGATGCTTAGCCAATGAAGCACTTTAGAAATGATTGTTCTGCTTAAAAAGTGACCATGGAAAAAACAGTAACAATTTTGAAGCTTCAGTGACGACAGGTAAGGTTCTTTGGGTAGATGTGATACCTTTTATTAGACCAACTAAATAGTTGGAAAAAAGTTCTTTGCAAGCTTTTGGGGGCAAACACTCTTCATCAGGCATGGGGAGGGTGCTTGTGCCTGAAAGCTTGCAAAGAACATTTTTTCCAACTATTTTGTTGGTCTAAAAAAATATATCACCTCTACCCAAAGAACCTTGCTTGCCTGTGTTCTTAGACCGACACAGCTACAACCAACAACCGAGCTTCAGTGATGAACTTCAGTGTTATATTTGCACTCTCGGACTGAATCAAGGGGTATTTGGTCATGGCATACTAAAAGGGTCTTACACAGTTGGGCAATCTATATAATTTGTTCATTACTCACAGGAGATCTCTGCACTGAGTATTACGATAGCCTGATGATTGAAAACCAGATTTAGCAGATCTTTGACCACTTCGGAGGACTGTTTTTTTGCCTGTTGGCAGACATATACAAAATCAACATAACACTACTAAACATTTGTAATTGCACTACTGTATTTTGTCATCAGTGTCTATATCCTTTGTCTATGTGTCTGTGTATAATGCATGTCTGCTTTTGTGGGATTAGTCCAGGGGTGGGTAATTGTTTGGGCTGGAGGGCCACTTTAGTAGTTTTTGTGAGCTGTTGCAGGGTGGGGGTGGGCTGCTGATCCAGCATGGTGGGGGAAAGGGACGGGCAATTGATCCTATCCAGCCCTGGGTCTGTCTGCCTTGCACCTACCTCTGTGGGTGCTGTACAGGGCAGGCAGGCGGGGTCTTCATGGAGACCAACCTGGGACCCCCGTCAGTAGGGCATGCCCAGGCAGATGGAATGGAGCCACAGGCAGGCAAGGAGCAGCCTCCAGGAGTGGTGTGGGTGGGGCCAGGATTATAGGATGGTGACAGGGCCAGGGCCTAGGGCAGGGCTTCGATCCACTTCCCACACATCTCTGCAAAGGGCGCTAGTTCCACAGGCAGGGACGTGCAGGGAATGGATCATAGCTATGCCCCAGACCTTGGCCCCACATTGTCTCCACCTCACAATCCCGGCCCCCAGCCACCCATCCCACTCCCAGACATCACTCCCCACATGCCCATGGCCCCATCCCCTCTGTCCAACTCAGCACTCCCTGCCTGTGGAGCCAGTCTCCATGGATAACCCTGCCAGCTGCTCTATCCAGCGCCCCCAGCGATGTGTGCAATGCAGGGTAGACAGTCCAGGGTGCCCAGGCAGCGGGGCCAGGTCCAGCAGTGGGAGTGGAGACATTAGCAGCAGCAGCTGAGCAGAGTAAGCCACTGCCTACAGGCTGCTGGGAAACTGAGTCCAGCTGCTGCACCACCCCTACCCTGCTGTCTGCCTCGGGTTGGCGGGACTGGCCACGTGCACCATGCCATGGCCTGGGCTGCTTCTGTGCCTGGACCGGGTGGGACCAAGGGACCCACTGTGGGCCAAATAGAATCCCTTGGCAGGTTGGATTTGGCCCGCAAGCCATATTTTGCCCGCCCCTGGATTAGTCTCATCATTGGGTGAAGTGTTAGTAAAAGATTTTAGGGAATAATGAGAGAAAAAAGGAACTGCGATAAAACATTTATCTATACTCGTCTTATTTTCTCATTTCTTCTGACTTCCTGGCAGAAACATTTAAGCAAAAGTGGGACGCAAATATGAAACACAGCATGGTAGCGTAAGTTAGCACTTTAAAACAGGGTTTGGCAGCTTGAGAGAGCCTGCTGTTATAAAGAAAATGTAGGCAATACTTTTTTTTAACCAAAAAAACTAAACTTGAAGTCTCAGCATGGCAAGGGGAAAACATAAAACCCTCCTTACAGTTCACAGTCAAGATAATGTTTCGTAATTAAAACTGTGAAAAGACAGCTACTAATAAGTGTAAGTCTCTTCGTTTTTAATTGGTTTAAAAAAATCTAAGGAAAATAATTGGCCCTGAACTATATTTTGTTGACTGCTCTAATTAGAATTTAAAGTATGATTAATTTTAGCTAAGTTATTAGTGCTACCTTTCGTTTTCCTAAAATACTGTTTTTATTTATAAAAGTATTTACTTATTCAGAATCTAAATTAAATGAGAGATTTTTCCACGTTTCAGTAATTTAGGGTAGTAGAAATGCTGTATAGTTTGTTTTGGTTACTTGATAGAGCACATAACAGATTTCCAAAAATTTGTAGAGCAGCGGTGCTGTATGACTCTTCAACTAACTGCAAATCTTCATATTTACATTTTTATTATAGTGGCAACTACAGTATATATTGAAGGAAACTTCAGTAGCCTGTCTTACTTGTTTTTTATAATATAACTGGAAGACTTAATTCATTAGAATTTTTAATAAGCTAAGGCTTGTATATAATTTCCCTAAACTGAACCCATAAATATCTTTATTATGGCATGTGAAACATGACAACATACTCCATATTCTACAAGACACATAAATGAAGACTGTCCTTAAATGTGGGGCTTCTAATTATAGTGTTAAATTTCTTTAAATAAACAGTGATTTAGGAAGGAGTGTGATCTCCTTTTTCGACCTGTTTCTAAGGTTCTTGACAGACCTGCATTTGCCATGCTGGGAAGTGCCTCAGCGCTTGACAGCCTCTATCAGCTCCTGGCAGGGGAGAGGGCACGGTGGCTTTAACAGCCACTGCTCCAGGAGTGCTTCTAGCCCTGGTCCTGGAGTAGCAGCATCACCACCAACACTGGTGAAAGAGCATTGGAATCAGCAGCTGCAGCAGCTCTGTGGAGGTACCAACTCTTGCTGGTGCTCCAGCTGCAGTGGCAGGAAGGTGCATGCAGGGCTTTTTTGACAGCTTGCTACAGTGGGCTGTCAGGAAGCAGAGGAATCACCAGGGGTCAAAGAGGCCCCTTGTAATGCCTGCTACAAAGCGCAGCATTTCTATAGTGCTACAGAAGGTGTTTATAGTGCTACAAATATAACTTCTGTGCCTACCCTAAAGCAGTGGTTCTCAACCTTTCTGGACTTCTCTCAATAGTCTTGAGACACCTCTCCATAACTTATTTTTAATTGAGCAGCATCAAATTTCAAGAACTGATTTATATATTAAATTGTTTATCTCCTTGTAGAGGACCTGAGCAGTGGGAGTGGAATTTTCTCCAGATCAGGGACAAGCCTGAGCCTGTTCTTATCTGCTTATCTCCTTGCACCTTGCTGCACTCTTCAAAGGATCTGGCAGCACAGCAGGGTGCTACAGCACCCTGGTTGAGAATCACTACTCTAAAGTTTAAATCTATTTCAGAGGTGTAGGCTGTAACTGTGTTGGTCTAAAGTAGGCAGACAAGGTTCTTTGGGTAAGTCTGATATTTTTATTAGACCAACTAAAATAGTTGGAAAAATTCTTCTTTGCAAGCCTGCTGAAGTATATTTGTACCAAAAAGCTTGCAAAGAATTTTTCCAACTATTTTAGTTGGTCTAATAAAAGATTTGAATTTACCCAAAGAACCTTGTCTGCCTGTTTATCTCAGAGACGTTTTTAGAAGAGAAATTTGTGATGTGGAAGAAAAGAAATTAAGGGTCAGAACTTTAGCACTGGGGCAGTCTACATGGAAGCTACAAAGAACTTCTGAATTCTGCTTTTAAGCATTTATTGGGGTTGCTAACTATAAAAGTTGACCTACCTTGGGAGATTTCTTTTATTGTTTAATTTTATTTTCTTGAGTCCTGTAATATTTTTTTTTTTAAGAAATCTTAGCAGGTTACCACATGTAAACCAGTGTTTGAACGTTATTGTAAGGGATTGTGCTTTATGTTGCTGGTTTCTTTTTCATGGATTAAAGCAAATTGGGTTTTAAAATCTTACACTACAGTAATGCATGGATTGATCTTTTCAGATATAAGCAGTCAGATAAAACTTAAGAGATTTCAAGGTAGATTAGTCTTTAGGCTGGCAACCATAACACACACTGTTAGCTGCTTTAGTGTATTACATTATATGTGATCATAAATGTAGTATTTGTTGTGGCCCTAGAAAGGTAACATTAAACACACTTTCACATCTGTGACACAGCCAGAGTTGGTTTACAGAGATTTCCTATATTAACAAATTATTTCTTTCATTTTGGTTCTTTGCTGATAGATACTTACAAAGATTTTTTTTTTAATTTTTGCAGAATTTTAAAGTGAAAGTAATGCTCTAGCAATACACTGTTCATGTACCATTATATAAACATGGTGATTATAAAACTATGTTTAAAAAGCCACATTTGGTCTCTTGTTAATGGAAGGAACATCATTTATTAGTCCAGGAACAAGTTTGCACATTGAGCAATTCCAGCTGAAGCTTGTTAGTGATTGCTTCCCAGATTTTAAAAAAAAAAATCCTCACTGTGATACACAAACTCCTATTGTTTGGAGATAAATAATCAGCTCATCCCTGCTGTAGAGGAGAACAAAGAACATAATGGTACATCTGGTTTATCTGTTAATAAAGCAAAGATTAATTAAGCAACTACTGCACAACTTCTTTTAATAACTTCTATATCTAAAAACAGCAACTATATGACAGCAGTTTTAAAATATCTTTCTTTTAACTGTTTAGTGCATTGTTGTGCATTATCTTTACAAAATGCTTGGCTATACAAAGAAATAAATTTTGGTTTAGGGTAAGGAAGTGGATAATTTTGTGTCTGTATTAGGTAGTTTAGCTGTAAATTTTATTGTCCATTTTCCTCTGTTGTAAATCCTTAGGACCGCATAGCACAAAAGACTGGAAAGGACCTCCTGGGTCATCAAATCCAGTTCCCTGTTGTTGTGGAGAACCACGTCATATAACCCTGTTTACAAACTTATCAGGCTTCATCCTGAAGCTCACTAGGTTTTTTGCCCACAGTATGCTCTCACTTGGATTGTAAACTCTTAGGGACAGAGCAGAAAGACAGCCCTTATATCTGTTCAGTGCATAGGTACACCAGGGTTGTACCTACACCAGGGTTGCCCATCTAAGTAGCCAGTGGCTGATTGCCCAGTGGGCTGCAGCAGTGGGGGACGTGGCCATGGGTCGCTCCAGGGTGAGTCATAGCCCCCCCCCCATCACATGCCACCCAGAATCCCTGCCCTGTGCTGTACTGTGCACTTGTGCCCCCCACTATGTGTGTGCCCTTTCCCCTCCCCACCATACATCACCCAGCTACACCCTACCTCTCCACTGCTGCACCCCAGAGTCACCTTCAGCTCCACTGGCTGTTCTGTACCATGCTGCACTGCCTTGCCCCCTGAGGGAAGGAGAGCTTGGAGGGAGGGCCAAGTGGTGGCTGGCCAGTAGCCAGAGTCCACAGCTTAACCTCCTGCAGGATGCCAGTTGGACAGCCCTGCTGTACCCCAAGGATTCCTAGATGCCAGGGCAACACAAATAGCACCAATGAGAAAAGATTGTTTTAGGCTCATAGGCTCATTTCCAGCATAAGCCTATGTCTGACTAGTTTATACCCATTTGTTCTGTGCTGACATTGTCACCTAAGTAGCTTTTCTCTTTCTCTAGTATTAACCTGCTTCTCCTTGCCATAGTTTAGACCAGAGGTGCTGAGCCTGCGTGCCAGATCCAGCCCCCAGTGCCATGTCATCTGGCCCATGGGGCTTCCCTCAACTGTGTGGGGAGCTTCATGGGCTGTGGATGCTAGAGTGGGCATGCCTGGCAGGGCCCCAGAGCCCAAGGCCAGTGCACTGGGGTTGCACTAGACCCAGTCGGGCGTGCAGACCACTGCCCTGCTATTCGTCTTATTAAATGGGGCAAAACCATGTGCACCATTGCTCTAGACCTTTATGTTGCTAGTGTTCTGTCATACAATAGGCTCTCCATTCCTCTGAACATCCTAGGAGCCCTCCTCTGCACCTCCTACTAGTGCAGTTCAGTCATCACTCACTGCCACAGCACAGAATATGAACCAACGTTACAGGTGGAAGATTCTGTCGAACTTAATGGATTCACTTTATTAGTACTACCCATCAGTGTGCCTTTGATCTGGTCCCTTTAATTTTCTGTGCCTGCTCATGTGTTGTCACTCTACCTCACTTGTGCCTCTTGTCTTTAGGTAATTGTATCCAACCCTTCACTTGGCTCTCGATCCCATTTTTTACATCTCATTTGAAAATTTCTAATTTTTTATTTCCCTTGGGACAATTTTGTAACAGTTCTGGGGTTAAAAATAAAATAGCCATGTATCCAAATGCTAGGCATGTGCCTCAACAGTCTATTTTAGCACAAAGGGATAACAAAAATGGACTGTTAGAGAATGTATTTTATCACTTGAGTAAATATTTGTACACCTTTGTGTTTCTGCTCTATGCCAAGTACAGTTCTAACCATGGCCTTTTTTACATGACACTCCCCTTCTGACCCTCTGCTGTTTTCTATTCAGTTCACTGGGAATAGCAGGGCTTGACACGGCATCATGAACAAAAGCAGCAGCTGCTTTACAGTTAATCTGGAAGGCAGAATTTTAGAATACGAAGCCTTTTGACAAAAGAATGCCTCTTAATAGATGGTGCATAGTAAGACTGGAATAATATAGCTGTCCTGTGTCCATAACGCTATACTGAGGAGGGGAGCTTGGAAGACAATGAGCTATAAATAAAAGTAAATTTCACTCCTGGAAAGTTTACTTGGTAAAGAGAAGTGAAATATTTATTTTAGGATTTTTTTAATGTAGTAGAACATTAGCCAGGGAATAAATCTGCTCCCTGGCTGCCCAGGATCACCAGTGTTTTCATCCAGATAATTTTATTGTCCTGAAAGCAACAGGGTACTTGTGTCCCATTAAAAGTCCTGCAGGCATTAGCTGACCAACACATCTGAGGTTGATTAGGATTATTATTTTATACGGGCTGAAAACAATGCAAAATGCCTAGTGGCACATAGCTGCTGAAGAATTACCCTGCCTCTAAGATACTGTAAAGGGAGGTGGGGGATACAATACAGCAATAAGATTATGTGATAGCTAAAAGGCAGCATACTCAGCGTGGGTCAGTAGCCCAAGCCTGTTAAAATAGGCATCCATAAATCTCACAGAGCTTGTAAATCCAGCTAACAGACCAGAGAAATCCTGTCCACTTCTGTCATACTTTGAGAAATATTTTTTGTGGCAAACTTAGCCATTTGCACTGCAGAGTGTATTTTGGTAAGGGCACACTCTGGATGGCATTGCGATGCTGGCTGGCCAGCATCACCCTTTCCTTTTAGGATGGCTGCTGTTTAATTCCAGAGTAACAAGCATTAAAACTCTTTCTCTTTCAATGAGAAGGAATTACTTGTAAATCTTATCTGGTGTAATTACCAAGGAGGTAAGATAAGCCATAGTCTTGCAACTTTTAAGCTGCAATGGAAGCTTTATATCTTTGTGTAGGCTTGCTCTCAGGAATGGTAGCTGCAACCCAGTAGTGTCTCCTCAAAACAATTATGGGGAGTGATCCTGTTACAGAAAAGAAACCTAACCTGAGGGGAGAAGTTGGAGAGTCTGGCCCTATTGTTGAACTGAAATGTTATCTGTGTAAAGGGTTCTGTGCAGACCTGGTGCACTAGGAAGGCCTTGGGGTGTTGGTTGTAGCTGTGTTGTTGTAAGGACGTAGACAGACAGGGTTCTTTGGGTAAATGTGATATCTTTTATTAGATCAACTAAATAGTTGGAAAAATTGGTCTTTGCAAGCTTTTGGGCACAAGCACTCTTCTTCAGGCATCAGGAAAGTCTGCTGCTGTTTTGTGTTCTCCTGGATAGAATAGAAACCAATATGCAAAATGCAGGTTTATGAAAATGTAAATGCATGGCTGTGAGGATCAAAGGCAATGGGAGACAATAGGTGTGAGATAGGTAGGTGAGAGAGAAAGGGGGAAATGATGACCTTGTGATAGAATGTAGTTGGCAAAATGTAGAGAGGTTACCTGGGGTAGCATGCAGGTTATAATGCGCCATAAATCCAATGTCTATATTTAGTCCATGATTTTTTGTATCCAGTAGATTTAGGATTGGCGTTTGTAGGCTCATCAGTGAAAGATGTTTTGTAAACTTGGTTTGAGGATTAGACTTGAGAGATTGGAAAGAGATTGGTGTGTAACTATTTTAAAATAACTTCTAATGCTGTGACCAGATTATATAGCCTATGAAATAAAATATCTGCTGTTTCTAAAAGTATTGAATTCAAATTCTAATAAAATCAGTTCTGAGCATGTTAGTACAGTTTAAAAGACTCTAGAATGACGGTACCCTGGACATTAAAAGTAAAACTGGTTTTACTTCTACTCTATAGTAGAACAAGAGTCAAATTGATGCAATTAAGACTGAGTAAGACTGGGTATATTTTAGGCTTCTGGCACACGCATTCATTTAATGGTATGATGGGAGGATACATGTGGCAGGATGTCCAATTTCAGAATCTGAGATCAGATCACAATCATACCATTACTACTTGCTATTATCCCAGGCTCCCTCTCCACTAACAAGATGAAAGTTGGGTTCCTGCAGCCCAGTGCAAACTGGTTCAAGATTCCCTGGTGGTTCCAGGGCTGGGACCAACAATCAGCTGATTGTAGATCCCACCCCTGGATTGCACTGGGGCTGTTCCCACAGTCCTGTGCACTGGGATATTAGAAAACCTCATGTGCAGCCCAGGTGCACACATGCTTTTTTAAAGCCCTGGTGCACTGAGGGCCCAGGGTCCACAAGTTCTGTGACCTTGGGGTCCCCAAGTGCAGGGAATGTCAAAAAAACACGTGGGGGCAGGCCAAGCCATTCTGTCCATGGTTTTTAAAAGTCCCAGTGCACAGGGATCCCAGGATCAGGGAACTTCTTGATTCCAGGGTCCTTGTGGCTGGGATGTGTCAACTGGCTTGCCTTACAGCTCCCAGAGAGCAGCAGAGCAAGGCAACCAAGCTGCCAAGTCTCAGGGAGCCTAGCAGCTGCCAGTGATCCAGCACCCAGCCCTTCAACATGGCCCCCTGAAAACAGTGGGGTGCAACCTTATGCAGGGCTATATCATACAGTTGTCAGTTTACCAACACAAGGGAACTGTAAACAAAGTCCTCCAGTGCAGCCAGCATCAGGCTGCGTGGCAGGGTGCCTGGTACACGTTCAATCTAAGGCTCAATGTAAATCCGCCACAAAGTGATTTGGTTTTCCATTTTGTTGTGCCAATAATTGCCTGAATGTCTGGTTGGGTCACTATTTAAGATGTGATTAAGAGGTTAATCACATTGTAAGTGTAATGTTTGCCAGGGACTGAAGACCAGGAGCATCAAACTCAAATGAGCTGTGGGACTCCTCACCATAACTGCTGGAGCCAGTGGGTCAGTGCATGGAGTTAAACCCATGGCTGCTCCTTCTCCCTTCTTTCCCCCACCATTTTTTCCTGTTCCTGTTGCTGGTTTTAGTCACCAGCAGCGACAGAAAATCAAAAATGTGGTGGTGGGCAATGCAGGGGCTGGGTCAGTCAAGGTGGCAGTGGCATTAATCCCCTGGGTGTTGGCCCATGCTGACATAGAGTTTTTAGCAGCCGTGGCCAGATTCACTAGCCAGATTTGGGCTTGGGTTATCCATCTCATGCAGAGAGTCCTGAGGGCTCAATGACTGCCTGTGCTGACTGGATCCATTTCTGGGTTGTATATTTGACAATCGTGCTTCAACCATCTCTGACCTAGGTAAAGTAGACAAGAGGGTATATTGCATCCGAAGCACTGGGACAAAAAGCATGAATAACAATGGGAAAGGAGTAGTTTTTTTTTATTTCATCTTGTTACAGCTGATACTGAAAAAAATGTTGACGGAAGGATTCCTGCAGGGGAAAAAATGAAAAAATGTCTCTTTCAGCTTTTTTCCTTTATGTGCTAACACATGGTCCTGGAAGACCCCTTGCAATATATTTTCTAGCCTGAATTTGCAGCTAGTGGTTGCAGAATGCCAGTAATGTAGAGAGAAGCTTTAATCATTTGTGTGACTAGTGCTTGTGAACAGTGCGAAACTGGCAATCTAGGAATCTGAGGTAATCTGTTTACAGGACATGCACAGCATAGCCATCAGCAAAGTAATGTTATTTGTGATGTTGCCTTTTAATTGTGTTTAGAAATATCACTGAGTTAATTCAACTTCCATGGCCATTTCTTTTCCAAGGTTTGTTTGAGACTGGCAACAGGGTTGTCAGAAATGATAAGAGAATTTCTCTTTAATATGATCTGGACACATTGCCCCTACATACTACCTTTTGAGACCATGGAACTATGATTTAATAAAGGACATTAAAAGCAGCAATGAAATGTCCTATTTTTTATTATATTAGGATGGTCTAATATTAAACAAGTTTGGTTCTTTTATAACTTAAGGTTGTTTTATAACTTAAGGTTCTTTTATCAGGTGTTGATTTCCTGAGCCTTTTAATTCCCCATGTCAAAAGTATGAACAACATCAGTGAGTTAACAGTTTGGTAATTCATGTAGCATGTCATCTGAGACTTGTCATGCTATTACAATGGCAGTTGATACAAAGTGATAATACACAGAAAAAGCTAATATACAAATCAGCAGATCTGCATGATATTCCTTCTCTCATTTCTGATCTTATTTACCTGGAGCTAGACTGTTAGCCTTACTTAACTTGATTAGTTCTTTGTTCCAGAAGCACTCCCATTTTAAGTTAATCGGACTTAAATTGAGTAAAGTACCACTCACACTGGGTGAATGAGTCTTCAGGGTGGTCAGTACGAGTAAAGTTTTCAGTCTGCACCCCAAGGAAGTATTTTGTATTGTGCTCCTCACAATACAAAACATGATCACTGTAACATGTGGGAGAGTTAAGTTAATTCTCTTAAGAATTTTCTGAGCATTAGCTATAATTTTGGGACAGTTACAGAGGACTTGGAAGATAGCAAAAGTGTTTAGGTAAACCAAATGTGCTAGTGATCTATAGGATGATGAGAAATCTTTGCGGACAGTCAGTTTCTAGCGAGTTTACCAATGTCCGATAGTAAAACTGTCATGCACATATTGAAAAACGAAATGTCAGAGAGTGCTAAGTAATCGCCCATTCTGACAGTCAGGCTTCTCTAAGGTGTCCTTTGTCAAGCACTTGTAAAGTTGAGGTTGCCAAAATGACAGATCACTTGAAAATATGGCCTTAAAGAATGGCAGCAAACAGATATGTGGGGTGGAAAATTTTCCAGTGCTTTATTTTTCCATGGGAATTTTCCATGTCTAAAAATTCATTGTTTCATAAAATGCATTTGTAACAATGAATGGATGTCAATACAGTATTAGGCAAACTTGACAGTTTCAAAGTTGTAAATACTATCAGTTTCAGTGGCTATTGAGAAACTTGAAGGAGCTACACCAAGCCTTTCAAATATTCCAGAGATATTCAGACAACTGAATGAAAATCTAATTGAGCTTTTGCTTTCTTCACCTCTATCCAAAAAAGAAGTAATAGTAAAACAGATGTTTACTAAGAGATCTGAGTTTTGCTCTTATCCAGTTCATCTGGCAGCAAGCCTTTTGGATCCTCAACACAGAGGACAACATTTATCAGAAGATGAATGATCTACTGCTCTTGATACAATTATGGAAGTAGCTAAGAATGTCCTCAACATCATTGAAACAGCCATGATGAGAGACATTGCCAAGTACCACACAAAAGAAAAACTTTAGAGAACAGACATCATTTGGCGGGCAGCAGAGAATGTCTCTTATCACATGCTGGAAGGGATACTGTAACACCTGACTGTTGTCCAGGTTTGCGCTAAGGATCCTAAGCATTCCACCAACAGCAGCTTCTTGTGAACAGAGCTGAAAAGCTTTCAGCTCAGTCAAGACAAAAAAGAGGAATAGACTAACAAATGAATGCACGGCTCAGCTTGTTTCTATTTCCCAAAATCTCATGCTTCTGGAGAATTAGTCAGAAGCACAATTAGTGAAGAAGATGCAGTGTGATGATAAGTTGACCTTGCCCATAAACTCATTGGTAGAACCATCCTTTAGCAAAAGAAAATGCAGTTCAAGTATTTCTGAATCAGATTTGCCTCAATCTAATTCTGAAATGGAACTAATAAGTAGTGCAAGTGATTCTACAGATAGTGACAGTGAAACTGGAGGTGCTGTAATGACCTCAGCAGAAGAGAGTTCATTGAGTGTGCTAAAATAAATGTGTCAACAGTTTTCAGTGCCTTCATTTTTTCCCTTATATTTAAACAAACAATGCAAGGGAAGTGCATGCTATTGTGTATTGTCTTTACAATTTTACAAGTATTCCAATAAAAATAATTTCTTTCCACATAAAGCTTTGAATTTGTTTGAATATAACATTTAAACCACATTAAGTGTGCCGTATTTATTTTTTTCCCTAATCAAATATTTCAGTTCAAATACTTGTGGCTATTGGGACATAACATTAACATAGGGGTACTTTTTTAGTTTTGTTTACTATATACAAGTGAAATAAACATGCTAAATCAGATCACACTCTATTTAGGGCATTGGAAAATTTTCCAATTCAAATTTTTCCAGAAAACCCACATCTCTGGCAGCAAATGTATATACTAACAGTAAGGATTTATAAAGAACTCAGGCCGGTGTGACTTTTTTAGAGTTAAAATAATCTACCGTTTTTTAATACTGGTGCCTTTTTCCCTTCCGTGTGTGCATTTCGTATTTGAGAAGAGAGGTATTTCAGCTTATTCTATTCCCAGTACCAGGTGCATCATTCTAAAACAAAATAATGACAAAGCTGGTTATGCCAAGCTAGCTTCTGTAAGAGAAGGGGAAATAATTGGAAAGTGGTAATGCTGTAAAAGAAGTAGGGAAAAAAAAGCAGGAAAAATTAAGGGGCTGGAGGGGACTAAATCATGAAGAAGTATTAAAAGAAATGGACATACATGATTATCTCTTACAGCACTTGGTATATTTGGTGATATACTAAGAGAGATGATCCTTGGCCTAGTTTTGGCTAAATAGCTACCAGGGATTGGGGAGGGTGTAGAACTGCCTGAAAGTATTTGAAGGCTATAAATACCAGGAAAGGAATCATTTAGAGTGGTCCATGGAGGGATAAGTAGAATCAGTTAAATGAAATTGAGGGAAAATTTAGCTTTGTGTATTATGATCAAGTTTCTTTCAGTGATATCTGTTACATTATAGAATAGTCTTCCACGAGGTTTCAGTGAAGACACTGCTACTTAAGTCATTAAAATGATACTGGACACTTGGAAATATTCTGTAGAAAAGGATTCTGCACTGGAGGGAGGAGAGAGAAGATGACTCAATAGATATCGTCTATTTCTAATTTCTATGATCTCACACAGTATAAATTGACAAAATAAGCCTCATGATATACTAGCAAGGCATAATTTATGTAAATTCTCTTTAGAATAGGCATTAACCTTGATCCTTACTTCAATTCTGCATTAAGTTCTGCCTTTGATACAGTAATCTTAATTAAAACTGAATATTTCATGATTTAACTCCCTCTGCCTCACCACAGGAACAATACTCTCTCCTCTGTATTGCTAGTAAAAATGCTATCCACAGGAAATATCTTTTAGTCTACAGATTTCAAATTACATGTTTGCTTAGAATCATGTTCATATAAACATAGTAATAAAGCTTCATATTTAATTGTTTGCAAATTAATTTATACTTGTTTTTAAGACTAAAATTAGATGTATACTTCTCCCAAAATGTGAATCCCTGTATATACTGAATTGATAGAAAATGTTTGTTTTATTTGTAATTGTTCACACTAATACTGATCAATTTTTTAAAAGATATAAGATAGTAAGCATATTATTATGTCTTTATCAGTTAGTGCCATCTTAGTACACCTTTTCATTGGATGTAATCTTGGTAATGAGAGGTCCTTTTGTTTTAATTTTGTATTATACAAGAACATAGAGTTTGGAGGATTTGAGAAGGAAGGAAGGAAGAGCAGAAATGTTTGCCCTTTTCTACCACGTTTTTCTATTTATGTTTTGCTTTTGTTTGCATTTTTTGTTTTTTGCCAGTGTATGAATTCTAGCATTCACATTTAATATGGAGGTGTCAAACTCTCCTTGGATCCCAGCCTGGATCCAGATGGTCTGGGCTTCCTCCACGCTGGATTAGTGGGGCCAGCAGCAGCCATGGCAGGTTCAGTGGTAGCAGCTGGGGGTGCTTCAGCAGTGCGGGTCCAGGGTGGTGGTTGTATATGTGAGGGCTGTATTTGCACAGCCCTTGCTTATCCCTGTGTTGCTGATAACCATATAATTCAGGGTCCAGGGACCCTGAATTCTGCAGCTGGCTTCACTCCACTAGCCCCACCCACCAACTTCTGGTAGCCAGACTACTGGCAGACCAAATGGAAGAGTTCTGTGGGCCAGACAGATCTGGCCTGCAGGTTGTATGTTTGATGTTCTTTATTTAATATTAACAACATTCTTGGAATAGTATTGGTAGTGGTTATAAATGTGTAAAGACCCATTTAGCATAAGGGTCTACATAACTGAAATCACTACTAAACAAATATAGAATATTACTTAAAAGAACACACAAACTCAGTGCAGGACAAGTGGGTAAAGGCAATTGGACAATAAGGGTTTTTTTCCAAATTCTTGAAAGATAGCGTAGCCATTAAAAGTAGGGCTGTAAAACGATTTAAAAATGTAATCGTAATTAGTTGCAGTTAAAAAAATTAGTCGCAGTTAATTGCGATTTTAATCACACAGCTAAAACCTCAAAATTATATGCAGAAAAACTCAGTTATGGAAAATGATGCAGGTACTTTGAATGGTTAAGGGATGGGGTGTGTGTATAGGGGATGGGAATTTGTTAAGGGATTGGGGGGCTGCGGGTGTATGTGTGGGGTTTTGTGCCTGAGAAAGGATTCCCACATACTGTGGCAGGATGTGGGATAGTGTGGGTCAGAAGTGAGGGGCAGCAGCAGGGCTGGGAGTCTGTGGCTTGGGAGTGAGAGGCAAACACACACATATACACGTGCACACACATCGCCCAGCAGGTAAGTGGGGATGGAGGGGGAGAAGGGCCTTGAGGGTTGGAAGAGGAGGGAGAAAATCAAGGCCCCAGTGTTGAGGTAGTCAGTGTGGCAGAGGCAGGAGCTGAGGTGAATGGGGCCCTGGGACTGGGGCAGGTTGTGGGGTGGAGCTGTGGGTGGTTTATCCAGGGGCGTGGGCGGGGTCACTCCCACCACTGTGTGCACCCCCAGGGGAGGCATATGCCACCCAAATTAATGCATGGGGTGGAGGTGGCCTGCCACTGTGCTGGGGTCTGTGCCCCACTGCTGTTGCCCTGGGAGCCACAAGACACCATGTTGTGCCACCCACTGCCGAGTGGGCAGGGCATGTGGCACAGCTAGCACGAGCCTCCCAGGGCAAAGGAAGTGGGCCTAAGAGCTCCAGCCTGCAGCAGCCTGCCTCCACTCTGTGCACGAATCCGGGAGGCACATGCCCCCTATGCCTTCCCTGGGATGTGCACAGTGGTGGAAGCCCCCCCGTGACTCTGTCCCACAACCCACCCCAGCCCTGGTGGCCATTCACTCCAGCACCTGCCCCTCTTCCTCCCTCACTGTGGGGGCCTTAATTTCCCCCTTCATGCCCCCTTCACTCACCCACATCTCTTCCCCTTGACAGACTTGCTTGCTGGGTGCTGCTCTACATGCTTCTGGGCAGCGTACCTGGCCACCTACAGACTGCGTGTCTGTCTGCCAGTGTGCACAACCCCCACCCTGCCCCTCCCTCCCACTGCAGCTGCCTTGGAGGTGGTGGTGACTGTAGTGGAGCAGAGCCTGGGCACCAGCACCACAACCATTTGTGTGATTAACGCATTAAAAAAATAGCCTGAATAATGATTAAAGCGTTAATCTCATGCATTAATTGCAGTTAATCAACAGCCCTAATTAAAGGTAATATATAAATGAACTATCCAAAATTATTTGGCAAAATCATTTATAAAGCTTTTTAGAGCTTTTTTTTTTTTTTTCATTATATTTTAAGTTAATTTGTTAGAATGCAGTAACATACCAGTGGGTAAAATACAAACATACAAAAATAATAAAATGAAATGTGGGATATATATTCTAGAAACCTTGGCTTTTGTAGGGACATGCAATAAGGATAATTTAGGGAAAAGGATGTGTATTTAGAAGTGATAACGTTTACTCAAAACCACATTTAGAAGTTGTTTAACTTGATTAGATGCAACCAGTATATTTTGGTATGCTGAGTGTCTCAGTGGATTCAGTTTTATAGTGAAACTGCAGCTTTAGGACTAACACTTTAAGTACAGTTACAGTTCTACTTAACTCCAGTGCTTTGATTGCAGTTTATTTTGCTTCTTTATTGATTGGGTGATCTATTTAAGTTGGTGATAACTCCAGGATGATGATCTTTTGGACTCCATTTATAATAGCTCTGGAATGGAATCAGGCATTTGGATTAACCCATGAGTTTTCAGCTTGTGGGTTGCGACCCTCAGGGATCACAAGCAACTTGAAAGGGGGCTGCAAACTTCCCTGGGGTATGTGTAGTGGCGTGGAAGGTGGTGCGCAGCAACGGTGCAGAGTAGTAGATGGCGATGGCGGCTGCCATGTGTGAGCTCCCTGCCCACTGCAGCCGCCAGCCAGCACTCGGGGTCATAAAATTTGAGAACCCCTGGATTAACCAATATAATTACTATAACTTCCTTTCCCTTTGTCAGCCTGGTTTCTTGTTTAGTTGATTAAGAATTTTTTGTACCACATTTTTCAGGACCTGTGAGCTTTGTGATCTCATGTGAATGATGATCTGCAGCTATGCTTCCTTTTGGTGGACATCCTATGAACGTGGCATTTATTGTCATGATTATTTATACTACCTACTAAGTTTCTTGTACTTAGAAAGGGAACTATTTAAGGCATTAAAATAAAGGCTGACTTCAATAATATAGAGCAAGATTTTAAAGGTGTCTGGTGTTCCTTGGATTTGAAGTTTAGTGATAAAGATTACTGGAATACCCTGTTATTATGGATATAGTCTGCAAATTCTAAAAAACAGATACATTTAAACAAATATTTTATGTTCAGGAGAAACTGGAGGTGGATTAATTGCTAATGATATGTTAAACCCATGATCCTGCAGTGAGGCTGTGTGTAGGTGGAACCAGTGCATGTCCATAGAATGTTATTAAAACAAATGAAACCCTTATGTGCCATAATTGGGAACCTACCTAATTCACATGGGCAGAACTTGGGCCCAGGGAGCCATTTTGTTGGTGTGTTGGTGGAGCATTATAGCCCCCCCCCCCCAACCCTCTGATTGGCTGAGTTGGCCCTAGTGTCCCCTGCACCCTCGGTTGCTGCTGATCGGCTGTAAGGGCTGTCCATCATGCAGCCCCACCCCTCACTGCCAGTTGATGGAGAGGGGTGGGGCCACATGAGGCAGCCCTTGCAGCCAGTCAGTAACAGGAGACAGGAGCGGCACCCATCTTGCCCACCACCCTTTGACTGGGCAGCCCTCCCTTTACCTCTTCCCAGGCTCATCAGGCTGCTGCAGGTGTGAAGGACTGCTGGCACCCTCTGAGGAGGCAGCATTTTCTTTTCTGTAAGTTTTTTTTTCCCCATTGGGTTTTGTGGGCATTGCCTAATATTCATAGGCAGTGCCAGATTTCATGGAATCTGTGACATCACAAATTTGGTAGGTCCCTAGTTGTTGGTTGTTTCCCTTCTGTCAAAATAGAACAGATGTATGTTAATGCCTTCTTTCAAAGTCTTTTAACAGTTGTCACAATATATTATAAACATCACGAATATTGTGTGAGTCATTCTCTATAATCATAAAGCTTTAGCTTTTCCCAGCTCTTAAAGAACTGGACAATGGCTTTGCTATAAAAACTTTGTGCTCAGAGGAACAATATTTGAATCCAAGATAATCATGAAGGGCTGGAAGGGTCAGGTCAGTATTGCTAGAGAGTGCAGTTACAAGTGGACAACATGTCTCAGCCCCAGTGCTTGGAGGGTGCATGATTAAGGGGAGAGGTGGGCACGCTGGAAGGGAGGGACAGACTACAACTAGATCTAGATAGGTTACAGGGGTGGGCAGGTGAGAATAGGGTGGGATTTAATACTGACAAGTGCAAGATGTTGCACCTGGGGAGAAAGAACCAGCAGCATACCTACAGGCTGGGGAGCTCCCTTCTCGTCAGCACAGAGGCAGAAAAGGATCTTGGAGTCATTATTGATTCCAAGATGAACATGGGCTGCCAATGTGGGAATGTGGTCAGCAAGGCCAACCACATCTTGTCATGCATCCACAGATGCATCACAAGCAGGTCCAAGGAGGTGATCCTCCCCTTCTATGTGACACTGGTCAGGCTGAAGTTGGAGTACTGTATCCAGTTCTGGGCACCGCACTTCAGGAGGGATGTGGACAGAATTGAGAGGGTCCAGAGGAGGACCACTGGCATGTTCAGGGGGCAGCAGAGCAGGCCCTACGAGGAGAGGCTACGGGACCTGAACCTGTTCAGCCTCCACAAGAGAAGGTTGAGAGAGGATCTGGTGGCTGTCTATAAACTTGCCGGGGGGACCAGCGGGGAATGAGAGAGGCCCAGTTCCCCCAAGCGCTACCCGGAATAACTAAGAATAACAGCCACAAGTTGATTGAGAGTAGGTTTAGGCTAGACATCACGAGGCACTACTTCACAGTCAGGGCAGCTAGGATCTGGAACCAACTTCCAAGAGAAGTGGTGCTCACTCCTACCTTGGGGGTCTTCAGAAGGAGGCTAGATAATCACCTAGCTGGGGTCACTTGATCCCAGCACTCATTCCTGCCCATGGCAGGGGGTCGGACTTGATGATCTGTTCAGGTCCCTTCTGACCTTAACAACTATGAAAACTACATCAAGCAGTAAGAAAAGGCCGCGGCTAGGTAAGATGATACATATGTAGATTTTGTTATTTTTAATCTACTTTTCTCTGGTTGGAGTGTTCCCTTGGAATAAATACACCATGCTTTTTAGAATAGCTGTTTTCAGTTGATGTTTTTGTTTTTTCCCACCAGCTAGAAATAATGTTTCTCAAAGAAGATCACATACCAGGAATTAAATCCACCTGCCTTATTGGAGCCAAATGCCTCTGGATTGTGGGGAACCAGTCTAAAATTGTGGTAGATAGCAGACTGAGAAAAGTGCAGAAATAGGCCTGTCACTTGTAAGAAATGTTTCCTCTGAGACTTACTAAATTTGTCCTTTGCAAAGGCTCTTACTAAAGAACAGGAACATTTAAATAAGTGGTAAAACAGAAGTATCATCTCCCAGTTAATTATTTACAACATAATGATGACACAAAGACTATGCACCTTGTTAACATCATATGGAATTCTGGATTCCTTCAATTTACAGAAACTTTTACAAGTTACAAAACAAGCACATTTAGGCTAGGGTTGGGAGGGTGGATAATTTAGACATTCTTCATGAAGAATTTTCTAAATAAGATATTTCATGTTTTCTTTCTTGGGTGGTGAATTATATGTGAGGAAACAGGCTCCCCATGAGTCCGGAAATTTGGCAGGGGGAGGGGCCAGAGCAGTGGCAACATTAATTGCTGTAGTTCTCGGAGCCACAGCAATTAAAGCTGCCATTGTTCCCTCCCTTCCCCCCTTTGTAGCCAAATTTCTGGACCCATGGGGGAACTCTGCTCCCTACCCTCAGGCTGGTGTGCAGGGTTGACCCATGGCTAGACGCAGTGTACGAAGTCTGATCGGCATACAGCTCTGAAGCCAACTGTCTCTGGAGCCATGTGCTGGGTTGGACCCAACGTGCTGAGTCTGGGACTATGTGCTGGCTCCAGGACTGTATGCTAGGTCACATGCAGCTCCAGCCCCAGTGCTGGTGCAGCTGGATTGGGTCCCGCTGTGCAGCTCCAGCCCCAGTAGAGGCCGGACTAGATTGCACCACATTAGTTTTACAGATTCTCAAAATTCTTTTGTCCAACAACTCTGTAATGTTTCAGATACAAACATGTACATTTCTGAAGCATGGAGCATTCAAAGATGGACTCTGGTCGGCCTTTCTGGAGATCTCACCCGCTTTGAATGTGTAGTCATTGGCTTGTATATTCAGGTCTTAATACTTTGCTTTCAAAGGTGCAGAGAAAATACTTAATTTTTCATATGTGTTTTTTTTAACATGCTATTTAATTTGCTAATCATTACTGTTGCTCCAAGCTTGAATGCACTGGGATTATTCAGACCAGAAATTATTACTTTGTATATTGTATTGTATCTTACTTTGCAATGTTGGCAACCTTGGGATCCCAGTAGAAAGACTACCAATTCAAAAGCCATTTTAATGGATGATATTTATTTCCCCTACACCAGATCATAAACTTATACATGGATTTATAACCTTGTCTTTAGTCTCATAATAAGGTCTATAACCCAACACCAGTGCAGAAAATGTAATTTTACAATGATACATGTGGGGCCATGTTCGCATATTGCTACTGAAGATAGCAATGTTCATACTTAACAAAACATATTCTTTGTGTCATCAGAGAAAATGCGGACGGGGTCCCTAACTTGGATCTTTAACTCTAAGTTGAATCCATCAATTTGAAATCTAGTCATTTTAAAAGAAGAGTTTCAGCTGTATTGATGCCAGACCTGCCCCAGCAGGGTGTGGTTTTTGCACCCTTTTCAAAAAGTGCTTTTCTCTCACTTGCTGCTGTGTGAAGCTGAGAGGGAACAGAGTAACTATCCAAAAAGTGCTGTCAAAGACATAAAAAGAAATGATGAGAAAACAAGAAATATTTCTTCTCTAATCTCTTGGTTAATGCCTAAAATTGAAATGAATGAAATCAGTAGAAGAGAAAACTTTCAGACAACTGTGACTTATTTTAAAGATAATAGTGCCCCTTGAACATAGAAATGGCAATATATAGTTACCATATTTAGCAGTGGATAACCTTACTAGTTGAGCCAGGGACCAGCATGAATATTTTTTGGTTTGCCTGTACTCACAGACCTTGTAAACTGTATCAATCTTGTTTACATCATATTTATCCTATTCACAAGAGAGTTTTGAGTTTATATTTACTAAAATTTCCAAGGTCTGGTATGACAGAAGTATTTAAGCAATTCAAATGAGAGAAAGGTTTCCAGCTTGCATAAAAAGCACTAAAAAGTATTGCAAAGGAGAGAGAATGACTATCTAGTTATGTGCTTCTATTAAGTTCTTATCACTTTGATGTCTCTAAATAACTTTTCAGTATGGAGCGTTAGTTTTACTAACTTAGTTACTGGAATTTATACTTCTCATTTCTCTCAGCTCTTCACAGAGAGGATTATATATAAAATGTGTGGACACATTTAAGATTCTGCCTGAAAAATCTGCACAGAAAAGCACATTAGACTGTAATTTACCTTGAGCACAGAGGGATAAACCACTCACTTAGATCAGCATCTGAGAGGTAGAGGGTCACACACTGAGTGGACTGCTGGCCACCAGGCTCCTTGTTGCATGGGCAGCCCACCCTTAACCTTACATGCATCACGTGGGCAGGCCAGGCATCTGCTCCCTGACCCGCACTGCACACAGTCCTGGCTCCTGCCTGTGTGTGTGCCATGCAGGCAGGGCAGACTGCCCAGCCCCACCCTCTACTGCTGTACCATGCAGCCTCATTCCCCTCCATGTGGTCCCACTCACTACACCACACCCAGGGACAGGGGCAAGGAAGGAGAGGAGCCCGGAGACCCCATATACTACAGTAGCAGGCACAATGAAGGGACCAGCAACCAGGTGGGAGCCAGCAGGCCACATGTTAACTCCTCACAGACTGCGTGCACCTGCAGGATGCCAGTTGGACGGCCCTGATGTAAATTAAAAACTTTGACCCTGAAGGCAGTAAATATTTAAAGTCTTGGAGTAAACTTATCTCTAACTCCAGTTAAGTTAATGGACTTGCACAATGCTTTTGTGAGACCGGTGATGCTAAACCCTCTCCTTTTCTTTGTAGAATACTTCTGACCAGCATTCTTCCTTTCCAGATCATGCCCTAGCTGCTGACCTTGTGGATTACAGAAAGTCTCCCACAGGCTCCAGGACCCCTAATTATTCTTTCACACTTTCCCAAATTATTTTCACAATTTCCAAGGAACCCCATGAATGTATCTAATTGTCCCAGCTCTCCTGAAAGAGGAACCTGTCCTTTGGTAAAGCCATCCTAGCTACATTCACATCCTGGTCTGCCCTAGTCATCTTTTATGACTATAATAAATCCTTTTATTTTTTAATTTCTCAGGGCCCTGTCTGTGAATTGTCATTAATAGGCTTCTTCTTCTTGGTGGTAGTGTGATGTTAAGTATATAAAGCACCTAAATAAAAATACCTCAGTGATAGCAGGGGCTTATGTGAGTAAATATAATTATCTCTATTTTAGAGCTGGTTGTTAAAGGTAGGAATCAAAATAATAGAAAATGGGGTTGGAAGGGACCTTAAGAAGTCATTTAGTACATCTTTCTGTTCCAAGGCTGTGTCATCTCTGTCTAAACCAGTGATTCTCAACCAGAGCGCTGCAGCACACTGTGACGCCTTGAGATCCTTTCAGGGGTGCTACACAATTTTAGCAGTTTAGGTGTACATACATGATTCACAAGGTAAACCCAGAATTTTCACTTAGAAATCCACAGTGTTAAAATATTCTAATCTTTTGTGATCTTTTTGAGTTCTTTGCAATGAAAGAATTGTTCTATTTTTTTTTTTAGTCAGTCAAAAATTAGTAAAAACTAAGAGCTGACATTTTCCGCAGGGTGCCTTAAGCCTAAAAAGGTTGAGAACCACTGGTGTAAACCATTTCTGACAGATATTTGTCTGATCTGCTCTTAAAAACCTCTAATACTGGAGATTCCACAACTAGTGCTTAGCTATCTGTATAGTGAGAACCAAATGTTTAACCTAAATGTTCCTTGTTGCAATTTAAACCCATTATTTCATGTCCTATCCCCAGTGGCTGTGGAAAACAGTTTATAACCTTTCTCTTTACAGTAAACCATGACACATTTGAATATTTATCACATCTTCCCTCACTTTCATTGTCACTAGTATGCAACTCATCTGGCTCTGTAGAACCGTATTTACTTGAATCCAAGATGAGATCTTTCCACCTCATTTAAAATAGGGTAAAAGCCCCATATCTTGGATTTGAATACAGGTGGCAGGGTGGGCAGATGGCTGCTTTGGCCCCCAATTCCAGCCCTGACTCAGCCAGAGTCAGTCACAGCCACCTCCTGCTGTCTCTGTACTGTGCTGCCCTTTCCTTTCATCCCCTCTCCTTCCTTCTCCAGCTACCCGCCTCTCTCCCCACTCTGCCCCCCCCACCCCAAGCCCTGGCCCTGCATGGCTACTGTGTGTCCGTGCTGGGGTAATGGTGCTGGAGCCGGAGGGTAAGTGGTGGTGCCAGCAAGCATGGGTTACAAGCACAGGAACAGACAACAGGTCAGAAGCAGGTGCCAGGAGGTGCAGGCACCATGGCGGGGGGACAGATATTGGGATGTGTGGGCACTGGCCAGGGGCAGGCAACAGGGAGGGCAAGTAATGTGGGGAGCATGGGGGAAGAGGCAGGCCACTTGACTCCCCTGCCACTGTTTGCCCATGGGAGGAGAAAATTTAAGACAACCCTAGAAGAATAAGATTCTAGAAATAGAATATTCTAACAAATTTATAAATTTTCTATGTCTGGTATCTACTTATTGGGGCAGGGTCATCTTAAATTCATACTCATCTTGGGTTTGGGTGAATACAATATATGCATCAGTTATTCTTAATAAACTGAAGAATTTTATTAGAGAAACATAAATTAGTCAAACTTCTCTTCGCCAAGACAAAAAAGGATTTTTTTTCTGAGCTAAATTTTTTGCACTTTACAATGTGCCAAAAATTAGGAAAATCTTTGCTAAGCGACCAAATGAAATCATCCTTTTTTATGTGAAGTAAACACCCCAACCACTTTTTATTCTCTATCTAAAAAAAGGGGCAGAATTTTCTTGAAGTTTTCTACATTAGACAAAGGGAATTGATATGGATAAAGTAAGGTGGGAATCAAAATCGGGTTTATAATAGAAACCGACTTTTATTTTTAAAGTAGGCTGTCACATAATTTAAAACATTGATCATGATTAGTTGCATGATTAAAAAATTAGTCGCAATTGCGATTTTAATCACACAGCTAAAAACAAAACTGTGCAGAAAGACTCAAAATTATGTAAAATTATGCAGGTACTCTGCATGGTTGGGGGTGGGTATAGCAGGTGTTTGTGGGGAGTGTGTGAGGGGCAGTGGGGCTGTGTGTGGGGTTTTGAGCCCGAGGAGGGGAGGTCCCTGCATGCCCTGGCAGGATGTGGTGTACTGTGGGTCAGGAGTGAAGGGCAGCAGCAGGGCTGGGGGCCTGTGGCTTGACAGTGCCAAGCAGGTAATTCTAGGGAGGGGGTGGGGAAGAGAAGGAAGGGTTGGGAAGGAGCAGATTGAGGTCCCCGCAGTGAGGGAGGGAGAGAGAGAGGCAGGAGTGAATGGGGCCCCAGGACCAGAATGGGTCATGGCTTGTCATGGGGCACAGGGGAGGGGCACGGCTCCCTGCCTCTGCACGGACCTCCGGGGCAGGCATGGGGGGCACATGCCCCCTAGATATCTGCATGGGGTGGAGGTGGGCTGCCCTGCTGCCTTTGCCCTGGGAGCCGTGCACTGGCCATGCTGCGTGTTCCCTGCTCACCTGGTAGTAGGAGGCACAAAGTGGCGTTGCACGGTTCCCAGGGCAAAGGCAGCAAGGTGCAGAGCCCTAGCCTGCAGTGGGCAGCCCACCCTTGCCCCACACACAAATCTGGGGTGTGCAAAATGACAAGGAGCCACGCCCCTGGACAAGCTGCTTGCAGCTCCATCTCACAACCCACCCCAGCACTTGCCCCTGCCCCACTCCCTCACCATGGGGGACCACGATCTGCCCTCCCCTGCCTGTTCCCTCTCTCCCCCTACCCCCACAAACTTACCAGTGCAGCGCTGCTCTACATTCGGCATGCAGGCTGCTTCTGCTTGTCTGTGTCTGTCTGTGTGTCCCCCCACTCCTGCTGCAGCCACTCGGAGCCTATGCCTGGGCTGCCCTACAGTCCTGTCTGCTGCCACCACTGCCCCACTGGGTGGCCCAAAGGCAGCAGAGTGGAGGCAAAAGATGGCCTATAAAATCACATGCATGTTTAATGCATTAAAAAAAATAATGCAAGAACCAATTAACACGTTAATCATGCACATTAACTGTGTTTAATTGACAGCCCTATTTTAAACTAATTTATTTCAGTAATGTATGGATTTTTGTTTTTCCTAAAAAATTGCTAGCAGAACTCTTTTTTGGCAAATGTACTGGATTTACATTTATAGTTTAGTTTTGTATACTCATTGAAGGATCTTTTCTTCACTAAAGATGCCCATAAGCTTGTTTGGAGCCATCGTATAGCCCCCTTTTGTTATTTTACCTCTCCTTGGGAAAAGTGAGATTTGTTTGGGGTATGTGTACTCCTTCCAAAACCTCTCCCACGTCTCCCAAAATTTCAAAGCGATGCAAAGGGATTTAGCTCTAGAACTTCAGATGATGTTAATTGGATTTTATGGCTAAAACCCATGCAGTTCTTCTGAAATTATCATGGTTCCATGTATGTTTTATCTATAAATATATGCATACGTATGCAGATACAGACACTGTATAGACTCATTAGCCACAATAGTTATAGTCTATATTTGCTTGGGCATGAATAATTTTTTAATTATGGTAAGTTCAATTTTAAGTATATTGAGTGAATACTAAAAGTGTGCTATTCTTGCCAGAGGGTTCGATTTATTTATTTTTTTTAAATGCCTGAACCATTTGCATAGGAGTCTTCTGTACTTAACTCAGGAGGGGGAAAAGCTTTTCTGATTCATTAATTCCCTTTTTCCTTTGCAAATAAGTTGGTCCTTCCACATGAAGTACCCAGGGGAGTGTAAAATATACAAAGAGGAGGGTGGAAGACCAATAAAATGATGTCTGGCCTGGTGTAAAGAAGAAATACTTGTTTTCTGCAGAAAAGAAGTAGTGCAGAAGAAAAAGGGACAGCACTAAACTTACCACATGTATTTGCATGATATGCAGGTTTCATGTAATTATTTTTTTTTCTTGCTCAATAAGTGAGTTGTTACCATGGTAGCGCTCATTTTGCACAATTTCTATTTTTAAATAAATTAAGAACATTTTTTAGAGATGGAGAAACAAATCTTTAATGCACCAACATTCATGCTGTTGATTTTTATAGCAAAAAAGTGTCTTAGAACTTTAATTACCAAGATTTAAATGATTCTGAAATGCAAAAATATGTACATTTTAGCTTCAGTATGCTTTCCACATAAAAGTGACCAGAGTTTGATTAGATTGTTTGCTTTTGCAGGATTGGGGCATGTGAGACGCATGCTGTCCTTATCCTAGTTTAGTTTTGATCACTAATCATACTGCCACGAGAGAGTTTTGCACTGGCACCTGCCAGTTGAATGTTACTTCTAAGTGATAAAATCAAACTGAGGAATATTGTTCATGCCTTTTTAAAGTTGTTCAGACTGCCAGTGCCCCAGGGAACTAGTCTACAGATCCTTCTTTAGATAACCAAGTCACGACATTGATGACTGTGCTGCTGTTTTATCTCAAATATAACCTTTTCTGTGAAAATAATTGCATAAAAAGCACCTGTAAATCTTAAGAATACTGCATCTGTTTTCTTCAGGTTTTGGGGTTTCAATCTCGGAATTATTCAGGCAGCAGTTTTATCCCTTTACTGGTTGTTCTGTCAATGGACAAATATTAGACCAATATTTTTGGTACCCTTGACTATTATCATTTTATTGACTATGATAGATTTTGGCTGGGATGGATGACTTAACATTTGAGGGTTTTGTTTTCTTCTGTCAGAGATTCTGAAACAATGTATGAGAATTGTTCATCCCTTATACAGGAGACCCTTGCCATTCGGGGGGGATACGTTCTTGTGTCCAGTGCGAATGGTGAAATCCACAGTGCTCCTGGCGGCTGGGAGGGGCAGGAGTGTGGCGGTGGCAAGCACGGAGCTCCTGAGGAGCTCTTTAAGTGTATTTAAGATGCAGGTTCGGTATTCGCAAATATTTGAAACTGTGAATGCCAAACCCGTGAATAGCGAGGGTTTTCTGTATTCTGCATGTATCAGTCATAGAATGTGGAGTCAGAAGGAATTTTTCCTCTAGGTCAGATTGCCGTGGATGTGGGGGAGAGGTTACTTTTCTCTGTAGGGTGGGACATGGTCCTAATCCTAGGATCTTTTGAGCATATATTAATCAACTGTTATTGCAGTGGCAAGGCATTAGCAGTGCCCTTTTCTCCCCTGCTTTTACTTATAGTATGTTATAGGGTATTCTTAGTGTTATTAGTATTGGACTTTATAATTACATGTGAGGGTTTGAAGTGGCAATTTTGGGCATTCCTTAGGTTAATAATAGTTTTCTGTTGAATGCTATGGAATAGATTAGATGGTCCGGGGGTCTATTCCAGTCGTCTCTTCCTATAATAAGACGTTTGGGATATGGTGGTGTTAGCTTGCAGTGACATACAGTTTTGCATCCTTCTTATTAGATTCTGATGATGTCTTTGCCAACTGTCAGGCAGTGAAAAAGGCAAATGAGGGAAGGATCTAGAAAATCCAGAAGTAAGTTCTATCCCCATCTACTGATGAGACTACTGACCTTTTACTACTGAAATTCCCTTTGTATTTATGAATCCCCTGTTGCTCCAGGTATTTCACATAGAGCTTTGAGCCAGAGATACTTTATTTTTACTTTGCGTTTGATGAATTAATTGTGTGACCAGTTCTCTGTGATGTGCACCTTGGCAGATTTAAGGCACCAGAGGCACCAATCAGTTTGTCACTGTAATGTGATCTAGCCCATCCTTGGAGGCTGAGCAAGTGACTTTTCTCTCTTGGACCCCATAGTGTCTTTGTGTGACACTTCACCCCACGTCTGGAATTCTGTCTTGACCCATTTCTCACATTTTACTGCATTTTTTATGAGCACCTCCTGTCTGAATATTGATGTCAGCTATATGCAGATAACCAAATTGTTCATGTTCCTGTCACAGTTTGAGTTCTTCTTTTATCCTTTGGGTGGTTCACCCGTCAGCTCCTGATTATGTCAGGTTTTCCGCTTAAATTAGGTATAATTCAGACCAATTGCTGTAGTAGTTGGTAAGCTCTTGGGCAGAATCTCTCACTTTCCTTTTTCTCTGTACTCTTGCTCTATGTTTTCTGGTATTGCTAGCATCTTTGATATTTACTTTATTCTTAATCCTGGCTTTACCCCCGCATCCTCCACTTCCCTTATGTCTAAGTCAAAAAAAATTATACTCTGTGAGCAAGTCTGAGACAAGGACAGCAAAATCCGTCTGGTTGTCCCCTGCTGTCCTCAGCTTGAACACCCTGGACACATAATTAATGACTTCCAACCCCTCTTAGAAAATGACAACTGTCTCAAGGTAGCCATGGGAGTACAAACCCGTCTTGGCTTACAGACAGCCTCCCAACCTCAGTGGCATCTCCCAAGTAAGACCTCCTAACTCTTAAACTTACCAAGGCAGCAAGCCTTGCAACAGACACAGATACCAGCTGTGCCCCCTCATCAGTACAGACCATGTCGTCACAGGGCCAAATAATATGGGTTACAACATCCAAGGTTCATTCACCTGCACCTCTGTAAACATCATGTACTTCATTGCCTGCTTACAGCGCCCCTCTGCTGTCTACATTGTACAGACAGAGCAGTCCCTGCATGAAAGAATGAATGAACACTGATCTGATATCAGTTTCCAAAAGACATGCAAGTCTATGGCAGAACATTTTAACCTTCCTGGCCATTGCTGACCTCAGGGTAGCTGTTCTTATGTAACAAAGCTTTAAAACTCAAGCTTGAACTCAAAATTGCAGAATAAAAAATTATCCACAGATTGGATTGAGTTCAATATGGTCTAAATAGGGATTATGAATTCTTATTCTGTTACATGGATTAGCTTTTGTGATGCTTTGTCCATATGGCTGCTTGCAGACATTTAAAAAAACCCGCATACCTCACTGGAAGAAGCATTGTGTTACTTTGACCTGACTCTGCAGCATCTGTATAGATCAGGTGCTTCAGCAGGGCTTTTGGCACTTTTTGCTAAAGCTGGTTCAATCAGCTACTAGAGAAAAGCGCCAAGAAAGCCCCACTAAGGCACCTGACCTGTACAGATGCTGCAGAGCCAGGTCCAGCTGAGGCGCTGCCTGTTCTAGGCATGTGCTAGGCTTGGTGCGTGAATGTGCCAAATTTAAAATAAAGCATTGCTTCTTTTGGGGTTTTTTTTTTTTAACATCTGCAAGCAGGCTATGTGTTTATTTCTTGTTTGCCTCTCCCAGCACACCTCCCCTTCCCTCCCCTCTCTATTCTCTCTCCCTTCCCTGTTTTTGTATTCAGATTACTGTCTTTGTATGATACACTGCCCTGTGCATGTCTTTTCACAGCATCTGATGAAGTGAGCTTGGGCTTATGAAAGTGTATGCATTTCTGATACAGTTAGTCTATAAGGTACGTCTCTAGCCTGCCCTCTGTCAAAAAATATGCAGACTGTATCACTTCCAGTTGGTTGCCTTTGATTCTTCACCTGATCTTTACTTGAACATTTACTGAAGTTTTTATTTCCTTTTGATTTGCAGTTATCCCGTCTTTTAAATACCATAAACCCTGGCACTTGGACTTAAATTTGACCAAAATGTCCGATTTTATCACTTATATCTAGTGGCAACAATACTCTCTTCTACTTGGAGATCTTCACTGATTCTACAAAAATCTGTGCAAAATCTTCCTCTTGTTCTTTGCATGATGTACAAAATTATGATGTTCAGTGGGAACAGGATGAAGCGTATTTGATCCATAAAATGAAATGAGTGTCTTGAGTGCCTTATTTTCTTTGTACAAGCCATTGCTTTTGCTGCTCAACACAGTACTTTCTGAAATGTAGGCCTTTCATGGTGTCTCCAGTTGGGCAACCAAATACTGAGTCCTAAAATCAGTCACCGTGGTCAATCATGATGGGTTTTGGAATTCTCAAAAATCTGGTATGTCTTACTGAGTGCATTGAAGGATCAAAGACTTAGTGGCATGAGAATTGAGAGAATGCTGTCAGACCTGATGGAAATCAATAATGGGATCAAACAAGGGGACACATTGCCATGGTTGATTTTCAAAGTATAACTAAAGAAAAGGATGGAAAATTGTTTACTACCTATATGGTTTGACTGGTCATGCCAATGAATATCTCTTGCGGCTTAATAAAGGCCAAATTCCATATTCTTATTCATACTTGGTTATAATGGAACGTTGCACTGTGAGTGAGAATCATTAGTTTTGTGTTATGTCCAGGGCATGAGTGTTACATTACCTCTATAGCAGTTGCACAGATAGATTGACTCCCTTAATCACAGTTCCTCCTGATTTTCCCATTGCATTAGTCAGGGAGTTAACTCCAGTCAAGCTGCACTCAGTACAGAATATCTGTACTAATTTATCAGCATAGCTGTTAGGGTTGTGTGAGATTTCACCGGCTGTTTGTTTCGATGCAGTTTTACCTCATTTTGAGCTCAAAACAGTGAAATCAAAATGAAGTGAAAGGCTTTGAAACAGCCTCAAAACAAAATGAGGGCAGTCAAAATGTTTTGAAACGTTTGAGTTTCGAAGATGGGCTTCCTTGCAGCTAAAGAGAAATTAAGGGGGGGGGGAGGACTGCTCTGATATTGACACGGTTAGCTGGCCAGTGACTGTGATCCATCCCTGAGGTCCCTTCCAATGCCAGTGCTCTGGGGGAGGGATAGAAAAACAGTGTAAAAAGTATTGTTTGAACTGAGCTTTCTCTGTGCCTTCCCACTTACAAGCGACACAACTTTTGCTCTGAACAATTTGTGGTGCAGTTTCCCAGAAACCTCTGCACCTATCTCCTTGAAACTTAGCAGGCTTCATGGCCCCAGCAGGGGCTACCATGCTTGTGGTTTTAACCCTGCTGTGCCTTAACATACACATGTGAAACGAGTTTTTCTTTCAAGACTTTGAGGTGCAGTTTCCCAGAAGCCCCTGTCTCCTTGAAACTTGGGAGGCTTCATGGCCTCAGAAGAGGCTACTATCCCTGCAAGTTTCCTCTGAATCAAGCAAGAAATGACAAAGATAAAGCAGTTTTGTGCTTCCCCATTATAGCCTATGGGCAAAATGTCAAAACAGCATCAAAATAGTGAAACAGTTTTGATTAAACGAAACAGAACAGTGCTTTCAAAATTAAATGAAACCCTAAACAAAACACTGTCCCATTGACACAGTGAAATGGAAGTCCAAATGAAACAGTGCTGTTTCGCACAGCCCTGATATCTGTAGTACTGGATGTATTGGAAAGGTGAGTTCAAAGCTCTGCCTGCTTTAGTCCTCTTGTGAAAGATTGAGATATAGTAACTTTGAAGAGCTTGCTATTCCCTACCAAAAAAGAAAAGAAAAAATTAAGGGTCACAATTTCCCCCCTTAATCCCATACGGCAACATATGCAAAAGGTCACAATCTGGCCCACCATGAAGAGAGCTCTTTGTGTGAGTGAATTTTTGGGAACATGGATCTAAATGTCCAGATTTGTCAGTGGAACTTTCAGACAAGAATGAGTTACTTCTCTGAAGCTTTGTGGCAGGAAAATTTTCTTCTACTTCCTTTTTTCTAGGTTCTGTTTACTTTAACAACATATACCAAAATTAATTCTAATCACGGTTTTTCTTTAGAGAAGCAGTTCAAATCTGGGGAAATCCATTATCATCATGTTTGTTGAAGTAAAATTCGGTATGACCAATTGCAAGTGAAAGCATGTATATACAGCTCTTTTGTGAGATTTTTTTTTTAATTTGTTAGTATCTGTTTCCTTTCTAAGTCATAATATTATGTGTATTTATTGATGAACACCTTCCATGGGTTAATATCACCTTTTAAAGTGACGTTTTACCATAAAATGTAATGTATTTGAATGTGCATGTGTGCAGGCAAAAGAAATACAGGGTCAAATTCTGTCTTTTGTACTGCTTCTCCAGAATAGTTTGGATTGCTTAGATTCATAGAAGTTAGGGCCTAGAAGGAACCTCATGAGATCATCAGGTCCATCCCCCTGGTCTAAGGCAGGAAAGGCTGCTCAGGTCAGATGACTCCAGTGATGTGTGCATCCAGTCATCTTTTGAAGATCTCAGGGAAGTTGACTATACCATCTCTGGGGGGACCCTTGTTCCAGACTGTGGACATACAACCTGTAAAGAAGTTTTTTATTATGTCTAATATGAAGCAGTCTTCTATCAATTTATGACCATTATTCCTAGTCTTCCCCTGGGATGCCTTGGTGAATAGATGTTCTAGCCCCTGATGTTCACTCCTTATATACTTAAAGGCTGCCACCAAGTCCCCCCTGAGTCTTCTCTTTTCCAGGCTGAACAGTCCCATGTTCTTCAGCCTTTCCTCGTATGTTTTGTTCTCCAGACCTCAGATCATTTGTGTGACCCTCCTTTGGACTCTTTCCAGCTTCTCTATATCCCTTTTGAAATGTGGTGCCCAGAACTGGATATGGTACTCCAGCTGTAGCCTCACCAACGCTGAGTAGAGTGGGAGGATGATATCCTTAGTCTTGCTTGTGATGCATTGGTTGATGCATGCCAGAGTGTTGTTCACTTTGCCAGATATAGCATCACACTGGTGGCTCATTCATTTGGTGGTTGACCCCCAGGTCTCTTTCAGTTGTGGGGCTAGCGTAGCACCACCAAACCTAGAAGTATGTTGTGGATTATTTCTCCCCAGATGGAGCAGTTACATTTCTCAGTGTTAAACATCATCATATTTAAATCTGCCCACTTTACAAACCTGTCCAGGTCAGCTTGTATCCTCAGCCTGTCTTCCAGTGTGATGGCACTACCTCATAACTTGGTGTCATCTGCAAACTTTGCCAGTACACTTTCCACACCCGTATCCAAATCATTGATGAAAATGTTGAAAAGCACTGGTCCGAGTACTGAGCCCTGAGGGACACCACTGGTCATCTTTCGCCACGTTAAGTTGGTTCTATCTATTAACGTTCTCTGCGTCTGATGTCAGAGCTAGTTTTCAGCCACCAGACCATTAAATTGTTGAGGCCACAATTTCTTAATTTAACCATGAGGACATCATGGGAGACCAAGTTAAAGGCCTTTTTTAAATCCAAGTATATGACATCAACGTCATCTCCGTTATCCAGGTGGTTGCTCATAGAAGGAGAGGAGGTTGGTCAAGCATGATCTGCCTGCAACAAAGCCCTGTTGGCTGTCCTTTAGAATACAGGCAGTCCTTGGACTTACGACACAATTGGTTCCCGAAAACCGCATTTTAAGTTAAAACGTAACTCGGAACTGATTTTCCCATAGGAAACAATGTTATAAATGGGGGATTGGTTCCTCACCCAAGGCCTGATACCCTATTTTCACCAAAAATAACCCAGAATTTTGTACTCAGTCAATTATAGATGAGTTAATATAGTTACATTAATGTATTTATATTGTAAATAGCAATGGTATTGATTTGGAAAGACTTCTTTGAGGTGATATTGCTGGACTTTGTGAAGGGCTCTTAGTTGGACTTTTTGAAGGGTTCTTGGCTGGAGTCTGCTCAGGAGTCTTGGCCACAGGTTTTTCTGGAGTCTTGTCTGCTTTCTTAAAGGCAGTGTCCAAGGAAGTTTGGACAGATGTTCTCCAGGGAGACAGGCGACACAGCAAACTTGTTCACTGGCATGGTGTGGTATCGGATCAAGCATTGTAAAATTGAAACTGATGACAGAAAGTTGAAATGGTGTCAATTTATAAACACTGTAAGTGCAAAACATTGCAACTCGAAACGTTTAAGTTAAAGACTACCTGTACTGCCTTGTATTAGCCTATCCCTGATGGATTCTTTTATAAATCGGAGGTTCCCAAACTTTTTCTTATTGTGTATCCCCTTCCAGACTTGCTAGCTGTCCACATAGCCCTTCCAGCATACATTTTATATTTTAACCCCTTAAATCCACTATTACACAATTTCTCCTGCATACCCCTCAAAGATTTCATAGATTTCATAGATTTCATAGACATTAGAGCTGGAAGGGACCTCGGGAGATCATCGAGTCCAGCCCCCTGCCCAAAGGGCAGGAAGTCAGCTGGGGTCATAGGATCCCAGCAAGATAAGCATCCAATTTACTCTTGAAGATGTCTTCCATACCCCCAGGGGTATGCATACCACCCTTTAGGAACCCCTGGGATAGATGTTATTTAGAAGAAACTTTGAAGATACTGTTTGCTTATGTCTTAACTGAAGCTAGAATGTGGTCAGCAGACACTTTGTTTATTGATGATTACACTACAAAGAAGCCAACCTAAATTTCAGATTTAGGGTAGTATTTGCGTGATTGATAGCAAAAACATTTTACTCATAAACTGAGCACGTTTTATTGGATTTGGAAATCTTGAGAGGTAATAAATGTAGAATCCCATGATGTGCATAAGTAGTCAGTTTTCAGACTAGACCCACATTTCAGACTCCCATTGATGTTATCTTGTGTCTAGTCTTTTGGATAAAATACCCACTTTTATATTTCAAAGGTATTTAGGACAAATCCTCCTAGGTGGTTGTTTTAATTAAAAATTCTTAATATCTTGTTTCCTTATGCCAGACTGGATCAATACCATTTCAACACTTAATTATCATAATCATCCAAACATAGACTGCAATTAACACATGCGTTTTTAAGCACGTTTTTGCTGAAGAAAGCATTGTATGTTGAACATGATTTTTCATGATTTGCATAAGGTAATTTTGTCTAAAAGCTTATTCCTTATGGGACTGTTTTTGAGAAGCAGACTCTAGTTTTATATATGCTATATATGCATGGCAAGCAGATATCTGCTGATATTATACGTAAATACAAAATGAAAAGCCAAATTGAGGCCCAGATTTTACTTAGCCTCTACTATAAAGTAAATTAAGGAAAATGTGTGGTTATGGGGAAATGAAAAGGTAGTAATTTCTCTAGAGCCAATTTGCGGTTGCAGTATTGTTGTGTTATTGTTTGAAACAGTGGAATGAAAGATATAGAAACCTTTCACAAATGTAAAAATCATGTACAGGAAGTGTTTTAATTTAGATTTAGATTTTTTTAGGGCATTTATCACTGATAGTATCTAGTGTTGTTACTATTTTGGGACAGAAGTAATAACGGATGAAGGAGCCTAAAGAATAAATGGAGAAAAACATAGGTAAAATCTGACAAATTTTAATTCTTTTATAGACCCTAGCCATTGCGGCAGTCAAAAGTTTCCCCCTCTCTATTATAGTAGCCTCTGAGGCATGTCTTGGACAAGTATCCTCTACTGTAAATGTGTTTATCCCCCATGTCTCATTCCACTCAGTATCACTTGCAAGGAGGACTGTGCACTTACTCAACAGAAAGTATTCATACCCAGAAAGACCTTTCTAATTGTAGGATTTGAGGTTATGCACGTAGTCAGTGGCTCACTATCTTCCTTAACTTTTGCCAACTCAAAATATCCTTAACTCACTTAAATGAAATCTTTGCTTTTGCACTGGACGTTGACCTGTGCCCTTCCTGGCCTGTGAAAACTATTTGAGCTTTTGGTGTCTTATGTGCAGAATTCCATCTACTGAAGAAAACAGTCTTTCCTCTACAGGCCAATGCCCTGAGGAACATTATGCAACAGCCTGCTTACAGCTAGTATCTAGTTTTCTATTTCTGTCTGAAATGATCAAAATGCACAAATGGGCCTCTGCAGCCTTTTGACTCGTCACATTTTTACTATCTGGAACTCCTTTCAGATTGATTTCAGACCTTGTTAGACGTAATACAAAAAGGTGAAGACTAGGATGGAGTTGTGAATGCTCTTCTCCTTGGTAGGGACAGTAGAAATTCTTCTGTATTCATATTCCTTTTACTGAGCACTCATGCAGTCAATTGGAAACACTTCGAACACAGCCAACCTTCTCTTCTCCTTGGAGATCTAACTGGTTCCAGGGAAGCATGTTTTTGTTTTGTTGATTCAGATCTTTACCCTAAGATTTCACATGGTGACAGTTGGCAGTGACACCTCTGCATGCCTGACTCATAAGTCATTCTAAGAATTCAGAATTTTAAACCTGCTGGGAAGGCTGCAGTTAATATTCATGAATATGAAGACAAAAAAAGGTAGTGTCCCCTAGAAGACACCATGATTTAGCACATAATCTGTATTTCTAAAGTGCCTTTCTTCAGTGGCTCTTAAAATACTTTACAGGTATTAATTGGGCTGTGAAGTGGGTCTGTGTTATCTCTGTTTATGGGTGAGTAAAGAGAAGGACAGAAATTTTGACTTGCCCAAGGACAAAAAGATTAAAATGAGAACAGCATTACAACCCATTTCCTCTGATTCAAATAGCCATTTCTAACCATTCTAAGAAATGCAAGGTTTACAGCTGAACTGAAAGAGAAAATAGGAAGACAAAGTAAGTGACCCATATGGTTTCATGAGATCACTCTTGGAGATTTATCAGTAGAAAGCTCTATGGTGAGATCAGTAAAGTGGAGATAAACCATATATGAATTACCTGAGCCTTTTAATAAAATAAAAGGAGCAAAATGAATTACTGCCACCCAAAGATATTAAGGGAATAAGAAGAGCTTTTCTAGTTTATCTAGGGAGGACGATATACTGAAGAAAAAGTCATCCCATTAATAAATTAAGACATTAAATTAATTATAATCCTAAAATGGCTGAATTACTGGACTGATTTTTTTAAAACAGTTGTTTTATTAATGAGGGGCAGGGTTGACCCATGCAAAGGGCTTATAAAGCAGCTTCCAACAACCAGAGGGAGCTAGCAACAGAAAGCAGCAAATGGAAGGTATGAGGGAGTTTATAGAATGAGTGAGGATTTTTATCATTTCTATTTTTATACTAGAGACTTAGATGCTGCAAAGAAAAAGCAGTGTGCTACTGGGACAGCACTAGAGCTGACCTGAGGAGCTGCAGAGTCAAAATGTGTGGATATAGAAGATACAGGACAAGTGCTTACCTTAGTAGGCCCCTAAAAATAGGTGTTCATGTATGGCAAGTCACTTGATAGAGCCCCCAGAAGACCCCATCTGAGGAGCAGAGGTGCAGCTGGATGTGATAGTGAAGTTGTCAGGCTGGAGATACATGAGTTCCAATCCTTAGATGCAGGTATAGCAGTGGACTTAGTGTTTCTGGACTTTAGAAAGGCCTTCAACACTGTCTCTCACCCCATTCTCATTAAAAAACTGGGAGACTGTGGCGCTGACACCTACACAGGCAAATGGGTCACTAATTGGCTGGAGGGCTGCACCCAGAGAGTGGTGGTGGATGGGTCTTATTCAACCTGGAGGGATGTGGGCAGTGGGGTCCCCCAGGGCTCAGTCCTCATGCCTGCACTGTTCAACATCTTCATCAGTGACTTGGATAAAGGAGTAAAATGCACCCTGTTCAAATTTGCAGATGACACTAAGATGTGGGGAGAAGTGGGCACACTAGAAGGGGGGAATAGGCTGCAATCAGACCTAGACAGGTTACAGGGGTGGGCGGATGAGAATAGGATGGGTTTCAACACTGACAAGTGCAAGGTGCTGCACCTGGGGAGGAAGAGCTAGCAGCATACCTAGAGGTTGGGGAACTCCCTTCTCATCAGTGCAGAGGCAGAAAAGGATCTTGGAGTCATCATTGATGCCAAAATGAACATGGGTCGAAGGTGTGGGGACTCAGTCAGGAAGGCCAACCATACCTTGTCATGCGTCCACAGATGCATTTCAAGGAGGTCCAAGGAGGTGATCCTCCCCCTCTATGCGACACTGGTTAGAATGCAGCTGGAGTACTGCGTCCAGTTCTGGACGCTGCACTTCAGGAGGGATATGGACAACATGGAGAGGGTCCAGAGGAGGGCCACTCACATGATCGGGGGCAGCAAGGCAGGCCCTATGAGGAGAAGCTAGGGGACCTGAACCTGTTCAGCCTCCACAAGAGAAGGCTGAGGGGGGATCTAGTGGCCATTTACAGACTAAACAGGGGGACCAGCAGGCATTGGGGGAGTCCCTGTTCCCCTGAGCGCTACCGGCAGTGATAAGAAATAACGGTCACAAGCTGGCAGAGGGTAGATTCAGCCTAGACATCAGGAGGCGCTACTTCACTGTCAGGCCGACTAAGATCTGGAACCAACTTCCAAGAGAAGTGGTGCAGGCTCCTACCCTGGGGGTCTTTAAGAGGAGGCTAGACGAACACCTTGCCGGGGTTGTTTGACCTCAGTACTCTTTCTTGCCATTGCAGGGGGTCAGACTTGATGATCTGCTCAAGTCCCTTCTGACCCTGCCAACTGTGAAACTATGACTCATGGAATTCAAATTGTAAGGTTGGAAGGGCCTTACTGAGTCAGCTAGACTAACTCTGCACAAATGCACCATTTGCTATTCCTATACCATTTCAGACAAATGCTTATTCAGCTTCTTCTTGAAAGCCTCCGATGAAAAAGGCACCATAGCTTCCCTAGACAGCTTGTTTCCTTGTCCTACCCTTTTTACAGTTATAAATGGGAAGCATTTTTTCTGAGATTTACTCTAAAACTGCTGTAATTTAAGCCCATTACTTCATCTCCTGCTCTCTTCAGCAAAGAAGAACATTTGTTCTCCCTCTTCTTCACACGAGCCTTTCAAATATTTGAAACCTGCTATCCTGTCCCCCTTTAATATCCTTTTCTCCAGACTAAGTGTAGATGCAGTTCTCTCGGCCATTCCTCAGACAACTTGCATTGTCCTCTTTTGCAACTTTGTCAGCTGCCTCTAGAACCTCTCCACTTTCTTCTTCAAATGCAGTGCTGTACATAACAGTGTAGCTGAAGCCTAACTAGCACCAACTAGAGTGGTACTAAACCCCTCCCCTACCTTGTCTTACAATGCTGCTGTTACTGCAGCTTCAAATTATATTAGCTTTTTTTTTTTTTTTTTTTTTTGCAGTTACATCACAGCCACAACTATATAATGACAACATCACAGTGATATCATGCTGCTGATTTATGTTGGGTCTGTGATCCGTGAAAATTCCCAGATCCTTTTCAGCAGCATTATTGCCTATGACAGAGTTTTGCAAACTGGTGGGCATGCCCCCTTGAGCACAAAAAAGTTTTGGGAGTTGGGAAGTGGTTGCAATTCAGGCACTGGGAGAAACACAGTGGAGAGGGGAAGTGGTGGTGATGTTGGTGAGGGAAATCCTCAACAGTGAGGGAAACAGTGGTAGTAACAGGAAGGGCAGCAATTGGGCAGCAGCGGTGGTGGCTGCAGTACAGGAGTACAAACCTGGCTGACTTGGTTGCCAGTGTACCATAAACCCCAAAAGTTTGGGAAACACTGGCCTTGCTAGTTATCTTCCATTCCATATTTTTGCATTTGGCTTCTCTTCCTTAGGTACAGTTACCCAGTGCCAAGTCCCCCAATTTATCAAGATAATTTTGAATTCTAATTCTCTTTTCCAAAGTGCAACCCCTTCCTGTTTTCCCCTTCATCTTCCTGCATAACTGCTCAGGAAGCTCTGTACTGTATCCAAATAATAAAAATGTTAGCAGTGGACCAAGAACAGATCCTTATGGAACCTTGTTTGAAATCTGTCATTTTAACATTGATCCATTTATAGATATTCTCAGCTTTCAGTTATGGAGCCAGTTGCCTATCCATCTAACAGTAATTCTGTCTAGCCCACATTTCTTCCCAGCTTATTTATGAGAATATAGTATGAGACTATATTAAAAACCATATTAAAGTTCAAGTATTTCTACCATATTCCTTTCATCTACTGAACTACCTAGCCTGTCAAAGAAGGAAGTAAAGTTGATTTGGCATGATTTACCCTTCACTAGGAGCCAACATGGGTTTACCTCTTCTCCAGGTATTTTCAGAATTGCTCTAGTACTTCCTAAGTATCAGAGTCAGGCTTAACCAGTCTACAAGTCCTGCTTTTTTCCCCCTTTTAAAGATGGACACTCTGTTAGTCTTTCATCAAATTTCTGGGATCTTGCCTGTTACCCATGACTTTCCAAGTATCAGTAGCAGTGAGATTTTTTTTGGTTAGCACCATGCAGTTAATCAGGTTCTGCTAACTGAAACTCATTTTAAGTTTGTCAAACTTTCCTTAACACAGTTTACTTATCAGGATTCCACACTGTTTACTTATGATCAAAGACTTTTTTTTTCATAGTTTCATAGTTTGTAGGGTTGGAAGGGACCTGAGCAGATCGAGTCCGACCCCCTGCCTTGGCAGGAAAAAGTACTGGCGTAAAACGACACCAGCAAGGTGTACATCTAGCCTCCTCTTAAATACCCTCAGGGTAGGAGCCTGCACCACTTCTCTTGGAAGTTGGTTCCAGATCCTAGCCGCCCTGACAGTCTGAATCTACCCTCTGCCAGCTCATGACCGTTATTCCTAGTCACTCCTGGTAGTGCTCGGGGAAACAGGGCCTGCTGGTCCCCTCTGGCTAGTTTGTAACAGGCCACTAGATCCCCCCTCAGCCTTCTCTTGTGGAGGCTGAACAGGTTCAGGTCCCTTAGCCTCTCCTCATAGGGCCTGCCCTGCTGTCCCCTGATCATGTGAGTGGCCCTCCTCTGGACCCTCTCCATGTTGTCCACATCCCTCTTGAAGTGCAGCGCCCACTTTGTCATTATTAATTTTATTAGCTGTCTGGTTGCTGCTTGTTTATTTATTTGTGAAGACTCGTGTATTTTTTCATGGGTTGATCTTGGGAATAATTTATTTAATTTTTCCATTGGTGTCCCTAGCACAAAAAATAGTTACGTGACAATGCAGTTTGCAGGTGACACATGGGTGAGAGTCGTCAACAATACCAAAGAAGAATATCATCCAGGAAGAACTGGATGATGTAGAAGACTTGGGTAATAGAAGTGTGATTAATTGAATTTTATAAAGTGCAAGGTGATAAACTTGGGGACCAGTGAGAAGAATTTCTGTTTAAAAGCTGGAGGGTCATCTGTTGGAAACAGAGAAGAATCTGACTGTATTAGCCATCACTCCTTGAGAGAGCTGCCATTGTGATGAATTCTTGAAAAGGCATAATGCATTCATAGAATATATAAGGTAAGATATTTCTTGTAGGAACAGAGGAGTATTAAGTTCATTGTACAAGAGGGTGATATGATGTAATCTAGAATATTATGTACAGTTCTAGTCATTGGTGCAGACGAAGAAGCATCACTTGCCAGTCAAAGGAAGTGATTTTTCTACTGTATTCAGTACTGGTGAGGCCTCACATGGAATATTATGTCCAAGTTTTGACCCCACATTTCAAGATGAGAACAAATTAAGAGGCCAGCAGATGTCTAGGAAAATGATCAGAAGTCTAGGAAACATGATATATGAGAAAAGTTTGGGAGATTATTTAGCCTGAAAAGGAGAGGACTGAGGGGTTTGATTACTATCTTCAAATATCTAAAGGGTAGTTATAAAGAGGATGGTGATAGACTATCTCTGTGGCCCCAGGGGACAGGACAGAGGAGCAAAGGTCTTAATTTGCAACAGTGGAAATACAGATAGCATATTACAAGAACTTTCTACACATGAGGGTAATTAAGCATTGGAATGACTTACCTAGAAAAACTGGAATCTCCATTCTCAGAAGTTTGAAGAAGATTAGACAAACACTTACATGGGATGGAAGTTGAATTGGATGAGTTCCTTCTAGCCCAACTTTTCTATGATTTTATTAGTGGGGATTATAGTTCTCTCTAAATATTTCAAAGGAGTGCGATCATAAAGGTCTGTTTAAAGCAGGACTGTCCAACTGGCAGTCTGCAAGGGATTAATGTGTCTCCGGCAGGCTCCCATCCAAGCTCTCTGCTTGCAGTTGCAGCAACTGGGGCTGTACAAAGCTTCAATCACTGATTCAATTCGGCAGAGATTCATCCAGATTCGGTGGCCAAATCTCCAAATCTGAATTGAATCAGGAGACCCTTTAATCTCTCCAAATCAAATTGGAGGCCTCTGAATCGATTCAGAAAGATTTGATGATTTGGACATAGACACAGCTTTAAATGTTTTTTCTACATACATTTGTGAATGCTGAGATGGTGGGGCGGATAGAGCATCCCACAGGAGCTCAGGGAGGTCCCCAGTGCACTCGGCGGCATACCCAGAAATGAACCAGAAGCACTTCCAGTCCACTTTCAGGTCTGCTGGGGAGTGCACTGCAGGGGCCCCCCACACCCCCCTGGCTCAGTGACTTGTGCTTTCTGGGTCTGGGGGGGGGGCACCCAGGGTCCCCCCACAGCCAATCACCAAGTTGGAGGTTTGGGGAGGTCCCCAGCGTGCTCAGCAGTGGGCCCAGAAGTGGATTGGAAGTAGTTCCGGTCCACTTCTGGGTTCGCCACTGATCATGCAGGGGCCCCCCGCTCTCCTATGGGATGCCCCATCTGCCCCAGCATCGCAGCATTCATGAGCTGTGCCTGGTACCTCAAGGAATGTAGAAGAAACATTTAAAGCTGTGTCTATGGCCAAATTGCTGATTCTACAAGTCAGCATTGAATCTTTGGATTCGGCTGAATCGAATCAGGGATAGTAATCCAAATCAGTTAATTGAATCACTGTCCCTGATTTGGGCTGAATCCAAATCAAATATGGCTTGCTTCGCACACCCCTAGCAGCAACCAGGATCTCAAGGCTCCTGCTCCCTCCTCAAGCTTCTGGTTCCCAGTACAGGTGGGAGGGTGCTGGGCTACATAAACTGCATGCTTAGAAAAGGGTGGAGCCAAGCTTCCTGTGCTGTGCACTGCAGGCAAGTTAGTTGCATGACTTGCGTAGCTGAAAGGGATTGGGGTGCTGCCTACATGGCCAGGAGGGGAGCTGGCCTGCATGCAGCAGAGAGAGCATGTGCAGCCCCTGGGTCTACAGTGCACGTGGTCCTCAGCTGCCCAGAAGCTGGACAGCCTTGATTTAAAATAAAGAAGAATGGTCACTAAGAATAAATGGTTATAAACTGACATGAGCAAATTTAAGGTGAAAATTAGAAGACGTCTGAACACCAGAGGAGTAAGATTCTGGAACTGATTTCCAATAGCAACTGCAGGCACAAATAACCCAACCAGTTTCAAAATGACACTTGATGAAGGGGTTTATATTGCATGGTTGTATGTGATAACAAAAACAGGGTTTAATTACTCAGGAGATCCTTTCTAGCCCTACGATCCTGTAAGAAAAGTAGGGACAAGTAGACCATGACAGATAACTCATTAATGAAAGTAGGTAACAGACTACACCCAGAATATTACCCAGCTTTAAGCTCAGTGATGATATTCAGGCCCTTGAGGTTTCATTAGCTGGTACTTGTTATTTAATTTTTTGGTACTCCGTACTACAGATCCGTGCCCCTGCCTTCTCAGTTCCTTTTTTACCTGGCTTCTGCTCTTGTGCTGCTCTCTGCTCCTCCCTCTAGCATTGTCTTGAGTTCTGCTTAAAACATCCAGTTTTATAATTTATCCCCTATGAAAGGATTGGCTCTTAATTAAATCCCAGTTTGTCTTTTGTCTGCCCTCTTCCTTGGAATAGACATTTATCTGATTTAAGCCTTGATCTTTCAAGCTCCTTCATGCCGACAGATTCCTGCACTTTTGTGGAGACCCATTGAAGCCAATAGGATTCTACACATGCACAGTACTTTGTGCATACAGCAGAGTAGGGAGGGTCAACGCTCAAAGAATAAGCTCTTTGGAGAAGGAACAGTGTTTCTTGTTTAAACTTTTGCAGGATACCACCTACATTTTTGGTGCAAAAGAAATGTTTGTTGTTTGTATTTGTTTAACACTTAGATCAGGGGTAGACAACCCCAGCATGGGTGCTGGAGCATGGCACGTGAAGGCATTTTGCTTGGCGTGTATGCCTTTAGGTGGATGGCAGGGAAGGGCCATGGCTGCACTGCCACAACGAAGTTTAGGCCCCTCGTAGCTTCACTGCCATCCATCCCTGACAGCATCTTATGAGTCGAGGTTGCATGTGTTTTTGGCACTCTGCCCAAAAACATTGTCAACCCCTGATTTAGGTTGTGATGGTATCTAAAGGACTTCACCAGTTTGGGTCTCAGAATATGGGGGCTATATAGACATAATAAAGATGTTCTCTGACACAAAGAGAGTCCAATACAATGATCTGAGTAAGCAGGTTGTTCTGGATAGATCAACTGAGTTTATATTGGAGAGAAAGGGCAGAAAGGTTATATTCTATTAATTCTAACTTTAATTCTCAGTGGGTGCAATGCATGTATCTGAATTTAACTGCACTCCTGCACCCATCTGAATGTGCACCCATCAGAAGCAAATTTGCTTCCAACACGATTAGTTCAGTCTAGGGCTGCTCCTGCCCTGTGGTACCTCCTTGCAGCAGCCAAGGGGAGTTCCAGGTTCCCCTGAGTGCCAGCCCGGGCTGGCAGGGGGCACGTGGGCTGCCCCAATCTCCACAGGGTTGGAGAGAGCTGTCCTGTCTGCCAGGCAGCTGCCTCCCACCGTCATGGAAGTCAAGATCTATCCTGATCTCCACGTGGCTGGGAGAGCTGTCCCAACTGCTGGGCAGCTGCCTGCCAGCCACATGAAAATTGGAATCCATCCCAGTTTCTTTGTGGCTGGCAGGCAGCATCCCACTGAGCTGGGTCCCCACCCCACATGGGCCCCTGCTGCCTCAACTGACCAGGAGCAATTTGCTCCCGGTCAGCATCTACACGTGCTCTGTGGTACATTAGTTTAATGTGCCAGTTTCTAGTACCTGTATATACAGATACTAGAAAATGGCACATTAGACTATTCTACTGCACAGTAATTGCTGTGCACATGTAGACACTGATTCTTTACTGCACTTTAGGTTAGTTTAATGCACAGTATAGTGTCATGCATAGACGCACCCATCAACGATGTTATGGAACAAATATATAATGACTCATAAATATCTAGCAGATAAAGGTGTTTGCTTAAAATCATAAGGAATAAATTGGATTAGGTAGGTTCAGAAGACCCTTAGTACTTACATACTTAGTGAATATAGGAATTATTTTAGATATCTGGAGTCTGAATTATATTTCTGCATCAATAAATGTGGTTATTCTTGTTATATTTGTATGTTGATTATGAACAGTCTATTCAAATTGGCTTGGTAGGAGTGCTCTTACACAAACTGAAAAGGATAATGGCAAAAATTCATTCTTTGAATTAGGTAGAAATTGCAATCATGATTGTTTGAGTCCAGTGTTATTAGCATCTACAGTTATTACTTGGCGGTGGGGGGAGGGGAGATTTAACAATACATTGAGGAAATGTGCAAATACTACTTAAATTGTGAGGCATGGCAAACACTAACAAAGGATGAAGAACTAATGCAGCCAGGGCATCTTAAAAAAACCAAACAAGGCTTAATCTGTATAAGAGCATATTCTTCTATGTAGGATAAATAATACAAAATGCAAATATTTAATAGAAGGGAAAACTTGTAAAGCAGAGAAGGTTCCTAAGGGAGCAGCCATGGTCAAATCATACGTTTGTTATGCAGCATAGATGATGAATACCTAACCTGGCAACATTAGGTTATAGCTCATGAGAGGAAGAGCGTTTCTTTGTTTGGTGTTGATGAGATTGCATTTAAAATGCCTCTTTCGGTTCAAGGAACTCTTAATGCCAGAAAGACATTGGCAAATAGTAGGGAGTTTAGAAGAGAACAGCGAAAGGACATAAATTAATTAGTTTAAACAAAGGAAAAAATATAACGCAGTTGAAATACTGTGGGATTAGGCTGTGAATGTTTATATAACTGCAGACCAGTTTAAGAAGGTTACAGTCACTTTGGAAGAGAAGCCATAGCCGTGTGCAAGACAGTATAAGCAGGAAATCTGTAAATTAGGGTGGGCATCAAACATATGGCCCGTGGGCTGGGTCATCTGGCCCACAGAATTTTGCCCTGGCTCTGGCCATGGTGGTGAGGCTTCCCCTGGTGACAGGTTATGCCCCAATGAAAACAATGCCAGGGTAGAAGCCCTGCTGCCACACCCAGAGGGCTTTAATCACAGTGTGGAGTATCCAACCACAGTTCTCAGAGAAGCTTTGGCTCCCCCCCAAAGGAAGCCCTCCTGCCTTGGCGGGAGCCCCAGCTGTGGCCACGGTGGCAGGGTTTACCCATGGTGCCACTAGAGTTGCCAGCACCCCGACTCTCACTGGGATGTGGGCTGCTGCCATGGGAACCTACAATTCTGTTCTGGTTGGCAGTGCCTCACTCTCACTGGGGTGCTGCCTGCGACTGCAAAAAAATCTGGTCACCTGCACAGTGACCAGGGCTTTTTCTATGATGCCACTGAGGCTGCCAGCACATCAGCTCTCACTGGATCATGGTATGTCCCTGTAGGAAGTTCTGTCATTGTGGCTAGAGCTCGAGCTTCTGATTGCAGTAGTGCAGGGTCATGTGCACACATACATGCACTCTGTGTCCCTACTGTGTCTGTCTCTCTTGTCCATATGTGTGCGCATGCACAGACGCATGCACAATCTGCAGGAGCTCTCGCAAACACCCATGCACACAGTCTGTCCCTGCAGGGTCATGCACACATTTATTCCCTACAGTCTCTCTTTCCCTCCCCATCTCCCCTCTCTCCAGGGTTAGGGTGCTGCCATGGAAAGCTGTCCAACCAGTGGTAGAGCTTCTGCGTGCAGTGCTGCCAAGGCTGCCGGAGCCCAGGGTGTAGTCGACAGACACCTAAAAGAGGGAATGCCAGCTGGTTGGAGTTTGACACACTTGAATTGGGGCATGAGCCCTTGAAAGAAGCGGGGGAGCCAGCTAAGGCATAACAAAATATTGTTGAATCGTATTATCCAAGGTAATCTCCTCTACAGTGAATTTGTCTGGCTTATTCAGGACCTTAGAAACAGCAATATGTAACGACACAGATCTGGCATTAAAGTTTAAAAATAAATGCTATTTGCTGGCATTACACAGTAATGTGTTTACTTAGCTTTGTTCACAGTGATAGGTCTTTTTTTATAGAATTTACAAAAACTAATCTGGTCAGTTGTTGGCTTAAATCTTCTCTTCTATCTTACTTTCTAATAGATATACATATATATTTTAAATAATATATTCCCATTACTGCTAATTTATTAAAATAGTTCTAAAAGGAAATGTGTCCTTTCTGATTTTACAAGACTCACATGCTGAATATATTCTAGTTATGCTTCTAACTGAATCATTTTGAACAGCTTTTTATGCTAGCATAATTTATGTTGGGCTCATTGAATTCAACTCCAGACTAGTTCTGCAGTCATTTTGACTGAAATGTGTTTTCTAAATGACATCTGGTTTTCAAACTGCCTTTTGTTACATAGCAGTGGTTTTAACATCTGTATGAATTTAACTACCAGCAGCAGTGGGTTTTGAACAAGTGCAGCCAGCAAAGTTAATTCTTTGCTCTTAAGAGCGGTATATGACAGTGCAGGAAAACGTTAGGATTCACAGAAGTTTTAATCTGTCTGAGAAAGAGAACATTAAAAAGGTACTTACCTAGCATGCCATGTCCTACCTGGAGCATGAACATTTTTAATATTTCAGTCACTTTGGGGTTTAGAATCACAAAACAGATGGAAGTGTGTTTGGAAGGAAGCCAATGTGAAGAGGTATAATTGCCATTCCCTTTTGGCCAACATAATTGAAAATGATAGATTCTGTAGATGGACAGTACATATGAGGTCACCTAGGACATCCGTACCAGTGCAGGATTGCTCCCTCTTATGCCTTTCTCTAGTGCTCTGACTAGTCCCCTTTAGAACATAGCTCTGAATGAGACTTTGGTCATCGCTCTTCAAAAACTTTCCAAGCTTTTCCTAATATTCAGCCTCATTTTCTCCTTCAGTTTCATCCCACTGATTCTTTTTATATTCCTACCCCCATTCTAAGTAGACTGAGTAATGTCTCATCTTTTCTAGTTTGTAGCTATGTTAGGGTATGGGTTTTTCCTGCCAGTGGTCTTCTCTTACCAAAGTCTATATATATTCGTTTGCTGGTCCAGCCTAATCATTTTTTGCTCTTCTGTGAGCTTTCTCCAGTTTGTCTTTATCCTTCTGATCAGAGACGAGGGCATTCTTAGCAGACAGCCTTTGTTTCAGGAATTCTGCGGGTCTGACAAAACCAGTCTTTGTTACCCTGTAGGGAGTGATGCAGAGCCTATCTGCTAATTCAGAATAGTCGGGGAGAAAACAATTAGTTCAAACGGACTGTATGTTTTTTATGCCTTTTTCCCCCCACAGCGTTAAACGTTTAAGTTTGGCCACTGGATCTAGCAGTAATCCAGGAGATCCATGCCTGTAAGTTGTCACCCTCATTCTTTGCCCTCGAGATTCCCTACCCTGTACCCAAACGCACATTATTCTTTTTCAGAGCTATTTCTCAGGCATTTGTGAATCAAGGAAAGTTCAGTTCATGTTGATTTTGCAGCAAAGCCGTAACACCTGTTCCTTCATTCCTCTCAGGTCAAGTATGCTTCAGAGTTCCCAACAACCCCCTCAGAAATTTCCAGTTCCTAGTAAATAACATGTTCATCTTGCTGTGGTCTTTTTTTTTTTTTTTTTTTTTTTAACTAAGACTAAGCTATTACTGTGTCCAGTTCCATTTTTCTGAATTGTCTTAGAATATTTCTTCTAACCATAATTTCTTTTGTTCAAAAGATTCTTGATAAATATTCTTTTTTAAATCACCCACACACATTTTTTCTGGCTAGTCTCACGTCTTTTTCTGCCAGATGTTTTTTTCTAAGCCTTTGTAACAATGAAATACAGCCTCTGTTGCACATACCATGAAAAAAAAAGCTGAGAGAACTGGGGGGTTTTGTTTGTTTGTTTGGGGGGGAAGGGGGCATTGCTAAGAGGCACAGTTAGATTGACGTTGCATTTATATAATTCCAAATGTGATACGAAGTTTTGATATATTTTCATTTGAAAACAGTTTACTTTCCAAGATTCACAGTGCCTGAACTTTTGTAGTAGTACTGTTTTGAGAGGCTGAACTAATAAAGTGATATTATCACCTTAAGATCTGACGGAACAAGGAAACAATACTATGAACTTCTTATTTATCTAGTAACCTGCAAATAGTCTGTACCAATTCAAGTTCATTCCACTAGTTTTTGCCTCGTTCAAAGTAGCAGTTCGAACTCCCACCACTAGGCTAGAGAAAAAGAGAAAGTGTGTGTGCGGCACCCACACGTATGAGTATGTACATTAAAACATGTGATATGTGTGTTATATAAAGAAAAACTCCATCATAAAATAATGAGGAAAATCTGCCCCATAATATCGTATAGCTTGGTATCTACATATGTGACAGAAGATAGGGATTTAGGTTTAAATTGGGCCTGGGTAGAAGAGAGAATTGGAACTTGGTCTCTCATATCCCAAGAAACTTTCCAAAACACTGGCCTTAGTCATCATGCAATTTCAGTAAAAACTGCTTCATGAATTTGCTAGTATTTTTAATTGTATTAAATCTGATTTTTTCTGTGAATAAGCATTTCCAAAAAGAATTTCCACTGTTAATAGGATGGCAGGAGAAGAATCCTGCCCTATTAACATTTGTCCAGTGTTGAACTAAAATAACTGTGTTCTTGCATGCGTGTATTTAAAGAGGTTAAAAATTTGGATTTTTTTAAAGACATTGCTTACAAAGGCTTCCTATTCTTTGGCCTTCATAGTTTCATAGTTTGTAGGGTCGGAAGGGACCTGAGCAGATCATCTAGTCTGATCCCCTGCCATGGCAGGAAAGAGTACTGGGGTCAGATGACCCCAGCAAGATGTTCATCTAACCTCCTCTTAAACACCCTCAGGGTAGGGGCCTGCACCACTTCTCTTGGAAGCTGGTTCCAGACCCTAGCCACCCTGACTGTGAAGTCGCGCCTCCTGATATCTAACCTAAACCTCCCCTCTGCCAGCTTGTGACCGTTATTCCTGGTCACTCCTGGCGGTGCTCGGGGAAACAGTGACTTCCCAATGCCTGCTGATCCCCCCGACTAGTTTATAACAGGCCACAAGATCCCCCCTCAGCCTTCTCTTTTGGAGGCTGAACAGGTTCAGGTCCCATAGCCTCTCCTCATAGGGCCTACCCTGTTGTCCCCTGATCATACAAGTGGCCCTCCTCTGGACCCTCTCCATGCTGTCGACATCCCTCTTGAAGTGCGGCGCCCAGAACTGGACGCAGTACTCCAGCTGCGGCCTGACCAGTGCCACATAGAGGGGGAGGATCACCTCCTTGGACCTGCTCGAGATGCATCTGTGGATGCATGACAAGGTGCGGTTGGCCTTCCTGACTGCCTCTCCACACTGCCAGCCCATGTTCATCTTGGAGTCAATGATGACCCCCAGATCCCTTTCCGCCTCCGTGCTGATAAGAGGGGAGTTCCCCAACCTCTAGGTATGGTGCCGGTTGTTCCTCCCGAGGTGTATCACCTTGCACTTGTCTGTGTTGAAACCCATCCTGTTCTCGTCCGCCTACCCTTGTAACCTGTCTAGGTCTGATTATAGCCTGTTGCATCCTTCCAATGTACCCATGTCCCCCCACATCTTAGTGTCATCAGCAAATTTGAACAGGGTGCTTTTTACCCCCTCATCCAAATCGCTGATGAAGATGTTGAACAGTGCGGGCCCGAGGACCGAGCCCTGCGGAACCCCACTGCCCACGTCCTTCCAGGTTGAGAAGGACCCATCCACTACCACTCTCTGAGTGCGGCCCACCAGCCAGTTGGCGACCCATTTGACTGTGTGGGTGTCGACACCACAGCCCCCCAGTTTCTTAATGAGAACAGAGTGAGAGACAGTGTCAAAAGCCTTCCGGAAGTCCAGGAAGATTATATCCACTGCTACCCCTGCGTCTAATGATCTGGTGATCTGATCGTAAAAGGCCACCAGGTTGGTCTGACAGGACCTGCCACTGATGAACCCATGTTGGTTGCCCCTAAGCATGCAGTCTCTTGCTGGCCCCTCCTGGATGTGTGCCAGCATAATTTTCTCGAACAGCTTGCCTAGGATCGAGGTGAGACTAACCAGCCTATAGTTTCCTGGGTCCTCCTTCCTGCCTTTTTTGAAGATGGGGACCACGTTGGCCCTCTTCCAGTCCTCCAGTACCTCACCGGAGCATCACAAGTGCTTGTAAAGTTGTGCCAGGGGACTTGCAATGACCTCGGCCAGTTCCTTTAGAACTCTAGGGTGGAGATCATCCGGGCCGGCTGACTTGAATATGTCCAACCCCTCCAGAAGCTCCCTAACTAAATCCTCGCTAACCCGTGGCCCAGGTGTGCCTCCCCCGGGGCTCGAGGGGGGCCCAGCAGGGAGGTGGCTGTTCTGGTCCCTACTTAGGAAGACGGGGGCAAAGAAATCATTAAACATGTTAGCTTTGCCATCTGGTGTGACGACCAAGTTACCCATGTCGTCCTGCAAGGGCCCCACATTACCCGGGACCTTCTTTTTACCCCCTATGTATTTAAAAAAAGACTTCTTATTATCCTTAATCTGGGAAGCTAGTCCCAGTTCCATCTCTGCCTTGGCCTTCCTAACTGCCCCCCTACATCCCCGAGCAACTACAGAATAGTCCTCCCTGGTGATGACCCCTTCTTTCCACTGTGTATAAGCCTCCTTTTTAGCAAGGAGACATTCCCGGATTCTTTTGGTGAGCCACAGAGGCTTGTGTGCTCTCCTGCTCCCTTTGATCCTCGTTGGGATTACCTTCCTTTGGGCTTGGAGGATTGTCTCCTTAAGGAGCGACCACTCTCCTTGGACACCTGGCTCCCCTCCCCCCGGGACCTCAGTGCTTCTCCAACTATCCTCCTTAGCTTGTTGAAGTCTGCCCTCCTAAAATCTAGGGCCGCTGCCTTACTGCATGCCTTTGCCACCTTGCGCTGGATGGTGAATTCCAGCAGGCGATGATCGCTGTCACCCAGGTGGTCGAGCACCCACAGCCCCCTCACCAGGTCATCACCCATGGCCAGCACTAGGTCCAACAAGGCGTCTCCCCTGGTGCAGCTGTGTACCTCCTGGGTTAGATGGAGGTCCTGCACTCTGGCCAAGAACCTATGTGAGCGTTCAGACCTGGCTGACTGCTCTTCCCAGCAGATATCCGGGAAGTTCAGGTCCCCCATGACAACCACATCCTTAGCCTTCGCTACCTCTGTGAGCTGACCCAAGAATTTCTGGTCAAGCTCCTCTCCCTGGTTGGGAGGTCTGTAGTAGACTCCCACCATTAAGTCCCTTTCCCCTTGACTGCCTTGTACTCTAACCCAAAGCACTTCAGAGTGCCCCTCCCCTGGCTCCTTGCTAATTAACGAGGATGTGTATTCCTCCTTAATATAGAGCGCCATGCCCCCACCTCTCTTTCCTATCCTGTCCCTCCTGTACAGCCTATAGCCCTTGACATTGACCGCCCAATTATGCGTTTCGTCCCACCACTTTTCCGTAATCCCCACTATTTCCGGGCTGGTGTCAGCCAGCAGGAGGGTGAGTTCCTCCTGCTTGTTGCCCATAGTACGAGCATTTGTGTAGAGGCATTAACTTTGAGCACAAGACTTGAGTAGACAAAAGGTTTTAAGGGTCATACATCCAGCCCCTGAATGGCATGTCATGATATTCTGCTGCTGCTCTGTAAATTCCAGAACTCCTAGATATACAAATTAATGTCATTTCTTTTTTATCTGTCACTGGCATTTACTACCTCTCGTTTACTAGCTTGCCACTGTTATTTTTTCTGTGCACCCATGGCACCTACCAAGCCTCAGGACCTGTGATTTCTCTGTAACTATATACAAGTAAGATGGTAATTGTGAATGGAGGTCATGAGAGTTGGCTAGTGTGAACAATTTGCTAAGCCTTTCCTACAGGACACAAATTGGAAAATTCACAGCCACTTGCAATAAATATCCTTCTTGTAAAACGTATTCTGGCCCTGGCCACTTCGGATGTATTTTCTGTCTTCACCTCTTTGCCTTTTCTCCTCTTTAAACTATCATTTTAGTATTCCGTGAGTGGTATACCACAACCATATATACCACAGTTTCTGCATGGTGATCATTTTGGGGGAAAAAAATCTCAAATTTGATGTAGAACCTTCCACATTTATCCTTGAAGGTTGTTACTCTAATCATTTACCTTTTAATAAACCCCAGGCATTTCTTGGAAGGGAGCAGATGTGTTAAACTGCTAACTTTCTCCATTTGATGGAAAAAAAATGATAAATATTTTGAGATTTTGCAGTCCAGCGGGGACAGGAATTAGGCTGTTTCTATGTGAGTGAAGGGGATGGTAGATAAGGTTTACCTGTAAATGGAGACGAAACAAGAGGAATGAACAATGAAAGAAAATTACATTGATAGAAAGGCCTATCGGAACGGATGTTTTGTTTTTCTGCCCAAGATATAAAATTGCTGCTCATGACTCTTCCTAAATGTGGTAGAAAAAGCTATGCAAGGTCTGGCTACTTCTATGTAATCTTTCTTGGACTCTATAGCACTTACATATTTCTGCCTCTACTTGTCTGTAATCAAAAAGCTCCCATCTGCTGTAAGAACATACTGCCGTAGAGCAGGTAGTTAGTCTGCTGAGTCCACTATACCTCCATCACACGATACTGTAGATGATTTGTTGATGCGTTTCCACCAGCTTGTGCGTCTGTTCCAACATGAGACGTAAAACCTGTTTTACAAAGTTAACGGAGCCATCCTCTGAGCCCTCTTTAGGTGATTGCTTTTCATTTTGCTTGCCACTAAAGAGAGCAACTTGAAAAGGGCTAAGTAAGAACTAAAAACTGTTAGTTTAGATTCCAGGGTCATCTTTTAGAGAGGTGTCACCTTCACTGTGTTGTAAAGGAACAAAACTTATGTATTCTTCAAATTTATATAAAGAAATGGTGCTGGAGTTCATTTGGTTCAAACAGTCACCCTCAGAGGGTCTTTTTCTGTTTGTACCAGGACTCATTCTGATCCAGAGAGAGGCAAATGTCATGCCATTTTAGACATTCAAAACAGCTTTGGGGTTTTACTTGCTTATTATGAAAACATTCTAGGCTATCATCTGTATGCTGTCTTTAGGGGCCACTGGAAGAGAGATGCCATCTGCACATGCCTAAGTGGATTAAGCTATATATTATAATGTTATATTTTTATGTTATTCATTAGTCAGAGTAACAATGCCATTCGGTCATGTGAATCAGACCAGTAAGTATTGCCATATTCTCTCCTGCCTTATCTTACCTATCTCAACAGTCTCTGTTTTCCTCACTCCAGCATCCTCTGAGGAGTGTTTATCCAAATATATGGTGGCATGCATTGCTGAATGTTTTTAATATGACCTACAATGAGTAAGCATTAGGATTCACAGTGTAGTAAAAATGGCCTGTCCATCTGCCTGCATCTAGATCAGATATTGGCTAAGCTGCCAGTTGGAACTCAGTGCAGGCTTTCCAGAGCTGTTTTACTGTGTAGAGTCAGAAGCTGTCATATGCCTGATTTAGTAGGACAGCGTATGTTTAATTGTTGGAATTCTCCATACCTTTTTACTGGTGGCTGCCTGCTAGTCAGGAATGGGGAGATGTGGAAACCCCTTCAGAGCAGAAAAAAATGAAGTTCTCTAAATGTAATTTGCTATTCTCAAACTTGGTCTTTCCTCTCAATCTAGGCTTTCTCCAATTAGCTTGTCTTTAGAGTTTCAAATCTACATTGCTAATTGGCATGAAGTGGAAGCGATGGGCCTTTCTATCCTTTGCTTTTAAAGCAGCTTAAGTATCTGAAGATTTATGACCCATTATTTAAATATTAAGGGTTAGCTGATTCATGTATTGCATGAAACGTGCATTCAGCTTGCAAGGATTTGTGAAAGAGATTGAAGGGCTGAGGTTTCCCAGGTAAATAGCCTTGTTTTATGCTAAATGATGATCAGACCTTCATATCTTTTGTAACATGTAGAGAGAACATCAAGCATTAATCAGGAACCTAGTTCCCAGCCTGACATAGTTTCAGATTTATAGACAGAGGATTTAGTAAGCAATTTTACAATGCTGACCTTCTCTTCCATATACAGCATTTGGGGAGAGGAGGAAAAATTGGTTACAATTTGTGGTTAATGCAGTGCTGGAACATTTGTAATGCAACAGCAAGGTCACTTTTGATTTCTGCATCCTACATAATATTTAGATGGGTCCAGATCCAAGCTACCTAGGCTTATGGTGTGTTCATTGGAAGCTTTTACGAGCCTCATGCCATTCCTTCTGTGGGACATGACCTGCTTTCATTGGTAGTCTCTAAATGTAAGAGGCCAGCTGCAAGCATATTCTGCAGAAATGATTAGCCAATAATGGTTCACTGGGGTGTAAAATAGCAGTTGTAATAACAGATTACTCCATTATGCTTCTTCATTGACTGAATAAAGACCTGATTGAATGAAGAATGTAGAAAAATGTGCCCTTCTGACTTAAACTTAGACTATTTAATAAAACAAAACCCTAACAAATTTGGGGTTGGAGAAATGTCATTAAATTGAAAGCAAAGAGATTTTCACATTAGGACTTTGAGTAATTTATCATACACTCAGCTTACTTTCTCTAAATGCACTAGTTACTAACAACATTAACTGTGAATCATCAGCTGCCCTTAACATAATTTTTAGACTTGATTTAATTCATGTGGCATTCAGGAATGTAAGAACAATTGAAGCAATAATTATGATCAAACCAAATCATTTCAGAATGTTAATATCAAGACCTATATTGTCATATGTTATAAACAAAAAATGAATCCTTAAATATATTTTAAGCATCATCTCATTCATAGTCTTTGCCCACAAGAGAAAATGTCAATTTTTTAGTACACCACCCATTTGTTTAAATGCTAAAATATTATTCTCATTTCCTTCAAGTAAAGTAACAGAGTTTGGGGGTGACTTCAATTTTGAAAGATGAGCAATGTTTAAATGCTCAATATTCTCATAGGCTTTATTTGTAATCATGCAAATTTACAGTAGCTGTTTAAATACTTGCTTTCCGGATGGTTTGAATTAACATGCAGTTTCCTAATGCAGGGATCCACTTGCATTTAATATGTTAAACTGTAGTACATGTAAACTAGTCAGCATTTTGATTTTTGAAATGTGGGGCTGTTTCTGTGACACCTCATCTCCCTGCTTGGGATCCTGGTAACGTAGGGCACTTTTACACATGTTCCAGAGGTGGAAGGGGTGGCACTTTAATTAGAGCGGCTCTGAGAGCCATTCTTATTAAAGCACCGCAGTGTCTCATGTATCAGCATCAGCAGGCTTAAAAATGGTGGAAGGGGCACTTGAACCAAAGCTCGTTGAACTTGAACTTCCTAATGAGCTTTAGTTCATGTGCCCCCACCAACAGTTTGAAGTGCAGGGACACTGATACATGAGACATGGGAGGCTGCTGGAGCGTGGTAAATGCCATGCTCCAGCTGTCTCGGTTAACTGAGTTTCCTCTGACACACTGTAATGGAGCAGCTTTATGTACAGGCACCCATAGTGTCACCTGGTTATGGTGAAGCACCATCAACTGAGGAGAGGCCAAAAGGAGTATTCGTTCTTGTTGCCCTTATCACAAAGAAAGGCACAGTGAGATGATCACACTGAACGTTCTAATGTGCTCACTCCTGATATCACGGAAACCCTAGTTGCTGTGGTGTCAGTTATCATTTGGAAAAAAGAAGAGAGAACATTTTTTGCATATAATCATGCATTTCCTTTTCTTCATCTAGCCCTATTCCTGCAGTGTGATGGGTTTCTGATTTAGCATTCAGTCTTCAGGTACCCTTCTCTAGGCTTGCAACCTTGTGGCTTCTCTTTCTTTTAGCAAAACAAAGTGATTCTACAGGCCTGGTTGCAGAGTGCAGTAATCTGTCTCAGAGCTCTGGGGCATCGAACTCAGGGAGTGGCCTCCAGATGCAAAGGGGAGGGAGTTTATAACATGTCTTGTCTTGCAAGGGCAGCCTCTGAACCTGTGGAGGGATTTGATCAAGAGAATTTAAAGATAATCCCTGATATAAGGTGCCCTTGCCCTTGCGCATAAGGCTGCCTCTGTTCCAAAACTGGTAATATGAGTTTATACCCTCTTGATTCTCCCAAAACTAGTTGAAGGTCAGTTGGCCAGCATAGCTCAATATATGATTTTCCTATGAAACATACCTTAGAGAAAGTATGCTAATAGCAAATGAAAATGTCATCATTACTATTCTTATTTGCAAAAGTGATTAACATTTCAGTGATTTCTTTCATTTCTAGATTAGCTCTCTTGTGACACTGCAGCTGTTAACCTTGGTTGGCCATGATGACCAACTTGATGGACCAAGATACAAGTGTACTGTCTCTCTCGATTTTATCAGAGCTATTGCAAGGTAAGATTATTAAACGGTATTTAATGTTGCAAAGGCTGGCCTGTATGAAGGTTTAAACTTTCCAGTTCAGAGTTTTACGTAATGTACTGACTTCCTGCAGTGGAGAAAATATTGTTGCAGATGAATAGAATAAGTTGTTTGTTTGTTAGATTTATATCTGTCCATCCTGACAAAAGCTTAGGACAGCTAGCAGAAGCAAGCAAAATAACTTATAAAACAAGAAAACAAGAACAAAACAGGAGAAACAGAATACCTAATAAAAGCCAGTAGAATATTAAAATAAACTATATAGCACCTCTTTCCCCCCCCGCCTTGTATCAAACAATAGACTCGCCTGCTAAAAGTCTACCCATTAGGCAGATCTTAAAACACTTCTGGAAGATGTCCAGGCCTCAGGGAGGACTGAGTTACAGAGCTGAGAATGACCTACATATGTTTTCACCAGGCAAACTTGGCATATTGATGGTACTTGCAAGAGGTTGCTCTTGGTTGAGCTTAGGGATCCCAGTGGAATATAGGGGAGAAGGCAGTCCCATAGGTACATGGGGCTCAGGCCTTTTAGGATCTTCTAAGTAAAAACCAGCACCTTAAATTGCACCCAGAAAGGTAGTGTTCTGGGCATCTCTCTGAATTTGGGCCTTTGTTGCTTTAGACTCTGTACAATCATGTGATAACTAGATTCCTTGATACAGAGAACTGACAATTTAAATTGACAAGGCAAAAGGAATACATCCCAGGGAAACTAAGACACTGATACGGAAGAAGAATTGATCACTAGGAAGTAAATCTGGATCTCTTGAATCCCAGCCTGGTGCTTTCACCACTAAACACAAACATGATGTTTTTGCTTGCCTTCCTCTTCTTTACTTCTGTGTTTTGACTTCTCACTGAGCTCTACAATAACATTCCAATAATGAAAAAACAAGAAACCAAAACCTTTGACCCACTGCCAAATTTAATCCAAATTTCATAGATTTTCATAAATTTTCTTAGACATTAGGGCTCAGAGGGACCTTGGAAGATCGAGTCCAGCCCTCTGCCCCAGGGGCAGGAAGTCAGCTGGGGTTGTAGGATCCTTGCAAGAAAAACATCCAGATTTCTCTTGAAGGTGTTCAAAGTAGGTGCTTGAACTACCTCTGGTGGCAAACTATTCCAGACCTTGGGGGCTCGGACAGTAAAGAAGTTCTTTCTTATGTCCAGCCTGAAATGGTCTTGCAGGAGTTTATAACCGCTCAACCTTGTCATCCCTTGGGGCGCTCTGGTGAACAAACGTTCCCCCAGATCTTGGTGAACAGCCCTTATAAACTTATAGATGGCCATCAGATCACCCCTGAGCCTGTGCTTTTCCAGGCTGAAGAGTCCCATAGCTCTCAGCTTCTCATTGTAAGGTCTGTTTTCCTGACCTCTGATCATGTGCGTGGCTCTCCCCTGGACTCTTTCAAGATTCTCCACATCCTTTTTGAATTGTGGAGCCCAAAACTGGACGCAGCACTCCAGCTGTGGCCTCACCAACGTCGAGTACAATGGGAGAATGACATCCTGGGATTTCCTTGAGAAGCATCTATGGATGCAAGCCAGCATTTTGCTTGCTTTACTAGCCGCAGCATCACATTGAAGGCTCATGTTCATCTTGTGGTCAATCCTGACCCCCAAGTCCCTATCGTTGATAGTGCTAGCCAGCATAGCACTGCCAAACCTATAAGTATGGTGCAGGTTTTTCCTCCCAAGGTGGAGAACCTTGCATTTTTTGGTGTTAAACACCATCAGGTTCTCATCCACCCATTTCCTGAACCTGTCACGGTCAGCCTGGATGACCCCCCTATCCTCAGGTGTGGATGCGTTACCCCAAAGTTTGGTATCATTGGCAAATTTGTCCAGTTCACCATGACAATTGACTTCCATCAACCACCACCCTCTGGGTCCAGCCACGGAGCCAATTCCCCAGCCAGCAGATCGTGGTGGACCCGAGGCCGCAGTTGGCCAGTTTTGCCAAGAGGTGATCATTGGATACCAGATCAAAAGCTTTTTTGAAGTCGAGATATATGACAACAAATACTCCCCCCTTGTCCAGGTGATAGGTCACCTGGTCATAGAAGGAAATGAGATTGATCAAGCACGACCTACCCACAGCAAACCCATGCTGGCTGTCCCTCAGGATGTTGCCATCAGTCAGTCCATTAAGAATGGCCTCTTTGATAATCTTTTCTAAGACCTTCCCCAGAATAGAAGTCAGGCTGATGGGTCTGTAGTTTGCCAGATCCACTTTCCTCCCTTCCTTGAAGGCACCACATTGGCCTTCTTCCAGTCCTCGGGCACTTCACCAGAGCAACAGGAGCTCTAAAAGATCTGTGCCGGGGGCTGAGCTACAATGGTAGCCAGCTCCTTGAGTACTCTGGGGTGTAAATTGTTGGTGCCAGCTGACTTGAAGGTGTCCAGCCTCTCAAGGTGTTCCTTCACGAGGTCAGCATTGAGGAAGGGCAAGGAATCACCCTCACCCGGGCCTCCCTGCCCCACAGTGGGCAGGAGCATCCCATGGGACTTGTGAAAGACTGACGCAAAGTACCCATTTAGCAAGTTGTTTTTTTCCTGGGCTTCAGTTGTCCCTTCTGGTTTAGCAGGGGTCCAGTGTTGCCCTTGCTTTTCCTCTGGCTCCCCACATATTTAAAAATGAATTTTTTATTGTCTTTGATACTTGTAGCCAGTTGGAGTTCCATCGAAGCCTTGGCTTTCCTGGTTCAGACCAGTGCAGTATATTCCTCCTTGGAGGTGGATCCCGTTGTCCATCCTTTGTAGGTCTTTCTTTTTAGGTGCAGGAGGTCCACTGGTTCCCTGGAGAGCCAAGGGGGCTGCTGTGCCCTTTTTCTGCCTTTCCCCTGAGACGGAATAGCATTAGCTTGTGCATCTAGGATCACTCCCTTGAGGAAAAACTACTCTTCCTGGACTCCCCTCCCCTTGCAGTCGTGGTCCCTTAGGGTCTCACCGAGAAGTCTCCTGAGCTTGTCAAAGTCACCCCCCTGAAGTCAAGGAACTCTGTACTGCTGACTGATTTGCCAGCTTTTCAGAGGATGGTGAAGGTGATCAGCTTATGGTCACTGTCACCCAGCTTCCCTTCGATCGTTAGGTTGCTGATTAGGTCATCCCCTGTTGCCAGTACCAGGTCGTGCAGCGCTTTACCTCTCATTGGCCCGTAGACTTCTTGAGTCAGATAGAGCTCATCCACGCGTGTGAGGAAGCTTTGCAACCTTTCGGATTTGGCTGAGCACTCTTCCCACAAGATGTCCGGGTAGCTGAAGTCTCCCATGACAACCATGCACCGGGAGCGTGTGGCTTCAGCCAGTTCCCTGGCGAGCTCCTGGTCAAGCTCTTGATTCTGGGAGGGTGGTCTGTAGGACACTCCCACCATTGTATCCCCTGTGCTGTGTTCCCCACGAATTTTAACCCAGAGGGTCTCTAGTCGTCCACTGTGGGCCCCAAGTCAGCTTGTAGGGATGCGTAACTCTCCTTGACAGAGAGCTACACCCCCACCCCTTTTGTCCACTCGATCCCTCCTGTACAGGGTATAGCCATCTATACCCATGGTCCAGTCCTGGGTGGAGTCCCACCAGCTCTCCGTTATCCCTATGACATCAGAATTGTTTGTGCTGAGCAGGAGGACAAGTTCCTCGTGTTTATTCCCCGAGCTCCTGGCATTCGTGTACAGGCATGCAAGTATCCCCTTGGGGCCCCTTGCCTTGCCTATCGGTTGTTCCAGGGCTGAGGCAGGGGTGGGCTCCTGTAAGTGCCTTGGCCTGCTGGCACTTAATCAACATAATCCACCTATGATATTGGGGGGCTGGGCTTCATGACCAGCAAAGTTCTTTCCAGTTCCACATTCCTGAGTTTTTGGATGATGCTGTAAGTTCCTATACACCACTTGATTCATTGAAGGTTTTTCACACAGCAAAGCAGTAATAGGAAGATTTGTCCTGTTTCTAAGGGGGATATATTTTTGAAAAATATGATGAGGAATTCTTCCTTTATTTTTTTATTATTTTATTTTTTAAGAAATCATCTTGGTACCTTATAGGAATAGAATCAATCAAGTTTTGTTGTGTTTTATTCTTCCATTACAGCGGGTAGTCCAAAGTGCACAAAGCCAAACTAATTGCAGTGGTGTTTACTATTCTACTTTGCAGAATTTTTATTCTACAAAGTTATATTTATTTGTTTTTTTCCCCACTCATAAGATTTCCTTTTCAGTCAGAGCAGAAAGCTGTGGCTCATTTTTTCTCCCATGGCTCAGAGATGCCTTATGGCATTTCCAGGGTTCTGTCTTTGCCAGGTCAGGTACGCTAACTCTTTGGTGTTTTCAGCCTTCTGGGGTTAATTCATTTATCAAAATGTTGCAAAATTATCTTTAAAAAATGGGGATTCAAGAGAGCAAGTTCTCTAAATTTCATTAGGCTCAGGCTGTGGCATATGGGGACCTTAAATATTGATTTGGGCTTGCCTAGAAGAGCAGTAGAGAAGAAATTTGCATAATGTCTAATAAGAATACTGGAATATCATCTTTTTTAATTTACTTTTTATTAGTTTCAAAAATAATGAAACACAAAACCCCAAAGGCTTTCAGTAGCAATTAGTTAACATTTTAGATTTCCGCTTACAAATTCTAATTAAGCACATAATTGTGTTCAAAAGGATCTCTCTGAAATCAAGACATATTTATTAAGTAAAGATATCCTTGGATTGTCCTTAAAATACATGCTAGCATTTTTTCTATTCTGTTTTGGGAATGGGGAGGGAACTCGCTTTAATAGTCCAATCAGAAGCAGAAGGCGATAGATTATCAAAAGGCAACTATGCAAATGTAGAATGCTAGAAAATAGGTGTCCTGTAAAGTATGAGGAAACCACAGGAAAGGATTATAAGAAGAAGACATAACAGAAATCCCCAATGGTAGATATTGTATAATCAGATTATATTAGTCATTTAAACTATAGTTTGAAAGAAATATTCTTGGGCAAATCAGCATCATTCAAGCAGCTTCTCTCTCTTCATCCTGCTGTTGGCTATACTCCAGCCTAATTCTTTTCCTCTTGTTGCTTCAAGAAGTAATCTAGCAGCAACCAAATGCCAGCCTTCAATTTAGAAGTGTAACTCCATTGATGTAAATAGAATTACTAAGGGAGGGTTCAGCTCAGTCTATTTAAAGTGAGTTTTAATTTGCAAAGGCATACTTAAGTCAGACCAGAGACTGTGTTAGCTGTATTCTGTGATGAACATTCTTTGTCTCTAATACAAAGACTTCTTCAATAGAAATATTGCTATAAATGTCAATTTACTGCACTGCCAAGAGGCATGTTATGCTCGCCCAGCCCTAACTGATGTGCAGTATTTGTTGCAAGGATAGAATAACAGAATGAGGATTCTTATAGTCTGTCTTCTTCAAGGGGTCCCTGGTTGACATAAGCCAATCCAATAAATTAAATTAAGCTAGCAATAAAATGGTTGCTCCTCTGAAGTCCTTTTGGAGCGTGGCACAGTTAAGTTCTTTCCCCATGTTGTTTAGTACTGTGAAGCAGTTAAGAGTCGATGAAAACAGCATACACAGTAGCGTATCTCTAGGACATCAACTATAGTCAGCCCTTCATCCCCCGCGCATCATGTGTAAAGAGCACCATCTTCCAGCTTTCTCAGTGTCTGGCCAAACACATCAGCTCTTGGAGGAACACCACCTCACTAAAACTGAACCCAGGGCAGACGTTCTGTAGTACAAAGCAGGGAAGCACTTTAAAGAACTGTTCTTCTCAGGAACAGCCACTGCTGAAGGATTAGCCTTTAAATAGACTCCTATATTTTTAGGTTCTTATATCCCATAGCCTTTGAGCCCTTTTGGACTCTGGGTGCAAGATGCCTAGGTAATCTTGGCAGTGTAAAATGCCCATTTCCATTTGCAACTGGACAGAAAATGAGACCTAGTCTGATTCAGACCTGATTGAGCTAACACAGCCAGGACCTCCAGGCTTCATTAGTGTAACTCGCTCTTCTCAGGAATGCAGCCACATGAATGGTGTCCTGAAAAAGCTCCCACTGGTACAAAACACAGCATCCCATCTGCTCAGCAACACAGATTGCTGTGAGCAAAATCACCCAGGTGCTCTGGTCTCTGCACTGGCTCTGCCCTGAATGCAGAGTCCAGTCCATGAACTCTGTCCTCATGTTCTCCATGAAACTGAACCAGACTACCTGAGTGATCACCTTCCCCTCTACAGCTTGGACCTACACAAAAGCTGCATTTTACAGGACCCATGGAAATGCCCAGCAGTGCTGGGAAGCATGGGGCAGAGGACAGACTGCACCAGAGAACTCCTTTCCGCAAGAGAGTGACTCTTCACAAGCCTTACCACTTCCAGATCTCAATAGCTATACATCTCTGGGAGATGCTACATACAGTGCTGGCATCTCTTAGCGTGTGACGTAAGCCAGCATCTCTATCTTTTCCTTTCTCATTTTCATTCCCTATTTTTTATCTCCTTTCCACCTTCATCCCTTTTCCAGTTTTCACTCTCTCACTCAAGTTTTAAAGGGTAGTTAAAAGTAGTTTTTAAATGCATTGATTTCTGTGGTGATCCAAGTGCATGGCATTTTCCACCTTGGTGCGAGCAGCAGGGTAAAACTGTGATAATATGCGATCTGAAGAGATTTATGCCTGTAGACCTTAAAGACGATGGCTTTATTGTGTGAGGATGCCGCTGCCTTTAGCAGAATTCTGTCCCAGCTGCTTGCTTCTCACTGATACGAGCCAGGGTATCCTAGCAGCAGCAGAAAAAGGGGAGCTAATTTTTTACCTCAGACATGTCTCAAGGAGGCAGGCTACCCTTCCCCTAAATGAATAGTACTAAAATAATTTGTTATTAGTCCCAGTCATAGGGGTCAATGGATTTCTCTGCTCTTACCCAGGAGTGCAGGTCTGATGAGTGCAAAGGGGACAGACTCCTGAGTTCTCTCTCCTAATCAAGCATTTCTATTTTTTTTATCCTTGCGGTGCTACAGAGCAAAGTACAGCCCAATTTCCTTCCCTTTTTGAAAAAAGAATGTAAAGTTGGCAAAGTTATTTTGGGATGAGAGGTGCAACCCCAGGCTTCCCCGCTCTGAGGGATTCCTTGTTGTAGGCTCATCATCTCCTCTGCTGCAGATTTCCCATTTTTTTGCTTGCTTTAGTTTGAAAGCAAAGGGCTGGTATGTTGTTGATAATTTCACATTCTTACTGAAATTACTCCACTAATAACTAAGCTCAGCCATTTTGGTTTTTACCACTGAAGCAAGAAACTTATAAATGTTAGAATCTGGAGGGTCTTATATGATTTCTAGTGGTTCTAATTATTATGACAGGATAATAATTTCATTTAATTGCTAAGGTTACCACTTGTCAGGAACAGTGACTATATTAACATATGGTAAGGCAATATAAGTACTTGTTCCTGTACATAACATTGTAGTTTAGTCGTAAGTAGGGTGGTTCATTTCTATTGAATTATTAATAGTTTAATGAAACAGACCCCAGAAGCAGTATCTATTGGTTATGTGTCATGGCCATTTCTAAACTTTTTTGTGTCCAACATAATACTTTAATGGAAACTTTTAGAGAAATTAGATTGGAAAGTGATGTAAGAGTTAAGAATATTAAATGATTGTAGCCTGACAAATAAGACATCCAATTAGTTAATCTTGCTTAGAATCATAAGCAGTTATTTTTGCGGCACTGAATACTTTTTTACACATTTTATTTTATGCTTGTCATTATATCCTGTAATTTTAGTTATTTATTCAAACATTAAACCCCAAAGTCTGAATGTTAGATTGTACAGCAGAGTGAATTTGGAGAAAAAAATTAATTATATGTTTTATTCTACTGCTATTTCATTCTTCCTGCCATCAAAGTACAAAAGTATACATTAAAATCTTCTATCCTATTGAGTAGCATTCTTGGATTTTTCAAATTTAGCTGCAAACATGGGTCAACTAGTGTCAAGACTGAAAGAACGCAGACTACAAATGAGTACAGATGAAGGAGTTACGCAGTACATGCTAAAACAGGTGGTTTGGAAGAGGAACAAAACGTTCAATAGCATAATAGATTACTGCTCTGCATCTCCAACTAGTGTGCCATGTTTACCAGAATAAAAAAGATAAATTGGTGTCGACTTAGAACTACATTTGTTTTTACAGTCTAATGATCAGAAAGAAAAATCTTGGAGAAGGTATTGTTTTACCATTTTCTTCAGTCTTAAAATGTTGGAATAATCAGGCAGCATTTTCTCCTGGCAGTAATGCCATGGGGTTAGAATTTAAGAATTGTAATTTAGCAATGTAATTGGTCTTTCTTTCGTTTATCTTGGGAGTATCACTTCCTCTTGATTGAAAGATGAATCTTGTATGTCTTGTCTCCAAACAGGTTACAGTCCACATGCTGTAGGGGTGATTGTTCTGATATACTGTATTTTTGTTTATAGGACTGTGAACTTCGACATCATAAAGTACTTGTACGATTTCTTGTGAAAACAAGCTTCACAGCCATATGGACACTGTGACAATGACTAAGGCAAGCTGTGTTCATCTATCTACTTAGCTGGCCAGGGAGAAGAGTGTTTTGGCTCTTTTGGATTTGTCCAAACAGGTGCTGGCCCAGCATGGCTTCTTATAAAAATACTCTGATTGGTCTGGGTGGATCTGAGCAGAGGACTATTTACCAGGGACCCTGGAGTATTTGGAAGCAATGTGTTAATTATAAACAGCAGGGTTTGAGCACAATCTGTTCTACTCTTAATGATGTTATCTTAACACTGAAATTGCCTGAAACCCATTTACTTAGGACTGCATTTTGCTCTGTGAACTATCCCCTGTGCTTTGAACATGGCAGCAGCCCTTGTTTGTGTGCCCAGTCTTTTCACTTCCTCTCCACAGGAATCTTTGCAATCGCCTGCCAAAGTAGCTTTTCCTAAGGCCACCATTTTAAGAGAGTGGAATAGCAAAATATAATAAACATAAGTGCATGTTTAAAATCAAGCTGGTGTAAAGCCTAGTTTCTCTTCAGTCATATGTAGATTATCCATTCAACTCTCATGCATGGGGATTACCATTATAGGAAAACCCCAAACTTATTAGCACAGAATTTCACTTGAGGCCCATCTGTAAATATTCACTAATAAATTCTGGTCTTTATCAACATTTTAAAAAATCAACTTTTAAAATTGTCATAATTAGAACTGTCACTTCTACACTTCTGCCAATTCTGACAGGTTTTTTACATTCACTAACTTGAAAGGAGTTTATCATTTAAACACGTTTATAGTTCTTTTGAGCTCATCTTAGAATTTGCTGAGGTACAAATTCTAGGGCAGTTCTCAGTGGAAATATTTGAGCATTCGTGCTATGGAAGCAAAGGAGCTTGATTTGATGTACTCTCTAAAACTCGAATTGTCTGTAATGAAGGGTAATACAGGCCCTCCTGCAGCAACATGCATATGGAAGGAAAAGAGTCAACAGGTAAGAAATATGTTATATCCATTTCAAACTGTTCTCAGTAAAGAAAGCCCTGCAGTCTGCAGGAGGCAAAACACATTGAACATACAATGGATTATCAAATGATGAAGCACTGGCTTAAGCTATTCTAGTTTTAAATGCTTCATCATTTCTAGTACTTCAGATCTCGGGGGTTTTTTTGCTTAAGAAAATGTATGTGTACCAGGTGAATTTAGCCTGATTAGAACATCCCTTGGGACTGAACACCTGCCAGAAATTTGAAAATTCCAGGTTTTTGAAACCAGAGCAGTGGCTGGTTGTGGGGGGTGGGTGGATGGTGGCAGCAGCCACTGTGTGCAAACTTCTCCTTCCGCTGCTCTGGGACTGGCCACCGCTACTCCCTGATATAGTGTATTTTTACAAGGTTATACTGTATATCGTCCCCCTGAATGTAACATACACCCTATTTTTGGAATGCCCCAAAAAAGGAAACTTATCTTACCATGGAGTATGGGTAAGTACCAGAGATGTGGGGTCTCTAGAGCTGGGGCCTGCATGGGGTACACTTGCTGGAGCTGAAGGCTGAACCCTGAGTCCAGCACTGGACACTAGTTCTGGGACCATGTGCTGATCTTGAGCCATGTGTTGGATGTGGACCTGTATGGTGGGTCAGATCCAGAAATTTAGCAGGGGTGGGAAGCTGGGGCAATTAACACTGCCACCACTATACCACACACACATTAACAAATCACAGAAAATTAGGGTTGGAAGAGACTTCAGGAGGTCATCTAGTCCAACCCCCCCCCCCCCCCCCCCCCCCGGAGGAACACTCGGCTAAGTCAGATTGGTCGCATTGCTTCCTGACCTGTATTGACTCAGGAAGTGCATGGGCCAACCAGAGGCAATGCTCTTCTAGACTTGGTCTTGGCCAAAGGAAATGATCTAGTGAGTGACTTAAATATAGAGGATAGCCTGGTCAACAGTGACCATAAAACCATTATGTTCACTGTCTGTCTCAAGGCAGGCAAATCAGCTATCAGGGTTGGAGTTCTGGACTTCAAAAAAGTAAATTTCAACAGACTCAGGGCAATAGTAGGGGAAGCGCTGTGGTGAAAGGGACCAAAGGTGAAAGGATTGTAGGAACAGTGGTTGTTCCTCAAGGACGCAATCCTCGAAACACAAAAGAAGTCTGTTCCCATGTGGAGGAAAAGTAGCAGAAGGGCTGGGAAGCCCTCTTGGCTTAATAGGAATATGACCATGGTCCTCTTGAAAAAGAATAAAGAGGCATGCAAACAATGGAAGCTTGGGACAGTCCTCAAGGAGGACTATACAACAACAGCTCACACTTGTAGGGAGCAGATTAGAAAAGCTAAGGTGGCGACTGAATTAAAACTAGCAACAGAAATCCAGGACAATAAGTCCTTCTCTAAGTATATAGGGAACAGAAGGAAAACAAATCGAAGCATGGGGCCATTGCTTAACAACTCCAGACAGCTGGTTGCCATCACTGAGGAGAAAACTGAACTCCTGAATGACTATTTTGCTTCGGTATTTTACCAGACCGAGGGGAAAATCGTACTAGATAAGGTTCAGAATGGGCATAGTAGGAATGACTGCCTTCCTACTGTTGACATTGAGTTAGAAAAATTAGACAGTTATAAGTCAGCAGGGCTGGGTGAACTTCCTCTGAGAGTGCTGAAGAAGCTAGCTGAAGTCATTGCAGGACCTCTGGCGAAACTTCCAAATTTGTGGTGCTTGGGGGAGTTCACTGAAGCCTGGAAGAGGGCCAGTGTTGTGCCCATCTTCAAGAAGGGGAGGAGAGACAATGCAGGCAACTAAAGGCCAATTAGGTTAACTTCTAACCCAGGGAAAATCCTGGAAAAAATCATCAAGGAGTCTATGTGCAATACATTTGCAAGAAGGTAGGTTTCTGAACGACAGCTGGCATGGCTTCATCATGGGCAGATCTTGTCTTACCCATCTCATCTCCTTCTATGACCAGGTAACTTGCCACCTGGATAAGAGACAGAGGAGGTCAACATTGTTGACTTAGACTTCCAAAAGGTCTTTGATCTGGTATCCCATGATGTTCTCATGGAAAAATTGGAGGACTGCAGACTTAACTGCTCAACAGTTAGGTTGGTAAGAAGCTGGCTGCGGGGTAGAACCCAGAGAGTTCTAACAAATGGATCTGTGTAGTCCTGGCAAGAAGTGGCCAGTGGTGTCCCTCAGGGGTCAGTGCTTGGTTCAGTGCTTTTCAACATCTTTATCAATGATTTGGATGTGGGGGTGAAGAACTCACTGGCCAAGTTCGCAGATGACACCAAGTTATGGGGAAGCATGATCACACTTGAAAATATATTACAGATACAGGAGGACCTAGACAGCCTGGCAAGTGGGGCAGATTGGAACCAGATGAAGTTCAACATTGAGAAGTGTAAAGTGCTCCATCTGGGGATGAACAATCCCCAACATATTTACAGTCTTGGTGACGCCATACTGACTGACCACGACTGAAAGAGACCTGGGGGTAATAATAGACCATAGTATGAACATGAGCCATCAGTACAATTCTGTAGCCAGCAGGGCAAATAATACTCTGGCATGCATCAACCGATGCATCTCAAGAAAAACCAAAGAAATGATTCTTCCACTTTACTCAGCATCGGTGACACTGCAGCTGGAGTACTGCGCCGCACTTCAACAAGTACATGGAAAAGCTTAAGAGAGTCCAGAGAAGAGCCACTTACATGATCAGAGGCTTGCAAGGCAAGCCATACAAGGAAAGACTGAGGGACTTGGGCCTCCTTGGCCTAAAAAAGAGAAGGCTGAGAGAGGACTTGCTAGCAGCTTACTGCTACATCAGGGGAGTACATCAAGGGTCCAGCAAATAACTGTTCACCAGGGCACCCTTGGGGAAAACCAGGACTAATAGCCACAAACTCCTGGAAGACCTTTTCAGGTGTAACCTTGGAAAAATTTCTTCACATTTAGAGTGTTGAGACTGTGGAATAAATTCCCTGCAGAGGTGGTGCAATCACCTACCCTGGAAATTTTCAAGAGGAGACTGGATGGTCATCTTGCTGGGTTCATCTGACCCCAGTTGTCTTTCCTGCCTGGTGCATAGGTGCTGGACACACAGATTTTGCAAGGTCCCTTCCAGGCCCTTCCAATCTATGAATCTATGATGGAGGTTCCTCAACCTGTCTGGGTAACCTGTTCAAGTGCTTTACTCACCTTTTCTCTCACCCTCCTGGTGAGAGAGTTTTCCTAATATTCAGCCTAAACTTCCCTTGTTGCAACTTGAGACCATTGCTCCTTGTTCTGTTATTTGCCACCATTGAGAACAGTCTAGCTCCATCCTCTTTGGAACCACCCATAAGGTAGTTGAAAGCTACTATTAAATCCCACCTCAGTCTTCTCTTCTCTAGACCAAATAAGCCCAGTTTCCTCAGCCTCTCCTCAGAAGTCATGTGCCCCAGCCGCCTCACCATTTGTGTTGCCCTCCGCTGAACTCTCTCCAATTTGTCTGCCCTGTAGTGGGGGACCCAAAACTGGACACACTACTTCAGATGTGGCCTCACCAGTACCAAATAGAGGGGAAAAATCACTTCCCTCAATCTGCCAGCAATGCTTGTACTAATACAGCCTGGTATGCCATTAGTCTTCATCACAACAAGGGCACACTGCTGGCTCATATTCAGCTTATTGTCCACTGTAACCCCAGGTCTTTTTCTGCACAGCTGCTGCTTAGCCAGTTGGTACCTAGCTTGTTATGGTCCGGTGTTTCTGGACCTGTGGGGAGCCCTTTTCCTCGCATATAATGCACACTCCAGTTTTCCCCAGCTGTTGGTTTTTTTGGGGTGGCAGGGGTAGTGTGCATTATGTGTGAGAAAATATGGTATCCAATAGAAGCAAATCCTAGCTCCTCAAATTATGTTAAATTCCCGTCCAATACCAGATAAGCTTTAAGGTCCTGGTACTAGTCCGCAAAGTAGTCCAAGGTCTGAGCCCTGGTCTTCCTCCACAACCTTCTATAATATCAAGGAGTCTGCAGCTAACACAGACCCATTTAAAGCACTCCAGGTTGTAGGGCAGGACTGAACAGGGGACAATAACAATGTATGAATTTCCTTTTCATTAGTAATTGAGATGAGTCAAAAGCTAAGCAACAAAATACAGGAAGAATTTCCCAAAATAGCAAGCCATGGATAATGTCCCATCTACACTTACTTGAATGGAACCACTAGGAGTAATCAAAAGCAAACACCATTTTATACACACAAACAGTACAAAGAGTGCAGAGATTCAAACCCTTTCGACCAGAGTCCCAGGGCATCCTGCAGCCAGAAGATCCTTCAGAGGGTGCCATGAGATATGAAGACATAAGTAGATAAGTGGGCTCAGGCTCATGACTCTCCCTTGGCATTGCCCCACCAGTGTTGTCTGGCCCCTCTGCAAAGAGGCAAGCACTGTAATAAATGTTAGCTCTGAAATGGGGTGCTGCTCAATTCACAAAAGTTAAGCAGGGGTGCCTTGAGTCTAAAAAGATTGAGGACTACTGCTTTAGACTAAATGCTGTCCATAATTTTGTTGGTACATAATTGCTGTCGTGCATAGACATCTGAAACTTCAATTTGGCTTTCTATGCAGGAAGAACAATTAGGAAATTTTACCTGCAACAATTTGAAAAGGGGTTTTAATGCCTTGTATAACTGGGGGATAAATAGAAGGAGTGCATCTAGTGGCATTTGCAGTCTGGACATTTATATTCTTTGTGCCTGAAGACTTGTGAGATTTGAAGGTGAATGTAGGACCTGGGTAGACTCTTCAGGACATCCTAAGGGTGCAGAATAAGCAAAAAAAAATTCAACTTCTTTCTTTTACCATGTGGCACATAGCAGAGATGTCTGTTTCTCTTATTTGGGCAGGTTGGTAAGGCTTCCGGCATCAAGTTTAAACTTCCCCAAAGGTGTTCATTAAAGTTAACACACCAAGCAGTATTAATAATGCATGAGGATTGGACCAGTCTAGTTGGCCTCTTTAGACTTTACTCCTTTCAACACTGGCCAGCGCGGGAATGAAACGCATTGATCTTTTTATGATTACAGAAATTGGACCAAATGCAGCATTTTTACTGAATGATTGAAGTAACTCCACAAGTTTGAATTACCCATTAGTTCCAGTGAAACACTTGATATAGTTAATCGCATAACCATTTTTTAAGTTACTGAGCTAGAAACATGTATGAAAATTTCCTTAGCTAAAAAAAATATTGTTACTGATAATGACTATGTTACTATGACTTAGTGATTCTTCCCCCTGATGACAATCCTATGTTTTCTTTAAAAAGTGCTTGGAGGCCACAATCAAGTCGGGGTCCCACTATGGCAGGTGTTAACAGGCTAGGCATACAAGTAAAAGACAGCTACTACCCAAAAAGGATATTCTTGCATAATTGTATTTCTTTCTTCCATGGCTTTAGCACTCTCTAGTAACACTTGTGCCTAACATTGATTACAAAAGCTGTTGGAGATAACTTTAAGTGAAATACTGAATAAGTATTACATTTTTATTGTCCATATCAGGCAAATGTCCTGACTTACATCTGCAGAGACAAAAACCTTGACAAATATCTTGGTACACCATAATTCTGTGACGGGATTAGATGTTGGTACTGTTGTGTGTTGCAAGTGGGAAAATACATATTTTTACTTACACTAGTTAAATGTATACTTCAGTCAGCAGTGTAATTTTTTGCTGTTGTGTTAAATACTTGCTGGCTGATGCCATTCTTATTCAATATTTCCAACCTTGCCTGTGTATCTCTCAAGCTGCAGAGTTCCTCAGAAAGGGCAGAGGACATGAGAGACCCAAAATGAGGGACACAAAAATTAATTATGCAGGAAACTTCAATGATGTGAGTTTCCTCCTTTTAAAGTTAGTCTGAAATTAAGCAGAAGGGAGGTAGAGGTGCACCTTATAGACTAAGTGAATCAGAGATGTATAAACTTTTGTGAACAGCAGCTCACTTCAGTTGATTTCTGATACTTATTCATCTCTGATTCACTTAGTCCTATAAGGTACACCTCTACCCTGCCTTCTGCTTTGAAATATATCATTCAGAACATCAGTTTTCTTATTATTTCCAATATAAATAATTTTCAGCAATGAAAGTGAAAGGAAACCAAATTTGTAGGAAGTTAGGGGGACTAAAATGAGTGAGTGACTAAAATAAGGTGTGTACAGTATGTGAGCCCCCTTCATAGTGGGCTCAGTGGGCAGCACTGCTATCCTTCAGCTGATTACTTTGCCCTTTTTGAAAGACTCTAATCAGTAAGATAGAATTTACAGCTGAATCAGCAGACTAAGAGAATGAGCAAGGTGACTGAAGTGTGGATGATTGATTTAGACTGTACACTGATGATAAATAGTAGGATTTGTTCTGTCAAACTAGAAATATTTCTATATATCCATGTCAATGAGTTTATAAATTATTACAAGGTGTCTATTACTATATACTCTGGTAACTTTCTCATTCCATTTCAAGACTTCATTTACTCTACAGGTGAAAACCTGCCCCATAGATTTAATTAGAGCCAGGATTTCACTCCATGCTGAAAAATGATGGGGTTTTTAAAACTGTGGGAAAGAGATAAAACAAGATAATTGATATCCCAAATAGTAATCTCCCCATATTTTTTCGCCACCAGAATGGAAATGAACTTAAGACAAATGCATCAGGGAATGTTTTCGTATTTTATCATATTTGTTATTCCAATGTTAGAGAAATGCTAAAAACTCATAACTTTTGGGTTGAATCTGTAGACTGATTGCTAGAAATGGTTGGCCCCTCTAGATCTTGGATTCTTCCTGAGAATAAACTAGAAAAGAGCAAATTATTTTTAACTATAATCCTAAGCTTCTTGATGCCAGTTTATTTCAACAACTTAAGTTCCTGGTTTAATGTTCAGCCCACCTGTAGAAATACTTCCTAGCATGCAACAATACAGCTCTTGGCCTCCCTTCCTATGTTAATGTTCTTCTCCTTTTATGGGGATTATCAGTCGTATTATTACTATTGCATCTGCATGATTGTTATTGACTAGATTCTCCCTTTGCACCTGCATTGGCAGGTGTAGGATAATTAACTTGGAAAAAAGTGTTTTCAAAGTGGGAAACTGCAAGTTCTACAGCAGAGGTCATGGGATGGTGGAGGTAATTCTGTTGCAGATGGAATTAGCTCAACCTCCAAGGGTCAGATTCTGTTTCACCAGATTTAAATGCCCAAATATGATCTTATTCCACCTTGTTTTAAGTTCTAGAATGGCCATGACTGCAAAAGCCAAGTGAGTCCTCACTGGTTTTGTGATTTATTCCTAGGGCTAAGATGATGGCACATTACAGAAATTGATAAAATAGTAGTTTCTCAGGGACCGAAGATGGTGGACTAGGATCACACTTAGGCCTCTAAGTTCCGTTAGGTACTTAGTAGGTGGAAAAGGATCTGGCCCCAAGTTTCCCAACAGCAAAATGGTGGATCATGTAGAAAGTCTTCATCCATGAGTATATCCAGTTGGGTTAGTGATGTGAATCAATTAACGAGCCTGATTAAATCCAACACTAAATTTTCTGTGTTCCAAATCATTGAATTAGTTCTGCTAGAACATTTGATGGACAGATGCTCAATAGCAGAAAAGGCCAGTGGTTTTTCACTTAACTTTCACCATAAATGGCTTCTATCCTTAATCAGCTGATCTGAATAATTTGTATTCATTACAGCTGTGTACAACTTTATAAATGGGTATTTGGTTTTATTTCTTGTTTTTGTTGTTTTGATATGTTTAATTTCTCAAAACCATTTAAAATTGGTAATGAAAGCATTTATAACTATATTTTGTGGCGTCTAGTGTCTGTATTCACAATGCAAACAGCATGAAATTGGATATGCGTTAACTTACATGGGATGATGTGTACAGAAGAAATATAACTGAATTGCATTTTGTTAAACTCTGCAGAAGTCTGTCATGTTGCTTGAAATATAATTTGACACTAAAAATATATCATCTCAATATAATTCTGGCTTAATAGCCAAACATCTTTAGGTAGCTAACATTATCCAGAGGAGATTACAGATAATTAAAGCAAAGATGAAACTGATTTAGCAATCTCTGAACACTGAAGTTCCCATACTGTTAAAAGAAAATACTGTCTTTCATCATGTATATTTTCAGAACATAATGCACCAACCACTACAACTGGATTGATCTTTTGAAGTTTATTCTGATATATTTATACATTCAATATGTGATAAGTTGTTGGTGAACAATGCACTTTCCATTATAGAACTATCTGGATGAAAGAAATGGGTTTAAGCCAAAAAAGATACAGTGAGGGTGGAGCAGATTGGAAAAAAAAAAAGGAGAAAGCATTCTTTCTTCTTAATCCTTTATGTTTGGTATTCATTTTTTGGTACAACTGATTTAAAAAAATTGGGATTATATGCACACCTGCTTTGTTTGAATAAGAACCTGGCACCTTTAGTGCACTACTAGTAATACAGTAAGGCTGTAAACAGATGTCTTATTCGATCCAAATTAAAACAGGGGTGGCACAGTCATTTACATGCGTCACCCTTCGAAGCTACATTGCTGTGTCTTCACCAGTAGATGGCTGATGAGACCACACAGCCTGACAGGCTTGTCTCTGGAACGGTACAAACAGACATGTCCCAGGAAAAAGTATTGGTACATCCAGCATGCTAAGTGGAACAGTGGATGGGTACATCTGTATAATCAAGGACAACTGTGATGTCTGTTCATAACCTATGAGGAAAAAGAAACTTTCAAGGTCCTACTATGCAGCCAGTATATTAGGATGATAAATATTCACCCACCGGCAGCTGGAAGAGAATAGTATCAGATTCTGAACAGTTAAGTTGAGAGAGATACTGTGGTCTATTCTCTGAACTTCCTCTGCTCTATCAGGCAGAGGAAATTCTCTATTCTCTGTTGAATTAATTCTTCTTCTCCCTCTGAAATCCATAAAGAGCATTAGAAGTGTCCAGCACTGTGTCATGACATGAGACCTTCTATGGAAGACAAAAACTACAATGACTTTGCCAACATATCTATTTATCTTACTTTCCACTAGTTTTTCCCACATTTCTGCTTTTCCAGTTCCTTCTCCCATTTAATATCTGTGGTATATCCCTCTTTGCTTATTGGCCAAACAAGATTTAAGCTGAGACTTGAAAAGTGTCCGGGAGGGCATTTCAAATGCAGTGTCTGTATGAGGCCCATTAAAAACTGATAAGATGCACCCATTGCCACTCTGGCAGTTTGGGGTGCTGAGACTGGGTGGGAGAAGGAGATTTGAAGTGAGAGTGGGGAAAAAGAGGTAGCAGGTGAGAAATCTGTCAGGGAATTTTTCAATTTAGACCAGTTATGATTATGATCTAGAGGTTGTTAAAGAGCTAGTGGCAGTGACCAAGCTAATGTGGTGGTGCTGCTTGGGCGGCACTACACAATCTGCACTTCAGCAAGACTTTTGGCAAGGTCCTGCATAACCTTCTCATAAACAAATTGGAGAAATGTGGGCTAGATCAAAGTACTCTAAGGTGGATAGACAAATGGCTCAATAGCCACAAACGGAGGGTAATTATAAATGGATCCATGTCAGAATGATAGGAAGTTTTGAGTGAAGTCCCACAGGGCTCTGTCCTGGGGCCAGTGCTGTTCAACATGTTAATTAATAATTTGGATGCTGGCATAGAACGCTTCTTGAGCAAGTTTGTAGACAACAAAACTGGGAAAGATTGTGAACACAGAGGATGGGAGTACAATTAAGAAAGATCTTGACACATTAGAAAGTTGTACTGGAGCTAACAGGATAATGCTCAACGCAGACAGATTCAAGGTGCTACACCTCAGAAAGAGTAATCTGAAGCACAGATATAAAATGGGTGATACCTGGCTGGGTGGTAGGACTACAAAGAAGGTTTTAAGCATCTTGGCAGATCACAGACTCAGTATGAGTCTTCAGTGTGATGCAGCTGGACAAAAGGCAAATATCATTTTAAGATTCATCAATAGAAGTATTAGATGCAGGATATAGGACGTGGTAGTGCTCCTATATTCAGCACTGCTTAGGCCTCATCTAGAATATTGTTTGCAATTTTGGGGTCCACATTTTAAAAAGGATGTGGAGAAGGTAGGGTCCAGAGGCAGGCAACAAAGATGATAAAGGGCTTGGAAAGACTTTTATGAGGAAAGTGTGAAGGAGTTAGGCATATTCAGCTTGCAGAAAAAACCCTTTAAGAGGGAACATGATAGTACTCTTCAAATACTTGAAGAGCTGTCATAAAGAAAAGAGGCATACCTTCTCTATCTTGCTACAAAGAGTAAGGTATGGACCACTGCTTTGAAGTTGCAGCAAAGTAGTTTTATGTTAGATATTAGGAAAAACTTATCTGTTAGAACAGTGAAGCAACGGAATAGACTGTCTAGCGAAGTTGTAGGCTCTCCATCATTGGAAATTATGGGCTCTTCTCCATCAGGTGTTCAAGAAGAGGTTACACAGCCACTGATGTGGGATGATCTGGGCATTGCTATGCTTATGTTCTACTTGCTTCTGTATAAGCTATGCTTATTTCCCATGCTTCTGGGCTCTGCTGGTTTTGCAGGGGCTAAGATGGAATTCCCACTTTCTAACCCCACACCCCTTCATGGTTTTTTAAGCCTTCTATAACAGGGGCTGAGGCAGGAGCCCTGTTACTAAAACAGGATCGGGTATGACTGACCCGACCATTCACCCTGCCAGGTAGAGAGAATCACACACCCAGGCAGGGCAGATACTTGGGCAAGACTTGTGTAAATCTGGCAGCAAAGCATATACCTTTTGCCTTCGGGCACTGGAGGTTGGACAAGGGGTTACCGAGACCCCAGAGAGAGAAAATGAGGAGCCTGACCTGCGATCTAGAAGGGCACAGGGACCGTGGGACTTCAGATGACACGACAGGTCAGCCACAAGGCAGGCTACTTCCCTGGGAATCACAGCTGCACCGGTGAGCGCGGGGAAGTACTGGGGCTCCAGGAAGCAGCTCTGCAGGGAGTCCAGGGAGAGAGAGAGAGCATCCCCGGGATGATGCATGGGCAGTAGGAGCTAATCTAAGCCCCTGGCCCCGTTGGGATAGCAGTGATACTGAAAGCAGTGAGACGGACTGTGAGGGAGTAGCAGGGGCCACTCCCAACACAAGGCACATGCAAGGGATGAGACACATGGAGAACACGCTGCGCTAATGAGGCAATTGATGGCAGAGACTGTGCTAATTACAAAGTATCTATGAGGTATCCAGTGCTGAGTTTCCTTATCTGCAGCTCGGGCTTCCCTCGCTAATGAAGTAATTGGTGAGACTACAGTTACTGTACCATTTTATTTTAAAAAATTAACATCATGAGCACGTAACATCTGGGTGGCATTTATCGATCCCTAGCATTGAAAGATCACTGATCTCCATTTTATTTCAATCCAAGTCATGGCAGGCAGTACAGAAGGGAGACAAAGCTAGGCTCGCCCATCCTGTTCACACCTCCCTTAGAGGCACTGAGTGTCAGCTGCGGCCAGGGTTGGAGATTTTGACTGGGATGTGCCAGTGTTTCTGGTGGGACTTAAACCTGGAGGTTCCTGACTAAGTGTTCCTGTCCCTCCCCTGAGGCTCAGACTGTTTGCTATACAGTCGGACCCCAAGTTATGCATGGGATACATTCCTGAAAAACACTGTGTAAGTTGAAACCGTGCAACTCAAGGCATTAAGTCAGTGGAAAACAGGGGTTTTCCCCTGGGGACCTGGGACCAAGATATGATAACATTATTTCATAATAAAAAGATATTTAAACACAAAATAATGGAATTAATAACCTTATTAAAACCTTAGTTTCCAGCTGTGTGCTCATACAGAGACAAAGTTTTATCCTTAATTGCCGTGCCATCGACAACTGCTCCTTTTGTATTGGTTATTTCATTGAACCAAAAATTAAGGCGTTTCTCAACCTTATCTAAATGAGGAGTTCTAATTACAATGACACTCTCAAACTCACAGGGGTTGTTGTTTTCACACAATCTCTAAGTTTTTACTCACTTTTTTTAATGGTACGCACAGTCTATTCACTTAAACTGTATTGGCGAGCAATAGATGCAGCACTATTGCCTTTTCTTTATTTGTCAAGGATTTCTGTTTTCTGGGCCAGGGTGATAGACTTACATGCTCTTTTGGGCACAACATCAAAGGCTTTCTTTGATGTCATTTTCACAAATATTCAAGGGTTAATGTAACCAAAAATGATGGACAATCTTGGAGGAGATGACAAGTGATGCTAACGCTAAGTAAGCAGACTCCGAACTAACAACTGCTCTACCGCAAACAGTGTAAATGTGAAGCAGGGTATTGTGTAAGTTGGAACATGGTCACACTATATAAGCGTGTATACGTGAATCAGCGTAACTCGAAGCTGTGTAATTGGAGGTCCAACTGTATTTGAGGTTAGGAAGGAATTCTACCCCATGGTAACATTTGTCTGAACTATGGGGAGTTTTGCCTTCCTCTGTCATCAGGGGTACGGCTCTCTTCCTGGGATCTCTTGAACATATATTAACAGTATTTGCAGCATTAGGACATTGGCCACTTTGGTCTTCCTGCTTTAGTTGTGGCAAATTAGGGTGTTATATGTTGTGTTGTGTCAGGGTTGACTGTGCAATTTTGCTAAGAGGTTAGTCAATAAATTTGTATGGGATGGTTAGATAGGGATGATCCCACCTTAGGCAGGGGGTTGGACTAGCTGACCTCTGGAGGTCCCTTTCAGCCCTACTTCTCTATGTTCTATAATTCTATCTCTACAGCCCAGTACATTAACTTCTCTCCCAGGATCCTTACTTTATTTGCACAGAATTTAATTTTTTGTTTCTTTATATTTAGTCCAGCAGCTCTGGCTCTTTTCAAAGCTATTTAAAAATCACGTTTATTTGTTGTTTTTCCCAAAGTCAAAATGTCATTTATCTAAACGTCTATATAATGAAAAATGTGTTGTATTTTCCTGTGAAATACCTCCACTACCAATCCAAATAGTCACCATGACTCCCAAGTGTGAGCGGGAGGTGGGGGATGGGATTAAATACCCAAATGTGTACTCCAAGGGCACTTGAGCACAGCAAAAACTGTGCTGATGTATCAGGTATAGAAAAATATTTGACTTCAGCCATTCCTTCGAGAATACCATCTGTTGTTAAGCAATGCAGAGTGTTCCCATTCTGCATTTTTGTTTAGTTTCTTGGTTCTATGCATAAGAGAAGGGATCCATTTTTTCTGAAATGCCCAGCAAGTTGGTTCTGCTTATTCTATGAATTTTGTGATAATGAGTCTATCCACTTTATCTTATCTTTTAGCTTTTACCAGAGGTGAGCGGCATAAATTGTGGGATAGTAAATTTGGCTCTTTGAGCTCTGTTCAGTACTTTGTTGAGAGCTTCCCTATTTTCTGGAAGGTGGCTTCAAAAACTTCCTCAGTGTTTTTCATCTCTTGGCCCTGCATCTTCTTGATAACACTAACAATTTGAACTATTTTTAACTCAGAAGGGGTACTCCCCCCCCCCCAATATTACAACATGTATGTTTTCCAGGTGGTTGTTTCCCCCATGGATTTAGTTCATAAATGTCCTTAATGGAGACAAAATCACCACTCAAACCTTGAATTTACAGTACTCCTTGCTTTCTGTTGCCTTTTTTCAGCATTAGTATCACTATTTTTGGCACCACATTTCTTGTTCACATTTATCCAGTTTAAAATTAACAAATACTCCATTTACTTTCAGGCTGATGGCCCATTCCTTTTGTTGCAACATCATCTGTTGTTCCTGTGAAAAATTCCTCTTAGCTAATGGTGTGGTTGTTCTCCAGCATGAGCATACTCTTAATAGCTGAAGACTCTAGTTAGGTGGTATAATCCAGTGCAATCTTTGCATTATTTTCAAAGTGCTGGGCATTATCTTGGCTTGTGTTGCTTGCTGTTTGTGCCACTTCATGTGCTGTTTTCTGTGATTTCCAACTCCTTGTTCCTTATTTTTGCTGCAGGTCTATGTCACTGTGGCATATTGGATTCTCTATAATGGCACTATGTCTAGCTTCCTTTAAAGCCTCAGTGACTATTGGGTAACTTCATTTGCTCAATAAATTGTAACTGCAATTGTTGGTATTCTGTAGTCTGAGTGTTTTGTCCCAGATTCCCATCATTATTTGATCTCTTACCAGGGACCGAGTCCCACCCCAACCACCAAATGCAAATATGGCTCTTCACTTTGAGATCTGTCACAAATCATTTAATGTTTTCACCTTTGTGTGTGAGTGTGCACGCTGAGTTTAAATCTATATTGCTCATATTATTTCATATTTATGTGGAGTGCAGTAGTCCTCAAATTTCTGTGTCTTCTGTCCAAGTAAATGGGAAGCTATGTAGCCTGGGTACACCCAAGGATGTGCTCTGATCCCAATCACAAGGCAGTGGTGAGAGGTGAGTGTGCTGTGGGAAGGGTCACCACCACTGACTCGTGGTTCCCTCCTACCTCTATAGAGTTTGACTCGAGACAGGCTCTTAATTATGTACAGTATTCACTAACATATAATGTACACAAATATAAAACTAGATATCATATACATATATTTACACAGATGACATTAACCAATTACCAAGGTCAAACCCTAAATAACACGGGGAGAATCACTCCCAACCACAACCCCTAGGGAAAACAATATATATCCACAGTGAACCCACAGCTTCCCTGCCCCACAGTTGGGAACCCATACTCAAAGGGTCACACAAAATATAACAGTGATTTTACCCCTACACAGGAACAGTTACCTCTTTCTTTAGTGCAGAACGATAGGCATCAAGTGGGCCCCTACCCAGTTAGGGGACCTAACATCTAAAAAAAAAACTAACAAGGTGGTTTTCAGAAATTACTCTGACCTATGATAGCACTATTTACCCATCACAAGTAAACAGTTTCAGCAGCATCACACCATACAACATCACAATACAACATTTCAATATAAGGCACAATCATAAACTATTTTAATAACATCTACGCCTTAATATAGTCCATGACCCATGGCAAAGGATAGTCCTCCTTCCAATTGGGTCCCTTTGGAGGTGCGGGGGTTTCCAGGAAGCGTCAGAGGCCCCTCCCCTTAGGGCCTTGACTGGGCAAGGGGCTGCTCACCCAGTCCTTTCTCTGGGTTTGCACACCCCCAATGTTTTTCCCCTGTGGGACTCAAGGGCCCAATGACTCATGCTCCCTCAGGTAGTGGTGGTCAAGATACAGCTTGCTGGTGTCTCCTCTGCACCACCACTGGAGCGCCCCTCCAGGCCTTCCCTGCGCCGCTGGGCTCCTCCCCACCCTGTGCCTCACTCTGGGCACTGAGGTCTCAGCTCCTCTCAGCTGCTGCGCCACCACTGCTGGCTCCCGGGTGCTGCAGCACTACCATTTCCCCGTGCCCTGGCTCACAACTGAGGGCTCTTTTAGTAAAGGCTAGGCCCGTCAGGCTCTGGCCATCTGGCCTCACACCAGGTGGCCAACTCCAGCAGCCTCCGCTGCTCCCTGGCTCCACTCCTTCATGCACTGCCGTAGCCACTTGCTGGGAGATGGGGCCTGAGCTGCCTCACTGTGGCTCCCAAGGGCCTTGCCCCATTTGCTGCCGTGCGCACTGTGTGGACTGCTGGGCCTCTGGGGTTGCAAGCTCAAGCCACCGTTCGCAGCTCCCAGAGCCCAAGCTCCATGTGCCAAAATGTGCACCGTGTTGAGCCCAGTGGTCTCGTACCCTCCCAGGGTCTTCAGGAGCTCAGGGCTGTTCCCTAATGGGGCAGCTTGTCCCCAGCATTTCTCCTTCCAATCTTCCATCTTCAGCTTCCCCGTTGCATCTCCCCTCACGCTGGGCATGCTGCTCTTTATATACTATTCAGGGCTCCGCCCCTGAAGTCTTCCAGACCTGACAGGGTTGCATTATACAATTAAGTCCATGGATCTCCTCTCCCCCTCCTCCCAGGAAAAGAGCACAGCTTCACTCCTTTGACTGACTCCTGATTGGTGGATGAGCTCCACCAATCAAAACACCAGAATCCCGAGCCTGAGACTCAACCCAAGCTCCAAAAGATACTCCTGCTACAACTATTAAAATACCAACAGCTTCAAAAATATGGGTCATGGGATGGATCTGACCCTGCAAGGGGAATTTTGTCTGGCCCATGACAGGTCTCTTAGCCCTGCCCAGCTCAGGCACAGAGGGACCCCAGCCTATGGTGCATGTGGCCAGTCCCACTGTCCCCAGGTGCACTGTGGGGCTGGGGCAGCACAGCGGCTGGACTCAGCTTCCTCACAGCCTCCACAATGGGAGCTCCTTCCAGCTGCCGCTGCCAGACCCAGCCTTGCTGCCTGGGCACCCTTGCCCATCCACCACACACCCACCATCAGGGGCACCAGATGGAGCAGGCAGATGGTGTGGAGACCAGCCTGGGACCTGTGCAACCAAGGCATGTGGGTGGGTGGATGGGATGGGGCTGCGAATGGGTGGGGGGCGGCATCCAGGAATGGGACAGACAGACAGGACTGGGGCTGGGATTGGCATTGGGATTGTGGGGCTGTGACAGTGCAGGGCCAGGGCCTAAGGGACAGCCACGATCCATTTCCCACGCATGCCTGCAACGGGGGCCAGTTCCACAAGCCGGGGTATGTGGGGAGTGGATCATAGCTCTGCCCCAGGCCCTCACTGTCATGGTCCCATGATCCTGATCCCATCCCCAGGCCCACCCACCCATCCCAGTCCTGGACCTCATTCTCTGCCTGTCCACAGCCCCATTTCATCTGCCTGGCTGCACAGCCCTGCCCACGTGGGTCCCAGTCGGTCTCCATAGAGACCCCAGGATCACTGGGTGTGACAGTTTGGGGCTGGGGCCCAGGGCACATCCGCTTCCCTCATTCCTCTGCCCATGGAACCAGCACCTGTCATAGGGACATGAGGGCAGCAGATTGTGGCTCTGCCCCAAACCCTAGCCCTGTGCTGTCACTGCCCAGTGATTCTGGCCACAGCCCCACCCACCCATCTGGGTCCTGGATGCCACCCATGGCCCCATCCCATCTGCCCAGTTGAGTGCAGGGCAGGGCCACTTAGAGAGTTTTGGTGAGCTGTTGCAAGCAGGTGGGGTGCGACAGCTCACCAAAACTCTGTAAGTGACCTTCTAGCCCAAATAATTGCCCACGTGTATTTTAAACCTTCTTCAGTTGTCCTCTGTATTTTCAAAGAATTTCATTTCAACTTCTGTATTCTTCCACTCAGGGATGTTCTTCATTTATTTTAGTCCTACTGCCAGGTATTGTTCAGGAATCAGATGTCTTACAGAGGTTTGCTTCACTTGCTGTCTGAGTTCTAATGGATCAGCATTGTATAATCTGAGCTGCTGCACAATCCAACAGCCAGTTGCAGTTGGTTCATAATATTACCACTGTTGAAGACCCAGTTCCTTGTTGCTGTAAGTTTTGGTATATCAGTCCCCACAAATTTTAAGAGAATCCTGTTTGGTGCCTTCATCTTGGAACTACACTCTAGTCACAAAAGGAGATGTGGGGTGTTGAAGTTTGCTCAGTACAGACAGAAGTGTTTGAAGAATTCACTGAGCTAAAGTCTAACGTGTTTATTCTTGATGTATATATCTCAGATTTTCAGAGGCTCATACCTGGGTCAAATTTGGACAGAGTTTCCCATGGGAAACTTTGCTTATTCCTAATAGCAAAGTAGAGCCCATACCACAATTAAAACCCTGCTTCAGAGCATGGAAACACTAGAATTTCTCAGTTAAATAAATAGACAAAAGATTTTTTAGACATGAGGGGAAAAAAAACCCAAACCTCACTTTTTCTCAGAATCACCTGAAACACTTTTACTGAAACTTTCAAAAATATTCAACCTTAGGCTGAATTTTTCATTTAATGAAAAATGGAAGTCAAAACAGTTAAAGTTGGGCAAGTACATAAACAACTGAAAATAGAGGTTTTATGCTGGATATTATCGGGCAATCTTATTTAAAGTTACATCCGCCTATCCTTTTTGTAACACTGAGTACCTATAATGTATAGGAGATTAATGCTTGATACTTAAGTAAATCCTTATAATTTTCTTTTATTCCATTCATTTAAAACAACTATTCCCTGTACATTTTAGCACTCTTACCTGCATTTAATTTTTCCCCTGTGTAAGATTGGGCCAAATCATCCATTTTCATTTCTGTGGAATCTCTCATTTGAAGATAAAATGCCAAAGCTGATTTTCATTTTCTGTTACGCTACAATAGAGAGGGAGTGAAAGCAAATATGTAATAAGTAAATAATTACGCAATCGAAATGATAATGGTCTCTCTAATTACTGTTTTTGCAAGGTGCTTTTAGAACCTGTACAATGAAAGGCCTTATATACTAATTCAGGAGGCTGCTTAAGGTTACAACTAACTATACAAGCACAAGCTTTCCCTGTGTGGCAAAACTTCATGACTCTTTAGCGGTGAAAGCCTTCATTGCTATATTCATAGCTGCAACCTGATTAGAAAATACTAGAGAAAACTGCACTTTTGGTTGGTTCTTTCCATCTCAGTTCCCTTATCCAAAAGAGAGAGGGCAAAGACAATAAGAAAGCTTTGTGAGACCCTTAACATCAAATGATGGCACAGACCACTGGTTATGTAAGATAAGTAATTCACTGTTTTGCATAAAGACATTATTGAAACCAGTCCGTAGTAGGCTTAGGTGCTTTTACTGTCTTTACCAACTCTGAGGGGAAAAATCTGAATTACAGCGTAGTAGAAAACAGGGCTGTGTGAAACAGCACCGTTCTGCTTTGACTTCCATTTTGACATTTTGATGGAACAGGGTTTCATTTCAAATTTTGTTTAGTTTCAACAGCACTTTTCCCTTTCATTTTGTCAAAACTCTTTTGATGTTTGATGCTATTTCGACATTTCGCCCACCCAGCGCCGGGAAGGTTGGTGCTTCTGCTGGCCCCAGCCAGCAGCACCAGTCTCCTGTCTTCCGGCAAGCAGATCAGGGGCCTACACCCCCAGGTGGAGTCAGGCACAGCCCTCCCGGGGGTGCGGGCAAGCCCCCAGTGTGCCTGTGGGATGACAGAAAGCTGGTGCAGCTGGTTGGGGCCAGTGGCAGGACCGATCTGCCTGGCACAGGCTGCTGGTAGCACCAGCCTCCTGTGATCCAGCAGGCAGATTGGGGCCCCCCACACCACTGGGAGGAGTCAGCAGAGCCCCGCAGCCCTCCCAGGAGTGCAGGGGGCCCTGATCGGCCTGCACAGCCCGCACCCAGTGCTGGGAAGATTGGTGCTGCCGCTAGCCCCAGCCAGTAGCACCAGCCTCTTGTCATCAGGCAGGCAGATCAGGGCCCACCCGCACCCCTGGGAGGGCTGCAGGGGCTGTGCCAGACTGCTCCTGGGGGTGTGGGCCCCCGATCCCCATCCCAGATCACAGGAGGCTAGTGCTGCCACCTGGGGCCAGTAGCAGGTGAGCCCAGGGCAAATCAGCTTATGCAGGGACCTCTACGGGGCTGGCATGGGGCCCGGGGCATATCAACTCATGTCGGGACCTGTGATCGGGGCGAAGGTGGGTTCCCACACGAGCCAATATGACCGGGCCCCATACAGAAGCCAGTCTGAGGAGGGTGTGGGGTCTGGCACAAATCAGCTTGTGTGTTGACCCACCTCCACCCCATTATCAGCGGCAGCACCAGTCTTCTCGGTGCTAGATGCAGGTCCCACCTGGCAACAGCAGTCTCCTGTCATCCAGCAGGCAGGTTCGGAGCCTGTACCCCCAGGAGGAGTCTGCCACAGCCCCGCAGCCCTTCTGGGGTGGAGGCGGGCCCCCGATCTGCCTGCCATATGACAGGAGGCTGCTGATGCTGGCTGGGACCACACTGAAGCCAAGTAAGCCTGGCTTCGAAACATTTCAAAACTTTTAAAATGTTTTGAGTGCCCTTGTTTCATTTTGAAGCTGTTTTGAAGTCTTTTGTTTCTTTTAAATTTCACTGTTTCGAGCTCGAAACTCATCAATACAACTTCGAAACAAAACACTGCACAAAATTTCACACAGCCCTACTAGATAAGCCCTCTCATCCTGCCCTTAGAACCTCCTTCTTTGGAGCTGGAAATCAGTCAGAGCAAGAAGAAACAATGCCACTTACTTTTCCTGTTCCACTTCTAGTGAGATGGCACTACTGTGCTTTTCCATTAAGTAGGGCATAAGTTCTCAGCAGAGGGGATCTTAGGACCTGGGTTTGTGAAACAAAGACTGCGGAGCTGGTGTCATCGGGAAGGCTTTGGCTTCCATGACCACAGCCCGCTCTTTGGCGAGAGAGGCAGCGAGCTGCTGGGAAGAGATGGCCTCCACCTCTCCCCCCTGGGGAGGAGGCTCTTTTCAGCCAGGCTGGCTGACCTGCTCCAGCAGGCTTTAAAGTAAGCCTGCTGGGGGATGGGGGGACTACTGCCACTGCTGGCCCACTGAGCAACCCTTGCAAAGCCAGCAGACCAAGGCACTTAAGGGAGCCCACCCCTGTCCCAGCCCTGGCACAATCTGTGGGCAAGGCAAGAGCCCCCATGGGGACACTTGCCTGCCTGTATACTAATGCCAGGAGCCTGCGCAACAAGCAGGAGGAGCTCATCCTCCTGCTCAGTGCAAAGAACTATGACGTCATTGGGATAACGGAGACCTGGTGGGACTCCACCCATGACTGGACCACGAGTATAGAGGGCTATACCCTGTACAGGAGGGATCGTGTTGACAAAAGGGGCAGGGGTGTAGCTCTCTATGTGAAGGAAAGCTACATGTTCCTGCAAGCTGATGTTGGCGACCAGCATGGACAGCTAGAGACCCTCTGGGTAAAAATTCTTGGGGAATACAGCACAGAGGACCCAATGGTGGGAGTCTACTACAGACCTCCCACTCAAAGTCCTGAGCTTGACTAGGAGTTCGCCCGGAAACTGACTGTGGCCGCTTGCTCCAGGAGCTTGGTTGTCATGGGTGACTTCAATTACCCGGACACCTCCTGGGAAGATCACTCAGCAAAATCCGAGCGGTCGCAAAGCTTTCTCTCATGCGTGGATGACCTCTATCTGACTCAAGAAGTCTATGGGCCAACGAGAGGCAAAGCGCTGCTCGACCTGGTACTGGCTACGGGGGACGACCTAATCGGCGACCTAGTGATCGATGGGAAGCTGGGTGACAGCGACCATGAGCTGATCACCTTCACCATCTGGCGTAAAGCTGGCAAGTCAGTCAGCAACACAGAAGTCCTTGACTTCCAGAAAGCCGACTTTGACAAGCTCAAGAGGCTTGTCGGTCAGGCCCTTAGGGACCATGACCCCAGGGAGATGGGAAGAGAGTTCAAGAAGAGTGGTTGCTTCTCAAGGAAGCGATCCTCAATGCACAAGCTAAATCTATTCCAACACGGAGGAAAGGCAGCAAGAAGGCACAGCAGCCCTCCTGGCTCTCTAGGGACCTAGCGGACCTCCTGCGGCTAAAAAGGAAAGCCTACAAAGGATGGAGGACGGGATTCACCTCCAAGGAGGATTATTTTGCACTGGTCCGGTCCTGCAGGGAGCAAACCAGGAAAGCCAAGGCTGCAACTGAACTCCAACTAGCTTCAAGCATCAAGGACAACAAAAAGTCCTTTTTCAGATATGTGGGGAGCTGGAGGAAAAGCAAGGGCAACATTGGACCCCTGCTAAACCAGATGGGGCAACTGACAACTGACGCCCAGGAAAAAGCCAGCCTATTAAATAGGTACTTTGCATCAGTCTTTCATCAGTCCCATGGGACGCCCATGCCCGCTACGGGACAGGGAGATCCAGGTGATGGGGATCCCCTACCCTACATAAATGCTGACCTCATGAAGGAACAACTTGAGAAGCTGGATACCTTCAAGTCAGCCGGCCCTGACAATCTGCACCCCAGGGTACTCAAGGAGCTGGCGAGCGTCACAGCCCAGCCCCTGGCACGGATCTTTGAAAACTCCTGGCGCTCTGGTGTAGTGCCCGAAGACTGGAAGAAGGCCAATGTGGTGCCGATCTTCAAGAAAGGGAAGAGAGTGGATCCGGCTAACTACAGGCCCATTAACCTGACTTCTATCCTGGGGAAGATCTTAGAAAAGTTTATTAAGGAGGCCATCCTTGAGGGACTGGCCCAGGCTAACATCCTAAGGGATAGCCAGCACGGGTTTGTTGCGGGTAGGTCTTGTTTGACCAATCTCATTTCCTTCTATGACCAGGTGACCTATCACCTGGACGAGGGAGAAGAGACTGATGTCGTATATCTTGACTTCAAAAAAGCTTTTGATCTGGTATCCCATGATCACCTCTTGGCCAAACTGGCCAGTTGTGGCCTTGGTTCCACCATGATCCACTGGCTGGGAAATTGACTCCGTGGTCAGACCCAGAGGGTTGCAATTGATGGCAGTCACTCATCGTGGTGCCCTGTGACCAGTTGGGTCCCTCAAGGCTCTGTCCTTGGACCCATACTGTTCAACATCTTCATTAACGATGTGGACATTGGAGTCAGGAGTGGACTGGCCAAGTTCGCCGATGACACCAAAATTTGGGGCAAAGCATACATGCCAGAAGATAGGCAGGTGATCCAGGCTGACCTGGACAAGCTCAGCAAATGGGCGGACGAGAACCTCATGGTGTTTAACACCGAAAAATGCAAGGTTCTCCACCTTGGGAGGAAAAACCTGCAGCACCCTTATAGGCTTGGCAGTGCTACGTTGGATAGCACTACAGAAGAAAGAGACTTGGGGGTCATCATTGACCACAAGATGAACATGAGCCTGCAATGCGATGCTGCGGCTAGTAAAGCGACCAAAACGCTGGTGTGCATCCATAGATGCGTCTCGAGCAAATCCCGGGACATCATTCTCCCCTTGTACTCGGCCTTGGTGAGGGCGAAGCTGGAGTACTGCGTCCAGTTTTGGGCTCCACAATTCAAAAAGGATGTGGAGAATCTGAGAGAGTCCAGAGGAGAGCCACGCGCATGATCAGAGGTCAGGAAAACAGATCTTATGATGACAGGCTGAGAGCCATGGGACTCTTTAGCCTGGAAAAGCGTAGGCTCAGGGATGAGCTGATGGCCACCTAGAAGTTTATCAGGGGTGACCACCAGGATCTGGGGGAACGTTTGTTCACCAGAGCGCCCCAAGGGATGACTAGGTCAAACGGTCACAAACTCCTGCAAGACCGTTTCAGGCTGGACATAAGGAAGAATTTCTTTACTGTCCGAGCCCCCAGGGTCTGGAACAGTCTGCCATTGGAGGTGGTTCAAGCACCTACATTGAACACCTTCAAGAGTAAATTGGATGCTTATCTTGCTGGGATCCTATGACCCCAGCTGACTTCCTGCCCTTTGGGCAGGGGGCTGGACTCGATGATCTCCCGAGGTCCCTTCCAGCCCTGATGTCTATGAAATCTATGAAACAGGGAGTTGGGAATGGTTAGATGGAACACTGCATAGTACAGTCCACTAAACTTAGTATCTATTTTATCTGAATATGTAGGAAAACTCAGCCCCAAAAGGATTTGGGTAACCTTTTCTCTGTTTATGTCAAACTGTTCTTGCTGTTTAAAAATACTAAATTTGAAAAGTTTTTACATCAGAGAAATAAATCAATATAGGCTGCTTCAAGCGTCCATATTTTACACTGCTGAGAGAGTAATTCTTTTGTTTTATTTCTAGTAGGTTAAGGAACATCATTTTTATGCTAACCTTTTCTCTTTTGAATTCTGTTCTACAGATGCCTTCCAGAAATCTTTGGATGTTCAATATGTTACTATAGATATAGAGTAAAATTTTGACAGTTTCGTTACTGCTCAAAACCTGCAGTTCCCTGCAGAGACCTTTTCTCGCTAGTAGCCTTATTGCCAAGTTGTCACAGCATTAATTAAACTAGAAGAATAAGGCATTGCATGTCATTTCCTATACTGGATGCCTCCATATTAGGGGCATATCTCCATGGTAAGAACCTGTATCTAAACAAAAAAATAAGCCTGGTAACAGTACAAAAGCTCACACAAGCTCCTAAGTGGAAAATGTGGCAACAGAAAATATAGAATTGAAAGCAAGCAAGAGGAAAAGATGAAGGTTTCTTGAATACTTAATTTCTTAAGGACTAATGTTCTTATTTCATTTAGTTATTATCTGTAGAGCAATGATATTTTTAATCTCCATATTTTATCTATTTTGGATATTTATTGGATTCAACTTTAGAAGTTTTCTAATTTAAACCCCCCCACACGTTACATATAGACTGAATGTTCCTTAGTGAAATTATAGATTCACTGAGCCAGCACATAAAATTGTGTGTAGTAAAACTCTGTTTTATATTAACTACTAATAATTTGCATATCCATTTCATTTTGCTGCATGAATCAAAATGTCTGCATTTTACGTGACACTGTATTTCATCTCACAGTTTTTATGTACTTTTACCTGACTGCTTGGAAATGAAAAAATATAGCACACATGTTCAGGCTTTTGGGCAGATTTTTCCACAATAAAACGAGGGGATGTTTACTTTACAGTTGCAGACAGGTGTTTGCTGGCTTGCATCTCCCAACAATTCCACTGAACGCATAGAGATTTTTTTGCTCTTCATTAGATATTAGGGGAAGGGTCTCACAACAGTGTATTGGCCAGGCAAATTGAGGTTCAAAATCTGAGCTGAGCCCTTTGCAGCCAGGTCACCAAAGCGTGAGAACAGTGCCAAGGCAACAGAGTCAACCCCTGCCGTCTTAGCAACACCTACAGTTTAATCCAGAAGTGGTGTTATCAGGCTCTGAAGAAAGTCCTGTCCATCCTTCTTTCCACTGGAGGAAAGAGTGGTTGTATTGTGGGAGGGAGGATGAAGGATGGAGAACAGATTCTTGATGTTCTTCTAGGTACTTAGGACTCTTCCCTTTCACCTTACAAGGCACAGCACTACTTATTGTTTAATAAAATATAATCTTAAAGGAAGAGGGAAATTTAACCTCCTTCCCTAATGTGACTCATCAGCCACAGTGGAAAAGAAATAGTGGGATGGAGAAGGGAAAAAAGATCTGACTGTAGTTCCAAAAATGGAGGAAAGAGACACCAGAGAGGTAGACAGGGCATGGGCCTTGGGTTCCCACTGTTTCTGAGTACTTGAGGAAAGGGCCAGCAAGAATGATGGTGAGCTCAATGATGCTTTCCTGAGCTACATCTTGAAACTGAGGATTTTATCATAGGAGGAGCAATCCAGGCTGTCAATACAAAATATCAGCTCAAGGGCAATCTACAAAATGCCTTCCAAAAATATGCCTGGGAACAAATATTCATAACCTATCGGATACTAAAAACAATGGCTTAAATTCAGACAATGACTCATTACAATTTACCTGCTATCTCTGCATTCCATAAGTAATAATTCTTTTCCCTTTTGAATGGTCTTGTTCTTCAACATAATTAAGTTATCCATGCAGCTCCCTGATTTTGAAGCTACTTCTGATCCACCTCTCCTTGCTCCTACTTCACAGCTATCCTCCATTCCTTAAGTGACTTCTTTCATTTACATGGAGTTGAATGCAAACCATTAGCTTGTTTCTTGTTATTTAATTTATGTGTCTGCTCCTTTCCCAGACCTAAGTAAGGGTGCTTTATGCCCAAAAGCTGGTCAAATATCCCTTCCAACTATACAGTTGGTCCAGTAAAAATATTACAAGAAAATTCTTGCAGCTCAACTATGTCAATTTTCCTAGCTCTCCTGTCTAGCAAACTACAATCCAACCTCCCCCATTATTAACAGTCACCCCAGACAGGGACTGCACAAACAGATGTAGCATGCTGTGAAAGGCAACAGGTTTTGCCGAAGGGCAAGGTGAGCAAGCATAGAAAGCTTTCCATTCATTGCTTCTAGGATAACAAATCTGAAAACTTTTAGTTATGCTTCTCAGGTAAACTCAAATGCCGAAGTAGCAAAGAAGAGAAAGTCTTTGATAGAGAAGACCAAACTGTTAAGAAGTTTCATGATTAAAACCAAGACCTTGGATTGTACCTGGGAATGAGCTGGCAGCCAGTACTCTCCACTGGATTTTCAGACTATCTCCAAATGAAAATGGAGGCAAAAATAGGAAGGGTGAGGTTTCAGGAAGCGGTGTTCTTTCTTAGCTCAAATAATTCCCATCCTCAAACAGTTTGGAGCCAGATAAAGGACTTTGCAATGAGTGCATTCATCCTGTGGGGTATGGGATAAGGGCCTGGGAGTGACAGTGGGTAAATCTCTTTCCAAGAGAAAGGAGGAGGAAAAGGTGAGAGGCTGGAACCTTGCAGAGGATGCTGGGCTGAGGTAGCAGGAGTGGTTGGGCCAGGAGAGTAGCACCAAGGGGAGGATGTGGAGTTTCAAATGATTTGGGAAGAAGCAATGCACTCCTACAGAGGAAGTAGGAAAGTGGCTGCTGGCTGACAGTTCTCCCACCCTTCTCTCTAAGAATATGTCGGGGACCCTGAAGTCATCGCCCTTAAAGAGTGAACATGCTCAGGTCAATGTTTGCCAAGGGGCCAGCTTCTTTGCCATGCTGCCTTTCCCTTCTGGCAGGCATGGCCCTTCTTTTGCTCAGGTCTGAATGGCCAGGCACTGTTACAGGCAGCAGACTGAGTACTTTATTTCCGAGGCCCGATTCTGTCCTAAAATTTTAATGTGGTGTGCCCCATTGATTTTTTTCTGCTGTTACTCCTGATTTATTATTGATTTGAGGACAATACAAAGTGCTGAACTCCAACTCTGACTGTAAAATAGCAACTTCTGAAAGTTGCAAATAGATATGTAGTGTCTACCAATGAAGTACATTTTAAGGTTTGGATATATACCATGGAGAGCAGACATTTCTGTACTGCGTGGAATAATATTGAATGATTTAATCTCCAAAGCTGACCCAGATAATTAATGGCAGGGCTGAGTGCCACACTTAGATTGGCTGAAACCTTCCTCCAATCCTCTCCTTACCTCCTCCCCTGGCAAAGCCATGTGACATTTTCACTATTAATTGAGCAATCAGATTCCTCCTTCCCCCTTTTTTATGGAAAAAAGGACACTTTGAAAACTATTCTTTAAAGAATCCTGATGAATAGCATTAATTCCCAATGAGAGGAGCAATCTAGATTGCTTGGCTACCAACATCTTTTATTCATGAGCAGCATAAACCATACATTTGCTGCCTCACTCGAACATCTGACATTATTTATGAGAGGAAAAAGCACATATTTAACATTTTGCATCTCAGGCTTTTGAACAATCAAAAAGCATGTAATGAAGTGGCAACACCTTTTGGTAGCAATAAGCTACTAATTTATTATAAGTCCTTCTAGTCGATGGGCATTTTCGAGATTGTTACTTGCCACCAGGAAAAATGTTATTAAAGAAACATTTTTGTGCACACTGATTCTCATCAGATGTTTTTATCCTTTTCCAGAAGATGGGAAGGTAGCATCCTTGAGGTTTGCTTTTGAACTTTTTCCCCTGAAACCTGCATGGGGTGAAGCCTCAATGCTAAAGCAACTACTGCTTACCACTTCAATATTTTGTCACAATAGGTTTGTTTTAAGTTAAACCCTTTAGATTGTGCTCTCCAGTCTATCCAGTTCCTCTTGAGAATTGTGAGAAAAATAAACAGCATGTTTGGATATTTGACTGTTTTGCTCATATATATCCCGCATTTTATCCTCTCCTTTCTAAGGATTTAGGTGCGCCAGAAATCTTCTGCAGGGATGCTATGATGGACCTACAGCACTTCCTCATGATGAGTACAGGGTGCCAAGGCAAAGGGGGAAAATGTCTTCAAGGTACTTCAGGCCACCTTCCTGAAATCCATGACTGGACGTGTTCAATGATCTAAAAATGAATAACCTCTCGCTAGAATTCTGCATTTGATTGCTCATTATAAGTTGTTAAAATGACTGAAGTTTAGCACCAGCAGCCTAAAGGGCAGATCCAAAGGATATTAAAATCAATTCTAAGAACCCAATTGACTTTGGTGGATTCTGATAAGGGCTCTAAATAGCTTTTATGTGTAAGGATGTAGGATCCCAACAGTGCAGCTTGATTCCCTAAAAATAGAACTGACCTTTTCAAAGCCTACGTAGGAATATGTTCTTAGAAATGTCTGACACCAATGTTCTCAGTTCAAGCTATGGACAGTAATGCCTCCTGTCAAGAGGAGGAGGCAGCGCTTTTTTTCAAATTCATATAATCACCCCCCAGCTGGAGGAGCATTTTCTGCTGGGGGCTCCTGCAGGTTTCCTGTGCCAAGCCAATGGGACCGTCACTCTACCTGGACACAACTCTCCTTTCAGCTCTAACGTTTAGGTGTCTTTACCTCAGCTTTTATGTTTGGCAGAATTTAAAACTCACCGAGTGTAGGACTTCTTTATCCAGCTCTGTCTTTAAATTATTTTACTGACTTCTATATGCAACACAAAAATCAAAAACACATATATATCAAGTATGCATGTCAACCTAAAGTATGTACCTGTCTGTCACAAACAAGAAATAATAAAGGGAAAAAGAAAAAAAAAAGGAGGGAAGAAGGCAAGATGGACAATTAAAAGAGAAGTGTGCAAGGAGTAATAATTTAGTTACCAACATATTCAAAGAACTCTTTCCAAGGTCCCCCAAGCTTTTCAAGCAGCTCAGTCTGCTAAACAGGATTCCCAAGAGGCCAGCTGTGCCATCACGTTGTACCAGATTTCAAATTTTGAAGATGTCCTACTTTTCCAATGCAGTAATATGTTCCTACTAATAAGCAGGGATTCTGGTTTCCTCTGTTTAAAAATCCCAAATGCTCTGATTACAAAACCCAAAATCCACTTTTCTCCATGATTAAAATGAAACTCACTATATATATATGTATCAGCTGAACACGCTGTTTTATTGAAATACTAGCCAGTTGCCCATTGTGAATGGCAGAGCATTTCAGGGAGAGCTTACATGCCCACCCCACCCCCACTTACCCTTTGGGGCAGCCATGTAAACCAGGGGCGCATAATTATTTTGGGTAGAGGGCCACTTACCAAGTTTTGGCAAGCGGTCGAGGGCCACATGGGTAGCTTCACCCCTTGGCAGGTGCCCCACCCCCTGGTTGCCATCTTGTGACTGGAAGTCCCGCCCCCCTGACCTTTGCCACCAGAAGTCCCTCCCCTTTCCCCCCAGAAGTGATGTTTTCAGCAAGGGGGGCTTCTCAGAACCAGAAAAATACCAAATTATATTCTAAAAAGGAAACATCTACAAAATTCTTTAATTTGATTTCAAAAAATATTTTTCCCAATTTATATGTGTGTGTGTAGTGTACACAGAGGTGATTGCACAACAGCTTAAAATGAAGTCTTATTCTTGTATATCAGAGGGAGGGTATAGGTTTGTGGGGGTCTGTGGTTATGTGGTGTGAGGGAACATGGGGGTGGGGGGTGGATATGTGAGGCGTGGGTGGGTGTGGGATTTGTGGCGGTCTGTGTGTATGCCAGTGTGAGGGGAGTGTGGGTGCATGTATATGGTGGGGTGTGCATGTGGGACTCACCCTATGAACACACCCACCCACTCTGCCCCTGGCTGCACACCCACACCCACCCACCCACTCTGCCCCTGGCTGCACACTCACCTACCACACACCCACAGCCACACATACACCCACACGCACCCTAATGGGGTGACTCTGTGCTCCCTGCTCTGGCGATGCAGCTGAATCACATGGTGCTGACAGTGCCTGCAGTCAGGGGCTGGGCTGGGCTGCTCAGTCCTGCTGAGGCTCCTGCTGAGTCCTAATGCCCCTGCCTCCTGTCAGCTTTGGCAGGAACCAGGGGCAAGTCAATACAGTATTAAAGCCTAAGGGCTCCTTCTGCCTCTGGCTTCCTGCCTGAGGGGGCAGTGCCTGTGCAGCCAGTTGCCACCCACCCTCTCTGAGGCACATGCACAGTTGACTCCCAGCGTTACAAACAGACAGACAGACGGACAGAAGTACTAAGTCTTTTATTATATTAGAATTTCTAATTTTAAAGCTATTGGGAAGCCTACCAGTCCCTCAATCATTATTATAAAATATATATTTTGGCATTTGATTCTGGTTTTTTTATTATGGAAAACCATAGTTCTCCCTGCCTGCTTTGCTCACCAGGACACAGGTCCAGCTGCAGCTGTCCCCCCCTTCTCCCCACCCCCCATGCTTTGTAGTGCTGAGCAGCCCTAATATGCTGGTGCCCTGCCTCTTCCATGACATTGGCCCTCATTTCCAACCCACAGCCCACTGGCCCTGCCAGTGCACCTCACTCCCAAACCACCCTCCTGGTGTTCCTCACTCCTGACCCACTGCCCAGCACCCCCAGGCTCCAGCCCTCGAGTGTGTGGGCATAGGCAATGCCATAAGTGATGTGTTGGGAGGCATGGGGGGCACATGCCTCCAAGATTTCTGTGCCCACAGCAGGCCATGGGGATCCAGCCTGGCTGGACAAGCACCAGGCATAAGCCACCTCCATAGCCCAGTGGGTGGAGTCAGCACAGGAGGAAGTGCTACACCACAATGGCCACCAAGGTGTGGTGTCCCCTGCACACCTGGCAGCATCAGGGGGCACAACTCTATGCTGCTGTTGGGAACCCTGTGCCAGCCAAGGTGAGATGTAGCGGTGGCATAGAGTTGTGCCCTCCCACTGCTACTGGGCAGGCAGGAGATGCCTCACCTTGGCAGCCATGGTGGCACAGTGCTCCTACCAGTTGTGATGGTGGTGGCAGTACCAAACTTTCCTGCCCTGCTCCACCCTCCTGCACCAGGTTCCACCCACCAGGCTGCAGAGGAGGCTCCTTCCTGATGGTGGTCCTGCACTCCCACACCCCACTGTGGATGCAGAAATCCGAGGGGAATGTGCTGCTCCCCATATCCCTCTGGCATATTGCCTATGTCTTCCCCACTCCCCCACACATTGCTTATGCTTTCCCCCCATAGATTTACCTGCAGGAAGCTGTGGGAGCTGCTCTACTCCATGCTGCATGGCTGCATTGCCAGCCACATGTATGATTGCATATGGCCCCCTGCCTCTGATTGTCCTCCTCCCATTCCCCCCATCCCTAAGAAGCCCCTTGCAGGCTTGAGCTTTGCCAGCCTGCAAAAGGAAACCTGGCATTTCATGGATTTTTCTCCTTTGAAGGAAGAAATCTGCATTTTTTACATGTTTTTCCATGGGAAACAGAAATCCTGGATCCCTGCTAATAAGTTAGAATTAGAGTGCAATCTGAGAAGGATTCAGTTTGAATTCCTTAGGAATATAGCTGAGAACACGCCAAGAGTATATTGACCAAGAGTATGAATTCGGTGTTCAATACCACTTTAACTCTAGTTATCATTTGTTTCCAAAAATAATTGATAATAAAGGCTAACCAAAACACATGACTCGCTCCATTGCTGTGCTGTTGGAGTGGCAAGGGAATGAATTAAATCTGACCCTCCAATAATTAGATTCTATACCTAGAAAATTATAACAAATTTATACATTTTCTATATGTATAATTAGGTTAATGGGGGTCATCTTAAATTCAGGGTCAATTTAGATTTGAGTAAATACAGTATGTCAGGTAGTAAATTGGCTGTAAGTATTTCTTGTACTTTATATTTATTTTTTCTTTCTCATTTTTCCCTCTCACCCCTTGTGATCTTTTTAAGAGTGTGCTTGGGAATGTATGTTGCTATGAGTTCTAAATATATGGGAGAATGTCAATTGAGTCAAGGACAACAAGAAGTACTTCTTTATCTTTAGGTATGTAGGGAGCAGAAGGGAAACAAATGGAACTGTGGGGCCCTTACTTAACACCTCAGGAGAGCTGGTAACAGGCACTCAGGAAAAAACTGAACTCCTGAATGCCCACTTTGCTTCAGTATTTCACCTGACCAAGGATCACAGGGGGAATGGTGGGAATGATAGCCTTCCCACTGTGGATGCTGAGCTGATGCAAAACCAACTAGAAAAGCTAGACATTTATAAGTCACCAAGACCAGATGGACTTCACCCCAGAGTGCTGATGGAACTGGCTGAGGTCATCAGGGAACCCCTCGTGGTACACGGGAGATTCCTGAGGACTGGAAGAGGGCCGACATTGTGCCATCTTCAAGAAGGGGAAGGGGGAGGACCCAGGCAACTATAGGCCAATCAGCCTGACCTCCATCTCAGGGAAAATCCTGGAAAAACTCATTAAAGAATCTATGTGAGATATGCTTGTTGAGGGTAAGATTCTGAATGACAGCCAGCGTGGCTTTGTCACAGGTAGGTCTTGTCTTACCAATCTCATCTCCTCCTATGAACAGGTCTCTCACCACCTGGACATGGGAGGGAACGTCGACATTATACACCTAGACTTCCAAAAGGCTTTTGATCTAGTATCCCACTATATCCTTGTGGAAAATTGGAAGATTATGGGCTTAACTGCTCAACAGTTCAGTGGGTGGAAAACTGGCTGCATGGTAGGACCCAGAGAGTTCTCATGAATGGATCTGTCATCCTGGCGAGAAGTAGCCAGTGGTGTCCCTGAGGGGTCTGTGCTTGGACGGGTGCTTTTCAACATCTTTATCAGTGATTTGGGGGTGAAAAGCTCGCAAGATGCGAAAAGTTTGCAGATGACACCAAGTTATGGGGGAGCATGGTCATGCCAGAAGATAGGTTGCAGATACAGGCAGACCTGGACAGGCTGAAGAGTTGGGCAGACCAGAACCAGATGAAGTTCAATACTCAGAAGTGGAAGGTCCTCCATCTGGGGGCAAACAATCCCCAATGTACCTACAGGCTCGGTGGCAACAATTTGACTTGCAACACGACTGAAAGGGACCTACAGGTCCCATTGACCATCATATGAACATGAGCTGGCAGTGCGATGCCATGGCCAGCAGGGCAAACAACACACTGGCATGCATTAACCATTGCATCTCATGCAAAACTAAGGAAGTGATACTCCCACTGTACTCCCACTGTACATCAAGAACTCAGTGAACAGCTGTTCACCAGGGCACCCCTGGGGAAGACCAGGAGCAATGGATACAAATTCCTGGAAGGCTGCTTCAGGCTCAATTCCAGAAAACCTTCACAATCAGAGTGTCCAGACTATGGAATAAACTCCCTCCAGTGGTGGTGCAGTTGCCTACCCTGGAAATCTTCAAAAGGAGACTGAACAGTCACCTCGCTGGCTGCCTATCATGTGGCCCTTGATGGCTTGCCAAAACTCAGTAAGTGGCCCTCCACCCAAAATAATTGCCTGCCCCAATCTACAAGGTCACTTCCAGCCCTTAACAATCTATGAATGTATGAATATTATAGACCATGGCACTATACAGATAGCATTGTTCATTTGATGTAAGGAAACTGGAAAATTGCATGTTATATAAAAAGTGAATATAAAAGATGTAGACCGGGGTGGGCAATCCCCAGCACGCATGTCAGATCATGGCACACAAAGGCATTTTGCTTGGTACACACCTTGGCATGGATGGTGGAAGAGCTGCGAAGGGCCCAGTCCTTGTTATGGGACTGTAGCCCCAGCCCCCTCCCTGGCATCTGCCTTGAAGTGCATATTAGGGGTGTGCAAAACAGGCCATATTCAATTCAGATTCAGCTCGAATCAGAGACAATGATTTCATTTGTTGATTTGAATCATTGTCCCCCGATTCAATTCAGCCGAATCCGAATCTGAAGATTTGACGCTGATTCAGAGAATCAGCAATTTGGCCATAGACACAGCTTTAAATGTTTTTTCTACATACCTCCAGGTACCAGGTGCAGCTCGTGAATGCTGTGATGCTGGGGCAGATGGAACCTCCCACAGGAGTGTGAGGGGCCCCCTGCGTGCTCAACAGCAAAACCAGAAGTGGGCTGGAAGTACTTCCGGTCCACTTCTGTGTCTGCTGGGGAGCACACGGTGGGCAAGCCCTGTACCCCCCCAGGTCAGCTATCGGCTGTTGGGGGGATCCTGGGTGCCCCACCTCCAGACCCAGGAGGCACCAGTTGCCAAGCCAGGGCGGATGTGGGGGCAGGCGCCTGTGCACTCCCCAGCGGACCTAGAAATGGACCAGAAGTGCTTCTGATCCACTTCTGGGTGTGCTGCTGAGCGTGCTGGGAAGCCCCCCATGCTGTTGTGGAACACTCCATCTGCCCCAGCATTGCAGCATTCACAAGCCGCCTGGTACCTTGAGGTATGTAGAAAAAACATTTAAAGCTGTGTCTATGTCTGAATTGCTGAATCTTTCCGAATCTCTCAGAATCGATTTGGAGGGTTCTGATTTGATTCGGATACATTAAAGGGTCTTCTGATTCGATTCAGATTCAGAGATTTGGCCACTGGATCAGGCCAAATCTCCGCTGAATCAAATTGGGGTCCGAAGCTTTGCACAGGCCTAGTGCATATGCATATGCATCTGCTGCTAGCAACAAGTCAGGCTGGGGCCCTGCAGACCCTGGTGCAACTGCCTGCAGCTTCCCTGTTGCTTGCTGTAAGCAGCCTGGGCTCCATGATGGGTGGCAGGGGCCTGCCCAGAGCCTGGGCTGGCTAAGGCAGGCAGTTGGGATAGCTTCATCAGGCTCTGCAGAGCCCTGGCTCAGCTTGTTGCTGGCAGCAGGTACACATTAGGGCTGTACGAAATTTCACTGCCAGTTTTGGTTCGACACTGTTTCGATTCATTTCAAGATCAAAACAGTGAAATCAAAATGAAACAGATATCATCGAAACAGCCTTGAAACAAAATGAGGCAAGTCCAAACGTTTTGCTGTTTCAACACTGTTTTGACATTTCACCCATAGGCTATAATAGGGAAGGTTGAAACAGCCTATAACTTTGTCATTTCTGGCCTTATTTGGATGAACCTTGTAGGAACGGTAGCCCCTTCTGAGGTCATGAAGCCTGCCAAATTGCAATGAGATAAATTTAGTGGGTTTGGGGAAACTGCACCTCGAAGTGTTGAAAGCAAAACTCATGTCACCTGTATGTGTTAGGCCACAGTGAGATCAAAACTGCAGGCATGCTAGCCCCTGCAGAGGCCACCAAGCCTGCCAAGTTTCAGGAAGCTAGCTGCAGGGGTTTGGGGGAAACTGTACTTCAAGCTGCGGACAAGCAAAACTTTGACTTGGGTGACACTGTGTGTGTTAAGGCACAGCAGAGTGAAAGCTGCAGGCCTGCTAGGCCCTGCTGAGGGCACGAAGCCTGCCAGCTTTCAAGGCATTATGTGCAGGGGCTTCTGGATTCTGGGGCCCTGCACCTGCAGCTTCTGACAGGCAAAACTCGTGTCATGGGTGCTTGTGGGACTGTGTCTGTCTTGGGGCAGAGGGGGGGGTGAAAACTGCAGGCCTGCTAGGCCCTGCTTCAGCCATGAAGCCTGCCAGCTGTTAAGGAGATTGGTGCAGGGGGGTTCTGGGGCCCTAAACTAGATACTAGATACTGACAGGCAAAGCTGATACAGTCAGTTGTACAAACACTCACGTCATGAGTTTCGCCTGTCAGCAGCTAGGGCTACAAGGCAGCAGGCAAGTCGGGAGGATGGGGATATGGCGACAGCGGGCAGGAAGGTAGGGAAGCAGCAGCAGAAGGTCATAGTGGTAGACAGGAGGGGGAAGTGGCGGTGAGTGGGAGCATAGGGCCTGCACCGATGCCCTAGGGCCGGGAGTGGTGGCAGCATGGAGCCCAAGCTGGTAGGAGCACTGGCAGGGGCTCCAGCTGCCACAGCAGGTGCTGTGGGCAATGAGAGTGTGTGTCTTTGTTTGTAGGGTGAGTCCAACATGCACACTTCACCATACACATATACTCACACCCTGCCTCACACTACCATACACATACCCTACACCCCCTCACACATCCCAGCCACACTCCTCCTCCACACACACCACAGCCCTCCCCAGCCACTCTGCCCCCACACACCTACAGGCTGCCACAAACCCCAGTCACCACACCCCATATACAGATACCCCCACATGCTTCTTCACCCCACATACATACACATACCTCCCAACTTCATACACACCCACACACTCCACACCTATTTGCCCCCACACACACCCACACCCACACCCTCTCCCACACCCCACATACCCACACCCTCTCAGACCCCACAAACCTATACCCAACTACCCATGCTCCCCCCTTCCCCCCAGCACAATATACAAGAGTAAGACTTCATTTTAAGCTATTATACTATCATCCCTATGTACACTACACAAACCATGTAAATCAGGACAAAATATTTTTTGAAATCAAATGAATAAATGTTGTAATAAATGTTTGCTTTTTAGAATATAATTTGGTATTTTTCTGGTTCTGAGATAGCAAACCCCCTTGCTGAAAGGAGCACTTCTGGGGGCAAGGGGAGGGACTTCTGGTGGCAAAGGTCAGGAGTTAGGTAGGCAGAACTTCTGGCCCCAAGATAGTGTGGCTAGGGGCGGGGCACCTGTAAAGTGGCAAGGCTACCCATTCAGCCTCAACAGCTTCCAAAAATTGGTAAGCGACCCTCCAGCCAAAATAATTTCCGGCCTCTGAGCCGAAGAACAATCCAACCATAATAAAGTATCAGATGTAAGAGACTTTCTGGGGAATGTGCATACGATACAGAGACAAATCAACTGCAGTTCAGCCAGTTCTATTCCAGTTGTACACTGAGAATCTGAATGTTACCAGTGAGGAAACAGATACGTTCCTGGACCTTATACCCACACTACAAATTTCAGAGATGGAGAAAGAATTTCTAGAGGCTCTTTTATCTTTAGCTGAAATAACTTGGGCCTTAAAAAATATGAACAATAATAAATCTCTGGGAAGTGATGGATTTCCTATGCAGTTTTATAAAAAATGTAAAGCTATATTCTTACCGCAATTATTGGATATATATAATGACAGTAAAAACCAAAGTACACTACCAGCTTCTTTAAATGAAGCTGTTATTTCTGTAAATCCTAAACCAGGCAAGGATTCTATGAATTGTTCTAACATAGACCAATTTATTTAATGAATGTAGACGCCAAAATCCTATCTAAAACTATATCACACGTATTGAAACAGGTCCTTCAGAAGTTCATTCACAAAAATCAATTAAAATTGATCAAAAAAGACATGGTCCAGATATGGTTGACCCTTTCTGTTTTAATTACTCTTTTTTATTTAGCAACTCTGCTTCCTGCAGTCCCTTCATAACATCTGATGAAGTAAGCCCTCTGCTTATGGAAGTTTAGGCTATACATTTCGGATTTACTTGGTCTATAACAGTGCAAAACTATCCAACCTTCTGTCAGACAGTATACATCAGGTTATTGATATAGTGGCAGCAGTACAACATTCCAAAGTCCACCTGGTTCTTTTAGCACTTGACGCAGAGACCTTTATTTGTGTTCCTTTGAGGTACCTTTTTGTGTATTACAAGAGACTGGCCTTGGTAAAGAATTCAGAATGTGGATTCAGCTACTAAATACAAGAGTTGTAACCAATAATATGTTATCTCATCAATTCCTTTGCAAAGAGAGACTCAACAAGGTGGCCCATTAGGCTTCCCCTCTATTTGATTTAGTATTGGAACCATAAGCTACAGCTATAAGGAATAAGGGCAATTAAAATAAAATAAAAGGCAAATAAAAGGCATTAAAGTAGTGGGTGCATCTACATGTTCATTAATATGCTGTGGTAACTGCTCATTCAGTTTAGTACCTGTAATAACAGATGCTAAGCTGGATGTGCAGTAACCGGCACTGCTGCAGTAGTGCCAGCACATGTTTTTTTATGACTGAAATGCACAGTAGACTAATTCTATTGCACATTAGTGCATTAGCACAGCTTTTGCCATGGTGCACTAATGCGCAATAGAATTAGTCTACTGTGCATTTAGTGTCTCATGTACACATGCCCAGTGAACACAAGATCCTGTTATATCCAGATGATGCATTAATACTACTGTCACAGCCTAAGAGATCTATTCTTGCCTTTTCATCATTAACTATCAATTTTAGCAATCAGGTTAAACAGTAAATTGGACTGAATCTGAGTTACTTGGTCTAAATAAATATACCACAGAGGACATATTTAGCAAATGGAAGTTCCAGCAGCAATCACAACACTTAACTTTTTGGGGGTATTAAAATATCCAAGAATATTAATGTTATTGTCTGCCTAATCTTTCAGAGGATTCTTGATTTTATATCACAAGACTTAAAATGGAGCAAGTTTATGCACTTACAAATGGAGCAAGTAATATCCTTTCATCTTCCGCTCCTTTGACGGTATCACAATACCTTCTTAGTAACTTAGGCTATGCACTAGATGAGTGATATAACTGATAACTCTCCTGTATGGGTGGAAGTTGAACAGGTACTTATGTTTCCCCTTCCATTATCAACTACCATAAGCTGTACTTATTATCTTTCTAACTGTCTAATTTTTGGCAAATTTGGCAAATGTGCTGAAGTTTCATCATTCATTACATCATAAAGCTTCTATTTGGGACCATGCCTTTTTGAAGTATGGGTTCCAGAAACTGATGTAGAAAAAATGGATAGATAAGTGTATTGTACATGTAGAACAACTAGTAGGAAATCAAGCGTTAGAAATGCACTTTGGACCTGAGGCTTTTGATGTAGCAGATGCTCCAGATACATTATTTTTTGCCTTGAAATCTGCTTATCCCCCACTCTGTGCCATCACTCTATGAACATGTTTTGTCATGTAGCAGAATTGATACAGACTGGTTAAGATTAAAATAGAATAAAGACCTTGGTATCCAGCTGACAAAATCCTTAGAGAAATCAGCAATTTACAATATCCAGACATGAACAGATGATCTTAAACTTTGTCTTATACAACAGATGACCATTTTTCATCTGCACCGGGTTCCCTCGAAAACGTAAATAAAATATATTGCAAGTAAGATGCATGTTTAGGTACATGATGCCTTGCAGGCAACACTCAGTCCCATGTTTTGGTTATGCCCTGTTATCAAATCTTTTTGGAAAGAAATAACTAGAGTTAAAGTGGTATTGCACATATACTCTTGGTCAATATGTGTGTTCTTGGGTATGTTCCTAAGGAATTCAAACTGAGTCCTTCCCAGATTGCACTCTCACTCTAATTTATTAGTAGGAGTATATTATTGCATTGGAAAAGTAGGAGATCTCCAGAGTTTGAAATCTGGTCCAATGTGATGGCATAGCTGGTCTCTTCGGAGAGTCATGTTTAGCTGCTTCAAAAAGCTGAGTGTAGTTTGGGAGAAGTTCTTAGAGTATTTTGGTCATTAAAATGTTAGTCCTCACATATTTCTCTTTTGTTCTTCTTCTCCCTGTTTTCTTCTCCCTTTTATTACTTATTGCTTGTGGCAGATATGTGTGTACCTTGTAGTTCATATATAGCTGATACAGATCTATTTTAAAAAACTAGAAGACAAGAAACAGCTAGCCACCTTATGCTGTGGTCTAACATAATACCTACACGTGTCAAAAACTGCAAGGAATCCCTAAAAGCCTCTGAGAGCGCACATCTAGGTACATGTTGTGCTGGTCAAGACAATGATGTCTCTCTCTAGCACCCCTGCAAAAATCAGTCTAAATATTTACAAGCTACAGAATTGGGTCCTCATGTGTTTTGTAAGCAAGGACAGTGACAGCCCAGCTTAGGGGCTTTGTTTATAATCCACTTAACTCTCCTGAGAATGCAGTCAGGAGTATTGCCTTCTGGACAGATGCTTTTTTCACAAGGCCAACACCATGGTACCCAGAGAGGCCAAGGCTGGAGATGTTCTTTTAATGACTTGACCTCTTACCTCTAACCTTGCATCCAGACTTAGCACATGCTGTTAAGGATCGGTGGAGAAATTTCTACTGTGCTTACCTGCTCTGTGCTCCTTAGGTAGTTAAACAAAGGACTGTGAGGATATTAATCCCAGTCCTTTGATGAGCTCTAAATTCACTAGAAACATTTTTTTTAATCACACCGTAACCTTTCAGTGGAGAATCTTATTGAACAGAACATGAGCTTTAGACTATTCCAAGGAGAACCAACCACCATATGAAGTGTCCTCCTGATTTATAGCTGCTGCAGCATAACCCTGCATGAATTTCATATAACACCATAATATTCTATCAAGTCTAGGTGCTCTGCACTCAGCCTTCTATAGATAACTGTTTGAGCAGTACATTGATAAGTCAGGATGTGATAATAATGTCTTTCCTTTGACATTAAATGATTCTATTTCAAATGCCAGGCTTTGGATGTAGGAGCAGTATTCCCATTATCAATCATCAACAATAAACTACACTAGTGTAGATATTAATTTAGTTGGAGGTGATCTATAGGAGCTATTAGAAGGCAGAGAAGCTTGGAGGAATGGTTTTTTACATGCCAAGTATGTCTGGGATTTCACCTGCACTTTCCTCAATTGCCTACACATGCATACAGTTTTCTTGCAACAAAGATGGGGATATTTATTTTACCATGCTTTTTTTAAAAGAAATCAGCTGCATTGCATGCTGGGTGGAATAACCCCTACGTATCCATGACCTGTGTAACAGGAGTTGTTGAAGCCAAACTTGCTAATATGCATAGAACAGTCTAAGATGCTCTTGAAGCAAGGCAAAGCAGTGTTTTGTAGATATGTGGACATCCATATATGGGGTTGAGGGTCAATGGGAAACTGCAGGAAATTGCCTGGTAGAAATCTGCAGATTCCCAAGAAAACATGGTGTGTAGGTAATGCCTGATTGACAGAGCCTGACTGACTGTGCAAATCTGCAGAGGCAGATAGATGGATTTTCATCATCCTTTACTCCAGTCCCATCCTTTGAAGATATACCCCACATTTTGATTGCATTCTGTTATCATTTTATACCATAGTAATAAAAGGTACATTCAGTGCTGTAAATTTTCTCAGAACTTTACAAACATCAGTAAGTGGCATACATGCCCCCTTCTGTGGGTCTTACAGTCCAAATACATAAATGCTCTATAATTACCTCACACACTATGATTGGGGGGGGGCGAGGCAGATCATATTTAAGCCCATTAGTCCAGAATAATTTACTAAATTCAAATGCAGCTCTATTGGTGTGTACTGGGTTTGCATCCGTATTTGTTTTATTTAGATTAAAGTAGCCTATCCAAATTTAGAGCAAGCGTTCCATAAAATATGTACAGTAGATAGAAAACAAACTACATCAGGAGGGAAAAATATAGATTCTGCTTTTCATTAATCCACCTATCAAGAGCACTTGGACTATTAATTCCCACTAATGCCAGATCTTTACATGAATTGTTCGTGACCTCTGGAATAGGCCCAAGATGGACTTCATCATCTTGTCAGCGCAGCAGCCACTAAGCATCTTAATTGTTTAACCCAAGGGAATGGTGAGTAAATGTTAGGCAGGCACTTATAGGCTGGATGAACAATGCTAAAGATCTAATGTACTTCAACATTAGGCTGTTTTAGGGAGCCAAAATAGGAAAACATCTCTTGATGCATCTGCCGTGTGCATTTTCCTGTCATTGCTAATTCATATTCATTATGAAGAATTCCCCCCCTGTAAACAGAACCTCTTTCCACCATAGGCAGGTTGTTCCACCTAAATATGTGGGCATGATCACATGTGCATCCCTGCCTGGTATGATCATAGTTTCATATTTTCTAGGGTCGGAAGGGACCTGAGCAGATCATCTAGTCCGACCCCCCTGCCATGGCAGGAAAGAGTACTGGGGTCAAACGACCCCAGCAAGATGTGCATCTAACCTCCTCTTAAACACCCGCAGGGTAGGAGCCTGCACCACCTCTCTTGGAAGTTGGCTCCAGACCCTAGCCCCCTGACCGTGAATATCTAAGCTGTACATAAGACCATTATCAACCCTGACACAACACAGACATAACACCTTAAACTGCCAAAAGGTAAAGCAGGGCACAACCACAGAAGCCAATGTCCTGCTTCTATGAAATATTGCCAAGATATGCTAAAGATATGCCACGTCCCCCACTAGAGAGGAAGGCAAACTTCCCTTCCCATCCCCCCCTCCCCCCCATCTGACCATCCTTCCAGACCCCAACTATGATGACTGGTCTGACCCTGAGTGGAGGGGCAAGACCCTTTAGCCAGGAACCTCAGACCTTGGTCCCAGGTTGAGCCTTGGCACACTTCAGTCGAAGCATCCAGCCTTGGCTGGAGCCAACACCCAGTGCCTCTCAGGAAGGCTTAAAAACACCATGGCATTTAAGAAAAAAGTGGGAGGAGCAACCCAGCAAAGCCCAGAAGCATGGGAAATACCCATAGGCACAGAACATGGGCATAGCTACACCTAGATCTTCCCTCAACAGTGTCTGTACAATTTCTTCTTGAAGACCTCCAATGATGGAGAATCCACAACTTTACTGAGCAGTCTTTTCCACTGCCTCATTCTAGCAGTGAAGAAGTTTTCCAGAAATCCAATTTAAACTTGCTTTGCTGCACCTTCAGGCCATTGGCCCGTATCCTCCTCTCTGCAGCAAGAGAAAAAAGGTGCTTTCCCTCTTCTTTATGGTAGCTTTTCAAGTATTTGAAGACTGCTATCGTATGCCCTCTGAAGCACTTTTTCTGCAAACTGAACATGTCTAGCTCCTTCAGCTTCTCCTCATACGATTTGCTTTCCAAGTCCTTTATCATCTTTGTTGTGGGCCTCTGGACCTTAACTTCTCCATGTCCCTTTTAAAATGTGGTGCCCAGAACTGCACACAGTACTCCAGATAACACCTAACCAGTCCTGATTGGAAAGGCACTGTCATCTCCCGTATCTGGCACCTAATGCTTCTATCGATGCATCCTAAAACTGCATTCACCTTTTGGCAACTGCACCACACTGCAGATTCATATAGAGTCTGTGATCTATTAAGACTTCCAAATCCTTTTTCGTAGCACTGCCATTCAGCCAGGTGTCAACCATTTTATATTTGTTTGTGATTATTCCTTCCAAAGTGTAGCACCTTGCACTTGTCCACACTGGACTTCATCCTTTTAGCGTCATACCCAGCTTTCCAATGTTGAGATAATTCTGAATTGCACTCCCATCTTCCAACATGTTCACAATCCTTCCCAGTCTCATATAATCTGCAACCTTGCTCAAGAAGCTTTCTATGCCAGTGTAAAAGGGTGGTCTCATCTTCAGGTCTCCGCCAGCTGCCTTGCTCCTGGGGTAATCACCCACTTTGCTTACCTGCCATGCCTTGATGGAAAAATAGGAGAGTTGTTATTAAGGCAGGAGGCTACTCATTACTTTACCTGCTGATAACGGCTGAATACCTGCTCCAACCTCCCCTCCATGGGTCCCATGCCTCACAGATGCTACTCTGGTGTTACTTTTCCAGTCTGTGGCCAAAGCAAACTGGGCACACAGTTGTAGCTCTTTTCTACAGCCCCAGAGGGCCACTCACATACCAGCCCTCTCACCGGGGTCCCACTCACTGCGCTGGCTCTCACCCAGCCTCTTTCATACTCTCCTCTCTCTCTCAGGGCCACACACATCCCACCCAGCCTCACCTGACTTCAGGCTTAGCTCTCCTCTCCTCTCCTCAGTCAGCCCCAGTACAGTCTGTTGGGTGTCTCCTGCTACCCTCACCTGAGCAGTGACTAAGCAAATCTACAACTGGAGACCTTTTTCACTCCTAGCTGAGCCATTATGCCCTCACTGGGCCTCCTCACTTGCCCTCACTCGTGGGGCCACTCTGTTCTTCACCCATCACACTCAGGGTGTCACTACTCATCACACCCAGGCTTTCCCCTACCACCTGGGTGCAGCCCCAGGTCTCTTCTCCAGCCTGAGCTCTGCCTCAGGGCTCCTCAACGAGCCCTGGGCTCCCTCTGCTCATTGGAACACCACCAGGGATGTGGGGCTGGGGTTATAAGGCACCCTGACCTGCCTTTCACCAGGGAGGTAACTGGCCTGGCATTTCCTGGGGGCTCCTGCATCACTAAAAGCCTCCCCAGACCACCCTTCCCCAGCAGAGTGCAGTTTTACATCTTATCCAGGACAAGGGGTCATCTCCACCCCATAGCCTCTGCCCTTACCTCCTGACAACGGCAGAGTAGCCTCTCTGCCTGATGTTACCTCCTTCTTCCTGCAACAAGCTGCAGCCCAGGTTATATCCCTGGGTCCAAAATGGCTGCCCTCACCAGGCACCTGGCTGCTGCCTGTTTTCGGCCCTTAAAGTGGCAGGCACCCAAGGTTCCCTGCCACAGCCAGCATCCAAATTATTAATAAACTTGATGAACAGCATCGGGCCCTAGACAGACCCATGTGGGACTCCACTTGAAACTTCCTGCCATTCTGACATGGACCCATTAATAATTACTCTTTCCTTGCAGCTCTTCACCAAGCATCTATCCATCCACCTTATAATAGTTTTGTCTAGCCCACAATTCTCCGATTTGTTTCTGAGAAGGTTGTGCAGGACCCTGTCAAAGGCCTTGCTGAAGTCCAGATACACTATATCCACAGCATTTCCTTCATCCACCCCAGTAGTTACTTTGTCAAGGGGGATGAAGTTTGACACTAATTTTTTTTTGCTTGTGAACACAGACTTTGCTCCTCCTGACGCTTGCAAATGGCCTTCCTCAGGATATGCTGGAATAGCTTCCCACATATCAAGTTGTCCTCTTTTTTGCCTTTTTTAAAAGAGGGGCACTATGTTGACCCTTTTCCAGTCCTCTGGTACCTGGCCCATATATCCATAACTTTATGAAGATCACTGTCAAGGGCTTCAAGATCTCCTGTGCCAGTTCCTTCAGTACCCTGGGATGCAGTGTATCCAGCCCTGCTGGTTTGAATTCATTCAGACCCAAAAAAGAGAGTCAGAGAGCTTTCGTTATCTCATCCCTCAGCTTGCCCCCTTCTTTATCCAGATAACCTTTACTAGGTGTCTGGCCACAGCTTAATTTTTTTGTGAAGACTGAGGCAAAGCACCTGTTAAGCAGCTCTGTTTTCTTTGCATCTTCTGTTAGGAGTACCCCCTGGCTTGTTAACAGAAGACCCACAGCTTCCTAGGTCCTTCTTTTCTGGCCCACATACTTACAGAACCTTTTCTTGTTTTCTCTTAACAAATTTTGCCAGGTGCAGCTCATTCTTTACCTTTGCCTTCCTGATTTTGTCCCTGCAGGTTCTTACTATATGCTGGTACATTTCCTTGGTGACCTGCCCATTCTTCCATTGCCTGTATGCTTTCCTTTTGCATTTGAGACATTTTAAAAGCTCCTCATGCAGCCACATTGGTTTCTTGTCATTCTTCTTGCGCTTTCATTATGTCAGGACAGTATCTTGTTGAGCTTCCAATACTACCCTTTAGAAGCTCTCAGACCTCCTTTATCCTTCAGTCTATCCTTCCATGACACTGTGCTAACTCTGTGAGTCTGATTAATCTTACTTTGTGAATTCAGCAACCTAATTTTGCTGACACTATGCCTTCCCCATCTCATGATTTGGAATTCTATCATATCATGATCGCTTCATCACAAGTTGTCCATCACCTTCATATCCTCCACCAGTTCTTCCCTATTGTTCAGGACAAGCTCCAAGACAGATGATCCCCTAGTTGTATCCTCTAATTTCTGAAACAAAATGTTGTCCTCCATACAAGTTAGGAATCAGCTTGAAATTTTATGTTTGGCTGTATTGTTCTTCCAGCAGATGGTCGGAAAACTGAAGTCCCTCATCTGTACCATCCCACAGCTTTTGAATATATTCGTCACCTATGTCTCATCCACCTCCTCTTCCTGATTTGGTAGCCTATAATATATCCCCACCATGATATTTGTGCTGCATCTTCCACCTTCATCTTGACCCAAATGCATCTTGCTTTGCTGTCTTCTTCCTCCTGAACCAGGGAATAAGTATGTGTGTTTTTGACATACAAGGCAACACCACTACCTTTTCTCCAAACCCTGTCCTGAAACAGTGCACAACCCTCAACTTTGACATTCATGGAGTGCTCCTGACTCCCAGTTGAAGTCAGTGGTTCTGTAATTCGTTGTGACATTGAGTGCTACTTTTCTTCCTCCCTTGCATTTTATTACTTCTTTCCTTCTTCCTCCTTTCCTCTTTCCCCTGAAGTCATCCACACACACAGGCATGTTCATTTGTATTTACATATATGTATATGTGTGGATGTGTATAAATTAATGTAAATATATACATGTATGTGTGTGTGTATATGTATATATATGTATAAAATGTGTGTTTGTGTATACATAAATGTATGTGTATACATATATATGTATGTGTGTGTATATATATATGTATAGCTACACACCTTGGATAGCTATTGAAATGTTAAGATTCTACTTGATCGCTTTGCAGGGAGCTGTGCTTCTGAGCGTGGGAGAAAAGAAAACAAAAAGTAAAGTGCTAAACCTGAAGGACAGGGAAGTCTTTACCTCAAAGAAATGAATTTTCTGATCTCATGGTATGAAAAGTCTGATTCTTTTGTTTTATTTTATATGTTTTCCTAAGAGTCTTCTCACTAATAGCTCTTAGATCTTAACTAAATGTTTCTACAAACAGTGTATATACAGGCGTGATTTTACATGCGTAGTAAACGGGACAGAAAGAGAATGGTGCAGAGAGAAAGAGACTGGTATAAAGTTACACAAGACATTTGGGATAGAGGCAGGAACACAGCCTAGAGCACTCATTCTCAGCCAGGTTGCTGTGACACCCTGGCATGCCACAAGATACTTTTAAGTGCTCTCTGGGGTGCCACATAACATTAGCACTGTTAGGTGGGCAAATGCCTACACACGATTCACAAGATAAACCCAGAGATTCCAAATGGGAATCTGTAATATCAAAAACATTTCTGACCTATTTTTCCACAGTCAAGAAGCAAATGAAAGCTAAGAGCTGGCATTTTCAAAGCAAGACACTGAGTCTAGCAAGGAGTGCCTTGGCTCTAAAAAGAGTGAGAACCACTGGTTTAGAGACTCTTGCGTGCCAATCCAGGAGTGTCAAACTGACCTGGAGCCCCGGGCCTGAATTTGACCTCAGGACTCCTTAATGTCCAGATGCAACCTGGAGTTTGAGGGTGGCCAAGGTGGTGGCAGCAGAAGCAATGGCTGTGGTGTGTGTGGAGGTGGTGGGTGGTCCAGCAGTGGTGGCTCAGGAGGTGGTGAGGTGTACAATGGTATCAAGGGTCTGGGGGCAGTAGTGCATCTGGTGGTGGTGGGAGACTGGGGACAACAGTAGGTCGGTAATGGGGGTACAACTGCAGTGGGGCTTGGAGGCAGCTGTGGCAGTGAGCCAAGCTCGCTGCTGACAGTCCATAGAGGGTAGAGCCAATAGGCTTCTCATTCTGTGGCAGGTCATGACTCCTTCACCTTGTATTAGCCAGGCAAGCCAAATAGAGGCACTGAATATGGGCCATATGTTTGACACCCCATTCTGGACCATTGTTTTACCTACACATGCAGCTTTCTCTTTGCCTGAAAAGGGAACTGGCATTATGGCACATAAAGAAATTATGCTGCAATATAATGTAGCAATTTATGGAAACTTAGGGAATTTTAGGAAACCCATATTTTCACTCTCTCCCTACACATAAGGTTTTCTTCAGGCCATAGTCATTAATAGAATTTGACTGAGTAATCAGCAGCACTAGCACCCAGTGCCTTTCTTCCTCCTCTGGGAAATGAGGGTTTCATGTTCTTTCCCTGGAAATCAAAGAATGAGGATTCTCTAAAGCCAGGGGTCTCTCTTCTCCTCGTGCAAGAAGCTATGCCAGCACCATTCATACAGGCTAGTTTACTTGTATAAACCTTGTGCAAGACACCTTCTGTGTTGACACAATGGATTGCTGTGTAGAATGACTTTTCAGAATGGCAGTTTTCTTCAGCCTGCAATTGTCAATCATTTCACAATAAACATGGGATCAAAGTTCTGTTTACCACGGGATTAATAATTATCCTAACAATGTGAAGCATAGCTCATTGGCACAGGAAAACTTTTCTTTGCAGTTTGACATACTGTATGTTTAGATTATATTGACTTATGATGTCAGTCAATATTTACAAATATGGGCTTGGGAGGTCCTTACAGACTGAAATGAATGGAGATATTGGGAGAGTTAGAAATGGAAGAAACCTGCCTGACACTAATTTCTAAAAGATACATTTCAAAGAGCCAGGAATTAAATAAGATGGGCAAAATTAAGTATCTTTACCCCTCTTTACTTTTTAATGATATATTATGGGAAGGTTTTCTATTTATCTGGGTCTGACCATTTATTACTATTGTATGTTTGTTTTAAAAAATGCCACCTACAAAGTAGGAGGAGGAGGTGAAGCGGAGGTCATTCTTTAACTCATGGATCAATAGATCTTTCGCATCCTTGAACTATAATGTCAAACATGGTTGTCTAAAAATGCCTCACACAGTAAACCAGCTTTACGTTATGTATAAATTATGGGCCATTTTTACACCCATGCGTATATATCACACACACAACCTCTGTTAAGTTAAAGATTGAGATAAGAATATGCTTTAATATCAAAGGGTCTAAATATAAAGTATATTATTTATATGAAATTCTTATATGTTTCACATTGTTGACACAGTATTTATTCTCCAACACTTTTATTTCTTAATCAAAGTCAAATTATTGTATTCAGAACGAAAATACACAGTCTTTGTAGTTCAAGTGAGTGAGGTCTTTTCTAAGACATGCAGGGCGGGGAAGGAAATGTGCAGCCTGGAAGAACAATATGAAGCTCCCATATGAAAAACCTATCAGAACGTGTCTCCATATTTCAAATTTAAAAATCAAAGGGAGCCATTAAAAAGGAGCACATTGTCTAAAATGTGTTGAACTGAGACATGTGTTCATTCCTTCCCTGAGGTAAAACCTGTACAACTTTTGGGTTTACAACCCATAAATTATCAAGTTGTTTCTCACTTGTGGAATAAATAGCAGTCTAGTGTGTTTGCATCCACACATCAGCTGAAACTGGAGAGAGCTAAATTTACAAAACATTGAATCAATAAGGTATGTGCGACTTTGTAAACAGCAGGAGGCGTCACAGCTAATCAGCTGGTTTTCAGCTTCTCCAGAAGTTTCTCCCAATGCTCACAGGAGGCTTCCACTGGCCTCCTGCAAGCTTCACCGCATCCGCAGAAGGGGACATACGCCCCAACATGGGAAACAAGAACATGTTGTGAACAAGATGAAACTAAGAGCAGAGTGAGGAGAGCCAAGCTGAATAATGAATAGGAAAGCATGTGGCAAAACAGAGGCTGATGGATCTGGGAGGTCTTTTTTTCTTGTCTTTTGGGAAACTAGACATACAGTTGTGAGGTTTTTGTTCTTTTTCTTGGAAGGTTAAGGAGGGACAAGGTTATTTTTCATTCCCAGACTCATTCCAGGCCCCTCCACATCTTGTCCTTTCACTGAAATCCATCTGTTTTGACAGCTGCCTCCTGATTGGCAGAGCAGGACAAAGGGCTTCCTAGATCACCACGTCTTAAATCGGTGCACAGAGGAGAACGCTTGGTGAAGCAAGTGCTCTGTCTTTAGGCTGTGTTTTTGAAGCAGCTTAAAGGAGGTAGATGTCCAACTTCCATGGACTTGTAGGCCTAAGTTTCTTTGAAAATCTCAGCATTAAGATACGGATACAAGCTCTGTAAACCTGAGTGCAACTTCTGTGGTGTCTGGAAACACATAGTACTTGCTATAACCACCATCATAATACAATTTTGCATGTTTATCACCTTCCACAAAAAGATAAAGTGTTTTGCAAAGTAACATTATTCTCTCTGCAGATAGGGAATGTCCTTGTGACTCGCCCAGATCACAGAGGCGGTCAGAAATAGAACTGAGAACTGTTCTGAACGTTGCTTGGGAAGTATGGTGATGACCACCTGATAGCTTCTCAGTGAGATTGAACTGGTGACCTCAGTCCGTGTTTGGATGTGCAGGTGTCCACAGTCCCTGTCAAAAAATGCCTTCAGAACTTGGCACCTTTGCTGGCTAGAGCCCAAGGATTTGATTGGAGATATGGAATTAATCCAGATCTGTCAGTGCTCCTTCCAGGTCATTGCTGAGGCATTCTTTTATCCAACAGAAGAGATGTAGGATAGAAAAAGACATGCTTCAGCTAAGACTATCATGAGCCATTCAAAATAAATCTCTTTACACTTGTCATTTTTAGGGAAAAAAGTTCTAACACAGATCAAGATAAACATGGGCATGCAAAATGTAGCCAATTGTGATAATACAAGGTCAGATGAAGCCTAAAGAATCTTGTACTCAGGATATTAAAATTATACTCCCCAGCATGTATCACCTGCCCTTCTGTTCCAGACATTATTTATGCTACGCTTACCTTGAATTAAGAAAGAGGCTTTACACACTAGAGGCAGTGCATTAGATCAACCCAAGATTTACATGAATTCAGAATAATAAGGTTTTTTGTCTTAAATAAACTGTGTCCAAATTTATAATCTGTCATCTAGAAATTACTGGGTCAAAGATATAGACATCTGAATTGTTATGCTGTCAATGCAAGTTCACAGGACAAAATACTTTAAAAGAAAATTAAGCCTCTCCACTTTGTAATGCAACTCTTTGTTGTGTCAGATGTCGTGGACTTGATTTTGAAAACTTTGCACCCCCTGTCCATGAGCGTGAGCCTTTCTTAGCCGGAAAGCAGATGCACAAGTTAAACGACCTGAATGTCCATTGCCCTTCATCTTCTGCAGTAATTTACCTCTGTGCAAACAGATTAGAACAGTTGATGCCGTCTCTGCACAGAGGTAATGATGCACAAGGTGCCAACTAACGGAAAATCTCTGAGTATGTAATTCCCAGCCTGTGAATCTACAATGGGATTTGATAGTATCTGAATCAGTGGGCAGGCAAGGGATGAGGCCTGGCAGGGTCCCCCATGATCCCCTTGCCCACCCCTACTTACCAGCTCCAAGTCCAGCTGCAGCTCTGTGCTGCAGCAGGCAGGGACTGTCCAAATCATTGAAGCTCTCCAAATCTTTCCTGAAGATTTGGAGAGCTTTGAATCAATTTGGACCTTTTTATTGGTCCCCTGATTCGATTCAGATGTGGAGATTCAGCCACCGAATCAGGCCGAATCTTTTCCTAATCGAATCAGCACCCAAAGCTTCACACCACCCTAGAGCATAGTAGCTCTTTAGCAGGGAGTTGAATCCAGTCTCTTTAGCAGGGACTTGAACCCAGAATTCCCTCTTCCAGGCAGAGTGTCCACATCGCTGGGGTACAGAGTAATGCCCTTTTCTGCTTTCTTGCTCTCTCTGGTATTAGGAATTTTTAATTCCTTTCTGCAGTGTGACAGCTTCAACAGGAGGGGTAGAGAGTGCTCCCTCCCAGCCTAGCCCATAACCTAATGATTAGGACAGTACCCCAGGAGGTGACAAAAATTGGGCTTAAGCCCTCTCTGGTTAGGGAGGGCCTAAAGCCCAGGCATCCTACTTCCTGCTTAAGTGCTCTAATCATGAGGCTACTAACTACTGTGTAAAAAGTATGTGGCACTTCCACCTCCTCTTCTAGCCATATTTGTTTGTGAAGGTGGCCATGGCTGCCATATTCTGTGCTGAATTTAGGGCTGTTATGGTTCATGTTATACGTGCTCTGAGAATACCTACTTAATCTTCTCATTGGACCTAGGTGGAGGGATGTCTTGTCTGTGAATCCCGTGTATGTAGGGGTGAGATCAATTCATGACAGCTGCTTGGGTCACATGCAATAGCAGAATTTTAGGGTCTTTACTGATGGAAACATCACCTAGAGACTTTCTGCTTCCTAAGCAGCTGGATGGCATGCTTGTGGATTGACCTTCTGGATTCAAGTACCTAAATTCTGACTAAGTTGCACTTTAGGCGCCCTAGTCTTTTTATGGATTTTGGTCTTAGGTATTTTTGACAATTACACCGTGGTTAGGTATTAATTAAGCCAGTAATCCTCATAAGGGAGAAGTGGAAAACTATGACAATGCTATTACTCAAATGAAAGGTCAAATCTCTAAGTGTGATGTTAATTTCATTAGCGGTGGTGCTTGACCTTAATAAATATAAACTGATACTAGACCAGACAGAGGCATTTACTTTAAAACTTTTAAATGTTATTAAACACAAGAGAGTAGGAAATAGTCAATACTAGCTTAGTGAAAACAGAATGACAATCAAACTACTCTTTGTGGAGACATCTTTGTTGCATATTATTTGAATATGGCAGAAATCTTCTACTTGGAAGTCTTTGGTTGTAGCTGTGTTGATCTAAAGACATAGGCAGGCAAGGTTCTTTGGGTAGATGTGATACCTTTTATTAGACCAACTCAGTTGCCAGCTGCCAATGACTCAGTTGGTCTAATGCAAGGTATCACATCTACCCAAAGAACCTTGCCTACTTGAAAGTCTACATATTTTAGTGGGGGGGGTAGAAGATACAATAGGGTGGAATGGGACATAGTATCCTGATAGACAGGATACTTACAACTCATATTCACAAGATCTGTCATCAGAAGTGGGAGTAATTATAATTTACAACAAACTACTGTGACTCTTTGTCTCTAGGAGACAACAGTAAGTGGTTTACCTTTTGGCATTTCTGTCATTTTTGCTACTTTTCTCGGCTTCTTTTCAAAGGGGCAGAATAGTGTTCTGCACTTCTGTATTACCCTCTATCCAAGAACCTCACAACATTTGATAAATATTCACCAGGCTGTGAGCTGGCCTACATAGCTAAGCAAGGTGTGCAAACATCTATATCATCTTTACTGGATCTTCTGGTTATGGGTAAATAGATGCTCCACACCTGCTATGCTCCTTCTCCAGAGCAAGAAGATAAGAATTGGTTATAAATAGAACCTTATCTCCATTCCACTCTGGTCTTCCTCATACCCATGGCAATTGAGAAGAGCTGGCAAGGAGGTAGTATTTATATTAGTAAGGACCAGTAGCAGATTATTCTCCTGTACAGAAAACCGCATAGATTCCACCATATACCCTTGGAATGAGGAGCACCAATTTCAGGAGGAAAGAGTTTTGAGGAGTCACCAGAAAGCCAGTCTGTTAGCACATGACTTCAATGCTAGCTACAGTTTCAGTGTCTCTGTGAGGGCCTCTTTTAATAAAGGAACATTTTAGATTTAAACACAGAGACTTTTAATATTATTTCCAAGGGTACATGGCCTAAAACAGGGTGGTAACTTCTAGTCTAATGACACGTGTTGGAAGGAAGTGGATTAACAGGCAAACAAAGCAGCACCTAGAAATGGAGAGAAATCACAAGAAGGGGCTCAGACCCCTAGGAAGTCTGGATTTCTATATAGCAACATTGCATCTTGATGCAAAGCTAATTGTAGGAGACAGATAAAAAAGGATGGCAAAGCTTTTTCACTATCTTACCAGAGAAAAAGGAGTGAGACAGTGATGCTAGGAATAAACTGAAGGCAATGAAAAAGCTGGTACAAGTGTTTAACTATTGTGATTGCAGACAGAATGAGACTGTAGAGAGATATAGATTTTATCCAAAACTAAGAAGCAGAATAGGGAACAGATACTTCAGTTACTGAACTGAGAACTCTGGCATCCATATCTCACTTTGGAGGCATTAAAAATTCCTTAATTAAAGACAGGCCTTAATTAAAGACAGGCCATTTATGAAACGTCATTCCAGTAAAAAGTACTGGAGAATTGCTTCTGAAATATAAGGGTGGGGAAAGAATCAAAACAATGTCAGCTACTAATGCAGAACAAACACACAGGCTCAAACTAAAGGAACTCAGAGCACAGGACAATGCCAGACAAACCAAGAATGCAGGCATCATGATCCAGAGTACATACCGTGAAATGGGATACAAATGTGGAAATAAGCAAAGGGCATCTGGGCAATGGTGCAAGGAATATAGGAAAAACCAAAGCACCTTATATTCTGCAGCTACCTTGGCCAATAAAAGCTATGATGGAGGATGCAGAGACTTCAGATGAAAAGGAGGAAATTCATACTGTGACTCGAAGAGACTGAAAGCTACTCAGTGGGCACGTCTACATGAGATGCTTTACTGCCCAGTAGACTAACTTACTGCACAATAAAGCATCACCATCTACACGTGCAGGCAGTTACTGCACAGTAAATTAGTTTTGTAACAGGACACCAATTGTAGGTCCTGTTATGGTCCAAAGAACCTCACTGGACCCAGATTCACTGGGGGACTTACCAGGATGTGAAGGACCAGCAGCAGGGTAGGTGAGCAGAGGTGGACATCCAGGGTGGACAGAGATCCTCCATATCTGCCATATGGAAGAGCCAGGTCATGGGACCCTGAAGCCAGCTCCTATTGGCTGAAGAGAATAAGGCCAGGAGATTAGGCTGTGCCAGATCTAGGGAAGGGCTGTGCCAGCTCTAGGGAAGGGCTGGATATTCCCGATAAGAGAGATGACCATAAAGCCACAGAAGAAGGGAGGAACCACTGGAGACTGGTAAAACAGAATTGTAAAGGGTTCCTTTACAGGGATATTAGGTCTAGTTAGGTGGACGGGTGCCAACGAGAAAAGGGCCTTTCCCCTAGTGGATTCGAACAAGGTTTTGGCCCCTGCTAGATGTACTGGATGGAAGAGAATTGAAAAGAATTAATTGATTAAGGTTAAAACCATCAATTGACTGACCAGTTAAGAAATTGATTAATTGGACCTTGATAGACCCGATCTCTGTTCATCAAAGGGGAATTAATGAAGTGGTGTAGAGTTGATTAAATGAATAAGAGATGAGTTAATTCATGTGGTGTGTGAGAAAGTGATCACAGAGATGTCAGGTGCTTATAAGAGATATAAATTACTGAATTATTAAAATAAGGACAAGACTGCTCAATTGATAAAAGATAAGTGACGACTAGCTATAGTGTGGAAAATTCATCAGACAGCACAGTATTAAAGGCTGTCTTGGACTCACTAGCAGAGGATTGCTGATGGAGGACTCCCAAGAGGGGGGTCAGAGGCTGGTGCCTCTATAGGTGTGGTAAGGACAAGGTGTAGCAGATGCAGAGCCCTGTGGATGAAGTTTAGAAACCACCCTACTCGCTTTCAGTAGTGAACATCTCACCTCTCCTTATTCTCCTCCTTCTTTTGACCATCAAGGCATGGCAGAAGAGCATCATAAGAGGCAACTTAGAGTGAAGGGGAGTGGCTGTGGATCAAGAACCATCATGCACAAAACCTTACAACTCAACTGTGTGGTTAGTTTACTGCCTGTAGTAGTAAACTAACTGTGAAGTAGGTACTGTGCAGTAGCACACATCTGGATACTGGCCGGGAGCAAATTTTTTCCAAGTTTGCTCCATCACCAAGGGTCCATCCTTCCTTCTTGGGCCAGAGCCACTGGCCTGGGAGTTTCTCCAGCCCTATGGCAGGGATGACTCTTTGCCTGTCCCATCCTGGCCTTTAAATCCCTGGCCTGATCCCAGGGTCTCTGCCACCTGCTGCCTGCCCCCAGGAGGCCCACAAAACCACAGCAGGCCCATGAAACCCAGCCCTGGTACCTGGGGCCTACCCCACAACCTGGCTACCTCCCATGTGCCATGCCCCTCTGCTTCAGGTATGTGTCAAGGCCTGATGGCACCTGAAGTCTCAGGCTGAGTCCCCAAGGTCCATTGAAGAACCCATGGTGATATCTTCACCAGCACCACAGACAGTGTCCCAGGGGCCCAACTGGGCAGAGAGAGAGAGACTGTTAACCTTATCACACTGTGGACAACACCCAGGTGCAGAGCCAGTTTGCCCAGGGCTTCTGCTTAAATGCCCACATATCTGAGATCCTGATAACCAGCATGTGGGATCATGGCCACCAGCAGTCTGGCAGCTGTGCCACATAAAGGTCAAGGCCTTGCAGGCCCAGCGAGTCCATGTTATGGACCACAACCTCTGGTCCAGGGCCGCCCACAGGAACATGACCTTTATGTGGAAGCTGGATTGCATCATGGCTCTGAGGACCCCTGGATGCAGCCACATGGTGTACTCCAGCACAGGTAGCATGCCAGAGCCTATACCGGGGCCCAGCAGTGCTGACCAGTGTGCAGCAGAGGACCCCTTGGGGCATCAGGAGCAGGTCCTAGCATGCTCCTCAACCCCAGCCTCCTCTAGGAGCTCAGGAAGCCCAGGCCAACAACTGCCCTGCCAACTCCAGGCACATAGTCCCAGTGAGGAGGACAAGCCAAGGATGGCACCAGCCGTGACCAGCTCCAGCTCCTTTCCAGAGGGGGCCACTGCCTGGGCAGCAGGCACCATGCCTCTGCACCTCAGAACACTGCTGGCAGCCACACATCATCACTGCCTGCAGCGACAGACTCAGGCTGCCAGGACTGCCTGCCACAACCATCTGGTAAGCCTTGTACAGGGAGGACAACCAGGGTGGGGAAGGTGGCACTGTGGCCACCTATGCCTGTGCCCATCTTCTCACCTGCCGCCAAGTTACACACCTGGAACAAGGGGCCCTGCATGGGGGATGACTCTCCCCTACCTTCCCTGCCTCTACCCCCACCCGCCCTGCCTGGCTAAGCTCCCCCTTACTCCCTGGAGTTCCCCTCAACAGCACACAGGGAGGCAGGAGGCAATGCAGAAGCCAGTTTATTGAGAAGCCAGTGTCCTCCCAGCTAGGCAGCCAGGGGCCTGTCACATGCAGATAAACTCACTGATGGCAGTGGCGATCTCCTCTGCTGTGAGAGTCAGGCACTTGTAGTGTAGGGAGAGATACCCCTCCAGGCAGCATGTTGTGGGGAAGTGTGGGATTGCTTGGGGTACTGTCAAAGCTCAGGGCCCTATGCCATGTTCTCAGGTGTGCCTGGGGCACCGTGACATTCAGCAGCACCAGGGCCCCCTTCAAAGTGCTCAAACAGCTCATTGCAGCACATCCAGGGGACTCTCAGTAGGGGCATGCATAGGGCACAAGCCAGGAATGGCCCACTGGGGAGAGGGCAGGAGCATCACCAGCTCCGAATCCCAGTCAGGAAGGAGCCCCCTCACCCCCTGTCTTGCATCCCAGCCGATGTGGGCCTGGTGCCATGGAAGCAAACTGTCTGGTCTGCAGGAGGAGAAAGGGTGAGGGAGTTGGTCCGGAGCAGCCATGGCACCTGCTGCCAGGAACCAACCCTAGCCTGGCCAGTGGAGGGGATTAGGAAGGTAGACTGCCTGCTGCAAGCACCAAGTGGGCTGCTTGCCCCTGCGAAGGAAACGGGGACAGAGGGTTTGGCTGGAGGTGACCTTGGACGGGGGCCACCTGTCCAACTACCATGGTCCCTGGGCACCTGTGTGTGCATGACCTCCAATGTAAGGCTGAGTGGCACACAGCCCCTTGGTAAGTGCATATTATCTCTGAAATGTTGCAAACTCTTACAAAGAGCCTATCTTTCCTAGCTCTGCAAGTCCAGCAGCTGTACACAAAGAGGCACCAGCTGCTGCTGGTGATGTGCCTTCAGGGATGCTTCCACTGTCAGCCAGTGCCCTTGTTACATGCCACCTCCACCAGTCACAGATACAAGATTGCACTCTCCTGCTGGACCAACTGGTCATCATGGCAGAGGAACAGTTGGCAGACTCATCGGCCTGGTGTACCCAGGACATCATGCACTGCCGGGAGAGGGACTGCGAGGACTGTGCATTCTGGAACAGGTTCTGAGCCCTCAAGGAGAGGCACACTGTCCCCCTCGAGAAGATGCTGGAGGCACAGGAGCAGCAGGCTGCCATGGTGGCCCAGGAAATGGAGCTATATAGGAGATGGCTTGGTGCTCTACACTATACTGGCCCAGGCAATTACCTTCATGCTGCCCACTGCTCAGCCCTTGGCCCTGGCCCCACCTACCTCCTTGCAGCTGCCTGCAGCCCAGCACAAAGCCCCCAGTGAGCTTTGGCCAAGGTGCAGCACTACCTACAGTGGCCAGAGCCCCCTGCCCCTGCTCCCATGCTGGGCTCCCCAGTGGCTGGGCCCCTGCCTGAGCCGCCCTCCACCATTCACCCAGGATCCATGGAGCCCCTGAGTGGGAGCTGCTTGCAGTGGGGCCAGCACTGCATGCAGGCCCTGCTGGCATTAACCCCATGATGGAGGAGGGGGAGCAGGCAACACAGCCAGAACAACAGATGCCCTCACCCTCGGATGAGCCCCCAGCCTTCCAGCCTCCCTGTGGCATCTGTAACCACAGTGGTGTGGCCAGAAACTAGGGTGCTAGGTGCCTGTCCCAAGGATCCACCCCATAGGCACCTCCACTCCACTGTCCCCCTGCCCTGGGAGGACACACAACACAATGTACGTAGTTGGCATGGGGAAGAGGGTGCTTTATTGGTGGTGGATGGTGGGTCTGTGGTTGGGGACAGAGGCTGGTGGGGGAGTTTGGTTTGGGAGGGAAATGAAGACTGTTGCTGGAAACTGTCCACAGTGAGTGAGTGCGGTGTTGGGGGTGTGCTATGGGCCTGGGGTCCATGGCCAGTCAGCCAGGTGCCCTGAAATGGGGGGTACAGGAGGAGGAGGTCCACCAGTGCCTCTCTCACATGGTGCCTTGGCCCACCATTGCTGGGTGTGTGGCTCACCCAGGGCCTCAGAGAGGTGGGGCCCATTGCTGTTGCTGCCACTGCCACTGCAGCTGGCAATTCCACTGTCAGGCATCCTCTGTCCATTGCACCTCCTCTGCCCGTACCTCATGGAAGAGCTCCCCCTCCAGGCCTCACAGGTGTTATGCAGCACACAGACTCAGACAATGATCTGGGTGGGGGGTGTTGGCCTCAGCAACCTGGAGGCAGATAATGAGGGCATACCAGTGACCCTTCAGAGAGCCGAAGGTGCACTCCACCAGCATGCAGCTCTGCCCCAGGCACCCGTTGAAATGTGCCTAGTGTGGGTTGAGCTGGCCGGTGTAGGGCTGTATGAATCATGGCAACAGTGGGTAGGTAGGGTTCCCAGTGAGGAGGACTGGGACAGTCATCACCCAGCTGCAGTTCCAGAACACCTGGCACAAAGTGCTCACTCTCCACCAGGCCTGGCAGGGGAGTTCCAGAAGACCTGGGCATTGTGGGCACTGACGTTTGTGAAGGTGCCCTGGTAGTCCACCACAGCCTGAAGCACAACTGAGTGGAAGCCCTGTTGGCTGTAGTATGGGCAGTCCCCCAGGGATGGGCAGGTGACAGGTGTGTCATGTCCAGGACCGCGATGCACTGTGGAAAGCCCAGAGCTCAGAATCCTGCTGCCACCTCCAGGGGGTCATTGACTCGGAGCATGGTGTGGCCCAACACATCCTGGAGGGCACCACAGACCTTTACAATGGCCTCCCCAGTGGTTGCCTTGCCCACCGTGAAGAGGTGACCACCGTACCACAGGTTGGCAGGTGTAGCAATCTTGGCTGAGTACAGAGTCAAAAAGCCTGAGGGCTGAATCAATTCAGGCTTTGCAGGTTAGTCTAAGGTGCAGAGGTTAAACAGAAACAACTGGACACACATTTGCTTTTGATTCAGGAAATGCAGCCACATACCTGCATTGGCTCAGGCCAGAAGTGGGGGGTGGGTATTCGTGCACAGCTCTCTGGCATGTAGCCAAAATGGGTTGTGTCTTCGCTTCCTCTTCCTGCTGCCCCTGTGGTCTCTGGGATTTACATTCCAAAAGTACAGCTGCAGAACTCTGCCGTGTTGCTCATCACTTCCTCTTCCTGCTTCCAGGTGCTTCTGGGATTTGTAGTTCACAGTCACAACCAGCAGTAAGTTTTTATCAGGGCAAGGCAGCTCTGTATTCGGGGGAAGTTTAACCCCCATCCCTGGCCCCAGATCCCAGCCACGGTTTGTCTGGGGGGTAGGGGTGGACAGTCCCTACCTCTCTCCCCCACAATCCTTCTCTGCTGGAGCTCAGTACAGCCCAGACCAGGGCTGGAAAGCATGCCAGGATACTGGGGGACTGTAATTGAACTTGAACCAGGAAGGGGTCTGGGACAGAAGTTTCATAAACTGATTTGACCCAAATCAGTTAAATCTGATACTACAGTCAGTAAGGTTTATCTTAAACCAGCTTCAGACATTTTGAAACTGGTTTATGTGCACTAACATTCTGTTCTGTTACAGGTTTAAACCAGTTTCTGATGACTTAAACTGGTTTATGTGTAACTTTTTCCCCTAGCCCTTGAGGAAGGCAATGGCCACCCAGATCTCCATGGGAAGGGGTGGCCACGTGGTGATGAACTGTCACTCCAGGCGTGGCTGAGCTGGATGAGCAGCTCCTGGAATGTGGCCCAGTTCATGTGAAAAGAGTCTACTCACTGCTCATCATCCCAGGTGAACAATGCAGAGCTGGCAAGATGGGCCCATAAGCAGCAGAGCTGGAGCCCCAGGAGCTCATGGATGGCACCTGTGGCAGTGTCCATATGTGTGTCATTGGCATCCCTGCCACCTCCCAGTCTGGGAGGTGGCCTGGAGCTGGTAGGCGACAGCCTGGGGGGTGTGGACCACAGGTGGAGTCGTGAGCTTGGCCAAAGGGTCGTGCAGCCTGGGGGGGACACATAGGGTTGAGGATGACCAAGACCAGGCAGCAGTGACTATGGCTGTGAAGCGCAGTGAATGCAGTGACGAACAGAAACCCACGGGGCTGGTCATCACTGCCGGGCCCTGAGTGTGGAGCTGCCATTGCACACTGGGCACAGGCTCTGCAGACACTGTCATAGAGGACTGTGCCAGAGGCTGCAAGCTGCTCTGGTCCAGAAAAGCATGTAACTAGATAACAAGTAGGGCTGCCTTTTAAAGAGCATCTAGATCTCCCTGGCTGCTGCAGGGGGTTGGAGCAGGACATGAAGAGGCCTGGATCAGCCTAATTCCATAAGGAGCAAATCTGCTCCCAAGAGGTGTCATCATGTGTAGACACCTTCCTAAGGCTGGCAGTATTTTAGCGCACAGAAAGCATTAATAGCACATGTAGATACGCCCAGTTTATATGGACTAGAGCAGAAAATTGGTGGCCATTTAGCTACAATATTTTCAACATGCTATTGTATCAATGACCGAGTTTATGCCAGTTGGGGTGAGGAGCCAGCTGCAACATAATCCCAGTCATATCAGGCAGGAGACTTGAGACCAGTTATGTGTGATTTAAAATAAATAATACTGAGGCAAGTGGGAAATGCAGGTTGTCAATAAGAAACTCACAAAACTAAAGATATGGTTGCTTGTAGTTTAAAGTAGACAACACACAATAGTACCTGTTAGACAACAGGACAGGCAAGCCGTGGGTGTGATTATATTACAGCACCATAATAACCTGAAAGAGGAGGTACAACAGTCCTCATTAGCCCCTACCCAGCATGCCAAGAGACCATAAGGCTATATTTCAAGGTGCTGTGCACCTAAATGGTTAGAAATGGACACTGACATTTCATCTTGTGAGATGACTTGAAGATAGAGTTATGGTAGCTCTTGTGGAGACAGTGAAGAAAGCATGGGAAAGTCTGCAACAAGGAGGCATCATTGCACCCATTTAAACTAGAACAGAGTGAATCAGCATCCTTATAGTGGTGGACAAACCTTCAGGTAACCTGAGGATCTTCAGTGGCCCAAAACCAGTGATCAGAGCATTGAAGACATCACAGCTCATTGCCAATGACTGAGGATACATTACCTGATTTATCCAGAGCAAAAGTGATCACTGCTTTTATAAAGAAAGAGTTCTGGCATGTTGAACTAGATGAGCCCTCCAACCACCTGGATGGTAAAGACATCTTCTGGCAGGGACGGCTGGGAAGAAATGGCTCTGGACATAGGCTGGGTACAGGGTTCTTCCGGTGTGAACTGAGCTACCCACTAAGGAGATTCACAGGCATCAAGACTGTAGCTAATGGTATTTCTACTGCAGGAGGAAGCAAGGACCATCTGCAATGATTCCTAAACAGGTGCTGGAGTGAAACATGAGACAGTGCAGAAAAGCTGAAGGTGAAGACCAGGGTCCCTTATACTGGACAGGTTTTGGCTTCTGCGGGACACCGACTTGATTCAGAGAAACTGAGATCCCTTGAGGGAATTCCTAGACCAGAGTATGGGAAGGAAGTCCAGTGGTTTACAGGGATGGTCAAGCATCTTCCCACAACTCAGCCTTCAAAGAAAGTCTTGGAGCACTACTAATATGAAGCCAGCAATCCATAACATTTGCTTGTAGAGCTCTGACAGACACAAAAGAAGAGAAAAGGAGCCACTGGCTGTGCTCTTTGAAATGGAATGATTCCATCAGTTCACCCTCGGGCAGAGGTCGATGTGCCGTCTGATCACATGCCATTATGAAGCATCGTAAAGAAGTCATGAGTGAGTGCACATAAGGAGCTATAATAATTGCTAATTCTAAAATTTTGGGCAAATTTTTTTCACTGAAAAATGCAATTTCATCCCAACTGAGAATGTTAATTATACCATGTTGATTTTGACGGACATTTTCAACAATGTTTCTGAAATAACTCAACCAAAATTAAACGATTTATTGTGTTTAGCATTTTCTGATTTTATTTAGATGGTTGTGTTTTGAGTTTCTGTGTAGTTTTGCACTTGTTGCCATGTCCAGAGACACCAAACTTCTTCCTCCTGTCTCTTTCCTGTCCTGAATGACACAATTAAAAATAAAAAAGGTCAAAATGTTTTGCCTTTCTATCATGAAAATGTTTCAAATACAGCAAAATGAAATGCTGGCATTTTTTCAAAAGAAAACAAAATATTTTGACATTTTTAATGAACCATTTAATTTCAGAATGTCTCAGTTTTTATCCCTATTTGGTACAAAACAAAATTTGGTGAAGCTTTTTATAAACCTGAAATTCTGTTTTTTGAAATTCTGTTTTTTGGCCAGCTCATATAACAACATATGTCACTGAGACTCTGATAGTATGATGGAAAGATAAGGTACTGTTCAAGTAAGCTACTGTTGCTAGCATATACACTAAGCAGGTCATACCTTCCCATCTAAAACACTCATTTTGCTGTATATGTTATACCTCAACCCCAGCTCCATTCATGTGTTACCATATACTTACAGCTCTGGTTGAAAGCACCAAGCAATACAACCAAACTCTAAAGGAGAGGGTATGGTCTGGGTAGTAAAATAGTTCATACTTGGGGACAGCCAGATTGCAAGGAGCAACTACAGAAAGTTACTCCGTGCTGCCAGTTGAGGAATAAGCTATTTGTCTTAGGCAGATTTTTGTTTCAAAAAAGCCAAGCAGTAATTCTAGTACAGTAAGAGTTGCCATTGGGCATGTCTACATTGTTACTGCTCCATGCTGTAATGCTTCCAAGTAGTACTAAAGTAGTGGAAGTACTAAAGCATAGCACAGTAACTGCCTGTACTGCGCCGTACACTCAGCACACTGTAATTTTTAGCAGCTATTTTGCCATAGTGGCACTCTATAATGGGGGAGCACACTGCTACAGCAAAGTAGCTGCTGATCATGTGTCACCATAGCACAACACTACAGTGATGTAGAGTCATGTGTAGACATGCCCACAGCAAGTCACATTTACCACTTTTGCCTGGGTCTAAATTCATGCTTCTGCTGAGCCCAGGCATGAATACTCGATAGGGAGTACATGTAGAGTCATGTGTGGGGTACAAAGGGTGAGATGACTGATCAAAGGGGGAGACTTTGCAGCCTCATGGAGTCCCAACCCAAACCCGAGAAAAGTTTGAAATAAGAGTTTTCACTTTTAATGATGATGACGGTCACTGTAAATTACTATTCCTGTTTCTGGGAGATAAACTATTTGTAGATCACTCAGGAAACAAAGCAAGCATTTTGTGTACTATGACTTGTCTGACATGCTATGATCAGACGATTCGTCATAGTATGCTGCAGTAAAACTCAAATGACTCAGCACCAAATGGGAGTTCAAGAATAACATGTCTTTCCCCAGGAGTCAGAAAACCATGAAAGGCAGGATCATCAGTAAAGCCAGCCAAGAAACTGATGGCAACGACAAAACAGACAGGAAGGGATCCCAACATTGCAATTTTGGAGGAAAAATTAGACCCTCCCTGGGGTCAGATAACAGCACAGCACAGGAACTTTTGGGTCAGAAAACAAGGATTTTTTTTTCCCCAAGACAGTAGTTTACTTTAGCCCAGCCAACAAACATCAGAAAGCACACAGAAACAGTTAAGAAGATACCATGCTAAATAGGCAACCTGTCAAATGAAAAGGCCAGAAACCTGAGGCCTATATGCACAGGTAAGCAGGTATGGATGGAACCAGCAAAAAAACACTAAAAACAATGGCAAAGCCACCACTATGCTCAAGAAGGCCTTAGGTTCTGTGAGGTAGCAATGGACTCAGGATATCAGTAGAGATGCCACGAAAGACACCTGCAGAGTAGTGGCCAACAGCTGAAATATCTGGAGAGCTAGCCTCATCTAGGGAAAACAAAAGAAAGAGGTCATATGACCAATGCAGAAGAGTTACATAGAACTAAGGCTGTGAATGAGCAAAAGCATGCCTCCTATCAACAGTGATAACCCCGAAAGAAATGGGAGACTAGTTCAAAGACTAGCACGCTTGTCTGGTCTAACAGGGAAACAGGAGAAGTAAAAGCTGTATATATCCCTAGTGGCTGTGTCCGGGTGGGTATGGACATTTGGACATTTGGTTCCCCAGGCACAAGTAGCAGCAGCACACCTTGCACTGCAGGAAACTTGCCCCTGGGGGGCACCTGTGCCATCCACGCTTTGGCATGTGACAGGTTACCCCAGGGGTGGTAGGAGAGGTTGGGGTCAGCACTGTGCTGGCCCCAGCAGCCATACCTGGAGTCCTGCGGACCTCCTGGGGCTGCAACAGCAGTGATCCTGCTGGGCAGAGCCTGGTTGGCAGCCACAGCGTGCCTCCAAGTGGCCTGACTCTGCTTTTCAGTGGTGTGTGCTGCCCATGTGTGCACTGCTCCATTCCCCCCAGCCCCCTTGCAGTTTAGGGGTCAAAAAAACCTCCAGAAAAAACAAACCAGAGCAGCACATGCACGGGCAGCGCACCCTTGCAGTGTGGAGAACACCTGACTGTGCAGTATGTGGTGCTGCAGATGTGTTTGTGGGACCACATACTGCACAGCTGCAGTCCTCTGAACATCCCCAGTGCGGGCTGTGAGCCAGTGAACATCCAGTTAGCAAATGTTTGCACAAAACCTGACAAAAGTGTTAAAAGTAAAGATTCAGGCATCTTGGCAGGTGCAGGAGGAGTATAGGCTGCAGGAGGCACCAGAAAGCAGTCATGGCTAGGAAACTGTCTACAGTTCCAGTATTTTGAATGCAAGAAACGTAAAGAACTCAGTCGGTTCTGGTAACTGAGGAAAAAGTATCTTGATCACAGTCAAGTGAGAAACTCCATGGGGAAAAATATATCTAATACTTTTGTACAGTCTCTTAAATCTAGCAAAAGCATACCAATAGCTACAAGTAGAAGGGAGTTAAATTTAAACTGGAAATAAGGTGCAATCTTTAACAGTAAAGGTAATTGAACACTGGAACAAGTTACCAAAGGTTGTGATGAATTCTCTGTGACTCGGAATCTTTAAATCAAGACTGGATGTCCTTCTAAAAATTATTCAACTAGAAATTACTTGATGCAGAAATTACTTGGTGAAATTCTATGGCCTGTGCTGCACCGGAGGTCAGAATAGACAATGACAAAAGTACCTTCTGGCCTTAACATCCATGGACCAGATTCTCAGTTAAATTAAGGACCTTATTCATTGCCAAGGTAAAGGGGCATTCGGGTAATTGGAGATTGTTTCTAATAATATACATTTAATATTGATTTATGTATAATTATATATTACAATTAAAATGTAAGTCAAACTGTCTCCCCATTAATCTGAAAACAATCCTGAGAAATAGGCAAATATTGTCATATTTCTTACCTGGGTTAAGTGACTTACCTAAGCACAGACAGAAGTAAGTCAGTGGTAGAGGTGGGAATAAACCCCAGGTCTCCTGGCTGTCTGACTCAAGACTGAACAGTATAACCATTCTTCCATCCTAAGAATAAAATACTGTGTCCTGATATATATTTTGAACTATGTAGGAGATTTTCATTGACAATCAGTCACTGTAAGAGCTTTCTCAGTGACCTTCTTAAACAGTGCTGGGAGGAATGTATGACTCACAAGTAATGAATTTTATACTTTTAGTTGAGGATTTGTAATAATGAAAAATTTCTGCTTATTGTTTAATATTCTGGCTTATTCTAATGCTGTGGTTTGCTGCCAATGCAAAGTAAGATGTTAAAAGTAACTTACAAATCTAATTTTCCAACTAGTCCTATTTTGTTGGATGAAAAAATATTTTGGGGGGTCAGAATTGAAGTGAAAATGATATTCAGCTCCTAACATCTTCATTAAATCCACACGTCCTGTGCTACATTGCCAACATTCACTGTATAGTAGTCCTACTCTGGTTCTCTCACATTCCCTTTGCCATGGCTTATTATGAAAAACAAGTAATTTGACAAGAGTGCCACAATGTGGCTACAGTTCCATAGCATTATTTTGGCATTTTCTGTGCAATCCTTGTGCTGCAGGACCTGAACAACTGGGTACGCAGCCACTGTGGGAGGCTGAAGATGGGAGGATGCTGGTGATACCTGTAAAAAAAGCTGTATTTTTCTTTATTCATGTCTCCTTTTACTTGGCTGCTGCAGCCTACTCACATTTCCTGTTCCTTAATTTTTCTTACCCACTTTTCTTCCATTCCTGGCTGCTTTGCCATGACAGTGTGAACATATCCATACATAAACACATATACGCACAGTGCTTCTTTCTTTTTGCACTCCTTCATCCTTTCCACATTTTCAGAAAGCAGCAAATTGAGAAGTTAGCCCCTCCACACTTTCACACCTCTGCATTATGCTCCTTCACAGATGAGAGCCTAGAAAAGTATTGCTCTGCTGTACCTCCTCTATATTAGAAACTTTGTCCCTAGTCTATATATACTAGCTGGCCAGAACCTGACTGCATTGTTAGGGATGACTGCTTTTTTAGCCCACACTGTCTTGATTGGCACTTATTATAGATGCCCAGCATACTTTACAGCCTGGGTATGTACATACCCAGAGAATGTCACTGAGATGCTTCAAGCACTTCACAGCATAATGGCTTAACTACACCACTAATCCAGCCTAGAGGGCTGGAAGGCTGATCCCTACTGGACTGAAAGATAGTTCCTACCCCAAAGGGTTTGCAGCTAGTACATAATGTAGCTGCTCAGTTACTGGTGATGTAGGAGTTCCTCCCTACCTGCTGCTAGGCTTTTGCACTGGCTGTTGTTGGGAGCAAATAGAGTAGAAGGATCTAATTTAACATTTGAAGGCCCTGATAGACTAGGCCTCACATAAGTTACTAAACTCTGACACCCTAATGCATGTTTCATCTCAACCCACAGGTCAGAGAGCGTGGAGTTTCTGCTTCTGGGTGGCAGGTGTCAGGCCAGAATGTGAGCTGCCTGTAACTTTGCTGCTGTGACCCTTGGCCCCTGGAACGCCTTTCTTTCTGAGCTGAGAAGTGCTCCAGACTGAGCCTTTTTTCAATACTGCATTGAGATGTTCTCACAGTTTCCTAAGCTGGGGTACAACCTTACAAGACGTAAGATTTATTTGGTAATAACTTTTATTGGTATAACTTCTCTCATTCTAAAGAACTTTACTCTTTTCTTTGTAGGTTAATTATGATTTGTATGCATTGCCTAGGAAACATTTTCTGCAGGGCAAAAAATAAATCTATCTGTATAAAGTTCTATGTCTGCACAAACCAACACTGTGTGTACATTTAAGAAAAGTGTTGCATCTTTGCCATGCATCACATACTTTATATGTACTTTAAATACAAATGTTAACGTAGATTCTAAGTAACCTGCAATAAAGTATATTGTTTGTGATTTTTGGTAGTCTTCAGGTTTCACACTCCTTAGATGAAACAGAAGGAACATCTTTTACAAACTTCCTGAGGATCTGAATTCTGCTTCCCCTGGAAAAGCAAACAGTCAGAATTGTCATAGCCTGTTAGCCATGTGTACCTTAGGTCCTTGAGCTTATTCTAGTAGGAATAGTGAAGTGGGGAGATAAATTAGGTTGTAAAATGGTCTAAGGGTTTCTTTTGTGGCCACTGACATTTAAAAAATTCTTCAGATAAAAGCTAACCAGGATAAATATTTGCAAGTTAATAAAAGCCTTAGAAACCTCAACAGGCAGGTATTACACATGTACACATCCAGGATTCCTATTATAAAAATCCCAGGAAACAAATCTACAGTAGGAAGCAACATTATTGGACATCAATGTTTGTTAAAGCAGATGCATGTTCCTATAAAAAAAAGTGTATTCAATTTTTTCAAACCAAATGTTGAACAAAAGATTTTAAATTCCTTAGCTCTATTTAAATATACTGTTTATGAATTATTAATAGGAAGCATAAGTGCACTGGATCAGAAAGAGAAAAATCAGGTTTTGTATGCCTATGCTATATTTAAGACCTTAGATTAACAGAAATAAAATCCACACATTCTCTGAAGTATTTAAAACTACAGAGAAAAAAATGTATTTAGAAACTTTTGTATCCTCAAAAATGTTCATCTGTACAAAAGAGAAACAATCAGAATGTTTAAAATACATTTTAATGTCAGACAGTATCACTGAGTTGATTTTTAAATTGAATGTTTTTTGTCGTAGATTTGAACACTAACTACTGATGTGTAGAAACAGGCAGGATTCCTAATAGTATATAGGAGCATAAACCTTTATGCTTGCTAAAATTTTGTAATACCTAACATTCCATTATTTAACTATATAGCAGACTGTTGCTGATGTTTTGTTTGTTTAAAGGCATTTTTATCTTTATTTGAATGGTTACTAAATCAATGAGAGATTTATGGAAATGTGCACAAACAGACCAATCCTATAACATTACCGCTGTCATGTTAGAAAGGTATGCCAAATTTCTGCTTGTTAAAAAGGAGGCTTTTCCAATATTCTCTTTTATATTTATAGTTTCTTAATGTTCTTGAGCAATAAGGAAATATTAATTTAAATAGTTGGAAGGAAATGCGATATAAGAGAGAAGAGATGGCGATTGTATAATGTCAAATGTATTTTAGATTAAATGGTGAAACACAGAGATGCCAGAAAGCCAGACACATACCAGTCCAGTGGAAAATAATTCAGCCAGACAATTGTCATTGTTTTCACCATAGAAAAATTAAATCTCGTAATAACATAGGCATGGAAGTGCCTCTAATTTCACATTTAGGGCCTTGTCTAGAAATGACTTGTGCTCCGTTTAAGAGCAAAGTTCATGTAACTGGCAGGGAAAGATTGCATTATTATAAAGCTATGACAAGTAATGTGCACAAAAAAGGAATTCATCTAGAAGGATTATTTGGCATGGCAAAGGAGCCCCAACCCTTTCTGGTAGTAATCGAGAGAGAACTTGCATAAATAGGGATGCAGAATAAGAAGGATGCATGAACAAAAGACTGTTTTTAAAGGGAAGGCAAGTTTGACTACCTACTAATTACTTCTAATTTATGCAGCCAGCACTCTCCTCCTATACCCCTGCAAACTTTGCAACAGAAAGGGACAAATACTGATTTCATTTAAGGTGGTAACAGAAATCCCACTGACCTCCAATTAATGAGGAAGCATTTGGTTACCTGAACGGGTGCTGCCTTGATGGATTCTAGTTTGTATTCTGCTGTTTGAGGAAGAAGTCCACTTCAATATTTCATATTTTCTCAGCTGCCTTACTGAGGCAAGAATGGGTGGGATGGGAAATATATTCTGAGTGACTCGGTATGATTGTGTCTGCAGTTACAATGAAATTACTTGCTGAACATACCTTATCTTCCCAATATCTAGAGCGTTGGCTGCTGTGCAGTTAAAAATCATCCCTGGTGTCTGAATTTGACAACAGCGTGCCTGAGCTACAGCTCCTGTTAGGCCCAGGAGTAAAACTGCCTCCGGTAATGTGGTAATACTTTTTCAAGGATGAAGTGTTCATGAGCAATTTTTTCCATTGTATCAGTACAAAGCTGGTTTCTCATGCACATCAAACACACCACTCTTCTTGATCCATCAGTGATTTTTTTTCCTTCAACAAAAACCTTTAAAGAAGTAAAAAGTACAGAGGTAACATACTCTTGTGCGGTGGTCACAGGTGGAATACATGCATAGAAAATGCAGTATGCTTGTGCTGCTGAGTGGTATATAAAAATATCTAGTGAAAAGATTTCTCACTTTTAACTTTTCATGCTGTGTTGTTTCCATTTTATTATCTTTATCAGCGATGATGAAATAAAATGCTTCAAGTTATTGTCCTGGGTTTTTTTTATTTTCTTTTAAAACTTGTGTGTAATAGATGACAGCTGTGGTTCCATATTTCTGTGGTTTTCATTTTAACATGGAAGAATCTAGCTTTATAATGCTCCATGCATTTTATTTACACCCACCACATCCAAAATCATCTGCCATAGAAAAATTAATAAAGAGGCAACTCTCTTGTTTACCTGCCTTTCAATTCAATTTTTTTGGATATGAGTTCATCCATTGAACAAAAGGAATAATTCCATGGTTGTTGTTTACACATTGGTATGGATAGCAATGGATTGCAGCCATACTATAGTGTGGTCTGATCTCCCCCAGGTAGGCACAAATGGAGTGGATCAGTGCCCCCAAGGAAATTCCATTCACTTAAATACTGTCTGCGTTTGTATTGGGATACAATATTCTTCACTCATTTCCTGTTTCAGACTAAACCATGCTCTTCTTTTAAAGGGAAACCATATTCCACTCCTGTGATGGGTGAAATTCCCCCTTGGTATCCTGTAGCTTGTATCAGACGGGTGTTATATTGCTTATATGGTACATGAGGATCTTTGGATCAGAGGCCCTTTAGAATACATAAATAATAATTATTACAGTTGTATTTTAATTTTGAGAAGCATAAATTGATCTTAGTTAATTTTCCTGTATCAAATGGAATAGTAATGATTTCTCAACTTTTACACAGGTCTGTACCTTACTGTAAATAGTGAAGGGTTGAATGGGATTTTTTTTCAAAGAAAATGGGACAAACTCCTCTTTGTAAAAGTACTATGTGACTTTAATTGTCTACACAGACTAGTATGCTGGTTGCTAAATTCTCATTTTTAAGATTTTTCAACCTCAGATTTCTGCAAATAAATTGCATCTAACTCCACACTCAGTGCACCTAAGTTGTAAAGGTGAAAGAGGGCTGAATCCATTGATGCTTCCATTTCTAGCTTCAGAGCTCTAGTTCAAATACCTTATTCAAACCCTCTTGCTTTCTACCATCTCAGAGAGATTTCTCTAGATGTATAGGGGATAAGATCATAGAGACCAGTTATGTTGGAGGGTAGAGTGACTCATCCCCCATTTCCTGTTTGCTTCGCTGAGCACAGCTACGTAAGATGTTTACTGTGCAGTAGACTAATTAGCTGTGCAGTAAACATTGTGCATCTACACATGCACCTGTAGTGGCTGGAGTAAATTTATTTACTCCACAGCAGCATAGTGGTTGTAAATACAAATACAGTCAGCTGTGGAGTAAAAAACTGCATGTGCAGATGTTGCTTCACCTGGATGGGGCATGAGGATGCTTCAGTGAGGGGGTTGCCTGCTGGCTAGTCCCGCAGGCAGCATCTCTGCAGGACACTGAGCCAGGGGCTGGGGAGCAGCCCTGAGCTGGCAGGCTGACCCCCTGGGTCCCTTGCCAACAAGGGTTGCTCACCCTGGCTCAACATGCTATGCACGAATAAACTCTGGAGCTTAATGCTTTCAGGCACACATTCAAATGGCATGCCTAGGAGCAATAAACTCCAGAGTTTATTCATGTGCATTAATTGCATGTGTAGATGCATCCCCTATTTTCCTGGGAAAGTAAGGTGGCTTCTTGTGAGTCCCTAAGGTCTGATGCTGTGACACCTGGGAAAGCAGAAGAGATAGGTATTGAAGAGAGAAAAGGGCTAAGGTGAAATTTGTCTTCAAGGAAAGAAAGAGGACTGAAAAGATAAATAAGACACAAAGGTGGAGAAATAATATGGAAAGCTGGAAATGGGTAGAAGATGGATGAAGAAATGGGGTAAAGCAATGACCAAGACATGGCTTTCAGGTTACTGCATGTAGATTTCATAGATTTCATAGACGTTAGGGCTGGAAGGGACCTTGGAAGATCATCAAGTCCAGCCCCCTGCCCGAAGGTCCCTTGCAAGTCCCTTGCATTCCTTTACTTGACATCACTTATTGTTAGGGGGTATATGTGTAAGATTACAAAGAAAGGGATGGGAAGGGTGCATTAATAAAATTGGCTACAATGAGTTCTAAGCAACTGGAGACAGAGAAAACGACATAAAATGTGCCCAAACAGGCCCTATCCAGTTCCCAGTGAAATCAGGTGAAGTATTCCTACTGGCTTTCATGGGAATTAGAGCAGCCTCAGTTTGTCCCTGTTTACCTCCGTCAATCACCCTGGAAGATTGACTACTGCCCAACTTATCTGGAAAATTATCCTTGAAAAAAGTTAAAAGTTGGCAAGTCTTATTCCTACAGCCCAGTGGATAAATTTGGCCCCCATTTTTCCGCAGCAATGGGAGCAGGGCATTATCCAAAGATCCCTTATTCCCTTCTCCTGCCTCTTATTTAATATAAAGGAGTGTCAGTTATGTTCGGCACCACCCCCAAATTAATCTGCTGACTCTTCCCCCAAATCCTATGGTCAGTTCTGCATAAAAGTGCATGACTGTAACCTCAGTGGTGGAAACTTGTAGGTGGGGATGTGCGTGGGTTGGGAGCAGATTACAAGAATGGGCCTAAATCCTTTTCACATGGCTTCATAAAATCACCTTGCATAATTTGGCACAGTTTGGCATGGCTGGCAGTCTCTTCCCAATGAGCAGTGAGCAGGCAGTAGCAAGACTTGGAACGTGTTGTACTGGGAGAGGCTTGTGAGAGATCTTGCATAGCATTTGCTTGCATTATGCTTGGCTTTAAGAAATGTTATTATTAGCCCATCACTTTTTATGAGCATTCACATTCATGAAATGCCCAAATGTAAACAATAAAAATGAAGTTAAGAAGGAAAATACTGAGCCAGATTGAGCCTCTTGATGGTCACAGATGAAAATCCATTTCTGAAGCAGCAGCTCAGGATCTGGGCCAGTTGGAACGATTTCCAGTTTGTCCTCGCCCGTTCATCCTACGCTACCATTTTTACCTTCTCTCTTAATGACAGGGGTTCAGATTGAAGCATGCTGCCATGTTTTCATCCAGGCTTGTCACAACCATTGTAAAAGTTTTCCCCTGGCCCCCGGCCCTCCTGTCAGGACTGAATAAAATGGGAAACTATAACAAAGTTTGGCTAGTAGAGGATGAGCTTCGTTTTGGCAGTGTAGCCAGGTACAGCAGATGGCGAGGCCCTCCCTGGAGGACGGTGTGTAGAATCTACATCAGATGCATGGGAGGTGGGCCAGGGAAACAGCCTGTGTGAGGAGAGGGAACGATATAGGGCAGCTGCAAGATATGTAGCATTCAACTTGTTCTTCCTTGAAGAGGGAACCTTTCCCTCTGGCAGTGAAATGAATCCAGGAGGGACCCCCTGGCTCGGGCCAGTTTTGCACTTCAAAAATGTTGGCAGGTACGCTCTCCTTTCCAATTACATCATGTCACTAATGCTCACAGTGGCTGTGCTGGTCGGGCTCCAGCCCTGGGGTGGGAAGGTACTTTAATCTCTGGCAGGCCTGTCCCCGTCTCCTGATGCCGCGGCCCTTCTGCTAACCCATCCTCTGTTAAAAATGTATGTTTCCATGAATTATTCTATTCCGCGCTCAGCTCTTCATCCCCCCCCTCTTCAGCTCCTGCCTCTATGCCTTCCCCATGACCGCGGCTTGCTTTTTTTTTACAGCCGCCCTGGTCAGGGCTGCAAGAAACATTAAAACCTGGCCATAAAGACCCCAGTGCCGCGGCTCTCCTTTGGGGGGGGGGCGAGAGAGGCGCCGAGCCCCCCTCTGTGCTGCTGCCCGTGGTTTCGGGGTGACCAAAGCCCCCCGGGCCCCCTCGGTAGGCGAGCTGCTGAGCCTGGGGGCAGGAGCGGAACGAGGGGGCAGCAGGAAGCCTCCAGCGCAGACAAAGAGGCAGCGCCGGGGCTGTGCGGAGCTCTCCTCTCCTCTCCCCACCAGCGACGAGAGAGAGACAGAGACAGAGACAGAGAGGGAAGGGGGAGGGCTTCCCCCTCCCGCTACCCAGGCACCGAGGGAAAGAAATTATTTCCAGCCCTTGCGTTTTCTGCTTCACCTCCCCCCCGCCCCAGCCGTGAGTGGCAGCGAGGAGGGACGCGCTCGCCCCGCTCCCGCTCCAAGTTGGCCGGGCGCGGAGGGCGGGGAGGAGCCGCTGCCGCCACAGCCACCGGCGGGGCTTTAAGAAGGTGCGGAGCGGAGCGCAGCCGCCTGCTCCGCCGCTGCCCGGGGGGAGCCGCCGCCGCCGCCGCCGCCGCCTCCTGCCAAACTTCTCCGCCCGCAAAGTTTTGCTCGGCGGCTCCCGGGGCCGCCCTGCATGAGCCCGCGCGGCCGGCGGCAGCATGGAGCAGCGGCAGCGGCAGCGGCAGCGGGGCGCGGGCGGCGGGCGGCCGGCGCTGCTGGCCGTGCTGGGCGCGATGCTGGCGGGCGCGCAGGTGGCCGGCGGCGCGGCGGGCTACTACCCGCGCTTCTCGCCCTTCTTCTTCCTCTGCACCCACCACGGCGAGCTGCAGGGCGACGGCGAGCAGGGGGAGGTGCTCATCTCGCTGCACGTCGCGGGCAACCCCACCTTCTACGTGCCCGGCCACGAGTACCACGGTAGGTGCCCCGGCCCCGCGCACCTGCCCCGCGCCCGAGACAAAGGCTGCCGCCTCGCTCCCTGCCCGGCCAGCGCAGCGCTTGCCCCCGCGGGCTACCTGGAGAGGTGTTGGCTAGCGGGGCCTGGGCGTGCTTTCAGTCACTCTTGTTTGTACCCGCCGTGACAGGCAGAGGACGCGACCGGGGGAGTTCGTCTGTCCTTTCTGAGGCACGCCACGAAGACAAAAACGCGCCCCCTCTGCGCCGGCCCGGCGGCCTCGGCGGTACCTCCAGACGCACCTTTCCGCCTCTCGCGACTTGTTTCAGACTCCTCTGTGTTGAAGCTGCCCGGCCTGGCTGATCCCCTCCCCGCCGGCCGGCCACGGCAGCTGGCGGCGCGGAGGTGCGCAGGTTCAGGGCAAGCCTGATCCAGACTTCACTGAAATCAGGATAAGTCTTTGCGCTGACTTCAGTGGCTTTTGGATCAGACCTCTCCTGGATAAACTGCAGCCCCTTTCCCTGATAAATGTGCAGTAGACGCTGACCGGTGCCATTCGGAGGTCACTAATATCTTTGGCATTATCAACTAATAAGAGGGTGACACGGGCTTGACCCGAGGAGTGGCTGAACCTTGTCAAGTCGATGTGACCCCTGGGAAGAGGATTTGCCTGTAAGAGCGAAAAGTGGCAGTGTTAGGCCAAATATAGACACCTTGCCTCAGAGGTGGAGCAATTCACGTAATAATACTGTACGAAGGAATAATTTTCTAACTGCTCAAACTGAAGAGCACTAACAGATGGAAATAAGTTACTTCTCTAAGCTGAAGGCTTAACTTCCCTTGGCTGGTCCATCACACCACACGCAGGTGTCTTCGTCCTGTGGCAGACTGTAACCTCCTGCTTGGACCAGCTTTTGGTTTTACCCTAAAGCACTTCTGGAAATGGGAGTAATGGCATTACTTAGCTGCATTACCATAATTTCTTCGTATAGGAGATAGTCACATATAAAATCTTCTTAATCAGTGGCCACAGTGGATTATTTAAGAGGCATTTCCTTATCTCCTCCATAGCCTCAACACAAAAGCTGATTGTAAAATACGTTATTTAAACAGTCAAAGAGAAAATGTACTTAGAAAACCTTGTTAAGAAAGAGATACTATATAACAGCACGTGGTTTAGAGATGAAGTTAAACTCTTTACTTAGAATAATAACCAGGAAATTAAGTCTAAATTTTAGTTGTAAGTAAATATTTTTCATTTTGGGGGTTTTTTCTTTCCCCCACCTCATTTTCTTGTAATTGGATTTTTAAAAACTAGAACATTTCCAGGAGAATCCAAGTGTGTGTGCAGAGACAGTGTAAGCTGCTCAAATTGCTAAAAGCTCTCATTGTTTATTTATTAAATAAAAATTGCTATCCATATAAAGTCATCTACATACATCAAAATATAGATTAACTTCTTTTTTCTCTTCAAGCCCCATCTTCTAATCTACATCACACTAAAATCTGTTTATTTTTAATTTAAGAAAAGTTTAATGACAAAAACCAGTAGAAAAAAGCTGAAATGATGAAATTTTTGTTTTGCAAGTCTTTAAGCAAACACTTGTGTCCCCCCCCTTCCAAAACAAATGGGTAATCTACACTCCTTGTTTCCTAGCTAATACTTTGCTTTCCAGATCTCTGCTTTTATTCAGTATTTAGACATTACACTTTAAAAATTATGCTTTTTATGGTCATGGTAAAAATGCTCCTGGTAGGACTGCCTGTCCTGCTGAGGCATTAGGTGAGCAAGGGCTGCAAGCACTGTGGAGTTGACAATTTCCTTTCCTGAGCGGGTTCTGAGAAGAAGTGAGTTTTATGTCCTGCGCTGTTCATTCTCTCACCGTAGATGCCAGTGTAGAGCAATATCAAAGTCTCAGAGGAGGCTGCTACACCTCTTGCATTTGGGGCTTGTGCTGTAATATTGATTAGGATTTTAAAAGGCAGGGAGGTTATATCAACCAGGAATCAAATCACTGAAGTCTCCTTAACATAAGCAGCGGTGGTTTTTTGTCACTGTTTTGACTCAGAAACCTTTATGATGTGTAAAGTTATGCTGAGTTCCCCAGAAATTTGTTAACTTGGTCGCTGGTCTTCTTGTATTACTCTGTTGAGTAACTACATTGTCTTTGGGGATGTCTGGCTTTAATTCTTACATAAAAAATACTGCTGCTGGGTCTGATTCTCAACTGTCTCGCACATTGTGCAGTCATTTGGCTCTAGATTTGCAAGAGTGCCCTGCAATTACAAGCACAGATTGATTTTCCCCAGGTGTCAGTATAAATAGATGGAATTTCAAAAAAGCTTAGTAACTTGTATGTTGATCCCTTTTAAAAATGTGGCTACAGGTACTAGGATGTGGGGAGGCTGACCTTTTGGAAAAGTAATAATCCTTGGGACCTGTTTCACAACCAAATGAAGTCAATGGGAAGACTCCCTTATGAGCGTGCACAGTGGCTGTAAAAAGCTGCTAAATAAACACAATTGTGTTCTGTACACATTTTGCATGGATGTAAAAAACTACTCAAAAAATGCAAGGAAGTGAGCAGTCAGGACCTCAAAGTGGCCCTGAGCGGTAAATGCATATGCAGGTATCTTGCACTGCTCTGAGTAGGTTGCCTCTGACACTGAAAGCAGAGTACCCACCTGTAGCACAGACCTGGCTAGCTAGCTTGAGGGTGGCTAATTGGCCCTGTCATTCAGCAGTGCTAATTAGCAGCGTCTGCACAGCACTTCAGTCTAGGCACCTTATTTTTGGTTTAGTAAGCTCACTGGGCAGAGCATCACAGCATGCTTGAGGGCTGTGTTGCTTTTTTTTGTAATTATATAGACATGACCCATGTATGCATGTTATTGCACACAGTAGTTGAATCATTCAAAGTGTCACCTCTGTTTTTGTAACTGGTGTTGTAGTTTGACTCATTGGACCAAAGTCAGACAGGCTACAAGCGGCTGTTGCTTCATTTTAAATTAGTGTTTGAGGTTGAAATTTGGCCTGCTAATTTTAAACCAGTGGTTCTCAACCCTTTTTAGACTCGAGACACCCTTCAGTAAGTTCAAGGCACCCTTAAGAAAATGCCAGTTCTTAGTTTTCCTTCATTTCTTGATTATAGAAAAATAACGCAGCAGTTTTTCTGTTGCAAAGAATCAGCAGGCCCACAACAGACTGCAATAGGTCAGAATGTTTTTAGCACTCGGAATTCTTGTTTGAAACTCTGTTTTACCTTGTGAATCCCTTTTGTACACCTAGCAGTGCTAACATTGCGTGGTACCTCATGGCACCCTAGAAGGGATCTGAAGGTACCCCTGGGGGTCACAGCACCCTGGTTTCAGAATCACTTTTAAATAGACAAAGAATTTTAAAATATTCTGTCATACTAATATTCTAAGGAAGAATGTATGAATTGAGTGCACTCTAATCCTACTCAAATGAGCACCAAAATACATTAAAATGATCTTAAAGAGATAGTAATAGTTACGAGAAAAGTACAGCTTTTGTAATCAATGTTCACTCTCAGCAAAAGAAAAGGAGAAGCACCAACTATTTAATTGTCTACACATCTGATATATCTTACTATTATTCATGATATGTACAGCATTAAATATTTTGAGATCTTTCCTAACAGTTGTTCCTTTAGCAAACAAAAACCATTAAGAAAATAAATTCATGCATTCTGCAAAAAATCACTGCCAGCCATTCTGTTTTTAAACAGTGTAATTTACTGTTACTGTAAAATGTAAATATGGCCTGGATCAACATTTGTCATTTAAAAAACCATCCTTTAAAGGGTTTGTTGTGAAGAAACAAAAGTACTGAGTTTTCAGATGCATAGCACAAAGGGAGCTTTATTTATGTACATTTTCAAATTGGTTTTTGTTTGTACTGCATTAAAATAGATAGGGTTTAATCATTTAAGGTTCTAAACCTTATCAAATCACATAAATTAATTAAAATAATATTGTACACTTAAGGCATGTGGGGGATTGGTTTTATTTAGATTTTTTTAATTCAACGTTTCAGAGTTGTTGTTTCAGAGGCCAATATTATGTTGACTGAAAGCTAGGGAAAGTGAAGACCGGGGAGGATAAGTAGCCAGGCCAAAGTCATGCAACATGTTCATAGGAGCCAAAGGACCAAATCCCAAATCTCCTGACCTGACTCACCATTCTGTAACTACTAGGTTATATTGGCTTCTGTGGTAATTGAGTGTACTCAGTCTCTTGAGGAATTTGGTTATTTGTTGCTTCAGAATATACAGCGGTGTTGCACTGAAAATGATAATATTTTAGCAATGGGACAACTACTAAGTTCAAGTGGGTAATAGAATTTTAAATATCGTAAAGAGGGTATGTCTAGATCAAAGATGATACTAATCTTGGGAAACCATATGCTGAGGGATTGAAAAAGGGTTTCTTTTCTTTGCTAAATTCCTAAAATGAGAGTGCAAGAAAGTACATGTTGAAGTAGGTGACCTCTAACTTTAAATTCATTCTCTAACACCTTCTTCTGGCTCTTTAGTACACTGCTATCACTAACTTTTACCCATTGATTTGGTTATAACTCACATCATGATACACATACAAAAAAGGAAAAATAGTCTTGTGGTTAAGACAATGGACTGGAAATCAAGAGATCACAGGTGCTGCTCCAGGCTTCCTATGTGACACACTGGATAAGCATGTACCTCAGTATTACATCTGTAAAATGCAGATGATAATAATTCTTTGCTACTCGTGGGGTTGTTAGTGAAGCTAAATTCTCTCATGTATGTGAGCTGCATGGATACTATGATGATGCACAATAGCCATATGAGTCAAAATGCATCATTAAAGATACCTTAAAAAATTCTCAACTTAGTGAAGTCGCTAGAATCTATAAATATATAATGATAATAAATGAATATTAAAAATGCAATTACTTATTCAATGGCAAAGTTAAAGAAACTTTCTACTTTTACATGTATATGAAAATGACTTAAGTCTGCATCTTTACACATTACACCTCATTACACATTCATTGCACAATACAACTGCAATAAAAATTACTAAGATGAATATTTTACATATGTATTTCAAGTGCACCTATCTATGTGTTTCACATACACATTGCTTACTAGTTGGTGAACAGTGTTATTACCTGTGACAGTTATTTCTGGAAATAGATTATTTTTTAATTAAGTTGATTGAGGACTTGAATTAGTACTTAAAACTCATACCCAACATCAGCCTAGCTAAGTTAAATACCTGTGTACAGTACTAGCTTAATTTGGGGCACATGCTAATTCTCATTCCCAATAGGCCTTAGGTATATTCTTAAGTGCATTGTGAAATCAAGGTCCTCTTGGTTTGCTTCAAGCTCTGTTGCAGTCCTTCTTCATGTTCCCCCTGGCCCTTACATACAAGCTGTATGTTTGTAGAAAAATTTCAAGCATGTAATATTAAACTAAGAACTCCTGTTCCTGTACCTGTAGTGCTTTCTTCTCAGTTTATCTTATAGTCAGTTTCTGTTCCTCATCTCAGTTCTTCTACAACAGCACAAATGTACACCATAGTTAGTGTTAAGCAGATAGGTGTGTATGAAATACATAAATATATAAACAGTTTCATCTTAGTAATTTTATTGCATAGTTGTATTAAATGGTTTTGAAGACACAGACTTAAAATACAGCCTAAAATATAATGGTAATGACTGTTGCGATTCTTGAATCTGCAATATGTTGTCTGGGACCATTGCTTTGCTAGGTGGTGAAAAGGGGATTTTAAAAACTACTTCCAGTGTTAGTTATGCACTTCTTAAGCTCTGATAAAATGTTCCCGAAAAGCTGGTTTCTACCTTCATTGTTCAACCATAAAAAATGAATAATGTGGTTTAATATCTCTTTATTTCAGCAGTCTTTGCTTTATTCTTAAGGGGAATTGATACTTCTGTTTTCTGGTATTTATTTATTTTTGAGTTGGTTATTAAAAAGCAATGTAATGGGGCCCCTTAGTGAGAGAGCAAGAGACAAAATGATTGCAGGGAGAGAGGCATTGTTTGAGGTAAAATGAAGCAAGGCTATTACAGAACATCATTTAAAATCACTATTTTCCATTGCTTCTGTATCAGTTATTCAGATAATCTAGCAAGGTTCTTTGGGTCAATCTGGAATTTTTTGTTAGACCAACGCAAATAGTTGGAAAAATTATTCTTTGCAAGCATTCAGGTACAAATACCCTTTGTCAGGCTGAGGATACATCTGCAGTTGGTGTGTGCTCTTCCTGGATAGAAAGAATAGTAAAGAAGCCAGAGGCTGGTATGCATGCAAGAAAGGCAGTCCATGAAGATGTAAATTGAGGAGTCAGTGGGTGAGACACAGGTGGGGGGAGGGAAAGGGACTGAATGTGGCTGGTAGATAGTGGACAGGCACCTGGGGAGTCAGATGTTAGGCAGGTTATAATGGTTATAAATCCACTGTTTCTATTTAGTCTATGATTTTTTGTATCCAGTAGGTTGATGAAAGAAGAGCACACACCAACTGCAGATGCTTCCTCAGCCTGATGAAGGGCATTTGAACACAAACGCTTGCGATGAAGCATTTTTCCAACTATTTGAGTTGGTCTAATAAAAGATATCAGATTTACCCAACTAACCTTGTCTGCTTATGTTCTTAGATCAACAGGGCTACAACCTATACCCCTCAAATAATCTAAAGCAGTTGTCATAAATGTCCAGAAATAGAAGAATGTATAAGATATAATGTCAGTGAGGCTGCACTGGTATAACTGAACCCTGATTTGGCTCCAGGTTTTCAAATCTTGTCAAGTAATTAGAGTTTTTGTAGGCTGTTTTCTCAAAAACTTCCATTTTGCTCCCTTATTTATACCAATCTTTGTGTTGAGAAAGAATAGAGATTTCCATTATATTTTCCTAAGCTGAAGAGGCATGTAGAAACTACTGCTCTCAGGAAGCTAGTTATGCCCTGGGATTGTTATGTAGATCCTCCCAACCCTGTGATAAGTAGGCCAAAAGGCAAGGAGTTAGTCAGATGTGGTGGAGGAGACAAAAGAATTAAGAATAAGAAAATTTTAGTGCTTAGATCTGTTTTCTTCTCCCATGTCTTAAAAAAAAAAGTTGTTGAGACTTGCACAGCATACATGAAAGAAATTTGCATGAGATCAGCATCTGCAAACTAGATCTGATCCATTAATACTCATCTAATGTATTCTGTCCATGGTCCATTGTGTACAGAGTATATTTTCTTGCATAAACTGGATTTGAGGGCAAAGAAATATTTGACCTGTTTTCTCTGTTTTCTATACATTGACTTTTGTCACATAATAGCTTTAGGGCATGTTATATGGCCTGTCTCATTTGTCAGGTTTGTGCCTGAGGTGTTATGGACTGGGTATATGTTTGAGTGACATGTGAGTCTGTTCATTTTGACCTGGGTCATTTGGATGTCTATATTGCTTTGTAACTGTTGTACAACTACCAAATGAAGGGGACTGTTGTAAATTTTTAAAAGTTACGTTTTTGAGATCTCTACACCGGAAACTGAGAAATAATGCCCATCTTACTACTATGGAGTTTATAAGAAAAGTATAAAGAATATTATAGCTGATGCCTTCTTACAGATGGTGTTTCACTGGAAGAGATGTAAAAACATAAGGGTTTCATCTGTTATCTTTCCAGTAGTGGGTCCAAATATGTGGCCAGCAGATGGCTCAGCTATTTGTAGTGTCAGACTTGGGATTTATGCAAGGAGGCACAAGTCCATAAAGACCTAAATAATTTGATTTGACAAATTTGCAAGAAAAATAATCTCTAAATCCCCTCCTAGTATATCTGTAACTGTGGACTGGCTTGTCCTACATTACAGAAGTTGGGATCAGCAAGGGATGCCAGAATGACCCACATATGTCAAATGACATTTGATTTTCAGGACAGGAGAATTATTAATTTGTATCAGTGTATTGCTCAAAATACTAGCCACTGTACATATGGACATAAAGTAGAAGCTCTGCGTCAAACAGCATGCAGTCTGAGGCCAAGATCCTGTAATAAGATTAGCATGAGTTCTAGGCCGTGAGAAGGCCATGGATGATGGGCATTGTGTGGAGAAGAATGTGTGTGTGGGTGGGTGGGTGGGTGAAGGGGCAGGAGGGGAAGGGAGAAGAATAATGGTGCAGAAGAATATATCAACATATACATAAAATGTTGTTGTTAACATAGATTTGAATGTATAAAAACATTGTTAATGTAGCTATAGACATATATTCAAATATATATGTTCCAAGCCAATGTCTTTTTGTGTATAAAACTCGTTGTCACAAGTATCAATTAGATGACAAGTTTAGTAGAACTGAAAAAATAATTAGATGTTCATTTCAACAATAAAAAATGGTACAGTTTTACCATAGCATAAAAATATACGTATTCAACAAGATGTAACACTCATGCTTCAGGACACAAGATGACTACTAGCTGACTTTGGTACGATGTAGGGGAATTCTGTGTACTTCCCTTTGATCTACTGGCCACTCTGTTGAAACAACATTGATTCACAAAATTTAGTGCTAGAATGTCATGTAACTTTCTTCACTTGACCATGTCTTTTCTTATACGTAATTTAATGGTGATTGTTTTTGAAGTATTATATTTTTATTTTCACATCAACTTATTATAAATCACCTTACGTCTGATAATAGACAACGTTCTAAATATAAGGAGCTCTCGAGTTTAACCTTTTTTTATGTCTGGCTCAAGCCCTAAGACTAAGGTCCAAATTTTTTATGGCTCTTTGTTACATAACCACGAAAGGAAACAACACTCTTTTTACCTCTGAGAATGTACAGTCTTTCTTAGTGGTCCTAGAGCTGTTATGAGAACCTCAATAGCTTTTGATGAAAGTTTTAGTCTTTTTACATGCTTCCTTTCTTTGTGTTAACATTTCCTGCCTTTTCATCCTGCATAAAAGGTGCATAGCGTTTAAATGGAATACGCTTTTTATGCCAGTTGTGCGTAGCCAGTCATTTAAGTATATTATAGATACACACAATGCAACGTTTAAAACTTTTAAAATCTCAAAGAACAGACTGCTTGGGGGGAAAAGACCTTCTCAGCTTCTGAGGAAACTGCTTTTCACCTGTTCCTTCCCTATCTTTGTTCTCGCTTTTCTGTAGAAAAATCCTAGAAGTCTTGAAGATCATCAGATCTAGGCTCTGAACCAACTGCAAATGGAATCTGATAACTAGAACTATTTTATACAGTTTCTTATATATCACTTAGCGCTATAGTATCTGAGCACTTTCCAGAAGTGCATTAAACAATATGAAAAATATCTTGTTCTTTGCTAAGTGTTCTTTCATCTTTTTTCCAGAGGAAAGAGGCACCTGTAACAGTGCGTTTGTATCTTGTATGTTTTTAAAGAAAAATATGTTATGTATGTATTCATCCAAACATATAATGATCTTGTTGTGAGAGGTGTGGCTATAAGTAGTAAAGGAAAAGAGAAGCTATGTTTCTGTGTTTTGCTAGTGCTTGAGCCTGTGACATCAGACCAGTCCCCCAAAGGCTGTGTTTACATGTTGAAAAGGATCGTGACAAAGGTTTCCATGGGGCACAGAGCCCTGACTAAGAACACCTTGCAGGACATCAAGCTTCACTTCCACTCGGACACAAGGTACTACTTCTTTGCTTTGTCTGTCCATCAGCACTTGCATCCAACCTCATTCCAATGATGGATCTTCAGTCAAGCTCATGGTTTCTTAATTTTTACAGCTTAATTTTTAGCTTAATTTTTTTACATGACTCCATGGAAAAACATTTTTATACTTTTTTTTTAATGGACAGCTTATAAATTTCTGGGCAGTTGGCATCCCTGCCCTGAATTCAGTTTGTCTGGTCTAGATATGGATTTCATTTAGATAAGCTTGTAGTTGAACTTTGGCTTGTTTAAGAATGGGAGGATTGACTGTGAGCAGTAACTGGCCAGGCCTGCTACATGTGGGATATGTTTAAGGTTTTCTTGTTTAGGGTTGGTTGGAATATTGAATGTTTGGAGGACGAGGAAGGGAAGATTAGTTCCTTGAATAAGGCATCAGTTATTTCCATTAGGAGAGGCACCACTAGTTTGTGATGGATGTTGGTGGGCTTCACAAGTTTGGTTCATTACTCCTTTCAGATCAGTACTTCCACTCATTATGAAGGGCTGAAACAGTGGGGGATCAGATGGCCTGTTGTAGGTGTAAGCTGTGGGCACATTTAGGAAGTTCTTTCAGTCTTTTCAGTGCAATTGTATGGTAGTTCATCAAAGTACTTGGTTCTGTAGCAGTATGTTCACATTTCATACTGAAGATGCAGTTTACTGTGTTGGATATCTCCTTTGGGTTGGATTTGACAGTTTCAATGGAGGTTGATAAGATTCTTTTAATCTTTAGTACAGCTACAGGATAATTCTTTAGGAAGCCTTTGTTTTGTCCTCTCTGGGCACATCTACACATGATACTTTAATGCGCATTAGCCTAAGTTAATACACATTAAGGGTGTGCGTCTACATGTGCCCTTTATGCGCATTAAAAATGGCAAATTTAGGCTATTCGCACCTAAATTTGATTAATGCCACACACAGCATTAATGCACTTAAATGTCTGCACATGTAGCTACCTGCCTGACCCCACTTAATGCACATTAAGATAATGCGCATTAAATGTAGGTAGACTTAAATGCATGTGTAGACACGCCTCTGTTACCTTATGTTTCAGCATGGACACTAAAGTTTTTTTCACAGTCCTGCTTTCATGTGATCACAGGATGGCTCAATGCTCTTCAAAGACAATGAATCCATCCAAGCTAAATGGAAAGAGCACTTTAAGGCACTCCTGGATTGTGGGTTGCCTGTGATGGATAGCACCAGAGTTCATCTCCTAACACTCTAAAAGAGGATTCCTCACCACTCTCCTAACCTAAAAAGAAGTCTGGCATGCCATCAAGGAAACCAAAAACAACTAGGCTACTGGACTCAATGTTATACCTGCTGAAATCTGTGAGACTCCTTGAATTTATTCTCTGAATTTGGAACAACAAAGAAGTCCCTGGGGACCTGAGAAATCTCAACATCTTAACTATCTTCAAAAAAGGAGATAAGCTGTGTGTGGGATCCATAAAGGTATTGCTCTCCTTTCCACTGCAGGGAAAGTCCTCTCCTGCATCCTCCTGAATTGCCTTCTGCCTCCTGCAGTGGAAGTCCTGCCAGAATCTCTGAGTAGTTTCAGATCATCCCATGGGGCAACTGACAAGGTCTATGTTGCTCACCAGGCCCAAGAAAAGTGTTGGGAACAATATCAGGACCTGTATATGGCCTTCATTGACCTTACTAAGACCTTTGATTCCATCAATCATGAAATTCTGTGGAAAGTCAGATTTGGATGTCCTGAAAAGTACATCAAGATCCCTAGGCATCTTCATGACCAGATAACTGTGACCATTCTGTGCATCAGATCAGAGACAGATCCATTTGTCATCTGAACTGGGGCCAAACAAGGATGCGTCATCACCTCAACTCTGTTCTCCGTTTATTTGACAGTCATCCTGGTTCTCATTTAAGAACTGCCTTCCTCCCAGAATTGATATTGAATATGAAATGGATGGTGTGGTCTCAATCTGGAACACTTTTGTTTAAAGACCAAAGTTATCAAAACTGCTGTCCTTGAACTTCAGTATGGTGATGACTGCACCATTATTGTGCACACTGAGGAAAACTTCCAGACTGTACTGCATCTCTTCAGAGAAGCCTACCAAATGTTTGCCTTCTCTCTCAACATTGAAAAGACTAAAGTGCTCTATATCAGCCTTCCCTAAGGCATGAATATGACTCCACCTCCCCCCACCCCAGTTACCACTGAAGGAAAGACCCTGGAGATAGTTGCACACCTCTCCTACCTTAGTAGCCACCTCTCTCAGAGAGCGGTGAGCATTCATGAGGAAATCCAGGATGGGATCCAGTGCACAAGTGCCTCCTTTGGGAAGTTGCTTTGGCATGTTTATTCATCACAATCTCTGGAAAGACACTAAGATCCAGGTTTGCAGTGCAACCATTATCCCCACTCTCCTCTACAGATGTGAAATGTGGGTTACTTACTGTGGTGGGCCAGTAGTGGGTGTTCCTGTGCTGAGCCACCCACCTTACTGTGCCTGACCACCTTCCAGGCTCTAAGTGGCTCCCTGGGGGCACCTCACATCTGGCTGACCCCCTTCCTGGAGCGCACTCACTAGCCTGGGGCTAACGCCACCACCACCCAGAGTCTGGACTGATCCTGGACCTGTGTCCTCTGGGAAACACAGGCCTAGTAGTCTTTGAGGGTACTTGACCCACTGCAAGAACTTGGGGTACTTCCCTCAGTCTGAAGCACAAATAGTGGTTTCTCTTAGTCAGCTGAACCAAGGGGACCCCAAGGCATAATCTAGACCTACTCCCAATAAGTCTCCCATGCTAGTACAAAGGAGAACTTTATTGGTTACAAGGAGTAGGTTGGGAATAGAGTACAGAGTAGAGCAATATCAGAGACATCACACAGAGCAAACTGGCATGGCTGAGTAGCCTTTGATCACGCATCTGTGTTACTGCAAGCTATATACCTAGTTAGACCTCAGGTAGCTTACTCATGGGTATCATCCAGAGGCAGGTAGAGATTCTCTCTGGAGGCAGGCACTTCAATGATCATGAGTTTCAAGAGAGAGCAAGTTTCAGATGGTCCAGCTCTTCTCTCTCTGAGTTTTCATCATGGCTACTGCCCCTCCTCCTGGGCAGTCCTTAACTTATATAGCCCTTATAACCTCATTTACTTGGTCCAATGGAGACCAGCACCTGTTGGCTGCCAGCCAACCAATTTAAAAGGCATCACTGGTTGCTGGGCAGACTGGCAGGGTCTCTAGCCTCCTCCCAGTCAGGCTTATATTGCTTAGAACAAGGACAGGCAATTATTTTGGGTGGAGGGCCGCATTCCCAGTTTTGGCAGGCTGTAGAGGGCCGCATGGGTAGCCCCACCCCTTGACAGGTGTCCCACCACTTGACAGGTGCCACGACCCTGGTCACCATTTCGGGACCAATGTCCAAGGGCCAGCACCGATGGGGCCTAGAGCGGGGCACAGGCCAGCAAGCGTCTGTGGAGCCAGACCGGGCTTCACCAGCAGGGAGTGGGGAGCTGACCCGGCTCCATAGAGCCCCTGCCAGCTGGGACTCTGCACTGCTGCCACCCTGCTCTGGGCCCTGCTGGCACTGGCCCCGGGACACCGGTGTGGGCCCTGTGCTCCCACTGGCTCCCTGCCCACTCACACCCAGTACCCCACCAGCCCTGCAGTACAGGCGGGGGACAGCGCACAGCCCTGACCCCCTGCTTGCCAGCAGGTAAGAAACTGGTGCTGAGCATGGGGAAAAGTGGCCCCTTGCCTGCACCATGACCAATGCCCCAAGCTGCAGGTGCTCGCAGCCCATGCGGGGCTGTCAGGAGCAGGCACAGGCAGCCCCATGTGGGCTACAGCTGGCTGCAGCATGGGGCGCTGGCCATGGGGCAGGCGAGGGGCCACTCTTCCCCGCGCTCAGCACCAGCTTGTAACCCGCCCCATTGCCAGCCTTGGGGGTGGGGGAGAAAGCAGCTCCTTGCCACCCCATGCCCAGCGCCCTGCACTCGGCCACTCACAGCCTGCCTGGGGTTGCCTGTGCCTGCTCCGGACAGACCTGCAGCGCGGGGCGCTAGCCATGGGGTGGGCAAGGGACCGTTTTTCTCCGCACAGGGAAGGAGCCCAAGGAAAAGTTGAGCGCGGGGGGAAGCGGTCCCTCCCCTGCCCCATGCTTGGTACCCCACACTGCAGGCGCTCGCAGCCCACATCGGGCTGCCCAGAGTGGGCACAGGCAGCCCCATGTGGGCTGCAAGCAGCTTCAGCGCGGGGCACTGGATGTGGGCGGGGAGGGGCCACTTTCCCCCCCTGCTCCTTCCTTGCCTGGGGTCCCCCCCCTACTTACCTGAGTTTCCCGTGCCAGGGCAGCCATGTGCTGTTGTTGGAGCCTGCCAGGCTTCCCCTGGGTCCTACTGCCCTTGGTTCCTGTCATTTTTGACCAGAACCAAGGGCAGAGAAATATTAATTTTCTACATTTTTTTAGGGGCCCTGCAGGCTGGATAGAATGGCCTTGTGGGCTGGATCTGGCCTGTGGGCCATATTTTGCCCACCCCGGCTTAGAACAATAGGGAGCATAAGCCCCTCACCCAGGTATGTGATGCCAGTCATGTAGGCAGAGGGAGCAGGTTTCCCCTCTCCCTTAGGAATGTATTCAACTGAGGTTACCTAAAGAGATGGGATGTCTGCCCTCTGCAGGGCCTGTATTAACCGAATTGTCACAGAGCAGAGTTTTTGGGGAGAGACGGAGGTGGCCTTCTGCCACACCTACCATCATCTCAAGAGCTTATAGAGGTATCACCAACAATGTCTCCAGAAAATCATCCACATCAAATGGGAAGATTGCCATACAAATGCCAGCTTCCTTGCTGAAGCCCATGTTATTAGCATTGAGTTGGTGATCCTGAAGCACCAACTTTGCTGGACTGAACACTGTGTATGGATACCTGACTCTACTCCCAGAACAAGCGCTCTATTTCCAGCTTAGTAAGAGCCTGAGATCTCACAGTGGCTGGAGGAAGCACCACAAGCACACATTGGAGGCATACCTCAAGAAAGTGGATGCCAACATCAAGAGTTGGGAGGAGCTGGCTGCTAACCAACCCCAATGGTGCTTCAACCTCAATCAAGCAGCAGCCTGTTTTGAGGTAAAGTGTCTTGCCCTTGAAGCAGAGAAGACAGAGGAGAGGAAGGAGAAGGAGAGGAATCCCATTCTGCAGCCTGCTTTCCCCTGCAGAAAGACATCCAACTTCTGTGGGTATATCTGTAGCTCAAGTATTGAACACTTAAGTCTCCTCAGGATCCAGGAAGCCATGGTAGAGATCATCCTAGAATTGAGGGATTGCGATGTTGTAAGTTTTCACCCTCTCTGTTTTTCCTGGCCCAAGCTGACAGAGAATTAGAGGGAATCCTATATGAGCAGTGGGAGGAAGGAGCCATTTGACATTTAGTGTGTCGATGGTTAAGGCTGATTAAGTATAATTGTCTAATAGGTCATACGCTCCTCATTCTGTGAAAAGAATCTCGTTGTCCTCTAGCGGGCTTTGAAACTTATCAGGGACCCCATAGTCTATTTATGTAGCTGAATCACAGTGGTCTGTCTTGTTGCCTGGAAGCTGGGACACCTCTGCGCACTGTCTTAATGAGCTGGTGATCTGTCCAAGGCAGTGGCTACTTTGTGATATCTTTTACTTCGGTTTCTTAGGTAAACAACTTTTTCAGTGTGCGATTGGATGCATAGTTGACTAGAGGTAATCTCTGAAAGTTTGTTGGAAGCAAGGGAGTGCTGGGAGGGAAAACATTTCATCTACTCATCTTTTAAATCAGGGGGATGTTGGCTTGGACCCTTCAGATGATGATAATGATAGTGTGTTTCCGTACTTTTCAATTCCAAATGTGTAGTTTGAGAACAAAATCATGGAGCATATTCTCCTCAGTGTGAATCTACATAACACCTTTAATGTTAATATTAGTGACATAGTTATGTACAGACAAAAAAAAGGCAAGCCAATAGGTTCAATTTCCCCTTAGTCATGCTATCTTCTCCTAGTCTCTTAAGCCAGGAACATATGATAGGCCGTGTCCTCAACTAGTGTCAGTGGCATGGAATTTAGTCGACTTGCTCCATTTTATACTAGCTTCAGTCTGGCACGGGTGAAGAAAGCTAATAAATCCATCTGATCAGTTTTCTTTTTCAGGTAGTAATTTTTACCTATCAGAATACTTGTTCTGAATGGTTATCTACCTCCTTTATGAAAAAATATAGCATCGACTCATTTCATTTTATTTTTTAAAGAAAATTAAATTTTAAAAGGTGTTTGGATCTTCTTCACTGATCTGTTTAGTATGTCTGAAATTCCTTTTCAGCCTTACTCTTTTCTTCACTGTGCTAAAGTTCCAGAATTTGTAACAATGAGTACTGCATCTTTTGGGGGATGAAGGGCCAGAACTTGGCATGTGAGTTTTTCGCAAGGGGAAATGGCATGACACCTTGGAGTTCCCTTCATTAACTGCTATTACTGAGGCCAGTGGTTTAGCCAGGCTTAGCTGTTGTAGCCAGTGGCTTCGCCAGACCTCTGTGCCACAGAGCTTTTCTGAGAAAAATGCCAAACCTGTATTTATAATTTCTTATTAACCATTGGGCTCAGTCATGTCCGTTCATTGTCACATAACCTTCAGAAGCAGACTTGTAAGGAGAAACTCCTAAAGGGGATCTAGAGAAATAAAATGGCTGCTGGTTCCTCAGCTAACCTCCATGGAGTGCAGCAAGGGGGATACTCTTGTTCTGAGTAGTTCTCTTACTGCCCTTCTCAAGCTCAGTTTGGAAGGTAAATGCGGAAGAGCCCAAGTCAACGATGTGTGCCTCTGTTCCCTATCATGCGCACAGTTCCCTGTCATGCTCTCGGGTTTTCCCAGCATCCTGACGCACTTTGGGCTCCCTTGATCCTGACCTTGGATCTTCTTTGGAACTCAGCTCTAGCTCTCCGACTCCTCGCTCCTGATCTTGGCTTACGCCTTAGACTGTATCTTAGATCTTCCCTCTCAGCTCTGGTAACCTGTTCCCCACCGGCCTGGCTGCCCAGGTCCCAGCAAACCTTCACAGTCTGTGGCTTCCTTAGACAGACTAGGTAATTAATTCTTATCATGTTTCCTGGGAAGATACCAAAAGAAATAAATCAATATTTCCTACTATATCTGAAAAGTAGAAAATGAGGCTATCTTCTCCAGCTAGTGCTGTGGGGGTCACCACCCTTTACAGTCCAGCTTAGTGTGCCTTGATCCTGCTGTTAGGTGTTTATACCTTTCCACTGACTCCATCTTCACCTTGCAGTAACTGGCAACTGTGTGCTGAGAGAGAACAGTGCAGGTGTTGAGAAGAAGCAGTTAGTAAGGTGGTAAGCTCATCAGTTTACTCCTTTTTATCCCTTTGACTTCCATTTTATAGCACAGTATGGTTGCTCGGTGCCCAATAGTCCACATTCAACCTGATGTTGGTTACTGTGAATTTGAATGTAGCTAGCCTGCTGAAGGTTGGTGTGACTGGTTAACCAAGTCCCTGGTGATTAGCAGCTTGGCACTTCTAATTTGGGAGATTTATGTTTTACTTGAGAGTGGCCTCGCTAGAAAGTACAAAGTCCAGGGCTGCTGTGAGCATGAAAACCTTGTTAGCATTATTCCCACAAAAATAAAAATAAAATTAGAATAATGAAGTGTCATTCAATACTTTCAGCTTGGATCTCCAAGCAAAGTCAATGAATATGGATGAATACTGTAACATGTATAGTCCTTCTTAGGCAAACCAATTCCCAGGTCTCTTGGGGTTGCACTCTGTGGAAACCTGAAGCTGTTCAAAGTCATCAGAAAAGTAGATTCATGATCCTGTCTCGTGCCAGGTACTACAGAAAGGGATATATAACACATGGCAAGTCAGAGCAGTTCCTGAAGTAAAACAAGAGATTACAACTTTGCAAGTGGTAACTGGATTAAAGTTAGGGGCTGAGGTGAGATCTGTTACAGCTTTCAGTTACCTCAGGGAAGCCAGGGTGATTCCCAGTCAGCCCTGTCCAGAGTTAGCCTCTGAGTGGTGCCAGGTTTTTAACCTGGGAGCAGACCGCTACCTACAGCTTCGGACAGTATGGTCAACGGACATTATCTTTGCAAGAATTCCTGGGACAAACTGCCCCTCTCTTAAATGCCCCATGGAAATACCAGGATATAAATGGAATTAGGCATCATCTATGGCTGTGAACACATTTACTCAGGCTAGTACTCCAGGGACACATAACCAGCATTTGTAAGCCGGCTGCTTGCAATATTGCTTGGTCACTAGATGGCAGGGAGCTGGTTTTTATGGAACAAGCAGCTATCCTGGCATGAAAGTGACTTGGGCAGCAGACAAACAAGACTTTTGCATAGTAAAGCTAATGCATTTTTTTTCCAAGGGGTAAGTTTACTCTGGATTAGAGTGATTTACTACAACATAGGAGAGCTGTGTGCTTTCCACTTTTACTACATAGTGAAGTCAATTATACAGTGTGTAGATCCAAGTAATATAACCTCCTCTTAATCCTACTTACAGTTCCCATAATTGGGAAACATATAAGCAAATTCTTAGCAGAGCCACACATTCTCATTCCCACTTTACACTTCCATAATCACGTTTTCTAGTTTTCATATCGCTGCCTTCTATCTGACACATTTTCTCAGTCTCTTAATACTGGCTTTAAGGAAGAAGGAAATCCTATCTTTTCTAGGAAAATTTGCTCATCATTCCCCATAACAGAAAGAACTAGAGTAAATGTAGTTATGTGTTTTCTGGACTACCTTGAAACCATAGTAGACATATGGCAGTAGGGAAGTTTGTCATAGTCCTGAGCATGCTGGTCTTGGCTCCCAGGAAAGTTAACTGAGGAGAGCCATAATGGAAAACAAGGGGGGGAGGGGGTCCAAAAACAAATGCTCCATTTTTAGTGAAGTATGTTGGACACGCTGATCTCATGCACAGATGTGCTTCAATTATCTGGAAATCACTTGAGCCTGGTCCTGTAAATTAATATTGTCCATCCACATCTCTCTATCACATCTGTTTTGAAAAATTGAGGTTTCATTGTCTATTCCCAGTTTCTTTGGAAGTTGTCTCAGTGAAAGGAAACTTTAAGGAGCAAGACATTTTCCTGCTGCAAATGAGTAATGGGCACATCTGAATCTGCCCCAATTTTCAAACAGGCTGAATTATCAAAATAATGCATCTATGGACCTTATAATTCAAAGAAATACAAATTACTGCTTCTTACTGCTCCTCTGGCACATGGTAGCAGAGGTCATGTACTTTGCATGTCCGCTTCTTATTGGAGAAGAAATCAGTGACATGGACTCTTAGGGCACATCCAGACAGGCACGGATGTGCGGTATGTGGTGCCGCAGACCCATCTGCAGTGCCGCACACCACTTGCATTGCACATGCGGGCATTCCCCACTCTGCTAATTTGCAGCGTGGGGTGGCGGGGGAAGGTTGACACTTGGAGATCCCAGTGTCAAAAAACCCCTGCGTCTAAAAATGGGGTGTCACTTACAGGGGTAGCATGCACTGCCAGAAACTGGAGCCTGGCTGGCCAGACTCCACATTCAGGTTGGCAACCAGGCTCCCTGCTGCTGGACTGCTGTATCTGCAGCCCCTGGAGGCCCCCAGTATTGCAGGTAATACTGCTGGAGCCAGCCCTGGTGCTAGACCCAGCTTCCCCTACCTGACCTGGGGCAACATGTTGCATGCCAAATGTGTTGGTACTGCTTGTTGCTGGGAAAATGCAATTTGCCAATATCCAGTTCATACAAATAAACTTTTCCCTGAAAATTGACTCTACTCAATGAGTATAAAGCAAAGAGCACAGTCTCCTGCTGTTTGCAACAGCTTCCTTAACAAAAAGTGATCACAAAATTAGTAACACTGCAGCACTTCCGACTACACACTCTTGGCATACCAAGAAAAATGTTGAGACTATGTGTAACGGTGCCATCTGGTGACTTTTATCAAAACTGTTCATTTTTTATGCTAGAGTTATACAAACAGCTATTGCTACTGTCAATTTGTATTCTTATATGAACAAACCTAGGAACAACGGAATCCTCATATCTGTTGCTTGATGTATTTTTCTTGGGGTGGTAGAATTTTACAATTATCAGGACCCATCCAAATATTCCTAGTTTTTAAAAGCATAATAACTGAGAAAAGAGGGCTAAATCAAAAAGCTATATCTGAGATTTTAGTGCCTGCTATACTTAGCATTTAGATTTCATAGATTTCATAGACATCAGGGCTGGAAGGGACCTCGGGAGATCATCGAGTCCAGCCCCCTGCCCAAAGGGCAGGAAGTCAGCTGGGGTCATAGGATCCCAGCAAGATAAGCATCCAATTTACTCTTGAAGGTGTTCAATGTAGGTGCTTGAACCACCTCCGCTGGCAGACTGTTCCAGACCTTGGGGGCTCAGACAGTAAAGAAATTCTTCCTTATGTCCAGCCTAAAACGGTCTTGCAGGAGTTTGTGACCATTCGACCTCGTCATCCCTTGGGGCGCTCTGGTGAACAAACGTTCCCCCAGATCCTGGTGGTCACCCTGATAAACTTATAGGTGGCCATCAGATCACCCCTGAGCCTGCACTTTTCCAGGCTAAAGAGTCCCATGGCTCTGAGCCTGTCATCATAAGATCTGTTTTCCTGACCTCTGATCATGCGCATGGCTCTCCTCTGGACTCTCTCAAGCTTCTCCACATCCTTTTTGAATTGTGGAGCCCAAAACTGGACGCAGTACTCCAGCTGCGGCCTCACCAAGGCTGAGTACAAGGGGAGAATGACGTCCCGGGATTTGCTCGAGAAGCATCTATGGATGCACACCAGCGTTTTGGTCGCTTTACTAGCCGCAGCATCGCATTGCGGGCTCATGTTCATCTTGTGGTCAATGATGACCCCCAAGTCTCTTTCTTCTGTAGTGCTATCCAACGTAGCACTGCCGAGCCTATAAGGATGCTGCAGGTTTTTCCTCCCAAGGTGGAGAACCTTGCATTTTTAGGTGTTAAACACCATCAGGGTCTCGTCCGCCCATTTGCTGAGCTTGTCCAGGTCAGTCTGGATCGCCCGCCTATCTTCTGGCGTGGATGCTTTGCCCCAAAATTTGGTGTCATCGGCGAACTTGGCCAGTCCACTCCTGACTCCAATGTCCACTTCGTTAATGAAGATGTTGAACAGGATGGGTCCCAGGACAGAGCCTTGGGGGACCCCACTGGTCACAGGGCACCACGATGAGTGACTGCCATCAATTGCAACCCTCTGGGTCCGACCACGGAGCCAGTTTCCCAGCCAGTGGATCGTGGTGGAGCCAAGGCCACAACTGGACAGTTTGGCCAAGAGGTGATCATGGGATACCAGATCAAAGGCTTTTTTGAAGTCAAGATATATGACATCAATCTCTTCTCCCTTGTCCAGGTGATAGGTCACCTGGTCATAGAAGGAAATGAGATTGGTCAAACAAGACCTACCCGCAACAAACCCGTGCTGGCTATCCCTTAGGATGTTAGCCTGGGCCAGTCCCTCAAGGATGGCCTCCTTAATAAACTTTTCTAAGATCTTCCCCAGGATAGAAGTCAGGCTAATGGGCCTGTAGTTAGCCGGATCCACTCTCCTCCCTTTCTTGAAGATTGGCACCACATTGGCCTTCTTCCAGTCTTCGGGCACTACACCAGAGCGCCAGGAGTTTTCAAAGATCTGTGCCAGGGGCTGGGCTGTGACGCTTGCCAGCTCCTTGAGTACCCTGGGGTGCAGATTGTCAGGGCCGGCTGACTTGAAGGTATCCAGCTTCTCAAGGTGTTCCTTCACGAGGTCAGCATTTATGGAGGGTAGGGGATCCCCATCACCCGGATCTCCCTGTCCCATAGCAGGCATGGGCGTCCCATGGGACTGATGAAAGACTGACGCAAAGTACCTATTTAATAGGTTGGCTTTTTCCTGGGCGTCAGTTGTCAGTTGCCCCATCTGGTTTAGCAGGGGTCCAACGTTGCCCTTGCTTTTCCTCTGGCTCCCCACATATCTGAAAAAGGACTTTTTGTTGTCCTTTGTGCTTGAAGCTAGTTGGAGTTCAGTTACAGCCTTGGCTTTCCTGGTTTTCTCCCTGCAGGACCGGACCTACTTAGTAATGGACAGGAATCTGGATTTTCTGTTTTCCACAGAAAAAGGAGAAAAACAGAGATTTATTCCTTTACTGCAGGAAAATGCAGGTTTCTAAACCCACAGATTTTGCAGTTTTGGGAAGACCTCTGCAGGCTGGCAGAGTTCTAGCCTGAAAGGGGCAATGGGGAGCGGGAGGAGGGTGGTCAGGCAGGGAGCACCATGTACATGTATATGCATACGGCCGCTAGGCAGCCTGGAGAGCACTTCTTGTAAGTTAAGTGAGGGAGCGGGGATTGAGGCCCCCATAGGGAGGGAGTTGGGAAGGGATAGAGATGGGGCTGCTGCCCAGCTAGGTTTGGGGCCTGGGGCTGCAGTGTGTGGCTACAGAGCCCTGGCAGGGAGCAGGACAGGGCCATGGGCAGCTTGTCCAGCGGCAGGGGTGTGAAGCCGTCTCCCTGCTGCTGCATTCACTCTTGGCGGGGGGACCCGTGCCCCCCAGATCTGTGCTTGGGATGGTGGTGGGTGCGGGTGCCTGCTGCAGGCTTGGGCTTCTGCCCTGCTGCCCTCCCCTGGGTCCTCTGCAGCCCAGTGAGTGAGACCCAGCATTGCAGGGAACACCAGGGCCATGTGGGGATTTCCTTGCCCCTCCGAGCTCCACGCTGCTGTGGCGAGGCATCCCCTGTGTGCATAGCTGCAGCGGTGCCAGGTTATCCCCCTTACTGCTCCCCTACGTGCAGGGCACACATTGCAGCTGCGAGCTCTGTGCTTCCTTGCCAAGGAAATCCCTATGTGGCCTTGTTGTTCTATGCAGCACTGGGTTGCACCCTTTAGGCTGTGGAGAGCATTTTGTGTTAACATTTGCAGTTGGCTGAAGTGGAATGTAAGGGCCTGATCTCATTTCTCATTAACAGCTGGGCAAACAGACTGTGTCCACAGGAGCATGGACAAGAAGCAGCAGTACACCTTGTGCCATTGCTGCCTGTCCCAGGGGATGCCTGTGCCACATGCCCTCTTGAGTGCAGCAGGTTAACCTGGGTTGGGTAGGGGAGGCTGGGGACAGCATAGTTGCTGGCCCCAGCAGCCTTAACTGGTGTCCTGCGGGCCTCCTGTCGCTGCAGCAGCGGCAGTCGTGCCTCTTGGAGCCTGGCTAGCAGCTGAAGCATAACTCCAGCTGGCCAGGCTCCGGTTTTCGGTGGTGCGTGCTGGCCCCATGTCTGTCACCCCACCTTTTTTCTGCAAGGGTTTTCTTGACCCCGGGATCTCCCAGGGTAAAAAAGCCCTGCAGGCTGCTACCCTGCAGTGCAGCGAACAACTGAATGTGCAGTATGTGGCACGGCTGCATGGCTGAGCTCGTCTGGATGCAGCAACAATGTGCAAAGTGGGTGGAAGGTGCTACAAAATCAGAACTGTTTTCTCACTTGCACACAATTTACAAATATTTTGCATATGTGTGAAAGGGCTTCTGTTAATTAAGCATTTATAAATTATGCTATGAAATTAGCGTTAAATGTATTAAACATTAATTATAATTTTGTAAAATTAGTATATAAACTTATTGCATCCCTTTTCACCTACTTAAATGGCATGTTGCTCCATAAGCTCTTTTCTAGAGGACAGTGGGATGACTGGTGGAGTAAATACATGAGTGAGGGTGTTAGGAACTAGCTCTTTGATCTTGGAGAGCACATAAAGGAAGAGAAAGACAGTGGTGTGTTCATAGTCCAGAAAAGGGGTCTTAGGTGCCTAGTTGCCATTTCCTGTTATTATCTATACTATGGTGTTTTAATGCCAATGGGGCTTGGGTGCCTACTGCTGTCTGTAACTTTTTGATAAATCTCCTGTTAACACCTCAGGGGAAGACCATTTTTCTGTACATCAGATTTGGCTTTGTGTAATGAATTTGTAACTTCTTGCTGAGGTATACTTGGAAAACTTGCCTTCTGCTTCCTTTAAAATGATTCTGTAATGTGCTGAAATATAAAATTACTTGCATTTTATCCAAATGATCCTATATGTATCTATGCTTAGCACTTTTTTTCTTGGCAAGGACACACAGATATTGAAGGATATAAACAGACTTTAAACATCTGTCATTTATTCAGTGGGAATTCTTTTGTTGAACTTCCATAGCCTACAAAGTATTGTATTATTTAAAAACCTACAAACTAGAATATTTTCCTACGAGGGTGGAAAAGAGGATGAAATAAGTGTTTGTCTAAATGAAAGGAGGGTTTTGACATAACTATAAATATCTTGTGATGTGTGATTTGCTTTAAATGAAATAAAGTGGCTTGCTGTCTCTGCAGAAATGAATTGGGGAAAGGGATTTATTTAGGGTAATTCAGTCAGATGAATGGAGACATGTCCATCACCACTAAAATGATGGTTATTCCTTCTAAATATAAACTGTTGTTATGCATTAGAGGCTTGATTATAATGTTAAGAAGATTAGTACATTTAAACTGAAAACAAAGGCTTTTGTGCTCTAAATGTAAAACTAAAATGGGAAATCTTATTATCTGGTCATATCCCAATATTCAACACTTGTGAACATGGTATTTTTCTCTCAAAATATCTGTAAGGAATAATCAATACATATAGTGCCTGTGAGTCCATGAACGACTTTGTCTTAGAAGTTGTAATTTAAAAATACTTATGTATAATAATTTAGGCATATTTTGTTAAGGTGACCAAACAATTGTGTTATCTTTTCTATTTGGGGAATTCTGTGGCTCATCCATTTTCTGTAGTTACCAATTGCATAGTACTAGGAAGGCATGCTAAACAAGTTAATGAAGGGGAGACAGCTTACTGTGCTTCTGTGAACCAGATTCATAACTCTGAGATATTTCACAACTAAAAAATGTTTGGGTTTTTTGTGCTTGACTACCATATCACAGAGTGTTAGAACACAGTGGCTTGAATCTTGGGTGGCACTGAATTTTATATGGAATTTAAAACTTTTTTGTGCTCATAGCAAGAGGTTGTTAGGAGTGTTTAACATGTTTCCTCTTTCATTTTTATTCTCTGAAAGTCTTACTAAGGAGAACTAGCATTATATAAAGAATGAGAGGTTTAATGTGAAGCTGAGGGAAGACTTGCTCCTTTTAGTTATTTTTCTTGATTATAGCATTCTTTGATTTCTCCCTGTAGTTGGCCTCAGATTAGATGATCAATGCATGCATCTAGACGTGCTTTTACGTGCACCTAAACTTAATTTAGAGAGTGGAAGTAGATGGGTTGGTATTGACCTGGAAGGATGGGGGTAGTGGGGTCCTGCAGGGTTCGGTCCTTGGACCTGTACTATTCAATATCTTCATTGGTGACTTGGATATTGGTGTGAAGTGTACTCTTTCCACATTTGCGGACGATACTAAATTGTGGGTTGAAGTGCACACTCTGGAGGGTAGGAAATGACTGCAGGCAGACCTGGACAGGTTAGAAAGGTAGGCAGTACACAATAGGATGCAGTACAACAAGGACAAGTGCAGAGTGATGCACCTAGGGTGCAAACATATCCAGCACACCTACTGGCTGGGAAGTGACCCTCTCAGCAGCACAGAAGCGGAAAGGGATCTCGGAGTCATAGTAGACTCCAAGATGAACATGAGCTGTCAGTGTGACGAAATCATCAGCAAAGCTAACTGCACTTTATCATGCATCTGCTGATGCATGACAAATAGATCCAAGGAGGTGATACTTCCCCTCTATGTGGCATTGGTCAGACCACAACTGGAGTACTGCATCCAGTTTTGGGTGTTGTACTTCAAGAAGGATGTTGATAGACTCAAGAGGGTCCAGGGGAAGGCCACTCATGTGGTTAGGGGATTATAGGACAGGCCCTATGAGGAGAGACTGAGGGACCTGGACCTCTTCAGCCTCTGTAAGAGAAGGCTGAGAGGTGATCTTGTGGCCACCTACAAATTCATTAGGAGAATGCAGCGAGGGATCAGAGATGCTCTGTTCACCAGGGTGCCTCTTGGGTTAACAAGGAACAGTGGTTACAAACTGACAGAGAACAGATCTAGACTAGATATCAGGAAAAACTTCTTCACGGTAAGGGTGGCCAAAATTTGCAATGGGCTTCCAAGGGAGGTGGTGCTCTCCCCTACCTTGGGGGTCTTTAAGAGAAGGCTGGATAGGCATCTGGTTGGGGTCATATGACCCCAGCACTTTTTCCTGCCTAGGCAGGGGGTCAGACTCAATCTGTTGAGGTCCCTTCTGACCCTAGCATCTATGAATCTATGAATAATGCATGTTTGCCTAATGCACGTTAAGGCAATTTTAGGCATGTGTCAACATGCGCATGCACTAAAGCATATTTACATGGTACACAGACTGACTTGGGACTAACTTTAGTTGACATACACAGCATTAATGCGCCTTTGTGTATCTACACATATGTTAAGGCACTTTAGCTATTTGTGCTTTAAATCAGGATGTGTAGATGTGCCCAATATATTTTAGACATGTATCAACATAGTCCCAGCGAGGCAGATCCAGGAATTTAAAGGGCAGGTGGAGGATCAGTGACCAGAATTGCAGGGATGGCTATACACCCTATACCCAGCTTCCCCACTACCACAGGGGTAAGCAGGTCGTGTCCTGTGAGCAGCGGCCACAATTTAAGTTCCAGAAGCAGGTAAGAATCCCACTCCTTCTCTTCATGCAAAGGAGTACAGAGGCTGTGGATCCAGTGATGTGAGTGGTACCTGGTAGTGCTATCAGTCTGAGCATGTTAATTCAAGCTAGCTTAGCCAGAAAGAAATAACATGAGTGTAGACAATGATAGATTATTAAGGAAGACAGATGCTCAATATACATTCAAATCAGTCTGAATTCTTCTCATAACACTGGGTGCGTCTACAAATTCACTTGATCCAGCCTAAGTTTAGTCTGTTTTAAGATACTCAGGAGTAAGCACTTTTGGGCATGTGTCTACACATGTGGGGATTAAGGAGAGAGATCTGCTACCCTGTGCACCAAGTTTCCTGCAGGCCTGCAATGGGCCCCTGCTGCCACTTGGGGGAGAACCAGGCTCCCCCTGGGTGCTAGCCCAGGGGCTGGCAGTGAGCTCCAAGACAGGAGACAGTTGTCTTCTGGCCCTGGGGGGCCTGCCAACTGCTGGGGCATGGACAATGTCCCCCTGCCCTGGCAGCAGGAAGCTCCTGGTCCTGGCGCTCCAATCAGAGGCAGAGGACTTGGAAAGAGCTGCAGGGGAGGGGCAGGTCCCAGTCCCTTGCCCTGATCTGCTAGTGGGACAGCTAGCAACTAGCTTGCTGCTTGCTGCCCCACCAGCAGATCAGGGCAGCAGGCTGGCACCTACCCCATCCCTGCAGTTCTTTCCAAGCCCTGTGTCTTGATCACCTGGGTGGGGAATGGACCTGGGACCTATCCCTGACAAAGACAGGGGCAGCTTGTTACCTGCCCACCTCCACAAGCCTTCTCCTCCCACCCCCCACTCCATGCTCATCGAGGCTCCCCTGCTCCCCCCAGCATGGAGCTCCCAGCACTGGCTCCGCAACCATCAGGTCAGTGTTGGGAGACCCTAATCTCCCAACCTGAGCTTCTTGGTCATGGAATACAGGCTCGGAAACCCTTATTTATCTCCTGCCCCTTGGTGGATGGCTGACCGTGAGCAGTTTTTGCTCCTGGTCAGGTATCTGCACAAGTGCCACTGTGCCATTACTAATCTTGAGTAAATCTGCTACTCACATTTGCAGATAGCAAATTTACTTGGGATTAGAGAGGTTTACTGCGTAGTAAGCATGTGCATGTGTAGACTCACATGCTTACTTTGCGGTAAGCTATGTGTGGTGGCGAGAAGCCCCCACAGGCACCTCCAGGAGCGGAGCCACAGCTGGAGTCACACCAGCCGGCATTACGCTGGCTTTTCAAACAGCTGTTTCCTTGGTGGGGCAGCGTGGGACAGGAAATTTAAAAACCCCACCATAAATCGGCAGGAAGGGAGAGGGAGAGAGCCAATAGGGAGCTTGCCAGACAGGCAGTCTCTCCGGAGGCTGGCAATAGCAGCATTGTAGACGCTGCCCCCACATTCAAGACAGGGGAAGCAGTGTTCTGCTTCAGGCTGGGGATGGTTTTTCCCCAGATACTTTAATTTCAAAGCTGACAGGAGCGTCCCTCTCCCTGGGTGGGAGAAGGATGCCAGAGAACGGGAGCTCAGCCCCCTGGTGTCAGGGTCTTAGGCTCCAGGCGCCTTAACATACAGGCAACTGACTGGTGCTGAAGCTGGCGCTGGACCCCTTTAAAAAGGGGCTTGCCGGGAACAGCAGATCCACGAGCAGAACACCAGAGCGGTTGGTGAGTGGATGGGGTGTAGGGGAGGCGGAGCCTGAAGGAACACCGTGGCACTGCTGTGAGTACCCCCTTGTTGGGTTGCTCGGGAAGAACATGCTGAACCCCTCCTTTCTTCAGATAAGTTGTGGCAGGTGAGTTGGGGGAGCCCAACCAAGGAGGCGGTGTGGTACTCACAGCATCCACTAGAGATGCCACATTATGCTAATATGAAGTTAAGTGTCTTGTGTAGACTTGCCCACTATCTCCAAAACGTAGTCCTTACCAATTATGGCTTTAGTCCTGCAGCCAAAGTAGTACATGTTTAACCTCACCCATATGGATTGTCTCATTGACTTGTAACAGCCATAGGGTTAAAATCCAGCTTATACTGCTTGCTCTCCTATGTCCTTAGCTCTTCTTGCATATAAAGATAATTTTAGATGCATATCCTAAATAAATGTTCTTTATATTGCTGTGCTCTGGTTATAAATTTTATGTTAAAGAGTATTTTTTCCAGCACCTTTTTTCTGTTTAAGTGCCTCGAGGCCCCTTTTGATCAAGGCACCAATTTTTAAAAATGCTTGGCCATCAGGTTATATATTATAGCTAAGTCATTTTGGGAGGCAGGAGGAAAGCAAGGAGAATGAATACAAAATTACAGGGGAATAATGGAAATAACCAAGAGACAAAACATTAAGAAAGTGCAAGGTGAGTAGTGGAAAGGAAAGCATGACTTAGCCCTTCAGAGAGATCTACAAAACAAACCTAAAAGGAGAACTTGGTCTTTAAGTAGTACAGTAAAAGCTCTGTTATCCGGCATCCACCGGGAATGTGGGATGCTGGATAACAAAATATGCCGGTTAATTGAATGGCCCAAACAGGTTGTCATGGAGTGGGGCCTAGGAGCGGCCGTGATCCTACTAGCGCCCCCTACCGTGTCAATTAGGCGATCCAGCACCCTCTATCTCGCCCGCCACGTCTTGTTGTTATATGGTTCTAAAGGGGAGGCTGCCTTTGATCCCCTTATACACGGTGTTATGTTGAACTAACCCCCATTCCGTGTGAGGTGACTTGGTGCACCCCAGCCTTATGGACAATGCGTGCCTCCTACCTCCCCTGTAGCATGGCCCAAGCCTCACAGCTCTTCCAGATGTTATCAGGTCCAATTGCTACCTGCGCCTTGCCTAGCACCCTTGGGCCTGGCCCGCAACCAACGCCCCTTCCCTGGCACCCCTGGGCTTGTCACACAACCGGCGCCCCTTACAACTGATTAGCCCTACCGGGCTTACTAACGGTATTCTTCCCCACTGGGCCAGTGGCCTAAGCCTTACCTAGCCCCTCTGGGTTTGTACCCCCAATCTGTATGAATCAGGCTCAGGCAGCCTGAGCCTTACCTGGCCCCTCTGAGTTCTGGTTAACAATCTGTACCCAATCAGGCTCAGGCAGCCGGAGCCTTACCTGGCCCCTTTGGCCCCTCGAGGTTCTCACTACAGTGGAGCCTCTCTGGGGCTCCTTCCTGTCCGTACCCTCTTGGGGTCGGTCACCCATATGCCCCCCTTCTTGAGGTTTCTTCCTCTACACGTGCCCCGCCTGGGGCCTCTCCTAAAATACATGCCTGCTCCTACGGCTTCTCATCACCGTCTCCGGGCTCTATATAGCTGCTGACTCGTCCTCACCGGGCTAGTCGCCTTTACAGCACCCACCCTAGGCTTCCTCTCGTGTGGCTCCCACCTCTGGAGCCCAACACGAGCCCCTACAGGCTTCACTCTGGTGCTAGGACCCTTGGTCGGGGTCCTTTGCCCTGCTTAGGCCTCTCACTAATCGCCCATACAAGGCTACCCGCTGTGCCGCCTCGGCGCTGAACAGCTGTGCCTTCCCAAGCACCACTCGTGCCCACACAAGGCACCAGGAACCCCCAAGCTGCTGGGGAGCCCCTGTGAGGCCTCCTCACACCCCTGCAGCCTCACCCGGTCCTCCAGTGTAACAGTAACGAAACAGAACCATAAGCCAAATGGCTGAAACACAACAATAAGCCTCCTGACTATAACATAAGATCTAAGCCCACCTAGCTCTCTCGCAAAGGCCTCCCAGTCAGGGTCCTCCCCACCCTCACCATGCGGTAGCTGCTTGGGTGGTCAGGCTGCAACAGTCAGTTCTGCCCTGCCCTGCTGCACCTCAGGCTGCCAGAAGGGAACGGCTTACTAAGGCTCTGGCTTGGGCTGTTTATGTGACCAGCCTGGTTGCTCCGGCAACCACCACCTGTGCTGTCTCAGGGAGCTTCAGCAGCCCTTATTCCTTCATAGGAACAGGGCACCTGCGTGACCCTGTGACACAGGTGTCCTTGCCTGTTTGGGCTGCCGCTTCTCCTGCCACATCCGGGGCATTACTGCCCCTCCCACAGCATCGCTGACCCTACCATGGGCCCTGAGGGCCCCACAGGACAGAGAAGCAGGCCCTGTGCAGCCTGTTATGCCCCTAGGCCATGGGGGCTTGGCAGCACAGGTTACTTTGCCCCAGGCCATGGGGGCTTGGAGAAACCGGAAGTGCCATGGTGAGCACTTCTGGTTTCACTTTACCTTACAAGCTGGCATGCCAGTTAATAGAGCATGCTGGCTTGTAAGGTGTCAGTTAGCAGAGCTTTTACCATATATCTTTCACTGACTGCTGTTTTGCTATACTGTTTGTTGAGTTAACTTTTCTGTGTTGTTGAGTTAACTGAGAAATAACTCTAAAGTATGAGTTTGTTTTAATTCATTCTATTTCTTAATTTGTACATAATCCAAATTATGTTTATGCATTTTATACCTTCCTTATTCTATTCTAACTTAGTTCTCTTTAATGTCATTCTTCCTTACACTTCAACCTGATTTTGGTCAATAATTAATATTTAAACAGCTTTATCATGTTTGCTTTGAACCTTGAGCAATTTCCTTAGTTTGTTATATTTTCTTATCTTCAGTGGTGTGAACCTCTGTACAATATATTTTACTAGTCACTCAGTCTGCTCTGTACACTTACTGAGCAGTATTTCTACTTCATACTAAAAGCACTCTCAGTTAATGCTGCACTATGGATTTAATTTTCTGAGTAATATTTCTCAGCAATTCCATTGCACAAATATCTATCTGACATCTACCTGCTGGCTTCATAAGACTGACTTATAATGCAGTTTATATCCATGTTAATCTAGTTGTTGTTGAGGGCTTGTGAATAATGTGTCAAATCCTAAATGTCTGGTCTCCCAGTTACCCTTGAAATTACTTATTTATTCCCTGTCAGAATATTTGTCATTGTCTAGAGTCTGTTGTGTTTCTCTACAGCTGAATATCTCCGGGTAGGCTGTAGGTCTTCAGAGAGCTTCTGGTTCTGGAATTTGTTCTCCATGGCAGCCCCGGGGAAGGAATAGTGTTGCTCCAGGAATACAGCTCTTTCAGAAAGAAAATCATAAATTTCGGTGGATGTTTATCATCAAGTTCCATAAACATGGTTTATGGCCTTCCACTGCTGGAGAGAGACTGTGTATGCAGAATGTTGGCTTTTCCTTGCAGGTCTTTCCCCCCACTTTTTAAGTTGCAGTGTTAAAATATAAAATACGAGGGAGACACAAAATATGGCAGATAGGCAAAAGCACAAAGGTATTTTTAAACTGAGAGTCCAGAAGAGGAGAGATGGGAAACATTGTTTTGGACAACCAGATCCGCAGAAGAGAAACTCTCACACCAATGGTGGTTAAATCTGTGGTTCGCAGCTGGGGTGACCCAAGACACTTTAAAGGGTGTTGCAGTGCTTGGCCCCTGTGAGAGGAGGTAAGTAGTGGCTTTTCCACATCTTGGGCACTCTGCATCTGCCCCAGCATCCTGGTACCAATCCCCAAGTCACTCCTGCACACCAGGAGCATGGGAGGAGTGGGGAGAATGAACGGAGCTCAAAATCACAGCCCCCCTGCCCCCTTCCAGCAGCCCCTGCACCAGCTGCCTCTGTGCTCTAAGCATTGCACTCTGCTCTGGGTGGTTGGGTGGACATGAGGCAACATTTTTCCAGCCTGGCTCAAACTCTTTCTCCTCCTATGTTCCTGGAGCTGGTAGGAAAGTCTGCAGGGAACGATGGCTCCATCACAGGTATTCAAGTCTCCAGAGGAGCAGCCACCATGGCAGGAGCTGCACTCACCCCTTCAGGTACAGACTGGGGGCAGATAGCAGAAACAGCAAGGCATGACAAGATCCTAGCCCCACTACCTTCACTTGGCACCAGCCTCTGCAGTAACAGCCACTGTCACCCCCTTCTGTCTCCTCCAGGGACAGCCACCACCTTCAGGGCTCTAATAGCCCATCCCCAAACTCCCCAGTCTACTCCACCTAGTAGCCCCTGCCAGCTCCAAGCATCATGCACCTCCCCCTGCCTTGCTTTCAAGGGTGTCCTGTCCACTGCTGCCTGCCTTGCCACCTCATGGGATCCTTTTAAGGGTTTCATGGAATATGGGAAGGTAAACACTGAGAGAAATAAATGAGTCTTTAAATGGGGTACCACTAAATTCTGAAAATTTAGAAGCGGGGCTTGAGTCTAAAAAGGCTGAGAACCACTGGACTAAATAGTGTGAAGGATCAGATGAGACTAGTACTAGACAGAGAAAAAATGCAGGCTTTGAGAGAGTCATGGTCTTTGACTTAGCCTCGAGCTACCCTTGAGAGAGAGTTGTAAGGAAAGCCACGCACTCCAAAGTTGCTCACTAAGTTTTCAGTGGAATTGTTTGAGAAAAAGGCAACGGTGAAGTGTTCTTCCATAATAACTGTTTTGGATTGTGGACATATGACAAGATTACTATGGAGTAACCTTTACCGGGTTTTATTCCGTAGTAAGAAACAGACACATGACCAGCTCTCCCAAGGTAGCTGCCTGCAGTAGGCACTAGTGTAGCATTTGGCTGCGGAAGGGAGCTGGTTCACCTTGAACCAGTAGCTATCCCAGGAGGAAATTAATTAGGGGATCAGTCACATGACTGGTATATTATTACATAGTATTCATCTTCTGAGGGGTAACTTTACCCTAGAGTAGAGTGACTTTGCTTCAGCGTAAAAGTAGATCAGACACATGACATAGGACAGCCTTACACCAATAGGAAGTCAAATTAAGCATTGATACATGAGGCATTACCTTATAAAATGCTTGTACCTTTCCCTCAGCTCTATCAATCCATGCCCTTCCCCAGTAAAACCATTAACCAAGCTAACAGTCAGACCCGTAATCATTCATTCCACATCCGTTTACTTCTCCCCTCACCCAAATCCATCAGTCCTTTTGTCCCCCACTCCTCACCTCCAGATCGTCTAGTGCTTCCACATCACAGTTTTTTCTCCACTACACTTTTCCTCCCCAAAACTTAGTGGAGCTCCTCTAGATTTCTTTCCCATCTGGTAGCTACTCCTCATATCTGCACTGGTACCGGCAGCTGTATAATTTTACAGTTTCTGCTGGTGGCATGGGTAGCTAACAAGTTATCCTGAAGCCTCAGGCAGAAGAGTAACTGGTCTGTTGGGGACTGGATCCTCTCTTGTATTTTGCCTCTGTGTGTGATTGGAAGATATAGGTTGTCTATCGTTTCTGACTTGGGTGATTCTCTTGATTTGTGAATCTCCTTTTAACAGTTTTATGTGGCCAGTTTGCAATGTGGTGTGATGGCTGATGGGTGAACAAATATATTTTTGCTGGTGTGGGGGTTCATGGTGATTCATAGACTCATAGACATTCGGTCTGGAAGGGACTCTGAAGGATCATTGAATCCAGCCCCTTGCCCCAGGGGCAGCAAGTCAGCAGGTGTCATAGGATCCCAGCAAGATAAACATCCAAATGTCTCTTGAAGGCGTTCAAAGTAGGTGCTTGAGCCACCTCTGGTGGCAGTCTTTTCCAAACCATGGGGGCTCGGACAGTAAAGAAGTTCTTCCTCATGTCCAACCTGAATCGGTCTCGGTGGAGTTTGTAACCATTCGATCTTGTCATCCCTTGGGGGGGCTCTGGTGAACAAACGTTCCCCCAGATCCTGGTGAACACCCCTTATAAACTTACAGGTGGCCATCAGATCGCCCTTGAGCCTGCGCTTTTTTAGGCTGAAGAGTCCCATGGCTCTCAGCCTCTCATCATAAGGTCTGTTTTCCTGACCTCTGATCATGCGCGTGGCTCTCCTCTGCAACCTCTCAAGCTTCTCCACATCCTTTTTTAATTGCGGAGCCCAAAACTGGATGCAGTACTCCAGCTGTGGCCTCACGAAGGCCGAGTACAATGGGAGAATGATGTCCCGGGATTTGCTTGAGAAGCATCTATGGATGCAAGCCAGCGTTTTGGTCGCTTTACTAGCCGCAGCATCACATTGAAGGATCATGTTCATCTTGTGGTCAACCATGACCCCCAAGTCCCTTTCATCTGTAGTGCTAACCAGCATAGCACTACTGAGCCTATAAGCATGCTGCAGGTTTTTCTTCCCAAGGTGGAGAACCTTGCATTTTTCGGTGTTAAACACCATCCAGTTCTCATCTGCCCATTTCATGAGCCTGCCAAGATCTTCCTGGATCACCCTCCTGTCTTGAGGTGTGGATGCTTTACCCCAGAGTTTGGTGTCATCGGCAAACTTGGCCAGCCCACTTGGCGAACTTGGTGCTTGCAGAGCAGCTGGGAATATGCAGAGAGAGAGTTGCCATGGTCCCATTCATTGCAGCAACAATCATTTAGGCATCTCCCTGTCTTCCCATTTATGAACTTCCAGAGCAGCTTGAAGGGATGAGAAAATAGTTGCACTCAGGAGTTCTTGACAGGGGGGAGATGCAGAACGGATATCCTCTTTCAGTGGGAGCCAAGGGTGTAGCAGTCTTGGTGCATAACAGTGATGTAGCAGCTGCCTGAGTAACACTGGCATCAAGCATATATAAGAGAAACTCACTATGGGGGCAAAAAAGTCAGTGCCTTCATCAGGGTGCTTGCCTAAAACCTGAGAAGCTGCCTCCTGGCTGTTAGTGGATAGAGACTGAGGCCATAAAAAAGGGAGTTACAATAGTGGTGAGACAAGAAGAAAGAGGATCTCTACCAAGATGGAGTAACGGCAGTGATGCTGAGAGGTACTAGGACCAATATAAGAAAGGAAGGAACCTAATGTTCTTCTCTTGTGTTACTTCACACATGTGGATGTACCTCCTAAAACAAATCTAGGACAGTGCCTCTTCCCTTAAGAATTTATAACTTTAGTCAAGAGTGGAACTGTAGCTTGAGTAAGTATACTAAAGATCATATTTATCCTAAATGAATAAGTGAATTTAAATTAATCTGAGCAAAAGTTCTTTGTCTAAGCATTTTAGTTATTACAGTTTTAGGCATTCACTTCTTTTTTGTGGCAGATTTTATCTTTTTCCCACTCTGACTCCATTTCATTTCTCTCTCTCTCTCTTGCCAGTAAACCAGTGTGGGACAACAGACAACATGTTCCCCTTGCTAAGGCATTCCCTGGGTTCCTCACTGTCCTGTGCCCCTTTGCTGGGACCTAGGTCCCCAGCTGACCTGTGCCTCATGAGGTGCACTTCAGCACAGGCCCAGCAAGAAGGTGTGGGGCAGTGTGGGACACAGTGAAGTCTTGGAGCCCTGTACCTAGATGCTGTGACCTGTGGCAGGTCACTTTCTGACCTGTGTTTCACATGGAGGCATGGAAGTGTACAGCTCCTGGCATGGAGGTGCAGGGCTGCATGGGGCTACTTGGGTCCTAGCATGGAGACTGGTAGGACTCGGGGCAGGGAGAGGCTGGAGATTCCCTGGGTCTTATGTCTCCACGTTGGGACCTGTGGAAGCTTTCTCCACTTAGGGAAACATGCCCCTGAGATCCTGGAGCAGGTATCCCTAAGTGGGAATCTCCCACTTACAGAGAAGTGCACCAGGATTCTTCAAAGCACATCTCTGTTAGTAGGTGCTTCCAAGGCTAGAGGGGCCCAATGCTTCATGAGACTTCCCAGGGTGTGCAGGATCAGGCCTCTCAAGCCCCTGGAGCACCTGTCTGGGGTGACTGGAGAAAAGGCAGCCCCAGGATGCCCACAGTCTCCTACCACAGAGGAAATAGATGGCTGCTGCAATAAAGTGGTGTGACAAAATGTTTACAGTGACATAAATGCAATGTGAGGTAATGTCTGCTTCTGCCCTTAATGCCTCTTGCTGCCTGTCAGGAGCAGAGATTAGGGAAAGATATTTAGATCTGGATACAGGAGGGAGGACTGGAAAAAGGTTCAAAGGGAAAAGGGGTTTTGTAGGATGTTATTCACTACTTTCCTTTTTTCTTTAGAGAAACGCAAAGAAATTAAATGTAGCTCCTGAGCTCACCAAAAAAGCTCTGCGAATAAGGGCCATTCACATAAGGAAGGGTTCACCAGAGCGCCCCAAGGGATGACTAGGTCGAACGGTCATAAACTCCTGCAAGACTGTTTCAGGTTGGACGTAAGGAAGAATTTCTTTACTGTCCGAGCCCCCAAGGTCTGGAACAGTCTGCCATTGGAGGTGGTTCAAGCACCTACATTGAACACCTTCAAGAGTAAATTGGATGCTTATCTTGCTGGGATCCTATGACCCCAGCTGACTTCCTGCCCTTTGGGCAGGGGGCTGGACTCGATGATCTCCCGAGGTCCCTTCCAGCCCTGATGTCTATGAAATCTATGAAATCACATCAGAACCTTAAACACACTTACAAAAGTTAAGGTTACCATATGTTTGTAAATTGTAAGATGTTTTGTGACTGCTGAATATGTGCTTATTATACAGTTGAGGGTAGTATCAATTATATAACCTTAAATGTTGCATTCCTTTACATTTGCATGAAGCTGGGATTGTTTTCCCACTTAATATAGTAAGAATTAATGGGGAGAGTTACCTGAATATATGTAAATGTAAACATGAATTTTAGTTAAATGGGAGTTTGTTCAAATATCCATTTTCACAAAGAAGGTTAGGTTTTTTAATTTGACCTCCATCTCTGGCCAGAAGTGATCTGAGAGCTTCAGATCTCCCAAGCCTTTTCAGTCCAAAACTTTATCAAAGTTGATGTAGCTGTAAAATAGGTGACTTTCAAGAAAACAGCACATTTTGCGGAAAAATACATTTCTTGAAAATGTTTTACCCAGCTGTATTATTTAAACATCCTGGCCCAGTTACCTTGTCCTGAAGTGTTTTTAAATAATGCCTGAAAAGCACTATGCAAGTGTTAAGTATCCTAAATATTAATGCCAAGTAAGATACACTCATTAAGATATAACTTGTTTAAAGGGTAATCTTTCAGAAACAAATTGCAGCCAAAAGATAGAAGTCTGTAAAATGAATTGCAGGGCCAAATCAGACTACTTTGATTTACTTCTGCAATCAAGTAATTAGAAGTGTAAGAATTCAGATATGTATCCACAAATCACTCTGCAGACACACCACATACAGGATTTTTACAGCTGCAATTTTAGACCACAAATAACAGGCTGCCTTTTTGAAAATATATCCCTAATTAGTTTTCCCAGGATTTGGACACTTTTAGGATATATTACCTAGATTTAAAATGTATGAGATTGATTAAATAGAAGATGATGATTTTATGTATATACCTAGTACTGTTACATATTAAAAGTCATTATTCAGTAGGGCTGTACAGAGCAGGTAATATTCAATTTGACAGCCACGTTGAATATTGAACTGAGTCCCACTTCGATTTGCCATCCACGTTGAGTAGAAGCGGGTCCGATTTGACTCGAGGTCGAAGCTCAGTCAAATATTCGAGCTGCTTCGACTTCCCCATAGGCCATAATGGGGAAGGTCAAAGCAGGCCATAACTTTGGCATTTCTTGTCTGATCTTGATGAAACTTGCAGGAATGGTAGGTCCTGAGGAGCCCGCAAAGCATGCCAAGTTTCAACAACATAGGTTCAGGGGGTGCAGAGAAACTGCACCCCAAATTTGTGAGAGCAGACTGCCTGTAACTTCTGTGTGGAAAGCCACAGGGAGCTCAAAACCGCAGGCTTGCTCGCCCCTGAGGAGCCCACAAAGCCTGCCAACTTTCATGGTGATAGGTGCAGGGGTTTGGGGGAAACTGGACCTTAGGCTGCTGACAGACAAAACTCGTGCTCCAGATGGAGCGAGGAGGGTGGCGTTCGCTCCATCTGCACCTGGCGCTTGGGGACCCCCAGCAGCGGGACCTTTACCTTGAGGAATACCAGCTGCTCCCCCAAACCAGGATCTAAGCAGGTGTGGTGGGGTGTCACAACATCCGCAGCCACGCTGAACACCCTCTCGCTTGGCACGCTGATCGGTGGACAGGACCGGTATTCCTGGGCAACTGTGGCCAGATCTGGCCACATTGGGCTGCGGGTTGCCCAGTAGGCCAAAGGGTCATAGTCCAGGGGCTCCACAGGCTCAGCAAGATAGGCAGACACCACAGTGTGAGGCCTGTCTGCCTCATCCTGGGGTCTGGTGGGTCTGGACCCCCTAATGTTTGCCACGGCCTTGGCCCAAATTGGCAGTGCCTGTGGTGGGGGGGAAGACTGGCTCGAAGATGGCGGGCTGGGTTCAGGCAGTGGATCCCCCTGTCCCACTTCCCCCCAGCGCCGCCGTTCCACCTCCGTCACTTTCTTAATATGTACCTCCCTCCAGTGACTCAGTGTCTCGCTGCCACATATGGTGCTCTTCACCCTTGGGTCATAGATGGCAGCGAGCATATGCACTGTGTTGGACCCCAAGGGTTCAAGCCTTTTCCTGAGGCCCTCCTTCAGCCACCTCACCAGTGCCTGCTCATCTGGTGAAAGCGGCCTGCCCCAGCCAGGAACATTGGGCCCCAGGAAGCTCTCCATTTGGCTGCGGAGCTTGTTCACTATGGGGACCACCTGGCTGAAGAAGGCATCAGCAGCACTGAGGGTCTCAGTGGCCTCGAGGAAGGGCTTGAGGACCAGCAAGATCTGGGAGATGGCATCCCACTCAGCTTTGGTCAGGGGGCCGCTGATCCCAATCTCCCCAAGCAAGGCCAGCTCATGGATGGCCTTCTGTTGCTCCACCAGCCCCTCGAGCATCAGAGATGTGGAGTCCCACCAAGTCTCCACATCCTGGATGAGTCTGCACTGCGCGACATGTAGCACTGCTTGTTTGTCTGGCAGTATCTTGCCCCCCTTGATGCTCCGGTGGAAGTAGCCCGCCACCTTCCTGCATCTGGAAACGAGCCTGCTGGAGTTGCTGGCACCATCACTGGCAGCCCTGTCCCCCTCCAAAGCATCTCTTACAATCAGATGTAAATTGTGTGCCACACAGTGAATACCAGCAAAGTTGGCATCACGGACTGCCTTGACCATCTAAGCCCCATTGTCGGTGACCATGAAGCCGTGGGTGAGCTCAGTCTGCCCAACGCCCAGCCACCCCTGCACCATTCAGTTCATGGCCCTCCTTATCTCTGCTGCTGTGTGGGACTCATCCATCACCTTGGCGTGAAGGAGAGCCCACCGACGGCCTGACTGGCCATACCAGTGGCCTGTGAGGGAGAGGTATGCATGATCTCCACCCTGGCTGTTCCAGATGTCCGAGGTGAATTGTACCTTGTACAGCTCCTCCCTCAAGTGCTCTCTGCATGCTTTGTATAGGGAGGGCACCACTGTCCTGCTGAATGTGATACATGCGAGCACCTGGTAAGATGGAGCCAGCAGTGCCAGGAGCCGCCTGCACCCTGGCCGCTCAACAAAGGTGAACGGCTGGCCATCCAGAGCAACCATCTCCCCAGTGGTCTGGGTGACCTTGCTCACATTTGCAACTGGTCCCTTTTGCCCCCCCATGTTCCAGGGTGCCCTGCCTCTGCTGTGAGGGGACAGGGGCTGTGAAGCGAGCGGGGGCCATTTCTGTGGCAAAGGGGTGGTACCTGCAGAGATGATCCAGGATCCCCGAGGTGGTCATGCACTTTGTTCCCTTGCCCTGGCTGATTTTGGCTCGGCAGTGCACGCAGATAGCAAACGCGGGATCATTTGCCAGCTTGTAATGATCCCAGACCATGCTAGCACTAGGTCTTTCCCTCTGGTGTGCGGGTGGATCTGTGGATGCGGCTGAACTCTCCCCCTCTTCAGCAGTCAAGAGGCACAGCAAGAGAAAGAGTGGACTCAGCTTAGCTGCTTGCCTTCACCTGTATGGAGGCACCTTCTGAAGTGCCTTCTGGGAAAGACCTCGTGGCTAGAAAGGAAAAAATCTGGAGGGTGTCAAGCACAAACTCGACTGATTCCCCCTCCTTCCCTTGCCAGGGCACTGAGATCCAGATCCAGCGCCAACTCTTCTGGCGCGGGAAGGCTCAGCATAGGCAGTGACACAGGGGTGGAGTGTGCTGCTGTGCTGGTTGCAGTTGTGGTGGGAGAGGTTGTGGGAGAGGTGGGAGAGGTTGTGGCTACCATGTCTGGACATGAGAGAGTCTCAGGCACAGGCAGTGGCTCTGGTGGCACTGCTGCTCCCCTCTCCTTACTGCTTGTAGCTGCCTCATCCCTTGTAGCGGGAGGAAAGAGGCTGCTCTCCTGCTTGCAGCCCCCATTCTCATCATAGAAACTGTCTGGCACAAATTTTCAAATGTATAGCAATATGTTATACCTCAATTTGGGGGTTTCCAGCTTTGTCTTTTTCAGAGACTTCCAGGTGATTTAAAAAAAAAAAATACTGCTTACCAGAATGAAGTAGTGTCCCTAAGCACTTCGCATCTTTGAAAATCCAGCCCAGGTTGTTCCAAATTGGGGATTCAGAGACAGAGGCACCCAAATTTAGCAAACAGTATAGAAAATGAGTTGATGCTCTTTTTTCAGCATTCCTACTGAAAAAAGTATGTTACCACCCACATCTTTTTCCCTTCCCTTTTTAACCATCTTTATTTCAGTTTAAAAATGATTGTCAAGGATACTCTGTAGTCAGTTTTCATAACACTTTTTTTAACAACAGAAATAATTATCCATTCACTTCAATAGCATTTTGCTTCATCTCAGTAGTTTCATAACTGTATTATTGCAAGACTAGGACATTTGTTTTCTTTAACAACATCAAGATTATATCAGAAAGAGGTATCTCAAGTACTTTAGAAATATTTCAATATCAAAAGGAACTGAATTATGCCAGCACAAGTCTGTAGAGATTTTATTACAATATCAAGATGAAATTAGCATTTAAAACCAAAGAAAAAAACAGAAAAAATATGAATAAGACAAACTCACCACAGTGAGATTTGCTACTGTCTTGACTTAGTTTTACTATGCCTAACAATCATACAGCAGACCTCCAAAACAGTGAGTGATAGTTAAACATCTATGAAAATGGTTTATTTTACTATTTTGACCCATGAATTGAAATGAATTAGACAAATGCTAAAGAGGCTTTCAGTCAGAAATGTGTCACTAAAGTTAAGAGCTAATTAGAAGGGGGAAAAAAGTCATCTTCCTCTGCCAAAAAATTAAGGAACAATTTGCTTCCCTGTCCTTTCCCATGGTTTCTGGGAGGCCCCTTCTTCCTTAACATGGTGGATTTGATTTCTTCCTAGTAAATGGGAACTTCACGAAGAGTTAATTCCTGGTTTAGAAATTTCAGCGGTCCCTAGTATTCCCATCACTGTGTGAAAAATCAGTCAATCTTTGGATCTGTATACACATTCAGATGACCTGGGAGAATTTACTGGGTTTGTTCTCCTGATGAAACAGCTTACCCAGAGATTCCTGACCAGACATTTGAAAGATGAGCCCTTGAAGAGCAGATTTCTTGCAGTGCTGATGCTGTGCAGCCATGGCCCCTTGTGTACACATCTCAGCCTGCTCTGCAGGCTCCCTCAGTCTGCCTGGTGACAGATGGCAGTAGTTTACAGTGTCAGCTTGTGTCTCCCTGCTGCACCATGTGAGGTTGTGAAGGGTGTGTGATCTGCTTTCTGCTCGGTTGAAGTAGTAGAGTACAGCTTGAGCAATATACTGTCTCTGGGAACAGGGGAGGTGTGGGAGCAAAGTGCCTTGGAATGCTGGAGGACTGCTGTGGCTTCTTTCAGAAGGGTAAGTTGTGCAGACATTCTTTCTCCCAGGAGAAACTTCCCCAGGAGTGATTTACCCTAGTTATTCATAGGTTATTTTTCTCCTGGCGTGGCCATTTTTCTTCTGGGAGAAAAAATCCTGAACATCTGTAAAGTCATGGTTTCTCCTGTGGCCTCTGATGCAGGAAGAAGTATCCCACTTAGGAGTCACCCATTCATCTCCTTGCTTCTACATGAAACTTTGTACCCTGTGCCTACTGCTAGTACCATTTCCTTTTCAGGAAAATAGAACAAACCCCTACTGTCTCCCTCTCTCTCTCCATGCCTTTCAGAAAATAATCCATCTCTCCACTCCCTGTTCCTAGTTCGTCCCTCCATGTCTGGAGAAAAGCAGGTAAATATTATGTGTCTCTGCATAGCATATCTTTGTCATGCAACCAACTTTCTAAAATGCAGAAAAATATGAGGTGGACTATTCTCAGCATTTTCATCACTATAGAAACTCCACTGAAGAAGTACAAAGAATATACTTAATTTGTTTTGACATAACTGTATTTATCATTCTTTGCTGAGTGCATTTGATAATAGGTATTTGAGTTGCCAATTCTAGGATTATTCAATATCCTATTAAGAAGGTTAAACAAATGTCTTTCCCATAAGGCTTTAGAATGTGGAGTGCTTGCCTGGTTCAGCCTTTGGTGTTTTCTGTGGATTATAATCAGAGCTATGGGAATCATTTTTTTGTGGTGATGAGCTAAAATGAAAAAAAATGGGGAAAAATAATTGTGCGAGAAACTAAAACATTCTATTCAATCCAAAATGAAACGCTTCATTTTATGTATGTTTTAAAAATGTCATTTAAAATGTCTAAATAAAACATACTGACTTAGCATTTCCTTTTTTCAGCTGAAACTACTTCCCAAATTCAGCAGTAATGTGTGAATAGTTTTGGTCAGCTCAAATATTAAAATTTTGAGGAAGAAAATATGTAAACAGAAACACCTTGTCCAGCTTTAATAATTATGTTATCCATTATGATGCCATACCTAGCACAATAGAGCAGGTTTGCTTTATGGATGCTGATGTGCTAATTATTAATTTATTGATGGTAAATATTAAAACTGAGATGTTTAATTAAAATTGTGGTTAAGATCTTCAGAACTGACAGAGATCTCCTTTTTTGGTGTTCAGCTTGAGGCATCTTGAAGGGATTTGATTTTTAAAATGTGCTGTGTATCTATTTCCTGAAAACTGGGTCTCTTTTAAGCCTTATCCAACACCAGGGCATGATAAGTCACTAGCAAGTGACCTCCCTCTTCAAAGCACACCACAGTTTTATCAGATATATGTTGAAGTATACTGATGATAATAGGTTGATGTATTTTTAAACGATTTAAAGCCTGATGGAGCTTGGACCTTTCCAGCTCCATTTCAGAGGCTTTTCCTTTGAGGGTGTGGACAAAAGTAAAAATCGTTTGCTTTATTTCTCTTAAATTTGAGAAGGCTGAATAGATAATGAAGACTTGATTTTGTCAGATTTAAAAAGACAATGGTTAGGTTACAAAAATAGTCATTCATACTTACTGGGTGCATCTGCATGAGATGCTTACTGCATATTGGCCTAATAGCACTGTGCAGTAGCACATCACAGCACAAACTGTGCAGTGTTATTAGACTGATGCATAGAAAACGTCACTAAATAACTGTGCACCAGTGCTAATGTGCAGTAGCTTCAAGTACTGCTCATTTAGTTAGTACTTTATTAAGGAAGTACTAAACAAAATGCACAGTACAAAAGGCACATTAATAAGATGTAGATGTGCTATTTATTCTGATATGATGTACAGGAAACTCAGAGACATAGGTGCCAACTTTTATTTTTGCCAGAGGGAAGAGGGGGAGCTAAGATGACGGATATGTGTGTAGCAGGCTTGCCTTTTGGAGCTTGGGTTGAGTCCCAGGCTTGAAATATTGCTGTTTTGATTGGAGGAGAGAGCAGCTTGGCACAAAGATCGAGTGTCACCCTCCAGGCCTAGGAGCCAGGAGTTACCGGAAAAAAAGGATTCCCACAGGAAAGGGGAAGTTCCCCTCCCTACCCCTGGTTAGTTAAGGGCTTCTGAAAGTGAAGGTCCCACTGGGAGGGCCCCTTTGAAGTTACCAGCTTCCTTGAAGGGCTTGGGAAAAAGCCCAAGGGCATTGGGGTTTCCCCTTGGGATTAAGTTTATCTTTCAGGTTCTTGCACCATAAATGGTGTAATGTCGTGCCTTGTATTTTGTGAACTCTCATGTGCGTAAATTAGTAGATGAGTAGAGGCCTAGGGCTCTGGTGGGACCCCCTGTTGCTATTATTTCACCTGTTGTTTATTTGTATTTATTTGTGGCCTATTTATTATTCATCCATACTTATCTATAGTTCATCTGTTAGCTATCTATGTTTATTTTGGGGTTTATGTGTTTCAGATCAGATACTCACCTGTATCTGGAGCACTGGTGTATGGTTTTATAGCATTTACTCAGAGGGTATTGTTTATGTTATTTGTTTAGATATCATATGTATGTATATATATAGGTTGTACTTATGTTTATAGCCATGTTGCATTTCCTTGCGAAAAGTTAATGTAAATAAATTTGTATATAGTTAAGTCCCCTAACTGTCCTGGCCTGGTTCTATAGGAACAAGGGAAAACTGAGCAGTCTGCAGTTCCCCGACAGCACACCTGCCAGCTAACAATTTCCTTCAGTTGGAGAAGGGAAGCATATACCCAAGCTACCTGGACTACATGTGGAAAGTTTTATGCATTTCAGGTGACAGCCCTATTCCCAAGGCAGGGCCAGGGGCATACTTGGCATCTCTGCTAAGAGAGCATGCAAAGGCAGGAATATACAATGAGTTAGTATGGCCAGTTGTAGGAAAAAAAAAACTCTACATAGATGTTGAAGAAGTTAATGAAAATTGCTGTGTTCAGAATTGTAGCATTGACTCTGAAAACTGTGTATCTGTCAGTAGGAAACAGATTTAATTTGCTGGAACTGCTAAGTATGCAGTTGTCTTAAGAATGTAAATGGAATAGTAAAGCCAGCTGTGCAAAATTACCATGAGACTTTTACAAGCTTAAGCATAAAAACTATGCTCCTGTCCTTACTTTAATGACTTATGTTAATGAAAAAACTAATAATATTTTGGTCAGCCTTCGAAGAGCCCAAGGCAAGTGGTCAAGTGGAGTTTTACAAGGATGAGTAAAGAACATTGAAAAGGAACTGCTTTCTAAAAGGAGAAGGGGGAAGATAATAATGATAAAAAGAGAAACGTGATCAGATAAATAAACCTTATACTTTTAAAGTTGTTCTTTATACTGTGATAGATATTCCATAACAAAAGTAGGATTATAGTAATTATGCTTTACAATATTTTAACTAAGGCACCTCATACTTTAATATTTGCTAGGGAAATTTTTAGGATACTACTTCCCAAGTTTTAGAACAGAAAACTGTTTTCCCAGCAATGTTTGGATAAGCTGCAAAAAATTCCTCCGTATCTTGAAACACTTTTTCCATTCTTCACAATGTTGATGAAACTTTTCAAAATACACTTTGTTTTTCTACAGTGTCATCAGATGTCTTTTTAAAATCAGAGAAGTTGATCCTTAAAAGTAGCTTCCTTAAAAGTAGCTAAACTAGTAAATCAGTTTACTGCAGGTGGTTTCATTTCCTAATCAGATGGATAATTATTATACATTGGTAAAAAGAAGGCAGCTGCAATTGCTATGGAAGATTGTTAAGAGTTTTTTAGCATAACAATGAACAGCAGCACCTGCCTTTCCAATATGCTTTACAATTATGCTACTTGTATTATTTCCATGACCCCCCCACATAGAAAAAATGTATGCAAACTATAGCTGAGAAGACATTTTTCATTTTAAATACTTGGTTTCCTTTGCTTATATCTTTCTCATACTCTTACACTTTGATCAAATGCATTTTTAATGTTTACTTTAGTGAACTGGTGAATTGTTTTTGAAAAGTTTGGTAGAACTCTGCATAGCTATATTTAGTTTTTGGTGCATTTAAAGACATTTTGTAGCTCTCAGGAAAAAAATCATTTTTTCTTGATATGTTTAAGAAGTCTTTTTAAAACCTCGGTCTTGACATAGCCTTGCAATTATAGAACTGCTGTTTCAATCTGAAACTTTGTGCCTGATAATTATTAGGTCTTCTGACACATTTGAAGAAATTTTGTTTACAAAGCAAAAGGTCTTAACTCTTTGATAATTCCAGGCCTGTAGATATGTGTATGTGTACAAATGTTTCGCTGTATAGCAGTGTTTTTCAACATGTTTTTCATTTGTGGACCCCTAAAAAAAGTTACAAATGGAGGTGCAGCTGTCTTTGAATTGTAAAAGTGGGTATTCACATACTTTTGATTAATCATAGTCATCTTTTGTGGACCTCATGGATATAGTCTGTGGACCCCCAGGGGTCTGTGGGCCACAGGTTGAAATAGGACATTGTGGCAGAGCAGTTAAGGTGTCTTGCAATGGCTTTGGAAGTCATGCTTCGGGCTTTTGCCAGAGGGTACACACAGCTGACCAACCTATAAATGGCTGCCTGGTTGTCTGGGCTGGGAAGTCAAAGGTGTCCAGTCATGAAGCTAGCTGCATTACTCCTTTGAATGCTGTTGGCTACAGAAATTGTTGTTCCCTACCTTGACTAGTCCATTGAGCTGTTAGGTTTTGAACGACCCTTGCTTTTACATTGGGAGCATGTGAGATGGGATAATCTATACAAGTAATCACTGATTTCCTCACCAGCACATTTAAAATAGAAGTTTAACTCCTGTCATAGGATCCAGGGTATTATCTAGCTACCATAATGGCTAATAACCCTGCCAAGCAACTTCCTTTAGTTTTCAGTGTCCGACAGAATCTGGTGTTGCCATACTCTTTCCTAACCAGAAGTCTAGACCTCACTCACTGAAATGATGTTTGGGTTATGTATTCCTGATATATTTCTTCAGTTTTGACAATGCCTCTTCTTCCTTTGCTACTGATGTTCTGTGAGGTGGCAGTTTAATGGATGTTTCCCCCCAGGGCTGATCCCTATGCTAGGTGACTAGTACGAGCCATGCCGCTGTGATAGCAGCGGGTGTGGCAGCAACGAGGTGTCCAGAGGCAGCGGCAGTAGTGGGTCTGGAGGCAGTGATAGGTGTGGATGGCGGGGCGTCTGGCAGTAGCAGGAATGGTCTGTTAGTGGCAGTGGGTCCAGCTGCCTGGCAGATGGGATACAGCCGCTTTACAGGTCATAGTCAGTCTTCAGGGCATATGTTTGACACTCCTGTTTTAAGCCATTCTGTTGTTCCTGATGTAAATATACAGCATACACTACTACAGATCCAGATACCTTACTTCCTTTCCTCTTATGTTTTATATTCTGGTATTTGGTGGATCTGCTTGTTCACATTTTGCTGTCACAACTGCCATCTTTACTGTTTGTAGCTGTCAGAAATATTCAACAGCAAGGACAGGATCCTGTTCCTGTTTCAGACCACAGCAACTTTTGCATCTAACATTCCCCTGAAATCATGGATCTCAAAACAAGTTTTAACTCCTCCCCACCTTCTGCCCCTGGAGGCAGGTCAACTGTTAACTGCAAACCGATTGCCTGTAGATTGTCAGCTTCACCCTGAACCACATCTTTAAAGGGAATTTCCACAGACTTATTTTTCAATTCACTGTTTCTAGCATGTATTACTTAGTTATACCTCTTTGAATGTCTTGGCTATCCAGACTACTTGCACAGAATCCTGCTCTCCAATTTTCAAAGCCACTGCTCCCAAATTTTGGACGGGCTCACATTTCTTGACGTCTTTGCTCTCAGAGACCAGCAAGATGATACAGTTTTGTATTGCCTATGCTTTCTCTGCCACCCCCGCCTTTTTTTTTTTTTTTTACCCCCATGTCTGTTCTAGCAAGTGGTATGCATGAACCAGTGTCCACTACTCTCAGACATCTTACTAATCCAATTACATGCTCAGTAGTCAAACGTCCATTGTTTTGTTTAGCTGTAGGCAGTTACACAAAACTGTGGGGATGATTCCTGTGTCTCAAGTTCTGCTGTTTCAGTTTGGTATCCTGCTGTTTCCCAAAGGAATTTAATTAAGCGTTGACAACTTTGTGTCCTGGCCAGTCCTATATTTACAATAATTCTTTTTTTGGACCATTTTGTGACATGTTTTTTGATAGTACCATCATTCATCTAAACCACTTCTATTCATTGTTTACATTATTGCCAACTTCTCAATGAACTGTATTAATGATTTTTTCTGACTGTTGAAAAATCTTACAAATCAGACAATCTTCTTTTTCCATCATAAATATTGGACACAGACCTGGACCCATGGGGCTTGTGGCAATTGGCTTTGATTGTCCTTGATGGTGTCTCCTTTTTCTCTGGCTGCATGGCTACTATGAAAGAATCTAGTTCTATGATGAACGTTTCAGTGTTTTAGAGCGTCTGTGGCTTCATGTCACTGAACTGGATTTGCAAGTCCAATCTCAGGTGATTTATCTATAAATTAGTTTATTGCCAATTTATTCTGGACATCCTTGTTGGTGTCTGGATAAGCCAGGAATAGGAATGTCTTCAGGTCTTCCAGTTTAAGTGAATTCTTTTTTTTTCTTTCCTTCTCCTCCTACCTCTCAATTGTGCCCAAACTAGCTCCAAAACCACAGGTCAAGGGTTTGTTTAAGGTAGTGGATAGCTCAGCTCCCTGCCTGGGGGTAAGTTCTGCAGCACCATCAGAGCTGGACTACACTGTGTGTCCATCTTCCCAAGCACCCTTTTAGGTATGCTGTTTAACTGATCTAAGTCAACCTCAGGAGATTTTCCCTCAGTGGTTTTTTGTTTGCATCACTTGAGCTGAGACAATCTCCCCTCTCCCATCTGGGTCTCTGAGTTACACAGTTTTCTATACCGTCTGTAAAAACATACGATCTCTTCCACATTCCCTGGCTAATCCAGGTCCATATCCAGATGGCTGCTTTCTGATGTGGTCTGTGATCCTCTGGTTTTCCTCCAACGTGATTTCTCAGTGCTTTAAATCCTTGCTGCAGCTTGTCCTTGTAAGCCATTTCCCAGTCATCCAAAACCTTCCTGGCGTCCCATATTTTATGGGAGAGCTTCTGGCCCATACAACCAGGTCACTGGTCAGTCTGTTTTGCTATTAGAAGCTGGGACTGTTGGAGCAGGGTTTCCAGTCTGTCCAGGTACTTTGTAGTTGCTGTCCCAACAACGATTTCATTTCCATTATTTTATTGTGTAAGCACTTCTATTATTTGCTCCAGCTGGATTCAAGAGGAAAACCAGCTCATAAAGTCTCTTCTAGAAACCAGATTCTCTTTTTGAACCAAGCAGTTAATCAGTGTCTGGGATCATGAAGGGTTGATTTCCAATAAGAAGAAAGATTCAGGATGGAGTCAGTTATATGATGATTCAAATCTATCGTGTAGATTTAAATAAAAAGGAAGAAATATCCAAATCAAATATATGAAATCCTGATGAATCACTGCCAGTTTTTCAAAGAGAGGGGGTTATGTACATGTGCCGTGTATGTGTGCGCACACACTTGCATGTGTACATGCGCTGTGGTGAGCCAGCTGCATCATTGGAAACCCCAGCCAGTAGAAGATACCATCTTTCCAGCACCAGAAAGACGAATACTGTCAAAGGAGATTTGGCTTAGATAGGAGCTGGAGGTGGTATGTGAGAGAGAGAGCAGCTGGCTGTGGAGACAAAGCCAGGTGGCCTCAGGAGCTGGGATTTAGCAGCTGAGTGCCAGGCTGGGAAGTTGCCTCTTGCTGGCAAGAGAACCAGCAGTAGCTGTCACAGGCAGATACTCAGGAGCAGCCTGCAAACAGGTGTCATGCAGGCAGAGCTGAATGAGGCTGTAGCTGCCAGACAAAAGGACTGGACATTGGCCAAGGGATCTGTGTGCCAGTGTATGACTGCCTCTGGGACAGTGGTGGCTTAAAATGAGCGTCATGGCGTTATGACGGAGGAGCCTCATTTTACACTCCTGTAACAGTCTTTGGGGGCTGCTAGAAACTATTGAATCATCTTTTGTTTGTAAATGGGAGCAATTATGCCTTGGTAATCACAAAATTGATTTCTGCCAATCTATTGTTATTCAGCCTTCTAGTAATGAATAGAGCTGGAAGGGTCTACTGGTTGGAGTGGATGGCATACATGTGTGTGCACACACTGCAAGCATTGCACAGCATACTGTGTTTCATTGCAGTGGAATTGGTTATTGTAATTGTGTGTTCATTTGGGATGTTCGCTGATGCGAGTAAAATCTCAGCATACCCCCCAAACAGTAATTGTTAATATGAATATACTCATTTCTGTAGTTTATCCAAAAAGCAGGGCAGAATGGTACCTTACAGACAACTCATTCAGTGAGGAATATGCTTTCATAGGCTAGGAAAGATTACTAGCATCAGTCGGATGCTATGAATCCAAGTAAACCTATTCTTCTGTCTCAAAGCTTAGGTTTCCAAAATTTTGTGAACCTGTATCACAGACCCACACAAACCTATCATATGATCTGGTATCTGAATCCTACTAAGAGGTGAAATTTTGTAGACTGTTTGAATCGGAATTTGGAGATTGAACTGTTTTGCTCATAATGGGATGGTTAAGACTGGACTTTTTTCTAACTTTAAAGGGAGAATTAATAGATGAGATCTTAACATGTTTTTTACTGTTGAAATGCCATCTGCAATGCAGTCTACTCTGTGCCCTGTTTGATGATCCCTGTGTGTTGTAAAATAATAAGGCAACCCCAATAGCTCTTATTATTTTTATCTTCATATTTATGGTACAGTAGTTTAGGGTTTGTGGTTGATAATATAAATGTGGACAAGATTTACAAGTATATCCTTTTGATAACTGATTTGTTTTTTTTAAATAGCACATTGACAATAAGCACAGATTCAGAAGAATTTTAACCAATTTTTTTTGCACCAATATGGTGTGGATGTAGCAGTATAGGCTCAAATGAGGACAAGAAGACTTGTAACAACTTGTTTTGCAGGTTCAAGTGGTAGTTATTTTTTTGCATGCCCTCTTTTTTTTCAAAAGGGAGAGAAAAAGATTGAGTTAGTCATATTAGTGGATTCTTTTAGCCAAATATTGGAAAATGACTGCACTAATTCTTAAAATTTTATACTTTCAAATATCAGTATAGTCAACAATGGAAAAGAAGTTTGAGATGTTTGCAGTGAAAGAATTTTTTGACAGATATTTTTTGTTTCCTCAGCAGGCATTCTGAGAAAGATTAACTATACTAACACACTAACACTAATATTGTGTGATATCTAAAATGCCTTTGGCATGCTATTTACACTCATCTAAGAGATTTCATGAAAGCATGATATTTAGTAAGCTTTCATGCATAATCCATCATGCATGGGAGACTTAATGGAATACCACATGTACTTACCTTTGGCTTAATATTGTTATTTTCATTATTACTGCAGTTATCCCTGCTTTATCTGTGGTGGAAGTGTGGAGAATTTTAGTTGTAGTTCAATACATTGTAATCATAGCTCTTCACAAAATGCATCCCAGCACAAAACCTATAACCACAATTCAAATGTTATGTCTGGTAAAATCTCTTGTTATTCATTTTGTAAAAAACATACTAAAGTTTAATATTTCTACAGGACAATAGAGGTAGTGCTATTAAATATTAAAAATTTAAATTTTCAGTAGCTGATTAATTCAGAATATTTCTGAGCAGCTCGTGAATGTTTAATATCTGTATTTCTTCTGATTGGATGTAATTTAAACTGTGCTGTATCTAGTGCTGTAGGATCAGGTACTCATCTTTTATTTCCAGGTCCAGTTTAAAACATCATTCCTTTCACAGTTATTGTTCATTATTTCATAAAGTTTACTTCAGAATTAGTAATTTAAGCAGCTGTCAGCAAGACTTTAAAGTCCCTTTTGGGGGCATCTACACAATGTCGTATGGCAATGTTGCTATGGCACTGTGCTTTAGTACTTCCTTTTGGAACTAACCGTACTAACTGCCCATACTGCGCCATGTGCACAGTTAGATTTCTCTGCTATGTTGCCATAGACGTACATGATCGCTATGTAGTGGTAGTGCGCCATATGGCAATATGGAGTATTGCTACGGCAATGTAGGGTTGACATGTAGACATGCCCTTTAAGAAGAACTTTCTTTAAAATACACTCAGATTTAAATCTGCAGAAACTTGGTATGCTTAAAGTAAAAGAGTTGCAATTTATCTTTATTTAGGTTTTTAGTGGTGCAGCCATGTTACTTTGTATTTTTGTTCTTTATTTATTATTTTACATGATAAATAAGAATGAATAGAGTCAGTGCAGGAGTTATGATAGGATTATACCTAGACAATTTTGGAGAAGCCTCAGTGCACAGACTACACAGGAGGAACAAACAGTCAGGTTGCCTCTGGATGGTAGACCAGACTGGGCACTGAATTCCGAAACTAAAACAAGTTCTAAAATAGACAGGAGTGTTGTTAGGATGGACATCTTTATTCTGAGACCACCTAAAGCTGGAGTTGGTAAATGGCAGAGCCATTGATCCACCCCATGGGTATGGGGTTTCTGCAGCAGTCATGTTCCCCTGTCATTGCAGGCAGTGGCTATATGTACGGGGTGCACAGGATGTGCACATGCACCCCCTGAAAGCACTGGTCCATCCCCTGACAGCCAGCGCTCCCTGCTTAGGTGCTGGGCGGGGGGGGGGGGGGCAGGCAGGAGCACTGGTGCCCTCACTGCGAGCACCAGCCAGGGAGTGGGGGTGCCAGGAGAAGCACCGCTGGCACTTCTGGAAGTGCTGCTGGCATTTCCAGGAGCACCGCTTGTGCTTCCTGGGCGACAAGATCGGCCATGGTGGGATCCCCCACTCCCGGTCGCTGACTGCTGGGGGGGCAGGGCACGTGCCCCCCAACACAGAAAACACCAGTCACCCATGACTGCAGGGAAAAGCACTAGTTGTGGGATGTCCTCCCCATGCTATTGTGGGGAAAAGTAGAGGGGGCAGATGCTTTTCCCATGCTGCTGCTGAGAAAAGAGGTGGTGGTAGCTGGGTCATAGCACCCACCCGTCTGCCTTCCTCAAAATTGGGTCAGTCCTGCCCAGAGCCTTAAAAGGTTGTCAAACACTGGCATAGAACATTTAAACTTTCTGAAAAATAACTCTCCTGTAAAGTTTGTGTGATTTTGGTTTGTTTTTGTTGGGGGTTTTTTAAGAGTCAACATTTGGAAAGAACTCATTCACTATTTCATAATTTTTGCATAAGGAGAATTTGTGGTTCCAAATAAATGAAAGTTACCTTTTGGAGGTACTATCCTACTAATAGTTTGAGAGTGAAACTGGCTGATGAAATATGTTTCGAAGGAATGGACAGATGAAACATTAGTCTACGTTTTGTGTAAGGAGTTAATTTGGCAATCGGAAATAGCTCAACATACTAGGTGGTGAATCCTCCTAGCAACTCTGTAAAAAGATTAGGTTCTGTCAATTTTTAGGCTGTAGTTAGAGGCAAAGGTTCTGAATAAAAATGTAAAAAAGCCTTAATGAGATGAAAATAGCTGAGCAGAGACACAACATAGGCTCGGAGTAACAAGGAAGCAAGCTTTAATAAAGTGAGAACAGATGAGATGATACAAATTAGACCTATTTAGGTCATGCCATTTAATATTGAAATCAGTGCCCCCAAATAGTTTAAGATTAATCTTAAAAAGATGGATGAAGATAGCAGAAGGTAGAGCATATGACCCAGTCACTTGGTTTATAAGACCTACACCTTGTTTGTTTGTTTTTTACCCCGGATACCATTAACCCTCCCCCGCAAACTGGTTTCATGCATCCCTGAGCCCTAGGGATCCCCAGGTCTTGCGGGTTTCATGCTTGGCATGGTACACCCCTGCAGCTGGGAGCCCTATAATAAATAGAATGATTTCTCTAGGGTGCTCCTCTCCTGATATCTGTGCTGGAACCAGTAAATTCCTACTTGGGAGATACAGGTTGGAATATTGTGGTTAGCCCGTGAGTCACAACTGGGTGGAATGTCAGGTGCATCTTTTCCAACCTCAAACTCAGACACAGTAAAAATATATATTTTAAGTATATTGGGTCCCACCCAGACTGTACAGAATTTGCTTCTAAAAGTGTGGATGTCTGCTTGTGGTGATGCACATCTGGGAATCTGTTTAAAGTTCACGCTACAGAAATGCTCTGAGGTTTGGGATAGATATGTTAATCAAAATCAAATTGACATTTTGCTTTTCTACTTTTTATTTAATTTGGGAGTAATACCTAAATTAAAGAAGAAGTGTTTAATTTTTAATGTGTATAAGATAGATGTTGAAAAAAGAAACAATGTCATTCTACCAAGTCCTGGCTCAGGGACCATGCCGACTATCACTTTTATACACTACCCACTTGGGGGTTGCCCACTGCCACTCTAAGTCTTCTTTGGCCATGCAGTTATTATTCAATGTTGAAAACTGACAGTCAGTTCCAAGCATAGGAAGCGATAACAAAATGTGTGACATGATGATTTTGGGCAGTTTTACATATGGTGTAGATCAGGGTTGTCAACCAAGGGTATGCATACTCTTGGGGGTCCTAGAAAAGGCCCTATGGGGTACATGCAGGTGGGGACGGAGCACTGCATTGCACCATCCCATGGCTGGGGTATGCTGCTCTGTGTCTGGCCGCCAGGGGTACACTGATCCAAAAGGTTGAAAACCCCTGGTGTAGATAATAGACAGATTCTGTAGCAGAAAGCCCCCTTTGTACATTTTCCTTCTGGGCATTGATATAACAGAAGCCCCTTCTTGCCTGAACTCCCCCTCCCTGCCATTTTTCCTTCTAAGTACTGGCAGAGACCTAGCGCACTCATTGCATAGGTGTGGCAAGGCTCAGAGCAAGCCGGAAAGCTGAAGTAGCTTTCTGTAGGACAAACCTACAAACTATATCTACATATCAATTAAGTTCACTGTCACTAAAGAAAACAAAAGAACTAAAATATCCACTTCAAAGACTGTAATTGTATCCTGATGCTAACCTAACTCACTTACTATCCCCAGTAGCCTTTGATCCTCACTACCTCACATTGCATCTTTATCTCTTTCTCACTGCACATTTTTATATTTCATCTGTCTAATCTTTAGCATGGCATTTTGTATTTTACATTTCATACTTTTAAACCCTTAAGGAATGTATTCCCTGTAGAATGAAGTTACACCCTGGACCAGTTAAAAACTTTATTGAAATTGTAATTGTAAAGTGATAAAATCTACTATATTGGGCTGGTCCCCCTTGAGTGAATGTGAGTGTATGGTGATCAGTAGGTAATTTAAATGACAATAGCCTAGCCAAATGAACTTACCATTACGAAACTCTACCAGCCATTTTAGGCTAATCAAGCCAAGGAACTGATTCCTGGGACTGACCACCCACCCTATTGAATATTCCTACAACCCTTAACAATACCATTGTTAATTAATCAAAATCACCAACCTGGTGGCCTTCTATGACCAAGTCACCAAATCCTTAGATGCAGAGGTAGCAGTGGACATAGTTTTTCTGGACTTTCGGAAGACCTTTGAGACTGTCTCTCACCTGTTCTCATTAAAAAACTGGAGGAGTGTGGAATCAATACCCACACAGTCAAATGGGTCGCCAACTGGCTGGAGGGCCGCATGCAGGGAGTGCTGGTGGATGGGTCATTTTTGACCTGGAGGGATGTGGGCAGTGGAGTCCCCCAGGGCTCGGTCCTTGGGCCCGCACTGTTCAACATCTTCATGAGTGACTTGGACGAGGACCCTGTTCAAATTTGCTGATGACGCTAAGATGTGGGGGGATGTGGGCACTCTAGAATGGAGGAATAGGCTACAAGCGGACCTAGACAGGTTGCAGCGGGTGGGCGGATGAGAATAGGATGGGATTCAACACCAACAAGTGCAAGGTGAAGCACCTGGGGAGGAAGTACCAGCAGCATACTTACAGGCTGGGGAACTCCCTTCTTGTCAGTGCAGAGGCAGAGAAGGATCTTGGAGTCATCATTGATGCCAAGATGAAGATGGGCCAGCAGTGTGGGGATGCAGTCAGGAAGGTCAACCACACCTTGTCATGCATCCACAGATAGATCTCAAGCAGATCCAAGAAGGTGATACTTACCCTCTATGAGGCACTGGTCAGGCCGCAGCTAGAGTACTGCGTCTAGTTCTGGGTGCCGCACTTCAAGAGGGATGTGGACAATATGGAGAGGATCCAGAGGAGGGCCACCTGCATGATCAGGTGTCAGCAGGGCAGGCCCTATGAGGAGAGGCTATGGGACCTGAACCTGTTCAGCCTCCACAAGAGAAGGCTGAGCGGGGATCTAGTGGCCTGTTACAAACTAGTCAGAGGGGACCAGCAGGCACTGGGGGAGTCCCTGTTCCCCCAAGCCCTACTAGGAGGGACTAGAAATAACGGTCACAAGCTGGCAGAAGGTAAATTCAGATTAGACATCAGGAGGCGCTACTTCACTGTCAGGGCGGCTAGGATCTGGAACCAACTTCCAAGAGAAGTGGTGCTGGCTCCTACCTTGGGGATCTTTAAGACAAGGCTAGACATTCACCTTGCTGGGGTTGTTTGATCCCAGTACTCTTTCTTGCCATGGCAGGGGGTCAGACTTGATGATCTGCTCAGGTCCCTTCTGACTCTACTAACTATGAAATAAACTGACTCCTGAAACTGTATTACCGGATAGGCAAGACCCCTGTGACTAACCCCTGTCAGGCACTACTCAAGACCTATGTGGGACAGCGACCTCCAGATTGGGCAGCCAAGATGATGCTGGGTGATCACAAGTCTGCCAGGAAGGGCTAAAAGGCAGTGAAGCATGACCCTCAAAGGCGCCCTCTCATCCAGCACCTGATCTACCAAGACAGAAGGACAAGCAGGCGACCCCCTTCTGGAGAAGACCTTGCCTTGAAGGAAGCTGACCATTGACAGCAGACTCCAGGGCCTTGGATAGGTAGATATACTGACACTAGTGTTCTCACAATCACTACAGCAGCTACTATACACTATACTACATAGCTTTGAGTGACATGGGTTTGAATGAATGAGTGTATATGTGTGTGTACATGTTAAGGGGTCCAGTACACCTCATAAGTCAAAGTTTGCATTTATGATTTTATTGGTAACTTCACATCCTGTACAATAAATTAGAATTTATTATGGTCCTGTGAGTTGGTCCTTTGTAGCCAACAAGTCTGTGCAACTTAATTGAAATTCTGTGTGGTATCTATTTTGCAGTCAGAGCTGTATTTATGAGATTTAGTAATATGAAAAAATAACACCCATAATCAGCATAGTCATACTAATAAAAGCCCTAATATAGATGCAGTTATAATGGAAAAACTGTTCTTTTGTTGGTATAGATAATTTTGTTCAAGGAGATGGGGTTAGTTATACTAGCCAAAGAATTCTCTTGCTGGTATAAACTATCTTCAATAAGAAAGTTTGCCGGTATAGCTGAAGGTTCTTAGCATTGCAAGTGAGACATTTCCATAGTTAGTGGAAGCAATGGAAATTTTTAATCCCAAATAGGTATTGGCCAGCCTGGTTACAGAAGAAGTAACTGTGTTGATATACAGATGTTGAAAACTGTGGATAAATCCAATGTGTATGTGTCTTCTTATAGCTCTACCACCCAAGAACATAGTCTCACACATGTCCTGCCCTAACCACACAGTCCTTAAAACTGAGGCATCTTGATATACTTCCATTCCATCCCTTTTATTCATGTCTGTGTCTCAGACAACCCCTGTTTTTAGCAACGTCACTCCTATATGATAGTAAGTTGCTGGTTTCATTTCTTCCATGAGAGCCACCATGACTAATATAAAAATGACAGAGGTTGTGTAGCTGCAAATAACTATCCTATTTTAAAGCCTGTGCTGCCATTTTGGAATGCATGTATATAGCCTGCTGAATGTTACTTCCATTCTGCAAGCTACCAATTCTTATTAATTGTTTCCTGTGCAATATGGGAGACCTCTATGGCACAAAGCAGCAGAGCATAAACCAATGAGCTATTGGCATCATGAAATTGAGCTAGCCCACTTTGGTATTCTCAATCTAGAATGACAATGACTGCAACTCTTCTAATAAGGTGTGTTTCAGACCATGGACATGGTTATAAAAATGTATTTGTATTGCTGACATCTTCAGGATAGAAACTGTTTAACTAAAGGGGAGAGAGGAGTTAACAAAATATAAAAATGATACGCCATGATTTATTTAGTTGGTGGTAGTTTGAATATTTTTACTGCTGTTATCTGGGCTACACAGATCACAGCAGTGAAGAAAACCACCCTGTGGTTAAGATATTTTAAGAACAAAGGGTGTCTATACATACGCTTGGGGGTGAACAGGGGGGTGAGGGGGTGCTCTTTAATTAGAGCTGCTCTGAGAGTAGCTCTGATTAAGGTGCCCTCAGTGTCACATGTATTCAATGTCCCATGCTTCAAAATGGTGGCAGGGGCACTTTAACTAAATTCAACAAGCTTTAAAGTGTCCCCCCCCACTGCCATTTTGAAATGTGGGGATGCTGAATGCACATGACACTGAGGCTGCTGGAGAGCACTGATTAGCATGCTCCAGCACATTCTATTAATTGAGTCTGCTTCCACGTGTGCTAATTAGCACGTGTCAGAGCAGAGCTCCATCACATTTATGGATGCCCAAAAAGTCACAGGGTGTGGACTATGCATCTCTTTATATAAGGAAATACAGAAAAAGTATTTCGCATTTAAATTTTTAAACAAAATCTTAACTGGCCATGTGTAGACAAAATGAGAGGCCTATGTGCACAGCACTTTAAAGTAGGCTAAATGCTTTTGCACCACTTCAATGGTGTCCGTGTTTGCACGCCTCGGTGGCGTATTGCACATAAATTCCAGCTGCTGTAGGAAATTCAGCAGTGCAATGTGCCTTAAATGGCTTGGGATGCAGCAAACTAAAACTCCTTTGAGGAGTTTTAATTTGCAGCCCCTACAGCCTTGGAGTGAAGCAGGAGGAGTTTTAATTTGCAGCTCCACGGCTCTGCAGGAAGACCTGCAGGTAGCCTGACAGCAGCCTGGGAAAGCAGCTCTACCTAAGAAAAGCAGTGAGCCTGATTTCCCCCCACCTGATCCTGCCCTGCCTGAGCTGCATGGGGGCCTGATGCTTCCCTCCATGGCTGCAGTGCCCTCTGAGACCGCCAGATCCAGGTGCCTGTGAGTGCCACCTGGGGGGAGCACAGCTGTCGTGGAAAGAAGCATCAGCCCCCCTTGCCCTCCCCGCCCCTCCTGCAGCCCAGGGACCGCTGCTTCCTCTGGCAGCTCACCCTCCCTTCCCCACCAGACAGCCAGGTGTCAGTGGGTGTGTGCACAACACAGGGGTTTAATTAGACCTAAAATGAAGCGGTGTTTTTTAAAACTCACCGCTCCAATTTAGGGCCCCTGTTTCATCTACACACTCCCAGTGCTACTCTTTGCTTTCTTTACATACTCATATTTTCCATACTCATATTTGGGGTCTAACTGAGAAGTGAACCTTCATTCTGAGCCAGCATGTGCAAATACTTAAGGACATTAATTTTACATCTAAAATGGTTTTGGGGTTTTGATGTCAGATATAAATAGCACAACACATCCTACAGTTAGATAGCTAACTTGCAGCTATAGATAATAACAAAAGTAAACTTGCAGCTGAATGATGGGTACAATAAAGATGGTTGAATCCCTAATCAGTTTAAGATTGGAGCAATTCATTTCAGATTCTTCTGTTCAAACAAAAGTTCAATTCACAGAAAAGGTAGAGCAACATCAGTGAGAATCAAGCAAAGTGAGTACAAGGTACTGGTTAAACTTCTTCCCCCCAGATCCTTGCACAGTATTGCTTGATCCTGTACTGAGATGTACCTGTTTAGTCACTGGGTAAGGTGTGCAGTTACTGCACAGTAATACATGTGCAGACTCCTTACTGCACAGTAACACTGTGTATGGACTGACTTGGGACTAATTTTAGTCTCAAGTCAGTTCACACACAGCGTTAATGCAGTTTAACACCGGCACTTGTAGATGCTGGCCTATTCCCACTCACTGTGCAGTAACTTTAGGCCAACGTAAATGTACATGTAGACATGCCCACTATGTACCAGGAGCCCAGCTTCTACATATACTCTTTGCTACCTGAATATCTTAATACAGTAGAAGCTGTGTTAACTGGCACAAATAGGGAATGCGGTGTGCTGGTTATATAAAAATCCTGGTTATCTGAAGCAGGGGTTTTTGGGTGGAAGCTGAGCACGGAGGGGCTGGTGGCAGTCAGACATGGAGTGGTGGGTGGCAGCAGCAGCAGCTGCTGTGTGCGAGCTTCCTCCCCAACCCTGCCCCATATTGAACACCCCCTAACCCTCTTGCGTCCAGCCTGCTGGCTGGAAATGCCAGTTAATAGAAATGCCAGTTCTAAAATGCCAGTTAACACAGGTTTTACTGTATTTGAAAATAGCAATTCTCATTTTCCTGTTAATTCAATGGAGAATCATAGGATGATGTCTAACTAGTCAGTAATTTCCATTGAGCTCCAGCATCTTTCTATGTGGACTCTCTTTGCGTAGCCTTTATCTGCTTTAATTTTGCCTGAATGATTTTGGTTGTAGACTGACTGGATACCTTATCGGACACTGCAGTTCCATCAACATAATTAAGTTTTATAATAACACTGTGTTCATCATCGCTTCATCTTGTTATGCTCCATTTTATTTAAGTGAGACTAGAACAGAAGTTAAATGCAGGTGGGGTCAAAAACACTCACCTTTCACTCCTGTCTGTTTAAATCACAGCAGTGTGCCAACCTTCTCAGTAACATAAAAAATGCTTGATGAGGAAGGACTGACATTTTCAATACCAGATTGGATGTCTAACACTAAACATATAACTCCAAGGGGCCTGAAATTCAGACCTTCTGATATCTACAACTCTCATTTGAAGTCAGAGTAGGGTTTTGTTGCTCGTAGCACAGTTTAAAATGAGGAATACTAACACACCTTAATCTAGTAAGTGCTGCCTGCTTGCTCCAATACTGGTACAGCTGCACTGGTGCACGAAAGCAGACATTAAACTTTAGAATGTAGGTGGGCCTAAAACTAGATAAAAAACCTTCTGACTTTATTCTTGTTACTCATATACAATTTTTCAAGGGTCCTTAAATACACACCTACTTTAAAAGCCCCTTTAAGATGACAAATTGATATAAACAATCTTAGAACAAATAAAGGTTTAATTTGTTGTATTTAAAAAAAAAAGTGAAAAAAATTGTAGATCTCAAGCTACAAAGTTTCCTTTAATTTGTATACAAGGAGAGAGAGACAGCTATTAGTGCATGTTTATTTAGGGCTGCATCTCCCATAATGACATATGTATTTACGAAAGAATGCTGCATATGTACATTTTAATTTGTAAATGTGTTCTTATTCTCCAGTGTCATTAGAACTCATGCACTTCACTCTATTTGCTTATCACTCTATTTGCTTATCATAATCATAATTCATGTGTCTGTAAGAGGATTTATATTCTTTTAGCCTGAGGTAAACATGTTCAACAGCTTGGGCTTAGTTGGCACGCTTTCCTAAGCTAAATATAAGACAAGAAAACTCTTGCAAATATTTTGAGACTAAAGGGTTATAATAAATTCCCAGCAGACAGAATGATTATTCTCTCTCAAGTTGTCTTTATTTTTAAAAATGCTATTGTTAGTTGTTTTTACAGTAGCTGTTTATCTTTTGAGGAAAGCAGAATAAAGGGATTTTCTAAACTCTTCTGAAAATCTGAACACTGCACTCCTATTCATACCTTTTTAATAATTTATTGAAAACACAGGCAACACTATGAAATTTTCATGTTCGAGTATCAAGCAACCAACCTCACATAAACTTGAAAGGCATGAAAAATAAGGTGAGGCTTAAAACAGAGGTCAGCAACTCAGCCCTGTTGTTCCTGAGTTTACAATGATTGTTTGAGCTTAAAACCCACCCAAAAAACTTGTGTTACCATATTTCCTAGAATGAAAAAATGCAAAATTTAAACTGAAATGTAGTATGCTCTTTACATTTGGACAAATATGCACGGATAAACTATATACGTTGAAACTACTTTACAGTATTAGGTCTTTTGGAAACAAAAGTATCTAATATTTTAGGAGTTTTCATTTCTAACAGATGTGTCCTGATTAGGATATTCATTTGTTGTTTGCTGAGGTACAGCACCAAAAAAATATTCATTAGATTTCAGTACTGCAGTTCCTGCTGCTATCATTAAGGATCTGCTGGAGTGTCTGTTAGAAATTGTTATTCAAGGGTTTATGTGACACAGCCAAAAATAACTGTTTTAGATTGAACGTTGGAAAGCTTCCAGTACAGGAGCAGGTTTTTAATACCAAATTTGCTTTATAGATTACTAGCTGCTTTAATAATTTAGAAAAAAATAAAATACAGTTTTCAGTCTGCTCTGTCATAATATGAACTAGTTCCTTTGTGTGGTGAAATCCATATATTAAAATGTTTACAATAGTGAGAGTGAGGTTTTTTTTTAACGTCCAGAAAACATAAAGGGTATTTGTACACTTGTTTGTGCCGCAGTGCTGGGCACTTTTTAAAAGCGCTCGGTTCTGCGGTGCATGCATTTGTATAAGCGGTGAAATGTGTGTCAGTACTGAGAAAATGGTGGCAGCGCACTTTTGAGCTAAAACACATCAAACTTGTTTTAGCTCAAAAGCACACCATGCCAGCCAGCCAGGCCATGCCCTCACTGCTGTGGCAGTGAGGGGGGCGTACCTGGTGGACCCTGGCTTGGGTCTGTGCCAGGACAAGGAGGGGTGGAATTAAATCCTTCCCTAGCCAGTTCAATCCAGGCTACTGCCTGGGCTGCCCCCTCTGCCCCCCAGTAGAGCTTCCATGCAGCTGAGGGTACACTGTATTGCCCCCCAGCTCCTGGCATAAGTGACTGTAGGCCCCTGCCTGTATTTCTTCAGTCCAGAGGGAATGGCTGTGCACTTGCAAATTGGTTCAAACTAGGAAGGTTAGAGTAACCTGCAAAGATTGAATCAGTTTGCATGGTTGAGGGCCTGCGGGTAAGATCCTATGAAGATAGGTTAAGGGACTTCAGTCTCTTCAGTCTCAGCGAGAGAAGGCTGAGAGGTGATCTTGTGGCTGTCTACAAACTCATCGGGGTGGGGGGCGGTCAGCAGGGAATAGGGGATACTCTGTTTACCAGGGTGCCCTTCAGGGTTACTAGAAACAGTGGCTATAAAGTGAAGGAGTGTAGCTTTAGATTGGACGTAGGTAAGAAATTCTTTACGGTGAGGGTTGCCAAAATATGGAATGGGCTTCCAAGGGACATGATGCTTTCCCCTGCCTTGGAGGTGTTCAAAAGGAGATTAGACAAGTACCTGGATGAGGTTACTTGACCCCAGTGCTCTTTTCTGCCCAGAGCAGAGGGTCAGACTTGATGATCTAATAGGTCCCTTCCGACCCTAGAAATCTATGAATCTATGAAATTCAGACTGTAGCTTTTTGAATGTCTGTCCCTAGCTGTAAAGAATGCTTGAAGTGATCTGAGCCAGACCTGAGGAAGGGCACTTTATGCACCAAAGCTTGTCTAACATCTCTCCTAATTATATAGCTGGTCCAGTAAAAGATACCACCATCTTCTTGCATACATAACTGAGGCAGTTTTGAAAGTGTTACTTCTGGTCACAGATGTACACCAGAGAAGAGTCAGGTAGGGCCTTTTTAAACAGTGACAACAAAGGATGATTCTATGAAGAAACTTAAAGAGGGGATGATATAAAAAGATTGTCAGACAAGGAAGTTATTCACTTTTCAAGAACAAGTAAATATAGATCAAAATACATTTGGAGCTGAAAATGTATTACTAGAATATTGAGGTAAGGAAGAACCTGAATGCAAATTTCACCCTGAGCCAGACATTTTCCGAAAGATGTTTTTCCAGACAGCTGATCTTCCTCTTGTATGCCAATAGGTTTAGAAGAAAGATGCTGTAATGACTAGTGTGTCTGCAACTAGATCTTTCACAAGATTGGTAGGCGAGTCTGCTTCACTGATCAGAATCATGTTGCCTCACTATCTTTGCAGGTCAGGTTCTTGACATACTGCCACAAATCTGCTGTTCATTTTCATGGTGCTCTAAGCCATTTGCATGTCTTCTGTTTATTAGCTGTGTAACAAATGATGTTGAAAAGCTATAAAGACAAACATCTAGTACAACAAGGTGAAAAAACACTGAAGCCAATACAGGATGTACCATTTATGACACCTTTCAGGAAGATGGGAAGCCATTAACTTGTGCAAATGGCTGGATCCATTCTCCAAATTCTATAGATCTCAATATTGAAGGCCAATTTAAGCATGGCTGCTAAATGTGTGTGGCACAGCCTGTGCTCAGCTTTTCACACCTCATTAAGGGCCATTACTTTGCTACTTAGAGTGCCTCCTCTCTAATAACAGCCATGGAATTGGCAGGACTAGTATGTTTTAGGGCTGCCAAAAACTCAGCACTGACTGTTTTAGATGGAATGGTGAAAAGGGTTAATGCCCATCCTACACATCAGGCGGTTTTCTGATTGTTAAACAAGTCTGTTTATATGTGGCTTAGACAGTGAGGCAACCCCCTGAAATGTCAGGCCTAATTTTACTGCATAATGAGAGGCTAAAATTCTGAAATCTTAACTCTGAAAATGTGTTTCTTTTGTTCTCTCCTACTTTCCATGAAATATTGGTAGTCATCAAGGTAGGAAGGTAGTCTGACAAGATTAACAGTCTGAGTTACAGATGATGAGACTTTACAATGCACAAACAATCCAAGTTTAGAGTAGCTGATTGACATTCCGTAGTGAAGGTCGTGCTGTGTAGTTTTATTTGGAAAACCATGCCGTGGATGGATGGACTGATGGAAAACCATCAGTCATAAGTCTTTAAAATCTGTGTCTGCCTTCAGTCTGGACTATATTGGTCTTAGTGCTGTAATATTTTTTCCATTGCCCTTTCTTCATCAACCTGAGGGAAAACTCAAACTCAGTATGACTAAGACTTCTGTTTGTTGCTTTTATTTTTGTTGGGTGAATTAGAGGGCCGTGATTCACACTGTCCTTAGGTATTTGTCTAGAATTCATATTTGAAATTGTTGCATGATAACTGGTTCCTAGGTTTTGGTTTCTCCTGAAAGCAAAATATTTCTATACGCAGTAAGGATTTGTTTGCTATTAGAGTATGTACCACTCTTTGTTTTTAAATAACCTGTTTACAAATGTGGTTCTGGCTGCAACAATGTATTGGATTTCTGGATCCTTATAACAAGGCACACACATACCACTTTAGCTATAAATACTGTTGTCATCATTTTTACTCTGAATACTCACGTATCTCAAATTCATCTCTGGATGTTTATACAGGGTTTTTCACTATAGTATTTGAGTATCTTGCCAAGCATTAAATAGAGCCCGAAAGCCTGACAACAGTTTGACTTGTGCCTGTTCTTCCCTTGTTCACAACAAATGCATATAGTAAGTGTGATACAACACTTTGACCATTTAAAGAGATTTGGACTTGGCCCTAGTTATAACTTGTAAGGTAGTCCTGTTAGTGGTTTTGGGCTTGTTTCTGGGCCAGTACTTGATCAGATATCATGTGACAGTACCACAAAAGCAAGGCTTCCTTTTTAAGGATGCATATCTTTGTAGAGAAGATGGGAGTAGAGAGGCTAGGAAAGACTTAGGGGAGGCCGCTCCAGAGAAGCCCAAAGAGGGTCTTCGGAGCATTCCCATGCTCAGAGGGCTCTGGAGAGCTGAGGAGGAGCTGAAGGCCCGATACCAGTGGAACAGGGTGTATTCTTATACACCAAATGAAGGTGTGATTGTACACAATGACAACCTATCTAGCATGGATAAAGAGGAAGGAAGTTGTGGTGACACAGACTGCAGCGTGGTCTATGGAAGCCTGTTGTGTACTGGATATATCCTTCATTTGAAAGCCTGTGCTAAAATCCATGCCACCAGCTTCACTGTTGCCGTTACCTGTTCTAGCTAGTTTAAAGCCAGTATGGTGGGGTGGGGGGAATTAATATCACACCTTCATTTGCTCTGCAGACATACCCTGGGAAGTGGAGACATCTAGAGCTAGAAATCTCTGAGAAGTTTTAAAGTCAGGCAGAGGAAGAAAAAAGAAATTGGGGGGGCTGAGCAGGTGTGTGCATGCAGACGTGCGCCCCCAGCAGGTAAGTGTGTGGAGGAAGGGGGAGGGGAGGGGATGGAGTGAGGGTGGGGCAGGGCGCTGGACTGAGCCGCGAGGGCCATCAGGGGCAGAGTGGAGAAGCAGCCCCTTGCCCTGGTGCTGGGGCCGGCAGCACTGCAGACCCGGCTCCTCCGCTTCCCCCATGTCCCACTGGCAGGAGCTGGGCAGAGCCAAGGCAGTAGCCAAGTCTGCCCTCCCACCTGCCCAGCTCTGTATGCCTGGCCCCAGCCCCACACGCAGGGCTTCCCTGTGGCTGAGCAGGCTGCTCACTCTGCCTGCCTTTGCACTGACAGTGCGTTTGGGCTGCTGGACCTGGAGGCAGGTGCTGTTTATGTCTCAATTAGTGTTCAACTCATTGGGGTTTGGTAGGTGGCTGGTTGGCTCTGTTGGTTGTAGTGTGGTACTAATAACACCATGGCCGGGGGTTTGTTCCTTGTACAGACCCACAAACTTGTTATCTCTCCCTACCTTTTCCTTCACGTGCATCAACTACCTCACCCTACAGCTTCCCTCTTTGGGAGAGAAGAGATGAGGCAGAGACTGCCTGCATGGCTCTGCTCTGGGAACGGCTACTGTGCAGGGGCAGGAAAACAGCTGCATTCCTGAGAGGTGTGGGCAGCACGTAAGTGCTTCACCCACTGCAGCAGGAGTTTTAGCAGCAGAGATACTGCCTGTGCTGGGGCAGAGGGAAGGGCAGAGTCAGGCACGAAACAGCCCTGAGCATGAGCACTTCTACTACATACCCCTTCCTCTCCTGCCCCCATCCCTTCTGCGCATAGCAGCAGCAGCACACCATGGACAAGATGCTTGCGACTCAGTCCCCCCCCATCAGCTGTGCAGTGCCTGCCCCTTGTATAGCCCAGGCCCAGGCCCAGCCCCACTCCCTCCCTCCCTCACTGCTGCGCCCACTCTTCTCCCTTCCCCTGCTTCAGCCACCAGGAGCCCGCAGCCGGGCTGCGTTGCGGCCCTACCGCTGCCCTGTGTTGGGGGGAGGGGGGACTAAGCCCCATTAGCTCCCCCCGCTTCTGCTGCCAATGGTTATTATTTACTTGCATTGGAGTCTGAGGGGCAATTTTTGAGACCCCTAAGGAAGAGACCTGAAGTAGGAACATGGTTTGATTCCACATGAAGACACTTGTTACAAGGAGGATCTCATTTTTCCTCTCTCCAGACCCATTCACTGACATAGCAATTTGTCGCTCATGGGTTTTATTCTTCTCCCCTGCACCCTTTTTGAACCAGTCACTCAAGACTGGTAGAATGCTGGAACTCTCCCTTGTGTCTGGCCACATAAAGCACATGGTGAGGTACTTGCTTTGTGTACTGTACATTAGGACATAATAAAGAGCTCTAGGTCTCTAATGCTAAACTTTTTTTATCAGAAAATTATTTACAGTTGTAGCCAGTGTAAAAACCATGTGCAAACAGACTGACTTTGTGGTGTCTTGTCAAAACCTCTGCCTTTTGCAACCTGTGTTCTTCCTTCCAAGATGTTGCCTGCATGTTGCTACATCCTTCGCTTGAAAAAGTGTTGTTGCTTTGTCTTTTATGTACAAACACACTTGTTGAAAAGCAGGAATTGTAGGGTCTTGATCTTTACTGTCATCCTGTTTTTTAATTTTTATAGTGATTGTGTGTGGGCAAAATAAGTGAGGTAAAATTTAGAACAAAAGGGAAAAAGGCTAATTGTTCTTCAGCCATTTGTCAGCCTCCAAGTCAACAATGTTCAGCTTGAGAGCTTTCTAGGGAGTCCAACACAAAATGTGCAGGCATCCAGCATGTGTGCACATCTTTCACAAGCCCCACATGGGTTGTCCTGGATGACCCACACGTTACTGGCCTTGGAACAACAGACCTCATGACAGTTGAACCTAGTAAGCTAGTGCTATGGAATGTGTATGTGACAGCCCAAAGACAAGTAACTATTCCACCAGTTTGGTGATATGGGAGTGCCTGGTAGTCCCATTTTTTTGCCTCAATGAGCTGGTGATGTTTTGAGCAGAATGGAGAATTGTTGAGCAGGATGGAGAATTGTTCAGATAATACCTACATTGAACAGTTGGTAGCAGAGTTAGATACCTTATGTCCTTGAATAGCAGGAAGAGCAGTATTAGTTTGTGAAAACTTTGTTGACTGCATTCTGATGTTCAGTGAATGGATGTTGGTTAAGACTGGTAACCATGCAGGTTTTGATGGCTTTGATGAGCCTGTGACAGTTCTTATCATTTGATAAATTATGACTGGTGAGCCTGATGTAGCAGTGTTTAACTAAACTTAAGTATCGGGTTTGCCATCTAAGTGGGAGATTCAGAAAACTGGCGCCGGTTTAGAAGACTGGGCCTTGGCAGTTGGTTGAGGAGTCAGTTCCTGGTTTTGTTTTTTCTGAGCTGCATTGGAGTGATGGTAACTGTGTGAGAGGGGATGTATCTATATGTGCACTTTACTGTGCAGTTGACTGATTAGCTTCACAGTAAAGCATTAGAGTCTACACATGCACCAATATTAGGGCACAGAAAACTAATTAACTCCATCATAATTTTAACATTATAGTGGAATCATTAAGTGCAATCAGACGCATGTATACATGGTGGCCACTGGATGCAAATTTTGCCTGGTCAGCTCACCCAGCCAGGGACCAGGCCCCTGGCTCCTGCCAGCCTCTCTACCACCTGACTCAGCCACCTGGAGGCCAGGCCTGACCCCCCCATGTCCCCTGTGAGGCAGTGGCTGCTCCACCCTGGTTCAAATTGCTCTCCTGACTGAACATGTAGATGCAGCACCCGGGAGCAGTTGAAGGAACAGTTGACTCCTTTCTACTAAGCTTGGCATTTCCTTAACTACTTCTCTTTACTCCCTGTTGTTCCTCTCCAGGGCTACATCAGATTCTCTCCCCTTGCAAGCATATTTTTGGTTCTTTAGCTCAGAAGTCCCTGTGCTGGGCTATTGTTTACTTCCTGGGAGGTTGTAGTGCCAGATCAGACCCTTCCTGTCCATTTGCCTTTGTCATTAGTTTCTTGGCTGTCTTTATTGATGACTGCCTTCCTGTTCCTATGGGGAAAACAGCTTGGGTGCATCCCCACATGCAGGGGAATTCATATACCATGGCAAAAATAGCAGTGGCAGAAATTTGTGCCACTGCTTTTTCCTGCTGTGCACATCCCAGCTTGTGGGGTTGGGTATGGGGCAGCTTGTCCTGAGTGGAGTAGAGGAGGCTGGCCCTAGCAGCATTACCTGGGATCCTGGGGGCCTCCTGAGACAGCAGCAGTGCCAATCTAGCCACACAGAGCCTGGCCGGATGCCAGACCATGGCTCTGGACAGCCAGGCTCCAGTTCTGGTGGTGCACACTGCTGCTGTATGTGCCACGCCACTTTTTTTTTTTTTCCACAGCTTTTTTTGACACTGGAATTTCCCAGTGTCAAACTTTTGTGCCATGTTGCAAATTAGCTGCATGCTATTTGCAGTGCCCCAAACAGCTTTTGGGAGACGCACACTGCACATGCACGGTAATCTGGACACACCCCTTCAAATTCATGTTTTTTGTTGAATTTTTGATATCTGTACTGTGGACTACTTTCTGTGCATAGTGTATCAGGTATACCATATCATGCAAAATGCACCTTCAGTTTCTTAATCACAATTCTTGCTTGAGTATCATCCGGATAATTCACCTGCCAGAAACTGGAATGATTATGACAGTAATCTTGTAATTAAAAGTGAGCAGGTCTCCTCCAACTCTTTCTCGGGGTCAGATTAGAATTTTATGAGGCTGACGAGTCTCCTGTCATTTTTTATCTCTGCATATGCTGTTCTGCTTTTATATATAATCTACATTGGGCATTTATGCCTAGGCAGCATATACATTCTCTAACTGGTCCCAGCCATACCTCCCTCTCCTCTCCTACTGTGAAAGGTGTATACCTGTCATGCTGTCAACTTTTAATTCTTTGAGTATGACTGCTCATTCCCTTTGAACAAATTTTAGACTTGCGGAAACAGCCACTTTCTCAGTTGGCAGGTGGGATAGCTTTCTGTTGCAGTTGTTTCTTACTATCTGGACAGTCCTGGAGGCATAGTTTGCTGTACTGTCTGTGGCATTACATTCTGTTGGATTGCTTGGAACCTTCTATCAGAGATCCATAGATATTGTGCGTCACAGGTGCTACTTGGAACTTCATGTGCTGTATCATTTAAACTAAAAGAGAATATGGTTCACACTTCCAGGACAGTCCAAAGCCCATTGAAGTCAAAGGAAGGGCTCACATACATTGTAGCTTGTTCACTATAATTTTTAATCTTTTAATACTTGTTTTTTCTGACATATGTAGAGAATTTACACGCACTAGGATATCCTACTAAATTGCATAACTTGCACCCAGCAAAAAATATTTACTGGTACATACCCTTCCTTTGACATTCTTGTTGAGTAAGGAAAGAAAAGAAGAATTATTGGAAATATTATCTGTATCACTCAGACATTTAGGGTTTCTATCTACAAGAACAGAGATGAGGTGAGATCTGCAGAAAGGAACAAATTATATTAATACTTAAGACTGTTCTCTCTTTGAATGTGTTTTTTTTGAGCGTTTCTTCTGCAATTGTGGTATATTAAGTCAAACCCCTAATATGATGGGGAATATCACTGAAGCACATGCTACATGATGCGATATTGCAATTTAGTAACGTGCTGGTTTTGACCTTGAACCTTGAACAGTCTGAAAGATAGTTACTCTAGTTCTGATGCAGAAATGTCCAATTTTTTGCAAGAGATTTCAGTTTGAAGTGATCCTATTTGTCATAAGCATAGTTCCTATTTATTCCATGGTATATGAATGTACAAGTTGGGCATTGAGATCTATGCAGTTTGTATAAACAGTATATAAGGATTAAGTATAGCCTTGATTACTTCATACTTGAATCCACTCATGTTTCATTTTTTATATCTTTGGGCGCTCCCCCAGGAGCAGGAACATGCATTTCCCCAGGGACATACAGCAGTGATGCAATATGTGCTGCTGCTGCTTGTTCCTGGGAAAGGCCTGTGCACTCATGCTCTGGGTTGCAGCCTGTTGCCCCGGGTGGGGTAGGGGAGGCTGGAGCCAGTACCTGTGCTGGCCCCAACAGCCTTACCTGGGGTCCTGAGGGCCTCTGGGGGCTGCACCTGCAGCAATCTGCAGCATAGAGCCTGGGCAGCAGCCAGTCCATGGCTCCAGCTGGCCAGGTTCTGGTTTCTGGCAGCGTACACTGCTGCCATGTACACTGCCTAGCTTTTTTAAGGTGTGGGGGTTTTTGACTCTGGGATCTCCCAATGTCAGAAAACTCCCCTGTGCTACCAATTAGCAGTGCGGAGAATGCCTGCACGTGTGGCATGCGTAGTGTGCAGCATTGCAAACAGATCTGGAGCCCTGCATACAGCACATCCATGCTCATCTGGACATGTCCCTTTTCTCTAATAAAAAGTCCTTTCAAATGACTCCGTGATCTGTGAATTAATTCTGTCAGACTGGCCTATATTATACCAGATGAGCGGTGAATTCAGAAAAACCTTTGTATAGTTCAGCCTCGTTAGTGAAAGTTAACCTTGTTCTGCAGATGTGCATCTGTCTCCTTAACATGAGTTATTACACTATAGAACTGCCAAGTGTCACTAACCTTGTGGAGGCCACTATGTTACCTGGTCTGAAGCCTGGGGACAACAAGTATACCACTTTCCAAAGGCAGAGTTCAGGAACAGATAGGCCATGAAGGGTATAGATAGAAGTGACAATTTTCACTCGATCTGGCAACAGAAAGTAGTTTATAGTCATAACTAAACACAAGTACACAGCTGCAGACTACTTAAAAAACAGCTTATTGGGTGAAAATCTGAACCCTCATTGAAGATGTTTCTAAACAGAGTGTCTTCTCGTCCTGTGTTGAAGGCCCTTGTGTCTGTGCTGCCTGCCAGTACGTCACTGTTTTCAGAGTGTAAGGGGGGAAAGGGAGTGGAGGGAGTTTGGTCTGGGTTTTTCCAGGCCCTGCTGGAGGGTGGGGCAATTCAGCCATCCCACCCTCCAGCAGCAACTGGAGAACCCATAGAATAAACTTTGTTTGCTGCCTTCCCCCCCCTCTCATTCTGAAAACAGCTTGGACTGGCAGGGAACTGGCAGGAAGGCGGGTCTTTTGCTAGGAGAAACTAGATGCAGATGCACAGACAACACTGTCTTCCCCCCTGGAATCAATAGTGAACTTCTGTTTGGCCCAGGGGATCATTGTAACTTAGAGCGTTTCCTGCCAAGCATTTTCAGTTACAATGGGGAGCTGCACTTCTGTCTGCACTTGAAGTGGGTGGAATAGGGTAGGGTCTGAAAAGGGTGGGAAAGGGGATAGGAGCTACTAAGGGAGGAGTGGGACAGTGGTATAATAGAAGGTTGCTACTTCTCTTTTGGGTGGAATAAAAGGGAATGAATGGACAGGGATGGAGATCAGGCAAAGCTTTCAGCATGCTGGAAATGAGCTGATGTAGAAGGAGAAATAATCAAATGATTGCAGTAGCTTTGTTCTGCCTTGAAATGAGAGACAATTAAAAAGTAAGCTGTGACCATCATAGCTATAGTACATTCTCTAAATTATAATCTTGGCCACAAGGAGCAGACCTGGTAAGGGATTGGTCCAGTAAAATGTTGCATAGAGCTGATCAAATTATAATTTGCCTTGATTACTCCATAAATTTTTCTGCTCTGAAATGAGTTCCAGGGGCGAGTGATTCCTGCTTACCAATTGCAGAAAATCAGCATACTTCAAGTGAGGGCTGATAGCGCTGGCTGCCTCCTAAAATAATTGTCATAGTCAGAGTCATCTCTGGCTTCTTCCTAGCTGTTTTTCTGCCTTTATGGTCAGATTAATTGACTCAGCAGCATTTTTGAATGCTACCCAATATACATCTACATTTAGAATGTGAAGAATTCTTCTAAAGAAGAATTAAGGACACATCTTATCTGTTTACTTCATCAGATTGCACTGGAAATATTAATGAAGTGAACTCCCAACTGCAGCAATAAAGTCCTTGAGATGCCAATAAGTAAAATAAAGTTTAAAAATCTGGTTTGTCTCTTGAGTGCTGCGGCTGTTCCCAGATATAGGCTCATTTTAGGCATCTGCTTTTTTTGTGGCATTTCCTATTGACCTGACTTCCTTTTGAGAGGTGACAGCTACCAGCATCACTTGAAGGTTTTTTTGGAGGCACCAAATTACCTCTGAAAACTACTCTTATAAAGCCCAATCATAGAAAGCTCTAGCAGTTTTCTCAGCAGGTTAAGTGTCAGGTCTTGGTAATAGGGGGACCACCAGCACCTTGCAAGATCACGCCTATATGCATGTATTTGTTTTAGGTGAAGTTTGCAACATGTGGAATTGAAAACCACTGTGCAGGAGATGAGCATTAGTGGGTATTTTCCATGGACAGTTAGATTGCAAGACTCTTGAAATGCATACTAATGCACTACAATCCTTTGGAAAAACAGTAATAAAACACCTTATCACAATGTATACGTACAAGAAATCTGAAAAAAATTGGACAGGAAACCTTCATTTTGGCATTTTCTAACTCCTAAATGCTCACCACTGCCACATTTTTATATTGGTCTTTAAACATAGTAAGCTGCCTTTAGATGTTAATAAAAATCCTGCACCTTACTAGAAGCAGCAGTTTGATCCAGTTCCACAGAATCTGTATAGATTGCATGCTTTAGTGGGGCTTTTTGGTGCTAGTCTCTCATAGCTGATTGAATCAGCTCTGAGGGACAAGCACCAAAAAAGCCCCACTAAAGTGCCTGATCTTCATAGACATTGGGTGAGCCAGGTCCAACTAACGTGATCCTTCTTTTGGTTTTGCACTGGGCTCAACACAGGAGCGTGCCGAGTTTAAAGTAAAGCACTGTGTTTGTTTGTGTTTTTAACATCTGTAAGCAGCCATAATTTCCTAGCCTTAAAAAAAATAACAAGCAAAAAAACCTCAAGCAAACCAGAAACCTATCATTTGGGCTCAATATACCAGGTCTCTATCCCTCCCAGAAGAAGACTAAGTCCCAAATTCTGTCTCCAGCAGTTATCCAGACAAAGAAATATCATCCTTAACTTCTAATCCTGTACTCTTTCTCTGGGCTCATCATCCAATCTTACTCTCACACAGTAACCCTCTCCTCAAATCCTTGTCCCAGCCTCTCCTACCTCAGGCTTTTTGTTCTATCTTGTTCTCCCACAAGTCCCACTTCTTCTTCCTTACCCCTTGCTCTTTGCCAAATCTATCTCCCCACCCTCAATTATCATTCCTCCCGTGCTGGCTCCCAGTTTCACCAAGGTCCTTATCCCAGTTTAATTCCTTCACCCACCCTTTGGCCCAAGCATTTGTCTCTTCTTTTTCCAGTATACCGGTCTGCCAGCAGCCCTATCACTGGGAGTGCTGGAGAGAGGGGCCCCTGCATGAGTTCCAGTGCCAAGGCTCACCTTGCTTCAGTTCATCTAGGAGCAGCCATTGCAGAGGAAGTTTTGCTTTGCCTTGTAGTCTGGGACAAAATACTGCAAGTCTCAGTTGTTCACCGTAGACAAAGCAAGCACAGTCTGGCCAGTGGAACAACTTGGAGAGTGACAGTTCCATTTTGTGACAGCTTTCAATGTTTTTAAATTTGCTTTCATTCCACATTGAAAACAAATTAAGAGCTGCAGAACCTCTCAAGTGAAGTAGTATCATATTGAATAAATAGAATGTTCTCTGATATATGATTAAAAAAACCCCAAAACAACAACAAAACCCTGAAGGCCCTCTTGGGTTCCCATTTTAGATTGCTTTCTCTGTCTTTCTTTCTGGGCAGTAGTGATCATAGGATAGTGATTTTCATCCTTTTCTTTTTTAGACTCGAGGCACCCCGCCCTAATTTTTTTGTGAGTTTTTAGTGGCTGGGCCCCATTTCAAAACCTTATGTGTTTATTACAGTGCCCCATACAGATACACGTTCTGTTCTTAGCCCTTTTGTATGGCATGGGCACACAGAGCCATACTCCTCTACATGCATAGGGCTCCCTTCTTTTGCCCATGTAGAGTGCACATGTGACAAGCTCACGACCACTGAATCAGCCGATGGTCATACCCCACCTCCTTGGCTATGTCATGCTGGGGTCTATTCACTTGCCACAACTTGTTATTAAGTTGGGTTTTACCTCTGGAGGTGGTGTTCACTGGGTCCCCTAGGAACCTTGGTGACTTTGCTGACACATCTTCAGTGGGGCTTCTCCTCCTCTGCACCCCACCCCTTTCCACTTGGGTATTTTGAATCAGCCTTGAGGATGCTCAGATGTGGTGATGAGCACAGGAGGGCTTTCTCGTCCTGTGTTGAAGGCCAATGATGAGGATGGCTACAGGACGTCTGGCTGCAGCCCTGTAGATTTGTGAAAATTACAATGTAGTGATAAGACAACTAAAATAGCTGGGATGGTGCAGTGGGAAGGGCAACAATGCCCCATGCCAAGCATTTTCCTTCAGTGTGTGGCATATGTTGATGCATGGCGCACCCTTCCCCCACAGATTCTTAAGTCAAGGATGTGGCTTTGCTGGGCATGCTTCCTGGACTGAATTCCACCCAGCCCAGTGCTATAATGCTGCAAGGTACATCCCTCTGCACCCACACACTGCTTACAGTCCTGCAAGTCCCCTGCCAGGGCTCTGGCTCTGTGAATGCTCGACAGGGGTGTGTGGTGCTAGTAGGGTCCCATGCTGGGTTCTCCCCTCAGGAGGCTTTGGCAGTGCCCACTGGACCACCCTCTCCTAGCCCCAGCTGACCTGCATGCTCCTGGGAGGATCATCACAGGTGTTGGGGAGCACTATTGGATTTTGGCCACTCGACCTGCCAGCTGCAGCAATCTGGCTGGCATCTGCTGCGGTACCTGGGGGCTGTCTCAGTGATTCAGACTTCTGCTGGGGATTTTAGGCCCAGGGAGAGCTATCAGCTCCCTGTGGCTATGGGTTGCACATCCAGGTGCTGTTCAAGTGCCCCAGTGATGCTACAGGCATGTGCTGTCCCTCCAGGTGTGCTGGTCCCAAACAGAAATGCTGGGTGCCTTCTGGCCATGGGGAGAGCCTCTGGCTCTGCTGCCAGTGCTCCCTCTTCTGTCTCCCCTGGCTCTGCTTTTGGGCTTCCTTTAAGCCCAGAGCCTTCTGGCACTGGACCAACTGGTGGCAATCCTTCCAGCCGCATGGTGCTGACCAGCTCACCCTCAGGCTGGGCACATGGATGCCAGCGCAGCAGTGAGTCCTGAACCTGTCACAGGGTACACATTCCCTATTCTGCGGTTAGAGCCTCCTCGTTCCTCCTGCCCTCCTGCCTGGGCCTTGGCTGGTGTGCTGCTGATGTCAGCTTTGCAGAGAGCTGGAAATAAAGCAGTGAAGCTGCTTTGGAGGTGTGCCACATGGCTGCTCTCTCAAGCCCTTTGTTTTTGGAGTGCTTGAGTGGATTTAATGGACACCCCACTGCCATATTTCAGGGTTTGGTATGTGCAAGTGGGAGTGGGTGGGTAGGACATGCCTAGGAGTGCCCTTTTCTGAGAGGACCATGGAAGCAGAGAATCAAAGAAAATTAAAATGTCACTGAGAATGACACATCTCCATGAAGAATTCCAGCTTCAACAAATCTGCATATTTAGGTGGAATTACATTTAATTGATTGTGTTCCAGCAAACTTAACTGGACAGCACTGAAAGCTGTGGGAATCTCAGGCATGCTACACAAAGATGGGATCTTCAGAGATTTTTAGTTGCTTAAGTTAAACTACAATTTTTCATAGGCTTATAACTTACCCGAGTTTGTGGGACAGCACAGGTTGTCTTTTTGACACAAAAGCTATACACTGCTCAATTCCAAATCCCTGTTTAACATCCAGAGGTGCTAAAGATACTCAGAAGGGAGACTGATAGAATTTAGGGTGAGCAAAGCAACATATTTTTCACTCAATTCATTCTTGAAAAAAGCTAAAACATTTTTGACTGAAATTTTCTAGAAAAAATCAACTTGAAGTGAGTAGCTGGCATGGGAAATTTCTGCCAATCCCATCCCATGGTTCTCTCAGGAATAGTTTAAGCTTGGCTAAGTTATAAGAAACTGAAAATCAGATTCCATACGGGAAGTTACCAGATCTGCCTATCAACTTGGCAGGACGTTATTGTCCTATCATATTCTTTTGTAGCATTTCTTCTAGTGTGCCCATATCAAACTTCAGGAAAAGATGTATTCTGTTCTCAGTTTCTGTTGCTAATCTATTTCAGAATGGCTGGGGGCACACTATATGGGCATCTGACATGCTTGCCTTTGAGCTTCCTGATTTCAGTGGCTTTCTCATGTGATTCCTGTCATTTTCCTGGCAATGTGTCTGTAAATAGACAGTCGAATCAGAATCCCCTCCTAGCCACTGATGATTCCCTACTGGGCAGTCTGCCACTGGCTTCTGGAAGCCTTCCAGTACTCTCAGTGACAGTATGTGGTGGCATCCCACTTCTCAGCTGGATTGATGCCTTTAGCACAGCTTTTAAAAGCAGCCCAGTGGATCCCAACTCCCCAAGAGTATGTCCTTGGTTTTTCTCACTAATGTGGCTAGGGAATTGAGAGGAATAGTCCTCCCTGGTCATCATAAGGACAGATGCTTTGGGAGTTGAGAATATAAGGACTTCCCTACCAGGTCACACGCAGTCTCTCAAAACATAATTGCAGTGGTCACAGAGCTGCCACCTGCAAGGTTGAGGCCACTCCCTTCAGATAGGCCTTCACCTTAGTTTCTACTTCCCAGTGCTGCAAATCTTTTCTGCTGAGAGCATTAGGAGCCATCCAGTATGCAAAGATAACTGAATCTAGAAGGAATGTTTTTGACTGTTGTTCTAGAGCAAGAAAAGGAATATATAGTCTATAATAAGAAGCCTAGTTTGAATATAAAGCAATGGTCCTACCTGTTTAGCTATATAGTATCATAGCTTTTTCTTTCATGCTTGTTAATGATATACTATACTTCTTAAAAGTTAATATTGCTTTCATGAACCACTTGATGTTTTCCCTGTTGAATAAGGAGAAAAGATACTAAAAATGATATCCAATAATGTCACAGGTTTTTTTTCTTGCTGAACTCACTCTGAAATTATTCAGAAATGTATGACACATGTATAATAACAACCTAGTGCTCCATTATAAAAATATGCTAAAGGCATTCTTCAGTTTCCAGCAGACTTAATGAGGAAGCCATACTGTGTTGGATATTTTTCAACAATAAAAATTGACCTATTACTTGTTCATGAAAACTGGGGATTGGTGATCACACAAATATGTCCAAAATCAAATACAGACATTGTAAAATATCCCTTCCTTTTCAGAGAGAGATTGGTCACCTGCTCACAGCAGGAAATTACATTATATCCTATTCAATAAAGAGTAAGGTGCTATCCAACAGTGAAACAAAATGGCAGCATAATACTGGCCCTGTGCCCATACTCTATCAATGCTTTTCACCTACTGTTTTTCTTGTCTTCAAAATGACATTCAAGCATATTTTTCAGCATGCATTTGTTTTTTTTCCAGCATAAAGAGTACAAAAGAAAGAATAAGCTCTGTATTTTAATGTGTCAAAATCAGAAGTAGAAAGCATTCATTGTTTTGCCCCAAAATATTTTATAGAAGTCTGATCACCTTTGTTTTCTGTTTGTTTGACAATGCATGTGTTCTGATGATACAAAATCCAAAATGCAGAGTAGAACTGTCAATCTCCTGTTTTTCCTCCTGTTGGAAATGGTAGTAATTACAATGTAAATTATTCAACAATGAGGTAAATATATTGAATGTTACTCCTTGAGTTAAAAAGGAGTTCAAACAAAGTTACTTCTTTAGTTAAAAAACATTAACTCTGTCATTGGCTACATGCCTTTTACAAGAACATATTAAAAAAAGAAGAAAAAAATCACTTGGATCTGTATGTTTCCAAGCTTAACCACTGAATGACTGTTGAAGATGCAGCCAGAATAGATTTGTTGCATTGATATATGTCTTAGAAATGTTCTTACTTAGATGGTGATGGGGTAGAAAAATGAACTAGTGCTTTATGGGTGCTTCAGTTAATCTCTCCTCGGCACATTTTTCTAGTGGGCGAAAGAAAGCATAGAGTGACAAAGCCATTTTGGGGAGGAGATTTTAATCAGTCCAGTGTTGATTTCTATATCTTAAAAAAAAAAGGAGGGGGGTGCAAAGTGAGGAGGAAGAGGAGGAGGAAGGCTTGTAATGGTCACTCTAAGGTCTGTGTGTTACATAGGGTGGCCACTGACATCCGCAGAATACAGGACATCCCTTTGGTGAGGGGACAGAGGAAACCACTCGTCGCCTTGACCAATCAGCAGCAAGTGGTGGGGCTAGCAAAAAAGGCCAACTCCCTCCCTGGCTGGCTCAGAACCCTGCTCCTCCTCCTGGCTGTGCACCACCCTACCTCTAGGCACAGCCCATGGAGTCATAAAGAGAAATGATTGACATGTATTTCCATCAGTGAACTGAAAAACAGGACATTTTGCAGTCTATTCCTCATTTAGAAATGGACAGGGGACAAAGGGTTTAAAAACAGGACCAATGGCCACCCTAGTGTTACATCAAAAAATGCATCATCCCACTGAAGTCAGTGAGACTTTGCATATTGCATCTCTCTCTAGGTCTGGGACCTGAGAACGTGTGTGTGTGTGTGTGTGTACAGTGGGATGATGCATCTATATATATATACTGTAGGCATGCAGAATGGTATGCAGAAATTGGAATAAAGTGACCTTACAATGTTGATTACAACACAAGTAAGCAGGGCATGAAAGGAAGGTATTAGGATGAGAGGGGAAATGAGAAAGGAGTTAACGTATATCATGTTATTTAGTTGCTTGTTTTATTTATTTATTTACGTATTTATTTGTGAATATTTTAAAATGTTTGTTCCATTTTTTAAAAAGTGTAGCTGTGTTGTATGAGCAAGTAGTTGGCAGAATGTCAAGAAAAATGGAATTCAACAACAGACTGTAAAAAGGTGAAGGGGGTTGCCTGGTATTGTAGGATCAGGGAAGTCCTTCCAGACAGACAGCATGTGATGTACATTGCATTTATATTGCAGGAAGAAAAGCTATTACATAATAAGTCTGGTCTTTCCAAGTTAGAACCACTCAAGCAGGTGCTGTTCAGACTTTCCTGTATAAATGGATAAACAATCTGATAAGACCCCAAAGCAAACATTTGAGAATAACTATTTAAAAAATAAATTCTCCAAAAACTGTGAAGTTGGTGATTTTGTAATGCATGTGTATGTGTGTTTGTGTATCTGTCTTTGTGTATTTAAGTTAAAAAATAAGTGTTAAGAAAATGATAATTTTCCTAATATGTCTAAATGTATTTTCAAAATGGTATCCAATTAACTATTTCAATACATTTGTTCTGTGATAACCTATGTCCACATGACTTAACCATTTAATACTTTAATGTGTATTACAGTTGGCATGTAGTACTCATTTGAAATCCATGGAGAGCAATGCTATAAACCTTGATTTATTACTTATGCCACTTACTATGGGATTTTGAGAGACCAGTTCAAGTGACAATAATATTTGATTCCCCCCCCCAAAAAAAAGTGTATTTAATTTACAGTAGAATAAGGTTTTTAGTTTTTGTTTTTAAGTAAGAAAATACATCAGGCAGATGGAGAGGAGGTTAACCTTTTTATATTAATTTGAAATTGTGTTGTAATGCACAATTTGTCTGCTTCATGCTACAGATTATTAATGACAAATTATTTCTGATTAATTTATCAGTAAAAAATCATACAGACTCTTTTCTATATATAAACCCTGAAAAAAATACAAAAGTAAAAACTAAAATCAGACAGATGATTACATTGAGCAAAGCTGATTTTACATATATTAGTTTTGCAAACAAACTTATGGTCACCAAAGTATTCTCTTTGTTTGAGGTATTTCAGGATTCTTCCTTTGCACTGAACTGAAATGCATTATTTGGTCTTGGAGCAGAAGGTTGCTACCCTTCTTATCCAAAGTACTCTGCTCTAAGAGAATCTCCACTTACTTCTGCTGGAGTGAAGTTTGCGGTCAATGTAATGAGGGGTGTCAGAATCCTGTCTGTAGAGTTTGAGTATAGAATCCAGCATACTGTTCGAAAGTTATTACATTATTTTCCTTTTTTTTTCTTTTTCAGTCACCATTTCAACAAGTACCTTCTTTGATGGCTTACTGGTAACAGGACTCTACACATCTACCAGTGTTCAGGCTTCCCAAAGTATTGGTGGTTCTAGCGCTTTTGGATTTGGTAAGTTGCATGTAATTAATAAATCTAGAATTATATTGGATCTGATTCAAGATATTTTGCAACCCAAGGTAACAAACACTTAGCTGGGAAGGGATGTTAACAAGAGCATAATTTATTTTAATGCATTATTTTAAGGAATTGGGACACTATCCAAAGGAGTCAATGACTTCCATGAGCTTTAGATCAGGTCTAAAGTAACTGTAAAGTAATCAGCAAAACCAGTTATACTCTATCCTATAGCTAGTAACTGGAAATTATCTGCTCCAAAAGCACAGCTCTGCACAAAACTGCATGTATTTCACAAGAGACCAATACCTACAAGCATAGCAAAGAAGAAACCAGATTCTCACATACATGACACTGTTAAGAGTGCAGGAAACCTTACTGGATACAGAGTGCAGGAAACCTTACTGGATACAGTCTACTTGTAGAAATTTAGTCCCTCTAGAGAGGAAATGAAATCTCTCTGACAGTTTTGTAACCACATGTGTAACACAGAAATACATAGATCATGAATCAAACATGCATGTCAAATGTATGTTGCAGAGGCTGGAAAGACAAAGTTAGGAAAAGTTAGATTTACAGTTGCCTACAACAGGAAAAGCATGTGTGTCCATCTTACAGACTGAATGAATCACAGAAGTAGGGCTAGAAGGGACCTTAGTAGGTCATTCAGTCCAACCCCCTTACTGAGGCAGGAACATCCCTATCCAAACTATCCTATACAAATCGATAATCTAACCTAGTGGTAGGCAAAATATGGCCTGCGGGCTGGATCCTGCCTACAGAGGGACTTTGTCCATCCTGCAGCGGGCCCCTCAGTCCCGCCTGGCCCAGATACCGTCCAGTCCATGGCGTGTGCTGCCGCCCCCAGGCTTGCAGTGTGGCTGGAGCAGCTCTGCAGCTGGACTGCATTTCTAGGCAGCACAGGCAGTGGCAGCTCCTTCTGGCCACCACCACCACTGACCTCAGCCCCATAGTACTGGCAGGGACTTGTATGCACAGCCCCAACCCTGGCTCATCCCATGCCTGCTCTGGACTCACCCCAGCTGGAGCAGACCTGCTCTAGACCAACAAGAATCCACATGGATGGTCATGACCCCAGCCCATCCCATGCCTGCTGTGGACCCGCTGCCCACACTAAGCAGCAGCAGCGGTGGCGGGAGCTGGGGAGAAGCTGCTTCTAGGTGTAGGCGAAAAGTGGCACATCCCGCTTACTGCTGCTGGGCCCTTCTTGCTGCAGTTGCCAAGAGCCTATACCCAGGCTGCCCTGAGGCTCTTCCCCACTGCCACTGCTGCCCCACTGTGTGGCCCAGAGGTGGGGGTGACGGCAGTAGAAAGGAGCCACAGGCCAGCCCAGGCACAGGCTCTGGGTGGCTGCAGCAAAGAAGGGCCTGGCAGCAGTGACAGGGAGGGGTTGCTTTTCCCCCAGGACTACCAGCAGCTTCTACCCAGCTACTACTGTTGCTGCCTCTGCTCAGTGTGGACAGGCAGTCCACAGCAGGCGTGGGGTAGGCCAGGGTTGGGGCTGTGCACACGGGTTCCTGGAGCTGGTCTGCTCTGACCGGGGCAAGGCCAGACTGGGTGCAGGGTGGGCCAGGGGCAGGACTGAGGCTCTGCACTTAGCTGCTGCTGGGCACTCGTGGTGGTAGTGGGGAGGAGTCTAAGGCCACATGGGCTCTGGGCTGCTGTGGGGGGTGGAGGAGGTGCTGTCTGGCCTGCAACAGCTCCCAAGAACTGCCTATGTGGCCCACAGGCCCAAATAATTGCCCATTCCTGGTCTAACCTCGTAGTAAATTAGTAACACAGTCAGTTCTGACACAGCATAAGACATAACATCCTAACCTGTCACAAGTAAAGCAAGAGGTTCTGTTGGAAGAAATGGCATGTAACCATATAATATTAAAGACAGTACTATAATGCATGCATACAATGGGACAGAATTAAGGTTGCAGAGGTAAGCATGATCCCAGTGTTTGATCTTCAAGTGCTTTATATTAAACCCTAAATGGTATTCTCTTTAATGTAACTTTTATGTTATTTGTTGTTTTTAAGGCAAAAATATTATATCCATCTTGAACAACTTTCCTCCACTGTGTACTGACCCTGAACCTTAGCATTGTCATAAATGGTCAGGTTGATATTAGAGGAGGGATGAGCTGCTTGTGTCATGTGCTGAGCACATAGGTGTATCCTGTGGGCCCGTAGTTATCATGACAGGGCTCTGTCTCTGTTTCATCTCAACCCACAAATATGAGGGGGTCCTTGCCTCCTGGTACCTTCTGACCAGAGATATCTATGGCCTGAGGGCTGGATCCAGCCCATGGAGCCATGTTGTATGGCCCATGAAGGTTGTAGAGGGTCTTAAAATTTGGGGCTATGGCATGCCGCTGGAATCCAAGATACAAAGCTGCGCTGGAGACCTTGAGACTGCCACAGCCTGCCATGTGTGCATCGTGCACCCCTGCCATGTGTACATCATGGAAAGGGTGGGTTTGATGCCCTTGTAGAAAAAAGGATGGGCTGCTGGTTCAGTCTGAGAAAAAGACTTAAAGAGGAAGTCTAGTTCTGCTGTCTTTACCCTCTCCCACATCCTCTCTAAGTAGGAGGAGCCACTGTCTATCTAGATCACTGGTTGGACTAACTGAAACCTGGTGGGACCCTACTTACAATTGGGCAATAGGCATTGAGGGATAGTGGAGAAAAAAAAGGAGGAGAGGTGTTGCTGTCTATGTTAAAGAACAATATACATCCTCTATAATCAGGATGGGATCAGAGGAGGGCCAAACTGAGGTACTGTGGATCAGGATACAAGGGGGTCGGGGAAAAAGGGACGTGGTAGTGGGGGTCTACTATAGACCTCCACACCAGGAGGATGAGCTAGACCTGGAATTATCCAGACACCTCTCAGAGCCGTATGGTCAAGAGATATGGTTGTCACGGGTGACCTAAACTACCCTGACATCTGCTGGGAGGAGCCATCAGACAAATCTAACCGTTCACAGAGGTTCTTAACCTGCATTCGGGACCTCCACCTAGCACAGGAGGTATATGATCCGACTTGCTGGACTTGATGTTAGCTACAGGGGATGACCTGGTGGGGAATCTGCAGGTACAAGGATTGAATTCAGTATCTGGCAAAGGGTGGGTAAACTAGCCAGCAGGGCTGAAGTGCTAGACTTCAGAAAGGCTAATTTTAATGTGCTCAGGAGATTAATTAGTGAGGTGTTAAGCCTCAAGAGCATTGGTGAACTGGAGGCTGAGGGAGGGTGGTCGTTTCTCAAGGGAGCGATCCAGGAGATCCTGGGCCTTGAATGGGAGAGTCCCTGTTCCCCTGAGCACTGCCGGGGGTAACAAGGAATAACGGCCATAAGCTGACAGAGCAGATTCAGGCTAGGAAGCAGTGGTGGCTTCTACCCTGGGGGTCTTCAAAAGGAGGCTAGACAGCCACCTAGCTGGGGTCATTTGACCCCAGCATCCTTTCCTGCCTGTGACAGGGGGTCAGACTTGACGATCTGCTCAGGTCCCTTCCGACCCTACCAACTATGAAACTATGGGCACAGAAGGAGACAATCCCGTTCCACATAAAAGGGGACAATAAGCCCTTTTGGCTCAACAGGGAAGTCCAGGAAAAATTAAGAGCAAAGAAAGAGGAATGCAGGCTGTGGAAACAGTGGGTAGCTACCAAGGAGGAGTATACCTCCCTGGCTCACACTTAAAGGGAGTCAGTTAGGAAGGCCAAAGCAGGAGTTAGAACTTAGGCTGATGACAAAAATTAAGGACAACAAAAAGTCCTTTGTGAGGTATATAGGGAGCAAAAGGAAGATGCAGGGTAGCGTAGGACCCCTACCGGATAAACTAAGGCAATTGTTGACAGAGGGGGACAAAGCTGAGCTCTCCAGTGTGTTCTTTGTATCTGTATTCCTAGACACAGACCACGACAGATCTCCCAATTGAATCATAGATAGACACAGGGGGACACCAGCCCACCAACTGTTAGCTCTCGCTTAGTGAAGGGGCACTTGGAAGGGCTGGTTGTGTTCGAATCAGTGGGTCCAGATGAAGTGGAAAGTGTGCACCTATTGGAAATCCCCACTCAAGCACCTCCTTTCTAATCTGAATAAGCCTAAGCTCACCTAAAGGCATTTTGCCTTGTTATGAAGACATGAGGGAGTGACCCTAACCCCCACAGTGACAGAGCAGCTGCCATTGAGCTTCCACCTTGTAATACCAGGTATGGTCATCTTGACCCAGGCTGGGAAGAGACTGACACAGAAATCTTCATACTTGGGTATTCAGAGATGAGTGTGTAGGGGTAAGCCCAGCTACAGCAGCAGATGCAGCCTCATAGGTGCTAGGTAAATGTCCATCAGGAGATGATGCAAATTTTGCTTCTAACACACCTGTGCACACAGATATGCATAGGAAGTGAAAGAAAGGAAAAGGTGATTTTAACAGCTTATCAAAGAATCAGCAGAATTTCTTGAGACAAAAAAGAAAGATACTCCTTTAGCTGGAGGTTTCTCATGGATAATTGTTTAAAGGTCTGCACTAAACAGGGAACTTGTGATTCTCAGGGAAAAGGTTGCATGACTTGTCTAATGTAAAGTGTTAGGCAAGCTAAAGACAAGGTTCATGAAGGTAGGAAGCAGGCCCTGTTTCTGTCACTGGTTCTCTAGTTCAAACACTAACTAGATGGACTCTGTAAAAGTGACGATGATTAACAAATGTTACCTACATTTTCTAAGGTCCTTCTGATTATTTTTGGGCCATGGGAAAGCTTATAATTTTAGTAAATGCTTGAACATTTTTCCCTCTTATCATGGTGATAATCTTTCCACTGAACACAATATTAAAACACAGATGATGAGAAAATCAGGTGAAATCCAGAAATCCTACTGACAGTGTGTGCAAGTAATTTACAGTCACCATTTTTTGTAGTTTATCACTTGGAAGTAGTTTCATGTAAATTAGGTTCTGCAAGAAGTAAGGTAAACATCATGGAGATATTGTAATTTATAAAGCTGGATTTATAGGTTTGGAAGAAAACCCCTACTGTTAGATCCTGTTTGCCTGACTTTGTTTTATTCCTTCTCCTCTTTATTTTGGTTTCTTTTCTCTCTGTTACACTGCACGTTACACAAACACTGAGTATTTATTCAAGAGTCTTGTAAGAAGAACATTTGGTTTGTTGTCTACTGTCAATGCTAACCATGATCATGCTGAACAAATCAGAATAAACAAATATTTAGTGATAGCATAACTAGAGTGAGGCGAGTGGAGCGGTGCTTTAGAGGGGTGCCCAAATGACAGCCAAAGAAAAATAGCATCCCCCATTGTGTGGCATTAAGCATTGGTCCCCCAGCCTCCTACCCTGCTGTATAGCACTTGGCAGCATCTTTGCCTAGGGTGTTGAAATTGCTGGCTAAGGCCCCCTCTACACATTACAGATATTGCACAATTACCTGGTTAATTGCACCATTACCTTAAAAGCAGCTATACATGCAAAGTACTTTTCACACAATAATAAGCTCTAACCCGTTATAAAGTTAGACATTGAAAATGTGCACTAACTTCATAACTGTTTCCTATCAAGCTTTAATTTTGCAGATGTAGCAGGGTATCCCCTGAGGCTGGGAGCCCCATCAGCTGACAGGGATCCCAGCCACAGGGGTGCACTGTGCCCAGCATGAAACCCTGATCCCTGGAGACTGATGCCGCCATGATCCCTAGCACTTGTGGGTACATGAAACCCTGGGACCCTGGGGATCAAGGCAGCCATAATCCCTAGAGCCATGGAGCATGTGAAACCCCAGGGCTTTGGAGGCTTCCAGCTGTGGGGAGCTTGCTTCTTGCTGGTGCAGGAGGAGCTTGGGATGGGGCTCTCCCTTCACTGGCAATAAGAAGCAATAAAATCTAATATGTGATCCCACAGTCATTGCACCTGCCATGCATGTGTGGATTGTACATTAGATACCATTACACCTTGACCTGCTTGTGTAGAAGGGACTTAATCTTCAAGTTTTTGGCACTGGGTGTTTTGCGACCTTTAACTTTACCTGTTCCATTGTACGTTTACCCTGATGTTCTCCTGCTGGAAAAGTTAATTTCTCCGCCACTCTTAAGTAACTTGAAATGACCCTTGTTTCTGTACATGACCAGTTGGGGCTATATTTCCACACACGGGTGGAAGCAGTGCCTGCAATATAAATATATATTTGATCCAGCTAATCGTGTAACAGCATACAAGTGCATGGGTGCAAAATGCAACTAATATCAGTAACATTTGCATATTTAGGCACATTTTCAGGGAAAACTTAAACAGCTCTTTTTAGTAATCTAAGAATGTTGGGAAGATGCAACAACTTCTGTTACAATGCACATTATTAACATTACCATTATAGTCTTGTAACTTTTATATAATTGCATGTATAAATTGCATGTTTTATAATGAGACAGACATTCCTGGTTTAAACCTGTCTGGTTATAGCCAGACAGGTTTAAACCAGTTTCTGATCATGTAAACTGGTTTTGTGTAATGTCTGTCCCTAGCCCACACATTACCCCTGTAACAGAACAGATGCACATAAACCAGTTTGAAAATGGCTGAAACCATTTTGAGATAAACGTGGTTGAACGTAGTATCAGACTTAACTGATTTGGCTCAAACTGGTTTATGCATTGTCTGTCCCAGCCCCCTTGCTCGTTTAAGATAAACCAGACACCCCCAGCATCCCAGCATGCTCTCTGGGCTGGGCGGGGCTCTCTGTTCTACAGCAGTGCTGACCCCTCCGCTCTGCTCCCTGGCTGGAACTCCCGCAAGCACAGTGTATCTGCCTGACTTCTCCCTGCTAAGCAGGGATTATTCCCTGCTCCCCTCTGCCTTACACAGACACCTCAGCATTAGCTAGCAGACCACATGCTGTCTACGGTTCGTGAGAAAGGAAAGGCAAGGAGGCTTTATGGAGCTCATCAACAGGTAACTTAATGTTCTTCCTTGGAAGAGCTGTTTAAGAAGAGCTCCATTAGTTAATGGGGAGAGGCTTTGTTTTCTTAATGAGTTTATAGTTTCATAGTAGCTAGGGTCAGGAGGGACCTGAACAATCATCTAGCCTGACCCCCTGCCAAATGCAGGAATGAATGCTGTGTTCACAAGACCCCAGACAGGTGATCATCCAACCTCCTCTTGAATTTGCCCAAGGTAGGGGCGAGGACCACTTCCCTGGGAAGTTGGTTTCAGGTTTTGGCCACCCTAACTGTAAAATTTGTCTTCTGATCTCTAACCTAAACCTAGTCTCCATCAGCTTATTACCATTGTTCCTTGTCATCCCAGGTGGTGCTGGGGAGAAAAGGGCTGTACCTATTTGCTGTTGATCTCCCCTAATGAGTTTGTAGGCAGCCACCAGGTCCCCCCTCTGTCTCCCCTTGCAGAGGCTGAACAGGTTCAGGTCCCTCAGTCTCTCCTCATAGGGCCTGTCCTGTTGCCCTCTCACCAATCGAGTGGCCCCCCTCTGAACTCTCTCCAAGCTGGCCACATCCCTCTTGAAGTGCAGCGCCCAGTACTAGATGCAGTACTCCAACTGTGGCCTGACCAAAGTCACATAGAGGGGGAGTATCACCTCTCTGGACTGGCTTGAGATGCAACTTTGGATGCATGACAAGGTATGGCTGGCCTTGCTGGCTTCATTCTGGCTTTGGCGGTTCATGTTCATCTTGGAGTCAATAATGACTCCAAGAACCCATTCCGCCTCTGTGCTTTTGAGAGGGGAACTCCCCAGCCTGTATGTGTGCTGTGGACTCCTTCTCCCACGGTGCAGCGCCCTGTATTTGTCTACGTTGAACCCCATACTATTCTCATCTGCCCACTTCTGTAGTCTGTCTAAATCTATTTTCAGCCTCTCTCTCCCTTCAAGTGTGTCCACCTAGCCCCACATCTTAGTGTCATCAGCAAACTTGGACCGCATGCTTTCCACCCCCTCATCCAAGTCGCTGATGAAGATGTTAAACAGTGCAGCCCCGAGGACCGAGCCCTGGGGGATCCCACTGCCCACATCTTGACAGGCTGAGTACAGCCCATCCACCACTAGTCACTGGGTGCACCCCATCAGCCAATTAACACTGAGTGAGGGGTGATAAACATACCCTCCTGGGCAGCTTGCAGTGAGGAGGAATAATAAGAGCATTCTGTGGGGGCCTGGCCACACTCTCCTCAACTCTGAGAGGGCTACTCTAGCAGTGGCTCAGGCTAAAAACCAAGAGATGTCCCTGCATTTCTGGGATGTCTGTCTGGGTTACAAACTGATTTACCCTAGCCAGGTTCGTCCTGGGCAGGGTAGGGAGACAAGTAACTATGAGGCTGAAGAGTATAGTGAGCAAATATGCACATAAGCAATTAGAGCATCATAATTTTAAGAGGGAAGGGAAGAGATAGTAGTAGGAGTTAGGACCACCACTGGGGATGAAATTTTATTATTATTTATTAGCTTAATGTTTAATTCAATGTTTAGTTTATTTGTATTAACTATAATGTTATTTTTATAACATATAGTTTATTATTTGAATACCATTGAATTGAATTGAATTGAATGTTGTGTCATTTATTCTTTTGTATCTTTAAAAATAAATTAGATTTTTTTTGTGATCCAACAGCTTTAATTTCAAATTTCTGAAGTCAGCGAGGGCACCAAAATACACATTTGCCTAGTGTACTATTTTCCTTAAGGCTGGTTATGCATGGGAGCTTATCCAAAAGCTAAATACTAGGAAACCAGGATGTCCACTATAATTTCTGCAGTTAAAGGAATGGATTACAGAATTATCCCTCTATAATGATAAGAAGCCCTATATGTGAAGAATCTGAAAGTCTCTTACTGCACAAGATAGTCCAGTTTGACAGGATGGAGCCAAGCTTGTGAAAATTAAAGGTTGTGTTTGACCTAGCAGTGAAACTGAATCACCCAGGGTATGTCTACATGAAATGCTAGCTGCGCAGTAGTTTAATAACACTGTGCAGTAGTGTGCCGGGCAAAACCCATGCTAATACACTACTGTGCAATAGTATTAGGCTACTGCACAGTTAGTGTCTGAAAAAACCCATACACTGGTGCTACTGCATAGTAGTTCAAGTTACTGCACACTGACTTACTGCTTGGTTATTCAAGTACTAAACTTAATGCGCAGTAACTGTGGCGCGTCAATGAACATGTAGACACCCGCTTTGTGGATTCTTTTTGATGCTTCCCAGCTCTCTCATAGATATGCTTCTGCTTGTCATTCACCTACAACAAATTATTTTCAAATATTATGTGGTACAATTGGCTTTCTTATTTGCAAACGGCAATGGAAAATACTGGCTTTTATAATGTGGTATACAATATTTTCTGGTTCAGATAAAATGATGAATTCCATGAATCGGTTACAAACTAGTGTGAAACTGGCATTTTTAATAAGTATAGAACCAACAAAAAACTATTTTCTGTTAAATAAATAATAATGATATATAGAATGATTTGAAAGGCCATTATAAATGTAGAAAATATTATTATTCCATTTAAACTGCTGAAGAAATTTGGAGACAATGAGAGTAGGACTACTATCCAAAATTAGATTGGCTCTGATTCAGTATGCCATAGAATATTATTTTTCCTTTCCATATTTCTTGTGTCATCTAGCTCAATATTCTCTGAAGGGAATCTCTCTTCTGCATAACTATGTTGGCAAATAACATAATTTGGTAGTGAATTTTTAACTTAGTTTTAGCTTTATATGGTTTCTTAGTAGTTGGCTTACATGATTGAGATAGGCTTTAGTTTCATAGTTTCTGTGGTCAGAAGGGACCTGAGTAGATCATCAAGTCCAACCTCCTGCCATGGCAGGAAAGAGCACTGGGGTCAAACAACCCCAGTAAGATGTTCATCTAGCCTCCTCTTAAAGACCTCCAGGGTAGGAGCCAGCACCACTTCTCTTGGAAGTTGGTTCCAGATCCTAGACGCCCTGACCGTGAAGTCACGCCTCCTGATATCTAGCCTAAATCTACCCTCTGCCAGCTTGTGACCATTATTCCTGGTCACTCCTGGTAGTGCTCAGGGGAACAGGGACTTCCCCAATGCCTGCTGGTCCCCCCTGACTAGTTTGTAACAGGCCACTAGATCCCGCCTCAGCCTTCTCTTGTGGAGGCTGAACAGGTTCAGACTCCAAGATCCTTTTCTGCCTCTGTACTGACAAGAAGGGAGTTCCCCAACCTGTAGGTATGGTGCTGGTTGTTCTTGCCCAGGTGCATCACTTTGCACTTGTCGGTGTTGAATCCCATCCTGTTCTCATCCGCCCACCCTTGTAACCTGTCTAGGTCTGATTGTAGCCTGTTCCTCCCTTCTAGCGTGCCCACAGCCCCCCACATCTTAGTGTCATCAGCAAATTTGAACAGGGTGCTTTTTACCCCCTCGTCCAAGTCGCTGATGAAGATGTTGAACAGTGTGGGCCTGAGGACCGAGCTCTGAGGGACCCCACTGCCCACATCCCTCCAGGTTGAAAATGACCCATCCACCACCACTCTCAGGGTGCTGCCCTCCAGCCAGTTGGTGACCCAATTGACTGTGTGGGTGTCGACACCACAGTCCCCCAGTTTCTTAATAAGAACAGGGTGACAGACAGTGTCGAAGGCCTTCCGGAAGTCCAGGAAGACTATGTCCACTGCTACCCCTGCATCTAATGATTTGGTGATCTGATCATAGAAGGCCACCAGGTTGGTCTGACAGGACCTGCCACTAATGAACCCGTGTTGGTTGCCCCTAAGCATGATCTCCCCTGCTGGCCCCTCACTGACATGCGCCAGAATAATTTTCTCAAAAAGCTTGCCCAGGATCGAGGTAAGACTAACTGGCCTATAGTTTCCCGGGTCCTCCTTCTTCCCCTTTTTGAAGATGGGAACCACGTTGGCCCTCTTCCAGTCCTCTGGCACCACTCCAGAGCACCACGAGTGCTCGTAAAGCTGTGCCAGGGGTCCTGCTATGACCTCAGCTAATTCCCTTAGTACTCTAGGGTGGAGATCATCCGGATCAGCTTCTTAAAAAAGTTAGGCTCTTTTACTTAGGTTCATGTTTAAATGCAAGGCCAAAGAGGGAGAAATCTGAAACACTAGCTTGGCCCCCTAGGCTGTGTTCAGACATGTGGACATTTGGTTCCCCAGGGACAACTTGTGGCAGTGCACCTTGTGCCACCACTAGTTGTCCCTGGGGAATGCCTGTGGCACACATGCTCTGCTGTGGGGCAGGTTACTTCGGGTGGGTTGGGGGAGGCTGGGGCCAGCCCCAGGCTGGTCCCAGCAGCCTTACCTGGGGCTGTAGCTGTATCACTCCTGCTGCATGGAGCCTAGTCGGCACTGGAGTGCGGGTCCGGGCAGCCAGGCTCTGGCTTTGGGTAGCACATACTGCTGCCTTGTGAGCCACTGCTTTTTTTTTTTCAGCAAGATTTTTGACCTTTGGATATCCAGGGGTCAGAAAAACCCTCCACACAGCTCCCTTGCAGCACAGAGGATAGCTGGCATCATATAGACGTGTCTGCTGTACCACGTACCGCACAGCCACACTTGTCTGGACACGCTGTAGAGGCTAAGGGCTGTATTGTGTCCAACTCTTGGTGAGTTTGCAAATGGGGAAAGATGCTGCAAAGAGCTGTCGCTCACCCTTTTCCCCACTGTGTGTAGGGGCTATAGGTAGACCTAGATCAGACTTTCCAGAAGAGCAGAGTATTTTGGAGATTGGGCTGACAGCCTTTTTTCCTCAAGTCTGGGAAGAGAGGGGCCGTGTGCGATGTGGGTATAGTGCGTGTTGCACTTCGGAAGAGCATGTAATTGAGAACATGGAAGGCTGAGCTCCCTAGAGTCATCATAGGACAATTCACTCGCCTCACTAACAATCCACTTGAGAACTCTTAGTGGCACAGTGCACTTTGACTGCTCCTGCCCTAGGGATGTATGTTAAAAGCATTACCTTGCCTTCAGAGGCTTGGTTTTGGCATCAGCATATTCTGATATAGATAACTGTTTAGTGTCTGGGCAGGTAAAGCAAAGCATTCCCCACTACAATTGTAAGGAGACTGGAAGAAAGCCAGACATGAGATTTTCTTTAGAATTAGACCTATAAAGTTTTCTTCAATGGCCACATTCACAGCTTTTAAAACATAAGGAATAATCTGTAAAATGTTAGTTTAAGAAAAAAAGCTGCACCAATAACAATGTTCTTGAAGTGCTATTCTGCAAGTTACTGAAATTGCTACAGATCCCTAGTTTACTTTGTGACAAGCCAAATGGGCTCCAGGACTCTGTCTTCACACCAGAGATACTTGCCAGAAACCAAACAGATGGTAAACTGGGAAGAAATGACCCTCGGCATTCTCGTTAGAACAGTTGGGAAAATTTTAATAGGCCCCCATTTGCCTTGTGCTGTATCTAATACCCTTTGAACTGCTTCTTTTTTTTGTTACAAGTCAACTACCACCACATATATTTTAATAGGGATTATCAAACACAATTTGCCCAGAAGATGTACCAGCCTTCCACTGCTAATTAGCCAACTTTAAATAATCACTGAGTTCTGGAAGAATTGGAAAGAAACACTGTTTTTCCTGCCAGTTTATAATTACTAATTAACAGGAAGATAACATATCTGTATAGCAGTCATATCTTGGAGAATTTGTTAAGTGTCAATTAAACTGTGAGTTGGTGCCAAATTGACATTGGTCAAGAAAGTTTATGTTTGAGTGTAGTTTTAAAATCCCTCTCATTTGTAAATAGTCTGTACCAGAACCATAACAATAGTGAAACTTTCAAAGATAATGTCATGGCATTGTCAATTCCTGTTTAATGTACTTATGGCCAAGTGTTGATCCTTGCTATCCTTATTATGAAAACTGCCTGTCTTCTGTCATACATGTTGCCTAAAAACTTTGTAGTTTTATAAATGCTAGATAAGTTTTTGATTATTGCATGAATCATAATTGCCTGGATTTACCCAGCCCAGAAATGGAGTATTGTGTTTCCAAAATATTCTGCTTGCTGAAAAGGTGGTTTTTCAAATATACTATCTTGGTACAGCTAGAAGTACTTCAGAAAGAATGAGAACTTGGAAAGAAGGTGATACAAAAAATAATTGATACATGTTGAATTTGTTCCAAGAATAGCCTTGTCAAGTGGTGGAGTTATGGTGACAATAACAGAAAAATGTAATGATTTGTAGTTGGTAAAGGTGATGGAATCAGGCCTGCATTTTAGTTCTTTGTAGCAACAAAAGCTTTAGTATAGTTTTCAAATGTGTGACTATACCCTATCTTACAGTAGTGAAATCAAAGATAATACGAGACATTCCAAATAAATGTGCCCCGTTTCTCTTAACTTGCATTTGTCCTGTTTATGTTACAAGGCAGTGTAGAGCAGGGGAGAGTAACAGTATCCATCAACACTTGTCTTACAAGTGATATGGTCAATTGGTTGCATGAATGGGAAGAGAGAAAACCATTTTGTGAAATGGCCAGCTTCTCAAGGTGTTCCTTCACGAGGTCAGCATTGATGGAGGGTAGGGGATCGCCCTCACCCAGATTTCCCTGTCCCATAGCAGGCATGGGCATCCCGTGTGACTGATGAAAGACTGACGCAAAGTACCTATTTAATAGGTTGGCTTTTTCCTGGGCGTCAGTTGTCAGTTGCCCCATCTGGTTTAGCAGGGATCCAACATTGCCCTTGCTTTTCCTCCGGCTCCCCACATATCTGAAAAAGGACTTTTTGTTGTCCTTGATGCCTGAAGCTAGTTGGAGTTCAGTTGCAGCCTTGGCTTTCCTGGTTTGCTCCCTGCAGGACCGGACCAGCGCGGAGTAATCCTCCTTGGAGGTGAATCCCGTCCTCCATCCTTTGTAGGCTTTCCTTTTTAGCCACAGTAGGTCCGCTAGGTCTCTGGAGAGCCAGGGGGGCTGCTGTGCCTTCTTGCTGCCTTTCCTCCGTGTTGGAATAGATTTAGCTTGTGCACTGAGTATCGCTTCCTTGAGAAGCAACCACTCTTCTTGAACTCCCAACTCCCTGGGGTCATGGTCCCTGAGGGCCTGACTGACTAGCCTCTTGAGCTTGTCAAAGTTGGCTTTTCTGAAGTCAAGGACTTCTGTGTTGCTGACTGACTTGCCAGCTTTACGGTGGATGGTGAAGGTGATCAGCTCGTGGTCGCTGTCACCCAACTTCCCATCAATCACTAGGTCACCGATTAGGTCGTCCCCCATAGCTAGTACCAGGTCAAGCAGCGCTTTGCCTCTCGTTGGCCCATAGACTTCTTGAGTCAGGTAGAGGACATCCACGCACAAGAGAAAGCTTTGCGCCCACTCAGATTTAGCTGAGTGATCTTCCCAGGAGGTGTCCGGGTAATTGAAGTCACCCATGACAACCAAGCTCCTGGAGCAAGCGGCCTCAGTCAGTTCCTGGGCGAACTCCTGGTCAAGCTCGGGACTTTGAGTGGGAGGTCTGTAGTAGACTCCTACCGTTGTGTCCCCTGTGCTGAATTCCCCATGAATTTTTACCCAGAGGGTCTCTAGCTGTCCATGCCGGTCGACAACATCAGCTTGCAGGGACATGTAGCTTTCCTTCACATAGAGAGCTACACCCCCACCCCTTTTGTCAACACGATCCCTCCTGTACAGGGTATAGCCCTCTCTACCCGTGGTCCAGTCATGGGTGGAGTCCCACCAGGTCTCCGTTATCCCAATGACATCATATTTCTTTGCACTGAGCAGGAGGACGAGCTTGTCCTGCTTGTTGCCCAGGCTCCTGGGATTAGTGTACAGGCAGGCAAGTGTGCCCTTGGGGGCTCTTGCCTTGCCCACAGATTGTGCCAGGGCTGGGGCAGGGGTGGGCTCCCTTAAGTGCCCTTTTAAGTGCCTTGGTCCGCTGGCTTTGCAAGGACCGTTCAGCGGGCCAGCAGGGGCAGTAGTCCCCCCATCCCCGAGCGGGCTTAGTTTAAAGCCCGGTGGAGCAGGTCAGCCAGCCTGGCTGAGAAGAGCCTCCTCCCCAGGGGAGAGAGGTGGAGGCCATCTCTTCCCAGCAGCTCGCTGCCTCTCCCTCCAAAGAGCGGGCTGTGGTCATGGAAGCCAAAGCCTTCCCGATAACACCAGCACTGCAATCTTTGGTTCACTGCATGGATCCTCCTCTCCCTCCTCAGCCCATAAACATCTTCATCAGCGATTTGGATGAGGGGGTAAAAAGCACCCTGTTCAAATTTGCTGATGACACTAAGATGTGGGGGGACATGGGCACACTGGAAGGGTGCAACAGGCTACAATCAGACCTAGACAGGTTACAAGGGTGGGCGGATGAGAATAGGATGGGATTCAACACAGACAAGTGCAAAGTGATGCACCTGGGGAGGAACAACCGGCACCATACCTACAGGTTGGGGAACTCCCCTCCCCTCTTGTCAGCACGGAGGTGGAAAAGGATCTTGGGGTTATCATTGACTCCAAGATGAACATGGGCCGGCAGTGCGGGGAGGCAGTCAGGAAGGCCAACCGCAGCTTGTCATGCATCCACAGATGCATCTTGAGCAGGTCCAAAGAGGTGATCCTCCCCCTCTATGCAGCACTGGTCAGGCCGCAGTTGGAGTATTGCATTCAGTTCTGGGCGCCACACTTCAAGAGGGATGTCGACAGCATGGAGAGGGTCCAGAGGAGGTCCACTCGTATGATCAGGGGGCAGCAGGGCAGGCCCTATGAGGAGAGGCTATCGGACCTGAACCTGTTCAGCCTCCAGAAGAGAAGACTGAGGGGGGAACTTGTGGCCTGTTATAAACTAGTCAGGGGGGATCAGCAGGCACTGGGGGAGTCACTGTTCCCCCAAGCACTGCCAGGAGTGACCAGGAATAATGGTCACAAGCTGGCAGAGGGTAGGTTTAGGTTAGACATCAGGAGGAGCTACTTCACGGTCAGGGCGGCTAGGGTCTGGAACCAACTTCCAAAGGATGTGGTGCAGGCTCCTACCCTGGGGCTGTTTAAGAGGAGGTTAGATGAACATCTTGCTGGGATCGTTTGACCCCAGTACTCTTTCCTGCCATGGCAGGGGGTCAGACTAGATGATCTGCTCAGGTCCCTTCCGACCCTAGAAACTATGAAACTATGGGAAAATGCTTATTTGGAAATTTTCAGATTTCTCTTAACCCCCAACCCCCAAACAAACAAAATTTCTTCTGCCTCTAGACCAGAAAATTTGAGAATTTTTTTGACTATTGAAGTGCAAGATCTATGAGTGAACACTTAAGAATAAGTTTAGAATAAATGTAAAAGTAAAAGTAGAATAGATAAGAAGATAATGAGATTTGTGTTGTCCAGGGTTATAGGAAAAAGGAGGGGTGAATTATTCTATAGAGATGAAGAAATATCAGTGGAAACATTAAGGAACTGTTGGAGACTAAGGGGAGGAGAGGAATGAAACAAAACTTTTGTGGACATTGATTTGGATTGTGGTAGTACTATCGATATATGATTAATGTCTGTCTTTGCATATATTTTGGGGGATGGGATATATTTTTAATGTTAAATTTGTTATTTTATGGGTTGAATTAATTTATAAATATAAAGTTTTTAAAAATAGGCTAATAGAAGTGAGTTGCTTTTTTACAGGGTCAGCAGTTGGCTTTGATAAACTTTTTGGGCACTCATTTGCACAACTAACATGAAATACTGTAGTTCTTAAAGCTTTTTGGGCTTTGAAGAACACACAGTTCTTTGGAATAAAAAAGATCTTATTAAAATGTAGTGAATTCTTCTCAATTTTGGTACAAATATTTTAATTTTTCAGTCATTTCAGTAGGATGATGTGCATATGTAACAACTTACAGCTTGTCTCCCACTTTGCTGCGGCACTGGCTGCCTGCTGTTGAGTGCCTGCCTGCCGTCCTTTTGTGGCCTCTAGACCTCCCCTGATAGTTGCAACCAGTCCATCGGTATAATATGAACATAAACACAAATCCCCTGGTTGTTTAACAAAAACTCTCCCCACACTGGGTCTATAACTCATCCTGGATGCTGTAAGTCCTCCTTAGCCCTTTACTTGCATCCTTGTGCGCTGATTAGTTCTTCCCTGCAGCCATCCTGCCTAAGAGCTCCTCTTCCTGCTCCCTACAGGGCCAGACTGCCCATTTTTACTCCTCATGCTGGGTTTGTGCCCTGGAGCACTGCCCCTTCCAGTCAGGTGACCGTAACTAACCACTTTGGGCTTAATGGTCCACCTGCTTGTTGTGGTACAGCTAGCTCCTGCTCAGCTGCCTGCTGGCAATTTTCCTTAAAGTAACAGAAGCCCCTGGCTCCCTGTTACACCCATGTCCTCAGAAATGAAGCAGAGCAAACTGGCTCTTCTCTTTCTCCACTACTGGGGGAACAGAGAATTCAGACCTTTTAAACTCGCTGGCTCTGTAGCTTGCACGTGCATACTGCTTATGCAAATCAACCCCCTCTGAGGCCGGAGTTCTCCAAGAGCTGTGCTCATTTACAGGTGCTGTTTGAAAAATCATCTTTGATCACTTAGGAAAAAAGACATTTGAGAGTCGTCTGTTCTGACTGCTGTTGCTGTTCATGGATGTCTCCCCCCCCAATGGATTATCTAGATACATTTCTAAGAAACTTCTTCTAGCAAAACACAAAACAGGGCAAAATTCACTAGATTTCAGGATTTTTATCAGCCCAAAACTAAGACTCATTACTGGGTGTCTAATGATGGTTTCCAGGATACAAAACTCTCTGGGGGGATAGGCTGAATTCTTCAGGGTAATTTTGGTTTGGTTATTTAAGGCTGGCTTTCTGGTGTCTAGATAGGACCCTTTGTCAAAGCATATGTTTGCCTATTTTTTTTCCCATCATTATTATGACTTAAGAGTAAATAAGTAAGGTATTTTATCGGTTTGGCTTTAGAAAGAAACCATCCTGGATGTCTGAGTTGTTTTTGTTTTATTGTATATGTAATATTAATATTTAAGGTGTGTTAAATATAGGTACTGGATAGATGCACATGTGTGTTTTGAAGGGGAGCACAGATTTAGTCAAGCTCCCCTCTTCCACACTTCCTATTGGCTGGCATATGCCTCACACAACACAGTGCGCTGGTTTATTTGGTTTATTTGGTTAATTTATAATGTGGATTATTTGTCTGATGTGGTTCAGCTTGGTGTGTATGAAATAAATAAAGTTCCACTGCATCATAGCAAACCCTGTCTATAATAATAAACTCCCACTTCTAACAATCTCAACAACAGGAAATGATTTTTTTCATCATTATGCTACAGTAAATTGACATGTCCTATTACAGAAGTAGACTTTGCTCTTGGGCCTATGGGGACCTGTTATAATGAAGTTGTACTATGAGTCCTGTGTACATGAGCATTAGAATCTGCAGGTGCAAACTACATTTGGACAGAGCTGTTAAGCATATGTTCAGAGTGCATTGCTGGCATTACTGCACCAAAAGTAGAAACAGAAGCTGGTGTAAGTATAGAGTTGTAAGCTTGTAAGTGGAAGTTGGCATTAAGAGATCTGGAAGCTATGATTACTTTAAAACAAAGAAATACTAAGTTACATAGTCTTAAATAAATCAAACTGAGAATGCTATTCAGTTTAATGAAGAAATTAGAATAACATTAATCTGAATGTCTGTTCTTACCATCTTGTTGCAAATCCTTTTCATAGCCTTTACAGTAAAGTTTATGGTTACTTTCTGGTTGTGCAAAGACCAATTAATTACATATACTGATGCTTCATAAACAATAAATTGAACAAAGAAAAAATAACATAAGTATAATTTCTGAGCAGACCATCTTATGCTTATTTTATTAGGTATATAAAGAAATTATATTGTTGTTTCTTGAACATGCTCAAAGAAACCTTTGTGTAATCTCTTAGAAATCACTTTTAGTTTCCTGATAGGTGACCACCTTTGCAAAACAACAGCAAGTAACATGGAAGCATATTATTTAAATGTTATAATTTCATTTTATATATATACTTACTACATGGAAAATAATTTACATGCACACACACCCATTAATTGTATATAATTTTCCAAGCAGCATTTTTTACATGTCAGCATATTTAAAACATTTTTAAAAGAGTTCTCTAATTCTAGAGCTTCTGAACACTTATTCTGAAATTTAAAAATTGCTGCATGGATACGTATGTTAAAGGATTAAAACAAGAGGAATAAAACCCAATTGGGCTAGTAATCTACATAAAAAGGATTCCTTTTCATTTTTCAGTGTTTGAAATATAACTGAATGTAATGCTTTAAACTAATTCTCTTTTTAATTTTAAATTTTTAAAATTCAGGATATTAAGTATAGGGTTTGATTATATTATATAAATCCAAGTAATTCACTAATCTCCATCTCTCTTTGGCATCAGTGGGAATAATCCAATTATTCAAGCCAAAGGTGATCTGTAGCCAAACTATCTGGCTCTTGCGTTATAATCAAGCTAGGTCAGGGCTTGGATGGGAAAGACCCTTGAGGCATTTTGGTGATACAGGAAGTCTGTCCAATAGTCTTCATTATGACAGTGTCTCCTTTAAAGAAGGTTGATAAAGTTACTCCTAATATTAGCCCTTTTGAAACACTATGTTGCTGTTAGTGGGGATTATTTTTCTGAGGAGATGTAAAGCCAAACTACTGATTGCTTGTAGCTATGAAAAGATCTCATGTTACTTGTCACAAGACAGTTGGTGTTGGCTCCGGTGACCTAGCCAAATTCTAACTTTCATCATTTTACTGGGATAATTTTTGCTGTAATTTCCCCTGTAATTGCAATTTTAAATGTATTTATCACTTAGAATGGATGCTGAAATCCATTTTAGAGCTCCCTTTTGGTGGTAGTGAGTAATTGTTTCTTGTATATAGAGGGCTTTTTTAGCTTTTGTAGTTAACAGTGCTTTATCACTATAAGCAGTTATTAGTTTTAATAGGAATGGTAGAAAATGTAAATTTTCTCTATCACAAGAATACTTTATCAGAAATAAGGCGCGAATTTTACATAACAGATTACTAATAAAGACAATATTCTGCTCTTCCAACATGTTCAAACTTTTTATATATCTGTATTTGAATAAAGAGCAGATGGAAATGTGTTGTGACATTACAGACATACTGCAGTCATACAGCATCACACTCATTTTGACATTCGTTGACTTGCTGTGAGGACTGAGTAATTATCAGTAAAATGAATCAATAAGTACTGACAACATTAGCTGCTGGATGAAGAATGTGAGTGGTAATGAGATCTAAGTTAGAAAAAGAGTCCTTCATCAAAATGGGCAGAAGTCTTAGTTTAAAAATGTAATTTATGTTTTGTTTAAATGGCAACAATTTTTAAAATACCCTATCTGTCTGCTCAGCATATGTACCATGTTAAACTCATTACTTTATCCCTACTGGTGGTACTTTACTCTATTTAGATTCCTCTTAATAATAGTCTTGATTGGTTTTTTCCCCTGACAATTACCATTTTAATATTATCATTGAACAAGTAATGAGTAATAACGTAGCACTGGCAACCAACTTAATAGTATAAGTCACTTGTACAGGTACCTTTGAGATAACCTGTGCTTAAGAAGAGCAAAGATGTAATGAACTACAAAAATGCTTAGCTTGATGTTGTCAGAGTTCACCTCAGCTAGATTGTGATCTCCTATGAAAAGGAAAGTTGCTTTATGTTGCACTTCACCCAAAGAATAACAAAGATGTTCTCTGGCTTCTAATTGTAGCTTGGCTAAAGATTTAATTTGAATGCAAATTTCAGATCTGGACCTGGGTCTGTCTTTTTTCAAATATTCAAAAAGTATAACTTACAGATATGAATTACCTTTTGTGCAGTATGGGACTGTATTTTGTGTGTGTGTGTACAGCTGGCATACTCTGTACTATACAAAATGCAAAGGAAGTCATGGCAGTATTTGGTAAATTTGATATTGGTGAGCTCTTGACATCCTGAAAAAGAGGAATTTTCAAAGATGACTGGAGTCTTCAGCCTCTGCTCTGGATGCCCTTGCATCCCAAACTCTACATCCCAGATCCTCAAAGGTAGCTGCTCTGCCTTTTAGTTCTTTAAGTCTTCTGTTTATATGCCAATAAGTCACTTCCTAGGCCGATAGGAACCAACATTTCTGCTTGTGAATATGTGTGCCCTACAGCTAATAAGCTGTTCAAAGCCCCAGCTCAAGCTGAATCCTTGAAGTACCATTCCCAGTGTATCCCTCTGTCTGTATCACCAATGGAGCAGTATCCTTCAGGTATCCCCTAAGGCTACATCCAGACATGCAGGGGCATGAGGTTTGTGGCACTGCAAACCTCTTTATGGTGCCACAGACTGCACACAGCAAACATTAAAACATGCCCCATGCTGCAGATTTGCAGTGGGGGGGCCAAAATTGGCTACTGGGATTTCCTGGTACCAAAAAATACTGGCACAAAAAGCAGCATAACGCACACACAAGTGTGCACTGGCATACACAGAGGCCAGGCCGTCCATAGCAACACTCTGGCTGCTGGCCAGGCCTCTGTGCTGCCTGACCTGTGCTCCTGTTGTTCCAGGCCACGAGGTAAGACTGTTGGGGCCAGCACCAGTGCTGGCCCCAGCCTCTAGCCCTTCGTGGCTGAAGAGCCAAAAGAAGCTGGGACAATTTGTACCACAGCGAAGCACATATGCAGGGTTGTGCACTGCGGCAGTTTGTCTGGACGTGACCTGCATGTCTGGACATGACCTAAGAGTTACTACGCACTGGGGATGTGGAACCAAGGATTAGTCTCTAGGCCTAAATTCCATGGACATTGTTGAATTTCTCAGCTTTTCCCTGTCATGTTTTTCTCTCAGAAGGTGGATACTGTTTAATCACAGTCCCAAGGAAAAATACCTTTGTGCTAGAAACATCATGACTAGGGACAGACATTACACATAAACCAGTTTAAGTGATTTAAACTGGTTGAAACCTGTAACAGAACAGATGTTCAGTGCCCATAAACCAGTTTGAAAATGGCTGAAACCCGTTTGAGATAAACCTGGTTGAATGCAATATCAGACTTAACTGATCTGGGTCAAACCGGTTTATGCAGTGTCTGTTCCAGACCCCTGGCTGGTTTAAGTTAAGCATCTCGGCATGCTGTCTGGGCTGGGCGGGGCTCTCTGCTCCACAGCAGGGCTGGCCCCTCCCCTCTGCTCTGTAGCTGTAGCAGGGGCAGGCTGTGCTCAGATGCCAGCCTGCCATGGCACCTGAGGCAGGTTTCTCCCTCCGCCCCCTCCCCTCCCCCACTGGCAAACCCTGGGGACCCCAGCCCCAGCCTCACTTCCATGGCTTGCTTGCAAACAGGCAGGGACAGAGTTAATTGCTCGCTCTGTCCCCCAGAAACCCAGGGCTTTGGCTTTAGTCTCTGCCTCTGTCTCAGAGCAGCAGAGAGGAAAGCTGTGACGGTGACAAGTGTTGACAAAGACCTGACAATCATCACACATGCTAATTAAGAGTTAAGAGAAGTTGCAAACAGCTTCACCAAAGAATGCAGAGAGCTACATTTACATTATAAAGCCTTTCTGAATGCCTGACTGTAAGGAGACATTCTGTCCTCAGGATTAGTAAAACTAATTCTTGTCTTTCCGGTAAACATGTTAAGTTAAACTAAGCTGTGTATTAGGGGTGTGTGAAATGGGCCATATTCGATTTGGATTCAGATTTGGCCTGAATCAGGAACAGTGATTCAGTTCGTTGATTCGGATCGACGTCCCTATTTGATTTGGCCGAATCTGAAAATTCAGTGCTGATTCAGAGAATCAGCGATTCGGCCATAGACACATCTTTAAATGTTCTTCTGTGTATCTAGAGGTACCAGGCATGGCTCAGGAGTACTTCCGGTCCACCTCCAGGTCCACTGCCGAATGCGTGGGGGACCTCCCCCACGCACTCCCCCAGCTCAGCAGTTGGCTGTGGGGGATCCCGTGTGCCCTCCCAGACCCAGGAAGCACCAGTTGCCAAGCCAGGGAGTGGGGGGAGGGTCCCTCGCATGCTCCATGGCAGACCCGGAAGTGGACCAGAAGTGCTTCTGGTCCACTTCTGGGTCTGCCGCCAAGCACGCTGAGGACCCCCCCCTTCCCCCCCCGCTCTTGTGGGATGCTCCGTCCACCCCACCATCTCAGTGTTCATGAGTCGCCTGGTACCTCGAGGTATGTAGAAAAAAAGGATAAAGTTGTGTTTATGTCTGAATCACTGAATCTCTCTAGTGCCTCCCAGCTTCTGGCTTGAGCCACGGCAGGCATGTGGCTGCATTTCCTGGTTTAACAATTCCTGTCCAATTATTAATCAGTTTAAGGTGCACAGCTTAGACTAACCTGCAGAGTGAATCAGTGCAGGCTTGGGCTTTTTCAATGTCTGTCCCTAGCCCATAAGTATCAGTTAACTACTTTGGATTTAGAGCGATGTAAATGCATTATCTGTTCTTGGTGATGAAAATGAGTATATACATGTGCAAATTCAGCTGTAAGAATAAATGTCAACTTAAGTACAACTATATTCTTTAAATATCACTATGAAAGTACCAGTAATTACTTTATTTCTTCAGATAATATTGAAAGAATTAGATGTGTTCAGCCAATTTCTGTCTAAAATAATCTTGAAGATACATGAATAAAAACGGAAGGAATGACCATTATTAACGTTGATTAATTTAGCATTTGCTGAGGAATTCATGCTGTTGCAAACCACCTGAAATGCTTGGTGAGGAGTTCATGCCACAAAGGACAAGTGGCTTTTTATGTATTGCTTTACTGACTTACATTAGGTGGTTTCTCATATGTACTTGAAGGCTGAATTCTTATCCCTAGCAAATGATTCAGAAAACATTTCATTTTCAATTGAGTTAGCTGACAACATTCAACTGTGTGTTCTGCTGATCAGTCTTGAGAGAGGAATTCAGGTTCTTTGACTCTATATATTGTAATCTTTCACAAACCCTTATAATATTTTGAAGACCACCCTCCACTCCCTACAAGCCTACTATGTTACTTAGTGTAATGTAGAGAATGTTGCATCAAGATAACATTTGGTCTCCCATTTTAGAAATAATTTCAAGTTGATTTGTTGAGAGTTCACAGATTAATAGCTGTACTTGTCTTCCTAGAATGGTCTGCTATAATTAGTCTTCAAGAAATAGACTTACATTAAACACTTAATGTATTGAGCAGTCTTTCAGAAAATAGTCTGTTAGCACTGAGCACAGGGTGGTCAAAGTTAGAGCAAGTTTAGTTCCTTTGGTTAATTTCTGAACTGGAATATGCTGTTTAAAGGCAGGATTGTAGAAAAGTTTAAAATGCCTGTGCAGTAACTTTCAAATGTAAATGGGACACATTGACATCATTAGAACTACTTTGGCAGTAAGGCCCAGATCCACCAAACTGCTCAGGATTTGTCTATGACACCTGTGCTCTCAAGTATACCCTGCCTGTTCTTGCTTGTCCAGGGGAAACTAGGTCCTTGTAACTGCTCTTGACACCTCTGTCTCTGGCGTGATCAGGAGTGGATGGCGGCAAATTTAAGCAGCTTCCTTACCGCATTTCTAGATTTACTGGAGGTAAGCAGGGTATGCTTGCAAGTCCCACTGAGAGCGCTGAGGGCATGGTGTAGATATATTCTTAAGTGCTTAAAGTGAGGCATATGCAGAATTTAGTGTCCAAGTCCCAAGAGATTAATCCGCATAAAACCTGTTTAACTTCTTAAATGCCTGGAAGTCCACAGGTAACCAGGCTTTCATCAGTAAAGGCACTTAGGCACAATAAGTTTTGCTACTGCACATGCCCAGAAATGCTGCCATTTTACCTGAGTTGAGCATCTCAGCACCTGTTTCATGACTAAATCCATTTGGGATTCACAAACTAGGCTTCCCTGCCTCTCCATCTACTGACAGGCCCCATCTAGTACGTGGGCCCTGACTATACCTAACACATACTGGGGTGCCTACATGAAGCGTGTGCGGTGGTTGCCTAATTAGTCTTATTGTAGTCTCAGTATCTACACATGCAGCCCTATTAGGCTGCAGTAAACTATAAATGCTGCCATAGGTTAGTGCTTGTAAACATAAGTTTTATCCTGCAGCAGCATTATTTAATGTGCTGCAACACATGTATAGATGCTGATGGGGCATGAGGGTGCTTCAGTGTGAGGGCTGCCTGCCAGCTAGCCCCACATGGAAACACCATTGTGTCCCAACCAGCTCCTCCACAGCACTTTGAGTCAGGTCATAGCAGCTGGTGGACTGACTCCCTGGGCTCTTGCCCGCTGGGGCTTCTCTGTGCCAGTGCTTGCCTAATACCAAAGTTCAATGCCTTTTTCCACCTGAAGGGGTTCAAACTCACTTCTTCCACTTCTTAGGCAAGTGGCTTAACTACCAGGGCTAGAGTCTAGTCTGGGAGGGAGGCACTCTCCATGACTCCTGTTGAGGCTGGGCCACTGGTGTAGCCAAAAACAAAAGCTTCATGGGGCACAGAGCGAAGTAGAGAAAGCATTATACAGCAAAAGCTGCGTTAACTGGCACTTTATTAGCCAGAAAACTCTATTAACATGCATGCGAGGGACATGGCAAAAGTGAAACCAGAAATACTACTTCTGGGTTTTGCTGCCACTATGAGCAGGGTTCTTGCCACTTCTTCAGCCCACAGCCCAGGCCAAAGCAGCCTGAGTGGGGCAAGGCAACCTGCGCATGGGCCCCCTCCCTGTGCCCCAACACACTGACACCCCACATTTGATTAACCGGAATATTTTATTAACCGGAATCCCCCTTTCCCAGGGGATGCTGGGTAAAAGAGCTTTTACTATACTGCAATCCAGTGATAAGAGAGGGGAGTCCTGGGTGATGATCTTTGTTCCCAGAACTCTGCGTGCATTTTATTCTATGACGTTTTAACACAAACAGCTTAAACACTCCTAAGAGTAGGGACTGGAACTCAAGACTACTTCCTCCTAGATGATCACCCTAAATACTAATCTACAAACACATACTTCATAGTGTTTGTTCTCCTGTGGTCCTGTGAACTTCATATTCTTGGCTGCACCATTGCTCATCTTCAAAAGGAGAGAAAGAGCACGCTCCCAGTCTAGTTACAGCCATCTTTGAGAACATTGGAGATTAGGCTTGAAATCCCCTGTGACCAAGGAGGGCTTGGAACTGAGATTTCCCACAAGTACTCTAAAAAGTGGGTGGACTTTGTATTCCACACATGAGTGATGGACTGTCTTCTTCTGTCCATCTTTCAAAAGAAAAAAGTGACTCAGTCATCCCCACCCTAAAGAAAGATTTAGTCACCTAAGTCCACAAAGGAGTTTCAGGCTGTGAATCCCAGTCTCACACAGGTACTTAAATTAGAGCTGCAGATAGATATCTAGGTCCAAGGGAGAGCCAGGATGCCACATATATTTCTCTGTGGCTGATTTTAGGCATCGTCCTGCTTAGGGATCTGGCTTCTGGGAATCTCATTCCCTAGCACCTAAATGTCCTCATGCATTTTTAAGGGACTTAGATACCTAATTCAGGTTTCCTTACCACATTTCTAGGTTTATACTCTGTGTGAGTAAGTCTATCTTTTTAGTTCTATATGACTTTAAATCTTTTATGCCTCTTAAATTCCTTGCTATTGCTTTACTTATAAAGGAAATAAAATATGGGTAGCCTTAAAAGAGTAACGTTTACTACTTAAATCCCCACAGATATGCCACAACTATTAAAAAAACCCAATTTAACTAATGATTATTTTGGCAAATCAGAGCTCAGTATAGTGAATTGTAACAAGCCATTCTTCTCTGTTTATGTTTCATTAAGTCTGGTTAATTGACAAAAACTCTTCTTGATTCGCTAATAAAATACAATGCACTCTTTGTGCTCTATTTTACTTGTCACAACATAAAACCTCCTGGAGACAAACAAAGGCACCAGAAAAGAAATGTCTAATCTGGAAGAGTGCCAGTAACAAAAATGGAATATTACCCACTGGTAGCATTTGGAAGGTAATAATGCTGAAGCATAAGTAAGTCTTTAAGCCTTTCACAAACTACATGAACAAACTGTGGTGTAAAAATAAGAATAAAAATTATGTTTTGAACGTATTTAGTATAAAATCTAAGCATAAAAAGCTTGCACTTTATTCAATCTTTGGATATGTTTTTTTGGATAGTTACCTTTAAAAATATGGAGGTGGTTGGCTTTTTTTAACTGACTTAACCATTACCAAGGTCGGTCTTATTAAAGCAGTTGTCTCACTTAGGAAGACAAGTCTTAACAGCACAGGAGGCTGTAAGTAGGATACAAATTATAGTCATCATGAAAACATAGCTTAGGTTCCTCACAGATAGATTTTGTATTTTTTTGCATCTTAAGAACAAATAACATATCTCAAACTGTTCAAGGTGCTAATATTAGAACCAATCTTTCTTACAAGTTAAGATTTTTGGGGGGAAATGTGGTCAAAGTGAGAAATATAAATGAATTGGATTGTAGTATTTATTCTCTTAATGAAGGCATTGTAACACCTCTCTACCCACAATAAGAAATCTATCTGCAACAACATGAACTGGATAACAAGATCAGTTTTTAGCCAATTTTTTATTGTTAAAAATGTTAACTGTTGCTTTTGTGGTAGAAGAAATTCTATTTGCTTTTTTTCTCTTTGATTAATCAATGTGATAACTTAAAATTAAATATAGTTTCATTTCCAGAATAGTTCTTATATTTGCCCAATAAATTAAATAATACTTCAAATCCATATTTTTAATCTCTGTAGAACTCATATTAGCCATATTAACATTTTCTGCATAATTTGAACTTTTCATGGAAAAATAAAGTGGACAGCCCATAGAATTATGGCGAAAACTTTCTGAATCTGAGCTGATGGCTTCTGGACTAACAGAGCCTGAAACAATAGTTTTTGGATGGTGTACAGTGCCCCCATTCATCCAAGTGAAATATTAACTGTGAAAGTTGATCACATTTTAAATTGCAGCTTCTTTAGTTAATTTACTATTTAACATGTTAGCAGCAATATCTAGCTACCTACATTTCCTGAGTCAGGATTACAAAAAGCTGTACTCTTATTATAGGACCTTGTTTTTCCTTGAGCCACATGAGCTTTGGGAGGAAAGTGTGCCAAAGAACTCTAGGTGCCAAAGAAAAAAGCCAGCAAGTTTTACAGCAGGGACTAGCAAGCACTGATTATGTCATAAATGACCTGATTCAAGTTCAGGTCCCTGCCATCACAAGGAACCATGCTGCATGGTCAGTTTTACAAACCAAGTGTCTGCTCTTGGAAATTCCAAGGAATGGAGATTCCACAACCTCTCTAGGTAGCCTATTTCAATGCCTGACTAATCTTATGGTCAGAACGTTCTTCCTAATCCCCAACCTAAATTTCATCCACTAAATTTTGAGGCCATTGCTCCTAGTCCTGTCTCCTACAACCACAGAGAATAATTTATTTCCATTCTCTTTATAATCACCCTTTTGGTATTTGAAGACTGTTATCAAATGCTCCCTCAGTCTTCTCATCTCTGGTTTTTTCAGTCTCTCTAGTGAGGCCCAAAACTGGACCTAGCACTCGAGGCAAGGCCTCACTAATGCCAAATAGAACAGAAGAATTGTTTCCCTTGATTTTCAAGTGACACATCTTTTAATACAACACGCTATGCTATTGGCTCTTTTTTTTCTTTTTTGCAGCAAGAGTACACTGATGGCTTATTCAGCATCTAGTCTATTGTAATCCCCATGTCCTTCTCTGCAGTACTGTGGACTCCGTAACCATTCTGCAGTCTGTATTTGCACATGCAAATACATTCCCCAGTTTTTATTTTTGTATGTAGTTATTCCATCCCAAGTAGAGGACTTTGCACTTTTCCTTGTTCAGTTTCATCTGATTGATTGTGGACCAATTTCTCCAGTTTTTTGAGATCATTCTAGTTCCTAGTCTTACCTTCCATAGTGTCTACAGCTACACCCAATTTGGTGCCATCCATTAATTTGCTAAGTGTGCACTCCCATCACCCAAATCATTAATTAAAATATTAAACAATGCATAAGCCAGAACGGACCATGGGGAACTCCACTTGTTACTTCCTCTCAATTAGACACTGACAACCACTCACTGAGCATGATGATCAAACTAGTTTTGTATCCATCTTACAGGATTTTCATCTAGTCCGTACTTCCTTAGTTTGTTAATGAGAATATTTTGGGAGGCAGTGTCAAAAGCCTAGCTGAAGTCAAGGTATGTTACAGCCACTGTTCTCCCCCCATCCATGGACCCTGTCACCTTATAATAGAACAAAATTAGGTTGGTCAGTCATGATTTCTTCTTGGTGAATCCATGTTGGCTGTTTCTGATCAACTTGTTTTCTGGGTACTTTGAAATAGATTCCTTGACCCATGATCTTGCCAGATACAGAGGTCAAACTGTCTGCCCTGTAATTCCCTGGATCCTCATTTTCTTTCTTTAAAGGGGCACTATATTTGCTTTTCTCCAATTACCTGGGACCTCATCTGACCTCCATGAGTTCTCAGATGGGTTAACCAATGGCTCTGAAATATCCTCAGCCGGTTCCTTAAATATCCTAGAGCATATCCCATCTGGCCCTACCAACTTGAAAGCATCTAGCTTCTTTAAGTAATCCCTAACTTGTTCTGCTACTAATCTAGGCTGTTTGTCTCCTTCCCTATCTTTGCTGCCTTCTGAACTCATCAGCTAGTAGCTGGCCTTATACAAGAAAACTGAAGTAAGTATTAAATACTTTAGCCTTCTGTGCATCATGTGCAACTAGATTGCCATCTGAATTTTATAAGGGACCTGTGGTTTATCTGGTCTTCCTCTGATTTTGGGCATACTTGTAGAATCCCTAATTATTTCTTTTTATGTCCCTTAGCAGTTGAATCTCAGATTTTGCCACGGCTTTCCTAATTTTCTCCCTAAACACCCATGTAAGACTCTTGTAATCTCTTCTAGTAATATTATCAAAGTTCCACTTTTTGTAGGATTCCTTTTTTTGAGTTTCAACCCATTGAAGAGATTTCTGTCTAACCAAGCTGGCTTCCTGTTGCACTTCCTATTCTTCTGTTGTGTCAGGATAATTTGTTCCTGTTCCTTTAAAAGAGCCTCCTGGACTCCTCGACTCCTACATCCTGGACTCCTTTTCTCCTCAGGCTTGCTTCCCAGGGCATTCTGTGTACCATTTCCCTTTGTTTGCTAAAGTCTGCTTTTCTGAAGTCCATTGTATTTATACTGCTGTTCTCCTGCCTTCTTCTCCTTAGGATCTTGAACTCTTATCATTTTTTGGTTTCTGTCATGCAAGTTGCCTTCCTCCTTTGCATTCTCAAACAACTGAGTTGTTTCCTGAGTTGTAAAAGCCTTTCCTTTAGTTGGCTTTTCTACCATCTCTAGTAAGAAGTTATCCCCAGCACTCCCAAGAATTTTCTGGCCAGTCTGACCATTAAAACCAGATGGTTTGGAAGCCTCTGTCACTTGTTCAAAGAAGGCCTCTTCCACCTTCTTTTAATTCCCAGCCTATATTTGCTCTTGGACTGTTCCTAACTCTTTGTTCTTATGCCAGTGTTGTTCTTTATTTTAAATAGCTGGTAAATTTTAAATGCAAGGTAAATTTGGGGAAAGCAATAATATCCTTTTTCAGTTTTCATTTGGTTAAGCTAAACAAGCCAAGCCTTTTCAGTCTCTTTGTATGTAATAGACCAGCAGTTCCCAACATCCTTAGACTCCCTTGGAAAATGACAGCTCTTAACTTTTATAGAAAAGTAATAAAGCAATTCTTTTGTTGCAAAGAATTCCAAAGACCATAACAGGTCAGAAATGTTTTTAAAGCTATGGATTCCTGTTTGAAATCTTTGGGTTTATCTTATGAGTAATGTGTAGGTATTTGCAAACCAAACAGTTTTAATGTTTCACATCACCCTTAAAAGAATCTTGTGATACTCTGGTTGAGAACCTTGATCATTGTTAGTAGCTATTCTCTGAAATGATTGCAGATTGACTTAATCTTTTTCCATACATAGGTAATCAGAAGCGTACACAGTATTCTCAGAAAAGTTTTACCTTGCACCAGTAGTTTTAATACTCCTGTATCTATAGTGGAAATAACTAGCCTAATATATGCTAAGATTATATTTACTTTTTCCATATTGATGACTCATTGTCATCCTGTGATAAAATTTAGTACACTAGTTTTTCCCTTTCTCTTTCTTTTCCAAACGATGAGCTTCCAGTTTATAACAGACATTAGTCCCTAAGGTTGCCTATATAAATGCTCGGGGGTGGGTGGGGTGGGGGCATTTTAATTAGAGCTGTTCCCAAAGAGCCTCTTTATTTAAAATGCTGCAGCATCACATGTATTAAGCCTCTGTGCATTTAAAAATGGCCGCAGGGCACTTTAACTAAAGCTCATTGAACGAGCTTTAGTTAAAGCTCCTCAGTGTCCCACAGAGGATTATACAAGGGATGCTGCAGCAATGCTAGAGTGTTCTAATTAGAACGCAGAGCAGACTAAATTGATCTGTTGACTAATCAAGTTTGCTCCAATGCATTCTAATTAGAATGTGCCAGAGCATGTGTATAGGTACCCTAAGCGCATGGCCTTACACTCCATACAAGAGAGAGAGAATCCACCTTTGGTAGTTCATGCCAATGTCTAATTACTAATATTGTTAGAAGATTATTTAATGTCTAACTTTAATTAGTCTGGTTTCAGCTTCCAGCCATTTATTTTTCTTATTTTTGTAGTACATGGCATTTTCTCTGATAAGGTTACTTATACACTTGAAATGAATCAATTCTCAATCCTTTTTTTGATACAGTAAATCAGTTGGACTCTTCAAGATTCTTAGTATAAGGCATTTTCTTCATTTCTTACTTAATTTTGTGCCACTTTTTTCTCCATCTCCCATCTTTGAACATTGTTTTATGAACACTAGAACTGCTATAATCAGAATTAATCCTGCCATGTTTTCCCTATAATGTCACTGTTTGAGATTGTTTAATTATTGGTCCAGTCTGTCCTCTAAATCCTTATCTTAGTGATAGCTTTCTGCAATAGAGTTCCTTGTTCTTTTCCTTGTTCCTAAGGCCCCTGACAGACATTACACTTAAGACGTGATTAACTGGTTACTCATGTCTTAATTAGTGACCTGGTCACACATTCAGTCAATTAATCACATGATAAAACTGGGGATAAGGCACAAAGTTATTACACAAAATACATGTAATAACTTTGTGTCTCCTTCTTATCACACCTTTAATTGAACATGTGGCCAGTGTCCACCTCTGGAGCAGCTGGGAGCCTTACAAGACTTTTGTGTGCTCCAGAGGCTGGCAGGCCCCTCAGCTGGCTGGGCCTTCTAATGGGGGAGCACATCCTGCGCTTCTGTAGCTGGGAGCTCCAGTCAACTAATTGGGACTTCCAGTCAGGGGGGTATACCATGTCCTCCGACACCTGGGAGTCAAGTTTACTACTTGCTGATTCAGGGGAAGCCTGAGATTCTGGGAACCTGGGATCAGGCTTCTGCATCGGCAGCATGGTGCAGTGGGATCTGACCTGAGATCCCACAATTGTTCCTTCTGCCAAGCATGTATGGCACAACAGGAAGTATGATTGTTTGGATCCTGCATCAAATCCCATCATGCCTTTGCCATTAGCAGCTACTTTGGGAACGGCCAGAAAGCCAGTTCTTCATTCATATCATGACTAGTTTGATATTATATAGTGTTGATTTTTTTATTTTTATCAGGATATTATACAGTACTAAGCCAAGTGGTTCTCAAAAGGCTAAAAGGATGTCCTGAAGCTAAATTAGCAGAAGTTAAGCAAAAAAGAATCAAAGTTCCAGGATGTGCCAGCAACAGAAAACTGTCAATGAAAACAGGTTCTGTAATTTTCCTGCTGTGCCAATTAACAATGAGGAAAAAAATGAAGAGTGCTTAAAATATGAAACTCAGCTAGTTCAACAAGTACTACTCACGTGATTAATAAATTGGCTACAAATGCCTCTTTTATTCACTTGCTGTTTTCCTAAAAGAATCCATTAAAAAACCTCAATCAAATTCTAATTGCCAGATGGCACTGTAAACATCTTCTATTGATGGGATTTCATGAAATAATGGGAGTCAACAGTTGTGTCATGAATCAAACTAGAAGTCTGCTGATTTGAATTCTCAGCCAAATGTCTGTACAACATAGAAAAAAGGATTTAAGTACTCACATTACATGGCAATTCAAGGATGTTTCGTTTTGCATGAGTTATTCTAGTGCCAAAAGTAAGCTAGTATTTTACAGTCATGAACAGGTAAACATCACAGAGCAGAAACTTTCCTGTCCGAAGAGAGAAACTCCAAGCAAAGGATAAGTGGCTTTGTGTAGTTCATCTGCAGTGGGATTAGGCACATGCAGGTAAACTCCTCAGTTATTCTTCTTGAGAAGAAAGGAAATGACAGAGTGATTTATGTTCCTTTCTAAGAGAGGACTTGTGCATCCAGTGGAGTGAAGTAAAGGGTGGACGTGTAGTGGAGTGCATTAGGCATCGGGGAGAGTCAGGAAGAAGGTCTAGATTAATGGAATGTGTGAAAAACATAAAAAAAAGAATAAAGCAAAGGAGGTTGTTTGAGGTTCAACATAGATGAAACAGGGAGAAAAAGGCAAGAGTGAGAAGATAAAAACGGAAGCAGGCAGGAGCTCAGGTTTGCTGGGCCAGAAACTGAAGGAAAGTTTGTTTCTTCCCTCTGAGAGCTCAAATGCTTTTATTTTCTTTGTGGGTTAAAAGGAGGGTTTGAATGAAGGTTTCTGGGTCTGGCCTCAATTTATGACCAGAGAGCTCTCTTCATAATGTACTTGAACATGTGCCACCACTGCATGATTTAAATTTGTTGACTTCATCAACTGATGGTGATCCTTTAGTAAAAGGAGTAAAGAATGGCATGATGCTACGATGCTGAGTTACACCGTAGTTGCAGGAAAATTAGAATCGCTGTATCATAGCTTAGCGAAAGCTTGGGTGAAAAATGCAAGGTTCAAGACAATTGCCATTGCATTTAAATCACCTACACCCATGACAGGCTGCACAGGCAGTGCTGGCCCTGAGGCAATCGGGGCTGCACCATACCATGGGGGACCTCCAACAGGAGTGCGCCCTGAGCACCCCATGGCCGCTGTTGGTACGTGTGTGGCAGGGGGGATGTGGGGGCCATGTGGGGGACCCATGCCCCGCTGGCCAGCCCCTCCAGTGACATACAACCCCCCCACAGTCCTCCCACACAAGCACAGCCCCCTCTCACACACCTTCAATTCCCCACGCCCCCAGTCCCTACTTACCCCTGGCAGTGCCCAGGTCGCAGTCATGCTAGAACCTTGCCGTGCTTCTGCTTGCCTCGGCTCACTAAGGGTGCATGCCCCGCGTGTTGGGGCAGCAGAAGCATATACTGATGCTCTGGCCAGAAACCAGAGTGTCTCTCCAGATGACTGGCATTCCAGTTACCTGTCCCATTTTTTCCCCCCATGGTTTTTTTTTTTGGATACCTATATATCCAGGTATCAAATTTTGAGCCCGCGCTGCATGCACAAAAAACATGTTTTCATTTGCAGCGTCTAAAACTGGTTTGGGATGCTGCAGGAGGCACATGCATGCTCATCTGAACACACCCCACGAGTTCTTGTTTCTGATAGCATGACCTTTATGCCCTTGAGAATAACCTTTATGGGGCAGTGTTTCATACCCCTATACTAGGAGGCAAACAGGTATCAGTCCCTCTGTTATAGGATAACAAAGAGATTACACAAGTTCTTCTAGTAAAACTGGGAATAAGTCTTTAATGTGGCAAATCTCATCCACTCAGCTGTGTTCTGAAGTCTTTGTATTTAGCTGTACTGCTACCCACTAGATGACGATCCCCTCCGACTCCAGGAATAGTATTAGCAGTACAATTCTGTTGTTTACCAATTAAGTTGTTTAAGCTGCCAGCAGTGTGTGTATTGGGCCGTACAGGGCCTGTCTGTGTTACTGTCACTGCTGTGGCTGCAACTAACATAGACATACCTAAGGTAGCGTTAAACTGGCTTGGGTCCTGTTAACAACCTGGCCACAGCACATGGAACTCAATATAAGCTAACAGCCCAAATTTTTACTTTGCTTCCCAAGTGGGTTTTGTAGCTTATGTTGAGTTCTAGGCGACCTCCAATTTTTAGGATTCCTTCAGATAATGAATACTCATGAATGCAGGGGACTGCACTCAGTGGCCCAGGAGGACCCTTCCAGTCCTGGATTCCAGTACACAGTTACCAATATCTCAGCCAGCTTGTTTAAAGTGACAGTCTGGTACAGTAGTTTTCAATCTCTTTTTTCATTTGCTGACCCTTTGGAAATTTTGAATGAAAGTGCGGACCCCTTTGAATTGTAAGTGTGGGTATTCTTTTGATTGATCATAGTCATGTTTTGTGGACCCCTTAGACATAGTCTTCAGATTCCCAGGGGTCTATGGACCACAGGTTAAAAAACACTGGTTTATTACCACCCCTTATTATTTTAGTGTCAGTGGCAGAGGTCTGATATTCTAGATTTAAAAGGTCTGAGTTCAAGTCATGGTAATGACCATGCAGGGAGGTCCTTTTGATGCCCATGATGGATTTTTTTCTCTTTAGTTTTCTGTTTAAAAAAAACCCAAAAAACTAGAAAATTACAGATTGAAAAAAAGTCTATAAAGAAACTCTGAGGTTGCACTGAAAAGCATTCAGTGTCAGCATTCCAGCTATCATTCAGTTTAGTCTTTCCATTGATAATTTTTCAAAGCATATTTTGGTTTTAGATGGGGTTTTGTAAAGAGCTCTTTATCTGTACAGTACTGTATAAATAATAATTGTCTGCACTTATCTCCATATAAAATCCTACATAAATTTATATGCAAAATAGGTGCAGCCCTTTGGTTCTTGGCCTGTTGCCAGTGCAACCTGCAGGTTTGGTTGTATGCCCTCAGCATTTCAAAATACTTGAATCAGAAATAGAGAACTAATTCCAGAAATGCTCTTAAATGAACTGTGACAACTCACTGAAGTAAAGCATAAGGAAGACTTGATGTTTATGATGATCTGATGAACAGTATTTTAGGGATGGATGTCAGCCATATAGTAATAACAAATGTTCTTAATGAATGGCAGGCAACAGTTAAGAATTCTTGTGGGTGATGTCTCTTATTGGACCAGCTGCATGGTTGAGATAGACATAGACAAGTTGTAGTCCTCACAGTACTCTTCTTCAGGCTTCAGGGAGGGTAAATGTGAAGAAAGGCAGTGTGATGCCTGAAAGCTTGTTTACTTCTATCCCAAGCATGCAGTTGAACCAATAGAAGATATTGCCTGCAAGAATTCTTGCCTCTCACATGTTTCCTGGGCCATCACAGCAACATCATTTCAACACAATCAACAGTTAAGAAATGATGTCAAGAAAAGGTTAACCCCTTTGTAAAGCAGCACATCAATTTAGGAACTGATATTATACAATCTTAAATAAAATGCTTAGCAATACATCTTAACTAAGTGTGAAATCCATCCAATCACAGGGAAGGCGCATTGTCCATACTCTAATTAACACAAAATGGCTAGAAATGAAAGATGCACTGTTCCATTTCTGTGAACTTTGAGAACTAAGAACCTAGGTTCCCAATGCCTCGAGTGTGTGTTTACTTACCAGTTTGCCCATGGTTACCTCCCCAGTTCTAATGACTTTTCAAAAATAGTTGTCATTATTTAGTTAGATATGGGTGAGTCAGTTTGTATATTTTGTTTTGTTACCAAACATGAAAAAATGTTTTGGATTGACCTGAATTGAATTCAGTTTCTCTTCTCAGAATGAAAAAAAAATACAAATAGGCTTCTTCAACTGAAGTGAAGGATTTTGTTTAATGCACTTGTAAGAAAATCAAAAAAATTGAAGGGAAATATTTAAAAAAGCTGGTGATGGTGTTCCCTTCGAAGTAAATGCTCAGTGGTTAGTGCAGTCACCCAGAATGTAGGAGACAGGACTTTAATTTGCTCCTCTGCCTGGGGGGATTCCAGCAAACATCTTCAACCTCTCAGGAAGGTGCCTTAATCACTGAGCCATTCTAGGGTAAGACTTTGTATACTCTCATTACTTGAAGTTGAAGCTGTTACACTTTGAATACATAATTTAAAAGCCACTGCTGCAGGGACCTGAACAAAGATGTCCTATCTCCCAGGAGAGTATCCAAAACTGCAGGTTAGAAAATTATTTTCATTCATGCTTGTGTTCCCTGTGTCAAGGACTCTTTATGTATTTCAGTCAGAGTGGAACAGCAACAAGAGGGACTGTGAGCACCCTGCCTTGGGACACTCTTTCTCTGGATGGCTAGCGCACACATTTGAGAGATGGAAGGGCCAAATTCAAAGTCACTCTCTGCCTGACCATGGGCAGAGATTTGAACCAAGGTTTTTCTATCCTTTGGGTGAGTGTCCTAATCCCTGGTTATGGGTAACTCACCATCCCTTCTGTTGGAGCTGTTTTAGTTTGTATTTACTACATGTTTTAATAGTGGTTAAAGTGTGTGCTTTAGCCACTAAGATATTGTGTAAAATGGGGCAGCACCATTTCTTCCTCTGACAGTTTTGTGAATCCAGCTCCCCAGGATTTTTCCTGTGAAAACCTATTTGGTGACTATGACCTGAATTTTTCAAATAACTGAGGATAACTGCCGTATAACTGAGACTGCATTTTTTGGCAAATATGTTATCACTGAAAAAAAAATTGCCTGTCTCTGGTTGTTGTAGCAGGTTCATTAGTCATGTCTATGAACATCCTAAAATGCATGATATTCAGACTGAATCCGTTTATTTAATTCATTGTTCCTTCCTGAAGGTCCTGGGACCACATTAAAAAATCCATACATTAGAATATGAACCATCTGCTGGTGCACTGGGATAAATATTTGTTGAGTAATTACATTGTGGTACAACTGCAATGTATTTCAGCAAGAAGAGAAAGCATCCCCAGTAGCAGGTGAGAAAGGGGCTGAAATTAATGAAGATAAAAACCATCCCATATTCCAAATTATTAATCTGTCTTGATCAAGAAAAATAGCATTTAGGCATGGAGAATTAGAGCCAAATTCCTTCCGTGCTTCCTCATTGGCTTTGATGTGGGGCACAGGAACAAGAGAGGGTGGGATTTGCACTACATTCTGCTTTGGCTGTTTTTTCCATGATGTTTAAGGCAAATTACCCATTTAGTAGCTCAGCCATGTTTTAATCTTCATTCACTTAAGCCTTTTCCTCATATAGATGCATAGATTCATAGATGCTAGGGTCGGAAGGGACCTCAACAAATCATTGAGTCTAACTCCCTGTCCTGGGCAGGAAAGAGTGCTGGGGTCCGATGACCCCAGGCAGATGCCTGTCCAGCCTTCTCTTAAAGACCCTCAAGGTAGGGGAGAGCATCACCTCCCTTGGAAGCCCATTCCAAGATTTGGCCACCCATATGTTAATAGGGTTTCTTTCTGCCCATTTTTTTTAACTCTGATATACTGTATTTGTAAGAGCCCCTCTTAAGCTACAATACAGTCTTAGCAAATGTATTTGTAGCAAATGTAGTCTTAGCAACTTGTTCATCATCCCTGGAATGCATCAGTTGTTGTCCCATACGCATGAATCATCACTTACATAGGAAAGCTTAGTCTTTAAAAGCATGACAAGCTGTATGTTGTCTGTTGACCCATTCTCTCTCTAACAGAATCACAAGATGGAATACTGTATGTTGACCTGGTTATTAGGATGTTTACTATAGGATCAGACTGGTTAATTTACTAGGGGCCTGTAGGGAAAAATGAACAGAAAAGATAAAGCAGTGGTTCAGCATAAACAATTACTCCACAAACTCTTGAGATGTGTTAAGAGATGATACCCAGGCAAACTCAACAGTTAAAGAGCTTACCCATGGCTAAGTTACCATCAGGAGCATTGAGCCATAACTGAGACATAAACATGACAGTTTGTAATTTAAAATCCTTTTTTCTTTAAGTACCTTAATTCTCCTCTAAAACAAGCAATAAGTGGTTTGAGAAGTCTGTTTTCAGTAATGTTCACCACTGACCTCCAAGGGAAAAACTTCAGGCACCAGTGAGACTGACTCAGTAAAAGCAAGTTGATAAAGAGAAAGTACTACAGCCCAGGGACCAGTCCAAGTGTGGCAGCATCTTACTCCAGACAAGGCATAACACTGGATACCGGAGCATGTAAACTAGGAACAGTGGTGGTTAAACTGCAGCATGCATGCCACAAGTCACGTGAGCAGATTCTGTATTTGGCACACAGCAGATCGGGGACAGGCAGTGCAGTTGCAGATAAGGTAGAAGGCAGAAAGCAGAGCAGCAGATCTGGTAGGGAAAACAGGGCAGGGAGCAGAAAAAAAATCAGCAGATTGGGCAGAGGAAAGGAATCATTTGACTACTCAGGAAGGTTGTGGTGCTAATTGGTGGTAGACCGGCCAAAAAGTCGCTTCTAACTTAGAAGGACCTGAAAGGGAGCACTGGCATGGCTGTAACAGCATTACATTTCTATACAAAGAAGTTTTTAAAGCTACTTTGAATGAAGTAGAATGTAATATCTAAAAATTCAATATTGGACATAGGATAAACTAGAAAATTTGACTTTTAAGATTTGATCATTAAATGCCCTTTTGAGCACAAGACTTTCTATGAACCACAGACTTTTTATTATTGTTTATACTATGCAACAGTTTACAGGAGAATTCCTGTTCCTGATAGCTTTCTTTTACTTTCCATTCCCATGTCTGATTTGGAATTGCTTTTTCATATTTGTGATTACTAGTATTAAATCTAGCAGAGTATGTCTGTATCAAGGGTATGAAATTCAGCTTGACATTTTTTGCTGCCTTGTTGTTAACTGATGGTGTACTGTGCTGGATATGTACAGAAGTACAATATTAAGGTTTGCATTTTTTGATAAATGTTCCTTAACATATGCCATCTAGTCAAAAGGAAAGGTATGAGAAAGTTAATAGCCGTGAGATGGAGTAGGGTTGTTGCTCATTTGCCCTTCTTGTCTTGCTACTGGTTTTGTTTAAGGGTGCTTGGTTTGGTGTGAGGAGACTTAATTTTTGGGTTGTTTCCCAGTTCGGGCTGTGTTTTGCTTTCTAGTATGTATTTAAGTGAATACCTTTGGGATTTTCCTCTTTAGTGGAAGAAAGCTGATCTGATAAGCACATCAGTATACATATCAGTATTCTAATATTGCTCCCTCCAGTTACCTGCTTTTTAAAAAACTATCAAATACCCAATGCATTGCTAATTAGTGAAAGAAATACAGTCCAGAATCATCATTGTACTTTTAAAATATATTGAAGCATGCTGAAACACTCCATTTCAAAGGAGGAGGTGAGGGGAGAGATAGATAATTGCCAGGGTTTGCTCCAATTTTTTGCTGTTCTTATGAAATCATCATAAAACAGATATTAAAGTTGCTTGGAGGATTTAAATATTATTGATTGTAGGTAAGTGAGTTTTATGTTTGTATTAGAAATAAAACAATAAAAATAAACTTTATGAAGTGGAGCTCCATTTCTACTTTAACTATAAAAAGGAAGAATGACAAGAAAAGGGTTTCATTTCAAATTCTGATTCAGACAGCATTTGGGACAGGTAAGCTGTATGTACATTCTTAAATCATTTCTAATGCTTATTGGACAGTGCAGTGGTGCAGTTGTACTCACTTTTGATTCCTGCTCCATTTGACCAGTGTGATTGCCTCCTATGATAAGATGACTGGCTCTGTGGACTTGGGAATGTGTAGTATACCTTGATTTTAGCCTTGGGGATATGTAGTATACCTTGATTTCTAAGTCTTGATTTTAGCAAGGCTTTTGATATGGTCTCTCACAACATTCTCCCCGGCGAGCTGAGGAAGTATGGGCTAGATGAATGGACTGTAAGGTGGATAGAAAACTAGCTGGAGCATTGGGCTCAGAAGGTAGTAATCAATGTCTAGATGTCTAATTGGCAGCTGGTATCAAGTGGAGTGCCCCAGGGGTCAGTTCTGGAGCTGGTTTTGTTCTATATCTTCCTCAATGACCTGGAAGATGGCATAGAGTGCACCTCAGCAAGTTTGCAGATGATACTAAGCTGGGGGGAGTAGTAGATATGCTGGAGGGTAGGTCTAGGATTCAGAGTAACCTAGACAAATTGGAGGATTGGACCAAAAGAAATATGACATTCAACATGGACAAGTGTAAAATCCTGCACTTAGGATGGAACAATTCCATGCACTGGTACAGGCTGGGGGCTGACTGGCTGAGCAGGAGCTCTGCAAAAAAGGACGTGGGGATTACAGTGGACTGAATAAGCTGAATATGATCGAATAGTGTCCCCTTGTTGCAAAGAAAGCTAACGGCATATTGGGTTCCATTGGTGTGTGTGCTGCCATCAGGTCAAGGGATGTGATTATTCCCCTCTATTCAGTACCGGTGAGGCCACATCTGGAGTACTGTGTTCAATTGTGGGCCCCCCACTACAGAAAAGATGTGGACAAGTTGGAGAGAGTCCAGCGGAGGGCAGTGAAAATGATTAGCGGGCTGGAGCACATGACTTCTGAGGAGAGGCTGAGGAAACTGGCCTTTAGGCCTGCATGAAGTAGCTAGTATTTGCTTTGAATCTAGATTTGGCTGATTCGGGGGATAGTGCTTCGATTTGGTGTTTCGAATCACTGTCTCAAATGGATTAATCCGAATCTGATTCGGAGATTTGGTTGCCGCTGAATCTGTCTAATCAAACAGGTCCCATCCCCCGCCTACTCTTCTAGCCTCATCAATGCCTGCCCCACCTGGCCCCAGCATTCCAGCTCTTTAAAAAAAAAGCCTTACATTCACTGGCTCCTGCCAGGAAAAGGGAGAGATCCCCGCTGCCCCCCACTGCCCCACACTGTGTGGGGGGCTCTGCCATGAGCCCCCATCTCACTCTCCCAGCCCCAGCATCCCAGCACTTAAAAAAAATGCCCCCACTCACCAGCTGCTGGCAGGTGGCAGGGTGATCCCCACTGCCCCACGCTGCATGGGGGGTTCTGTGACGAGCCCCCACCACAGCTGCCCCACCTGGCCCCAGCTCCCAGTTCTTTAAAAAAAAAAAAGCCCTGCACTGTGTGGGGGGCTCTGTCATGAGCCCCCAGAGGCCCCGACAGCTGCTGAAGCAGCTAGTGAGTGTGGGGCTAGGAGAGTGGATCCGGCTAACTACAGGCCCATTAGCCTGACTTCTATCCTGGGGAAGATCCTAGAAAAGTTTATTAAGGAGGCCATCCTTGAGCGACTGGCCCAGGCTAACAACCTAAGGGATAGCCAGCATGGGTTTGTTGCGGGTAGGTCTTGTTTGACCAATCTCATTTCCTTCTATGACCAGGTGACCTATCACCTGGACAAGGGAGAAGAGATTGATGTCATATATCTTGACTTCAAAAAAGCTTTTGATCTGGTATCCCACGATCACCTCTTGGCCAAACTGGCCAGTTGTGGCCTTGGCTCCACCACGATCCGCTGGCTGGGAAATTGGCTCCGTGGTCAGACCCAGAGGGTTGTGATTGATGGCAGTCACTCACTGTGGTGCCCTGTGACTAGTGGGGTCCCTCAAGGCTCTTTCCTGGGACCCATACTATTCAACATCTTCATTAACGATTTGGACATTGGAGTCAGGAGTGGACTGGCCAAGTTCGCCGATGACACCAAACTTTGGGGCAAAGCATCCACGCCAGAGGACAGGCGGGTGATCCAGGCTGACCTGGACAAGCTCAGCAAATGGGCAGACGAGAACCTCATGGTGTTTAACACCGAAAAATGCAAGGTTCTCCACCTTGGGAGGAAAAACCTGCAGCACCCTTATAGGCTCGGCAGTGCTACGTTGGTTAGCACTACAGAAGAAAGAGACTTGGGGGTCATCATTGACCACAAGATGAACATGAACCTGCAATGCGATGCTGCGGCTAGTAAAGTGACCAAAACTCTGGCTTGCATCCGTAGATGCTTCTCGAGCAAATCCCGGGACGTCATTCTCCCCTTGTACTCGGCTTTGGTGAGGTCGCAGCTGGAGTACTGCGTCCAGTTTTGGGCTCCACAATTCAAAAAGGATGTGGAGAAGCTTGAGAGAGTCCAGAGGAGAGCCATGCGCATGATCAGAGGTCAGGAAAACAGATCTTACGATGACAGGCTGAGAGCCATGGGACTCTTTAGCCTGGAAAAGCGTAGGCTCACGGGTGATCTGATGGCCACCTATAAATTTATCAAGGGTGACCACCAGGATTTGGGGGAATGTTTGTTCACCAGAGCGCCCCAAGGGATGACGAGGTCGAATGGTCACAAACTCCTGCAAGACCGTTTCAGGCTGGACATAAGGAAGAATTTCTTTACTGTCCGAGCCCCTAAGGTCTGGAACAGTCTGCCAGCGGAGGTGGTTCAAGCACCTACATTGAACACCTTCAAGAGTAAATTGGATGCTTATCTTGCTGGGATCCTACGACCCCAGCTGACTTCCTGCCCTTTGGGCAGGGGGCTGGACTCGATGATCTCCCGAGGTCCCTTCCAGCCCTAATGTCTATGATTTCATAGGTCAATGATGACCCCCAAGTCTTTTTATGAAATCTATGAAATCTAAGAGCAGGGAGCTGGGGCTAGGTGGGGCAACCATTGACAGGAGTGGGAGAGTGGGTGGGGATAGGGGCTTGTGGCAGAGCCCCCCAAGCAACGTGGAGCAGTGGGGGGCAGTGGGAATGCCCCCCCTGCCTGGCAGGAGCTGGTGAGTGCAGGGCTTTTTGCGGGGGTTGGTTTTTTTTAAAGCATCAGGATGCTGGGGCTGGGTGGGGCGGCCATTGAAGGGGCTGGGAGGGTGGGTGGGGCTGCAGCCCCTCCCTCTCACCCCCTACTTACCGGCACGGAGTCCAGGTTTAGCTCCCTGTGGCGGTGACTGGGAACTGCCCAAATCTCCAAAGTTCTCCGAATCTTTTCTAAATTGATTCAGAGAGCTTCGAATCAATTCAGACCATTTTTTATTGCTCTCCGGATTCAATTCGGATTCAGATATTCAGCCGCCGAATCAGGCCAAATCTCCTCCAATCGAATCAGCACCCAAAACTTTGTGCAGACCTACTGGGCTTATTTAGTTTGGATAAGAGAAGACTGAGGGGATTTAATAGCAGCTTTCAACTACCTGAAGTGGGGTTCAAAAAAGTATGGAGTTAGACTGTTCTCAGTGGTGGCAGATGACAGAACAAGGAGCAATGGTTTGAAGTTGCAGCAAGGGAAGTTTAAGTTAGATATTAGGAAGAATTTTCTCATTAGGAGGGTAGTAAAACACTGAAACAGGTTACCCAGAAAGGTGGTAGAATCTCTGCCCTTGGAGGTTTTCAAGACCTGGCTAGATAAAGTTTTGGCTGGGATGATCTAATTGGGGATGGTCCTGCTTTGAGCCGGGGGTTAGATTAGATGGTCTCCTGAGGTCCCTTCCAACCCTAACTTTCTATGATTCTAAACTTTAAAACCAACTGCCTGGGTGGGGCAGTGGCATTTCTATTCAGATAGCACTGAGACTCATTATTATCTCCCTGATTCCTGCTTATCTCTCTCAGCTCCACAGGTGTTAACCACCTTCTATTCTTTTTAATGGTATGGGTGTTCCACTGTTCAAAATAGCCTTTCTTCTCCAATTTTGCTGTCTGCTAGCCATTCCTGGTAATATCTTTTATTTCATAGCCCTGCAAAATGTCTTTAGCTCTACTTTAGAAACCATAACTTGGATTTGGTAATATTAACTCAGGTGTAGAAATGACTGAAAGTGAAGTATTGGAGATGTTGTCAAAATGCCCAAGAAGACTAGATTTTGTTTTATGAATCTGAATAAGAGACGTACATTTAACTGTAATGACTACAGGACTAATCATATAATTACTTTTGACTATTTTTTGCCTAGTTTGTTGTGTTTTTTTTAACTTAATATACAATCTAACAAACCAGTGCACATTCCCATAGTTACAGTATATACTTTTGCTTTATTCGTAAACTGGATAATATAGTGTTAGCCCTCAAGTGTATTAATAAAACTTCCAGTTTGTTTTTAACTGGACAAATATGTGTTATGTGATATGTGATGATATGCCACTGCAACACCATCTGCATTTCATCTTTTGAAAATCCAAGGTCTGCTGATGGCTGATGGCTGCTAGAGGTAGCAGGGGGTAAAGTAGGTGGGGCTTAGGAAGATAAAGGTTGTATTACCATAGGTCATCCAATCTGAATGCTGTCTATGCTGCAACTTCCATAATTTCAGTTCCATGAGTAGCAACATTGGTTATCAGTGGAGCCAGGATCCAAGAGCCAATTTTTCTGTTTCATTTAGTTGCTTCTTGACCAAGGAAGTAGAGGTATTGATCAGTCTTTCTGATTATGTGCTCTGTCTAATCCCAGTGTTAGGTTATCTCTAGTCTTGTAAAGACCATGCACCATGGGGACCAATCAAAAGTACACTGCAGTTTTCCTTTTCCTTTTGCATCCTGACTTACCTATCACAAAATTTCTTGTTCTGGTTTAGGAGTTAATGGAGTCTTTGGTTTCAGCTTTCACAGCACTGCCTGAGCATTAGACAAAGAGTTAAAGCAAGGCAGAAAAATGTGCCCTGGGGTGAGCATATTTTAATTTTCATGATGCAGAATATTTACATTGCTTCTGTATCATGTGGAGAACTGTATTTGTCTACAACGGATGAACTGAACTAGCCACTGAAATTGTTTCTTCAACCAGCAATACTGAACCTCAGCATGGTTTCAGGAAGAGAGCTCCTTCAAACTGTCAGTTTCAATATAAATTGCTCTGCTGAACCGATATAAATACATATTTCTTTCCCACGTTCCCTTGCTTCTCTTTTTTGTGTAAAAGAAGTACAGTCTCAGCTATTGCACATCAATGTAGCTCCACTGAGATCCATTTGTTTACACTATGTGGGTGCATCTATATGAGACCCTTAATTTTGCATTAGCATAGTTTACTGCAAAGTAAGCATGTGTGTCTTCACACGCATATTCTCACCTTGCAGTAAACCTCCCTAATCTCTAGTAAACCTGCTTCTTGCAAATGCAAGAAGCAAATTTTACTTGGGATTAGTAACAGCACCATAGGACTCACGAGACACCTGACTGGGAACAAAATCCAGTCCCAGTCAGCCATTCCCCATGAGTTAGGAGATAGCTCCCTGCCCCCGGGAACTGCCTGCTGTCGGGTGGGCTCTATCATAGAACCCCAGCTGGGAACTATGTCTCTCTGCCCCAGCAGCAGGGAGCTCTAGGCCCCCTGCTTCAAGATCATGATCAGGAAGCACGAGTTGGGAGCTCAGCCTGGGAGGTAAGGGTCTCCCAGCAATGGCCCCATGGTTGCAGAGCCAACACTGGAGCTCCCTGCTAGTAGAGGCTGGGGAGCTTATTCCCTGCCCAGTTCTGTGAGTGTGGAGCTGGGGGAGAACAGGCTGGGGAGCTTGTTCTCCCCCAGCTCCATAAGCACAGAGCTGGGTGGGGGGAACATGCTCCCCAGCCTGTTTTTCCCCCTCCTCCCCCAGCTCCGTGCTCACCGAGCTGGGTAAGGAACAAGCTCCCCAACTCCTGCCATGCATGCCAAGGTGGGGGCAATGTCCAGCTGCCCTGGCAGCAGAAGCTGGAGCTGGGAAGAGGCTGGGAGCTTGTTCCCAGCCCTCATTCCATAATCACAGAGGGAACAAGCTCCCCAGCCACCACTCTGCAATTGCAATTGTGATTGCAGAGCAGAGGCTGAGAGCTCCCTGCATGGGGACAATTCTCTGCCCAGCCTGAAGCTGACTGGGACCTGCCCCTGACTGGGACAGTTCCCAGCCAGTCCCAGACTATGCGGGGAAGCACATGCAGCCTGGAGGTTGCTGGGGGACTGTCCAGTTTGAGGCAGTCCCCAGCCAGCTGCAGGCTGCACATGTAGACTTCACTGTACAGCCTGGGGCTGGCTGGGAACTGTCTTGGTCAGGGGCAGGTCCCAGTCTCATGCCCCAAATGGGTGATTGAGGCACAGGGCTTGGAAAGAGCTGCAGGGGTGCCCAGTCAGGGCAGAGGGCTGGGACCTGCCCCTTCCCTGCAGGTCTTACCAAGCTCCATGCCCCTGATTGGGAAGCCAGGACCAGGAGCTCCCTGCTGCAAGGGCAAGAGGACATTGTCCCTACCCCAGCAACAGGCAGCCCCCCAGGTTCAGGAGACAGCTGTCTCCTTGCCCAGTGCTCCCTGCCAGCCTCCAGGCTAGCACCAGGGGAGCTCCCCTGCTCCCCTCCCCTGGTGGCAGCAGAAGCCCAATGTAGAGTTGCAGGAAACTGGGTCTCCCTAATCCCCACATGTGTAGATGCCTGCCCGAAAGGACTTACAGCAGATTACTTTACACTGGTTTGAACTTTGGCTGGAGTAAATGCACATGTAGATGTGCCCCATGAGAATATAACTCCTTTCTTCTGATAAAAACACTTAATAGGCAAGTTTTTTCATGTTTTTATTATTTTCTTAATGGTTTGGGATTTTTCAACAATTTCCTTTTTTCATAAAGAGAGTCATCTTTGTTTTTAAGCTCCATTTTTCAACTCCACTGACATGAACTACAGCATAAACTCATTTTCAGTGCAACTTCTGTACCATACTAAATTCCTTGCTTCTCTGAGTAGTCTTAGAGAAACATTAAATTGTAGTTGTCAATGTATATAGTAGCAATAAATCTAAGGGTAAAAAGGATAGTGTAGACAAAATCACAATTTATTTACTGCTGGTCCTATAGTATATAGTTCTAGTATACTTCTATAGATGTCAAGCTTTAAAAATAACTGATCAAGTGATTGGGCTTTCAGAAACCTGCCACAGGTCTCTGTCTGATTCCTACACTGGACCAGGGAATATATGATGACCATTTCAGGGTGCAAAAAAATGGCCATATTACAGTGAAATCTGATTACATCTCGTTGGTGTTTAATAGTTTCATAGTTTCATGGGTATATGGGTTTAGGAGACCAAAGCTAGCTTGCACAAGTTAGAACAGCATCCAGGCTGCTCTAACTTGAACCTGTCAGGGGTTGTAACAGGGAATTAGAAAGCCTGAAGAATATGAAGCATATCATGTCTGTAAGTCTGTTTTCCTGCGTAAATATTCTCTATGAGTAGAACCTGCAGTTTTAGTCCCAGACTGTGTATTTTCAGCAAACAGCTCTGATCTAATTGCAATGATCTTTTCATCACAAATATCTAGTACTGTGCTATGTGTGCTGTCAGATTTCAGCCAGAGACAAGGAACACTTAGTAAAGAGTAATTTAATTAAAATAGTAAATGTTGATTTAGGGAGGAAGAGGTTTATCTCAGTAACTTTCTAGAGTTCTTTGAAGATAATATTGTTATAGGAGTTCAGGAGACATGCTGTGATTATATACAATACATATTTTCAAGTTGACTTTCAGACTGGTTGAGATAAGCAGTCATGGAATAAGAGAGAAATCAAAGGTTAAACAGAAATCTAGCTCCAAAGCAAGAAAAAATGAGTGGTTCTAAATGATAAGTTCTACAGCTGGAACCAGGTTTCTAGTGTAGTTCCTCTGGCATTGTTCCACTGAATATAACTGATTTGGAAGACGCTACCAAATATAGAACATCAATGTTTGCTGATGTCAAAACTGGAATTATAGTAAGAATTAAGAAGTTATGTAGGCATATAAAAGAACACAGTCCTCTTTTGGGTGACTGAGCCAGTATTGGTAATGTAGGCAAATATAGAATATGTCTGTGGGCAAGAGACCAAAATAGAAGGAACATGTTACAAGGGGAAACTGATGCCAGAAACTATTACATTAATTTAAAATAAATTAAAAAGAATCATAGGATTTTGAAGGTAAAACCTTGGAGCCATCATTCCAATTAATCAAACAAGGCTATAGAAAAGGTACAAAAAATTGGGGTATGTCAACCAATTGGAGAATGCAACCGAACAGGTAACAGTATTAATGAAAGCTCAGTTAGAATCCTAGGTTTAACTTTACTCATCTTTTGGGAAGGCATTATGAGTCTGAAAAGGGTCTAGCATAGATCAGGGTGAATATGTAGTGTGTAAAGGTTAGCAAAGTAAGTTTTATTCTCACTGTCAGAAGAAAATTTCCAGCTCTTTACTACACAGTGAAAAAGCTCTTTTTACTTGAGGTTATCTTCTGTCCATTTTGTGAAAGATTTGTTTAGAGAATTGCTGTGCTCGGCTGGCATGGGTTAACGCAGGAGTTGTTAGCCAAGGCTATTAGTAAAGTCAGGCCCCCACCTAATGACCATGTAAATGCTAGCTAACTCTTTTGGCCTGAAAGGAGTTAGTTGCCTCAGATTTAAACCAGCATTTGGCGGGGGGGGGCAGTATCTAGCTGTTGCTTTTGACTTGCTCTCTGAAAACAAACCTGGTGTCTGACAGTAGAGCTTTAGGGATACTAGGTTCTCTGTTAAGTCAGTACATCTAATATTTTAACTTCTGGAGGAGCTTTGAAGTTTACATAACAAGAGCTTTAGGGCCAAGTGAACTTTTTAGACCAATAGACTATCCTGAACCATCAAAAATTCATGCAGATCACTCATTACACTTTCAAGTGTGATCAAAGGAGTCATAGATATAACCTAGCATTTTGGCACCCATTGTAGGTCATGTGGTCAGCACCCTGCTACATGCTACTATGTAATTACTTCCATTTGAATCGGCACCCCCCATGCAAGGGCACTCAGTGCCAGTGCACCATTGCCCTTGCTATGGTACTGGATGGATTACTTACCATCCTGTCATAGATTAGCAGTGGTCTGCAGATCACTGATTTAGACTAATACAGTGTTTCAAGAAAATTGCATAAGGTCTATTCACATTAATAAGAAACCAGATTCACTCATTGTAAAAAAATGGGAAATTAATGCAAACTAGGAAATTTAAACAGACCTTTTTCTGAAAGAGGGGTGATTTGAACATATTACCATATAAGGCCCTAAGCATGTGGTATGCTAGTGAGTGCTGAGAGGTGTCTGTGTGTATGCATGTGTCCAATTTCACTAGGACAGGCAGACAGAAGTGTCTGCTTAGGGCCTTTTGGAGCTAATAAACAGGTCACCTGGTAATGTCCCTCTGTTCCTTCCTTGGAAAAAGCTGTTTAAGAACAGCTTAAACTAATGAGAGAGGCTTTTGTTTTGTTGATGGACTGATAAAGGCTGTATTATCAGCCCCAAGCTGGCTTCTTCACCTTTCAGGTTTACTGTAGACAGTATGAAGAAGCCAGGAGAGGGAGATTGAAAAGCTCAGTATCATCAACAGATGCATGCCCCACACACCTCACCCCCCTTTGCCTCAGAGCGCTAGCTGGGGTCTGGGGTCCAGCAACACTCCCGTCCTTTGAGCAGCAAGTGGGGAAAAGCCTGGGATGGTGCAGGCAGAGTGGGGGTTTACACCCCTCTATAATCAAAGCTGGGTCCTACCGGGGCTTGGCCATGCCCTGCCTCAGCTCAGCACTAAGGAAGGGAAAAGAGAGCTGCTTTAGTACCCCCAGGCTTGTAGCCTGAGCCACTGCAGGCATGCAGTGCCACTGCCAGCATTTCTTCAGTCCAGAGGGAATATGTGTTTGGTTGCAAACCGGTTCAACCTAGGCAGGTTAGACTAACCTGCAAAGATTGAATCAATTCAGGTACAGGCTTTTTGAATGTCTGTCCCTTGCCTACCTGTGCAGGTAAAGGCAAAGTGGGATCTAATGTGGGATCTACACAATCATGCTTCCTTCCATGTCACATGTGCATGGCTAGAGATGTGATTGTGGAATCACACATTAGATCCCATTGTTCCTTATGGCTGGTGCAGGGGGAGCCCAATCCTAGGCTCCCCCTGCACTGGCAAGAAGCAAGCTCCCAGTTGTGGCTGGGAGTTGAGGGGCTCCCAGCTGCAGGCATGCCCCATGCAACCTGGGGCTGGGGGATTGCAATTGCTGCTATCCCCCAGCCTTGGGGATGCATGAAGCCCTGGGGTTTGGGAGTCACAGAAGCTGTGATCCCCCAGCCCCAGGGGTTTCATGGACCCCCAAGGCTGGAAGATCATGGCAGCTGTGATCCGCCAGCCCTGGGGGTTTCACACACCCTCAAGGTTGGGAGATTATGGCTGCCATGATCCCCCATCCTTAGGGGTTTCACGCCTCCCCAGGGCAGCCAGATCGCAGAAGCTGCTGGGGCTGTCCCCCCTCAGTTGTGGGTCTCACAGTCCTAGCTGGCCATGGTGCACCCCTGTAGCCTCAGGGAAGACCCTGCCACAGGTGTGAATTAACGCTCAATAGCAACCAGCTATAAATTAGTACACATTTTAAAAGTATAACTTTACAGTTGGTTGGAGATTTCTATGGCATGATATATACTTTGCACATGTAGCTGGTCTCAGGGTAATTGTGCAATTAACTAGTTAATTGTGCAGTACCTTAAACATGTAGAGGGGGCCTCATTAACATACATTCTATTTATAATAACTACTGGTCCCTGTTTACTGTCACTAAATCTACTTGCCTTAGAGCATTTAGTACCATGTTGTTCTCTAAGGAACACTTAGACATCAGCTCTAAATTGTCCTCTCATCTTCACTGACAGCAAACACCCTTAAATTGCCAGCACATTGTGCATCAGAATCTCATCAATTCCCTGCCCTACCAACTGCCACAGATGTATCATAAATTACATGAAGGATTCATTCAGTGTCTTGGGGAGTTATGTAAATCAAATGGTATATTCTCCTTCTAGTGTACCACAATTTCAATATAGGTAACTCCCATTAGGTTTAATGGGACTTGCACTGATAAATCCCTAAGATGAAATTATACCCCTAAGTAGATGGCAACAAAAGGTTGCTCAGAAAGTTTTGATTAACATTCCTTTAAAAGTAGGGCATTAAAAGAGAGATTAAGCAAGAATATTCTACATTTCAGAATAAATTTGTTAAATCCATATTTTATAGACTCATTCTTGCAAACTGCTTCCAAGCCAAGTGCTTACTACTGTAGTGAGCAGAAGTGTGTATATGTATGTATGTGTATATAATATATACACACACAGAAAACATCACTCTTACTAGTAAGTGTTTGCAGAATCCAGCTCACCCTGGTTCAGATCTAAATTACAAACTGTATGGCAGGGGTTTTCAACCTTTTTTAAGTAGTGTACCCCTTCTGGTGGATACCCCTCCTGGACTGTACCCCTGGATGAGGGCAGGGGGGCTTCCCCAGCAGCCAGTTGATGAGCAGGGCAGGTGGGTCACCTGGTGGCTGGTCAACAAGGGGGGAGGTGTGCACCACCACGTACCCCCTGGAGCCTACCCAAGTACCCCCAGGGTTACGCATACCCCTAGTTGACAACCCCTGATGTATGGGAGTCAAATCTGAACTTGTAAAAAAAGTTTCATTTCCATTAAAATAATTGTTATTGTTAATATATATCTAGTAAAGGATTATACAATTAAATTAAAATACTTTTCTAGGCCTAAATCCTGCAATCTGATTTGCACAGGCACTGGGTACATCTACATATCTATGTGTGGGCACTTGATTTATGACTCAGATATCTTTTTCCAGGCAGACCCAAACCCTGAGGCTGACCATGACCACTCCATTTGATAATAGGCAAATGTTGTTGATACACAGTGATAGCAGATAAGAATAATGCAAACAATTCTATATCTGCCAGTCCTAGAGCTGTCATCAGAGGGAAGGTATGTCTGGCCAGTAGGCAAACTTAGCCCTGAAGTTCTTTCTTGAATGTTAGATATCAGCAGCCCAGAGGTCAAAGGCCGAGGCCCATCCCCCTACAGTGGGGCCAGTGAGACAGGCTGGCAGTGTGCCCTCTGTTCCTCTCTCGGGAACCCCTTGCTGTTCTGAAATCCCTCCTCTTGTATTATTTCTCTCCTTGTGATGACTATTCATCTCTGGCCATTGTTGATTGGTCTCCCTATGGTCATCATACTGTCCACGTTCTGTCCTGTCAGCATATTCCTTTGTTACACAAACCCATCACATGTACACATCCTAATTTGGTTATTTCCAGTGTCCTCCTAATTTGGTCCATTCCCCAAAACCAGAAATTCCAAGGGCACTGCAACTGGGCACTGTGACCTGGCCAATGCAGTGAAGTCCCTTATCTCATCTTATGGAACAGTGTAGTATATGTCTTCAGTTTCACAGCCTGTGTCTGCTTTCTGCTTGCCTGTGTCAGACACAGCGGGCCTTGAAGGAAAGCGTCACAAACAGGCATTTAGAAATCAATTAATCCTTGCCATTACCCTGGACCATTACTTTAATTCAATGCCTACTTTACCTACAAGCTAATTCCCAAAAGCAAACCTCTAAATATCATTTTCTAGGCATCACCATTAATGTGCATTAGCTTATGTGCATTAAATCTAGTACCACCATTGTGCGGTACTAGAAAAAGATGCGTTAGCCTATTTTAATGAGCATTAGCTAAAGAGCACAGGTTTTTTTTATGATGCTTTGATGCGCATTAAAATAGGCTAATGTGAATTGAAGCACATATGTAGACATGCCTACTGTGATCCACCCACACAGATCTGGTTTGTTCCTCGATCCAAAAAATGTTACAGATTTTACGTGCACTGTAAACTCTTGTCCACTTACATATCTTTTACTTTTTATAAAGAACTTTTTTGCTTATAAGTGATAGTTCTTTTGCTGCTACGTATACTAAAATGCTTTATTACTCAATAAATAATAGTAAAATAATACCAAAGCTTCAAGAAAGATAAAACAAATATATTTCTGGGTAAAAGAATGCATCTGCCAGAATTACTCGTCTGTTCTTTCTTCATCATATTTAATAATTTAGCAAGCCGTGCTGACCCTTAATTGATTGCAAGAGCCAGCAAGTGCTTCAGAAGTCTGTTACATACTATCAAAGTAGATGTGTGTTTTTTCCTGTGAAGCCCAATGTAATCATGCAGAAAAATCAATCAACAACAATGTATTTTTGCTATAAGGGTGCAACTCACTTAGGGGCAAATTCTGCAATCCTTACTCCCATGGAAAAACACAGTATTGAGCAGTTCAATTTATTTTAGTCAAAGAATTACAGAATGAAGTTATTGTATATAGGGTTTTCATGGTTAAACAGAAAAAACAAATAGCAGCTAAGCTATGATATTTTCTTATACCTGTCAATGCTCTTTGGGAGGATTTTATTAAGGCAAAATTCTTGTGTACTTTTAAATGTATATTTATATATCAAAGAAACCAATCAGGAGGAATTTTCATTTCCTTCCTTTTACTCTTCCTCTGCCAAATTTTAAAGCATCATTTTTAGCCTTGATAAAAAGTTAAAAAGATCCCAGATAAAGGGCTGAAATATTCTTCAAATGCAGTTCATCTCGGAAAATGAAAATTAGCTCTTATTTTGTTCATCCTAGATACAAGGATAAGATTCAGTGAAAACACATTCTGCAAGAAATATTGCTTGGATGTATGATGTGTTTACACATGCACTTTGCAATTGTTCAGTGTTTATCTTCCAAAAGAACTGGGACAGGGTTAGAAAAATAAGGCATGTACAGCTTTATTTTCTTGGTATTTTTTTTTTTTTTTCATTTTTGTGCCTGTGGCTGTTAGTCCCAAATATGATATTGAGAATGAATAAATATACTTGATGATCATGGTTCCCAGTTCAGAAGCCACAAGAACAAAACTCAGAATCTTACATTTTTCCACTCTAAATTAACATTGACTTTTTCATTTATTATCATATTCAGTTTCAATAAAAACAAAGCATCCTACATTATCTATTTTCTGGTAAAAATACATAAATCATTTACAGTTTCAAAATGTGTGAAAGGTATGCCATGAATGTAAGTGTGCAAGTGAAATATGTTTTAAAAGGTTTGCTGTTCTAACTGAGTAACATTACATAGTTGTTATATATGGTTCATGTCTAATACAAACATATTTTCATAAGATTTTTCAAGTCATGAAAGAAATGGGTATAAATCTGTCTGCATTCATTTATGCTATTAGATATTCCCCAACCTCTCCTTCATTCTGGCTACAATCCTTTGTGGAGTATAGCTGCCTTATCCTTGTGAACCACTCCTGCTCCATGGGCTAGCAGGTAAAAGAAGGATTCCTGGCCAGCCTGCCTTCCTCCGTTCCTTTGTAATGCTATATATGTATGGGAGTAGAAGAGGGATGGGCAATTATTAAGGCTGGAGGGCCACTTAAGGAGTTTTAGTGAGCTGCTCATGGCTGGGGAGAGGAAGGCAGTTGATCCTGTCTGGCCTGCCAGCTGCCTCTGGGAGCCTGAAGAGAAAAGGCTGTGCCCCATGCTGCTCCACTGTGCTGCAACCAGGAAACCAGGACTGGGCTAGGCTGTGCAGCTTGCGGGCTCCTCCACACCCTGCCGCCTCCTGCATCCCTTCCCTGCCCCCCCAGTTTCCTGTAGGCATGGTAGGTGTGCAGCCTTGGCACTGTGGCTTCTGGCAGCCAGGCCCGCACAGGACTGGGCACGATGCAGTGCACAGAATAGCCATCCCACCTGCCCTCCCACCGTGATGAACTGCCATTGCCACTGTGCTCAGCACGCCTCCCTCCCCCACCCACAGATGACCCAGACTAATGGCACTGCAGCAGCAAGCAGTTCATCATGATAAGTGGGCAGGTGGGTGGGACGGCTACTTGGCATATTACATTGTGCCTCTTCCTATGTGGGGTTGGCTGCCAGTGGCCGTGGTGCAAGGATTGCACAGCCTCATTATCAACAGGAAGCCGGGTGGAGGGGGTTGGATGTGGGGGTGAGAAGAGCAGAGGAGTCGGTCTGCTGTGCAGCCTGGCTTAGCCCCATCTTTGGCAGAGGAGAGCAGAGTGGTGCGGGGCACAGCCTTCCCTCCTCAGCCTCCCAGTGGTGGCTAGCAGGCCAGATAGGATCAATTGGTGAGTCAGATATGTCCCACAGGCCATATTTTGCCCAACTCTGGAGTAGAGAAACCCAGGGGTGGCAGTTGTGCTTCCCTTTTATGTGGGTTGTGTAAGTAGGAGAAGGCTCATGGTGTATTGTTTTTCCACTGTCCTATCTTTCGCACCTATATTATTGTCAAGTACAATGTGGAACAATATAGTTGCTGGAACCCTGCTAAAATAAGGCTTATAACTCTGGATTAGAAGGAGAAGATTCTGTGTACCGTCAAGAATTTCTTTTCCTTTACTTCAGTCTACTAAATTATGCCTACTTTTGTGCTTGCTACCTATTCGACTATCAGCTCTTTTGTTCAGTGACTATGTTTTTGTACATGTTAAAGAGGCAAGCACACCTTTGAGATGAATAATACATAGTTTTAAGAGATAAGGGAAACAAACACAAAACAAACAGGTTATGGGATCTGCTCCATCTGGGAAGGCAAACACGGGTGTGTACAATCAATGTATGAAATATCTTAGCATGATAAGCACACAAAATGTAGCACAAGATAAAGGTTGTTCAGAGATGTAGTTGCACAACTGCTGTAAGTCTTTGAATATTCCTCAATAAATGAACAGGAGAATACCTAATTATTTTTAATTATTATCATATAGATGGACACAGGTATTAGCTGAAAGCTGTTATATTTTTTGACAAGTTTCTTGAACGTGCATTGTTGTGCATCTCAGATACCATTACAAAGATGCCAAGAATATGGTGAATATTTGTATCTGAGCCAAACACCTGAAAACAAGGAGCATTCTGTCTCAGAAGTTGTTTGTGGCATATACAGCCATTCATTGTTACTTTGCAAACGGCTGTATAACTAGTTATTTTTGTGTCCAATTTATTTTTTGCAGCAGAGGCTCACTTCATACTTGTGCTTATTTATTTTTTCACACTGGGCCAGCCTTCTGTTTGTGCTTCCTGGCAGGAGAGAGAATTCTGTTGCTTTTCATAGTAGGGCAACACAAGAGCACTGGGGGAAGGAGGTGAAGGGAAATAACTTGCTGTGCCTTTATTTTCTTGGATTTTTAGTCTCAAATGATTTTTTTCTATGGTGGCCTTCTTGCCTTTATACTTTGTTTTCAAAGTATAACACTTTATCATTAAGCTGTGGTAAGGTATGTAAGAAAAAGGGGGTTTTATCACTTAACATCATTTAACAAGGTTTTGACATGTGCCATGTTTTGTGAATGTTTAGAGGTCGTTGACTTCCAAAATGGAGTTAATCAGAGTGAGTGCGGATGCTTGAGGTAAAAAAGAGTGGTGTGTTTTAAAATGTAGTACAGAGGTGGGCTAGAGGACCACTTAGGGAGCTGTCGTGGGGTGGGTCAGAAACCCCCGGCCTCCCAGCTGGGACACCAAGTGGGCAGTGAGCTGGCCCACAGGCTGTATTTTGCCCAGCCCTGATGCAGTAGGAACAAGAAAGGATGAATAACACAAGGACTTGGAAAGTTCTGTGCAACTCCTTGAATTTTCCAATGGAAAATTCTTTGTTGAGAATATATCCTAGTCTTTGTAAAGTGGTTACTTTCAAAAGGACAGGTCAAAGGAAAAAGCTCTCCAAGAGCATAGTGTATATTCGATGTACAATATGCTTTTTACTGTACTGAAATCTCTAAGAGTCCAGTAACCCTCAAGGAACTTCCACAGAGAGAAGGCAAGGACAAAAGCAGGCTCCCAAAACTGCTGCCCTCCAAAGACACTTTGCTCCTTGTTGAAGAATATGGCTGTGTGGCAGGACGGGACCTAGGGGTGCTGTGAACTCCACTAGTGCCCCCTACCTACCATGCCAAATCGGTTTCAATGCACCCTCTTTATCTTGCTTGCCATGTCTTTGATGGTAATATTGTTAAAGGGAGGCTGCCTTTTTCCCCACGTTGGCACGGTGCCCTGAGATGTCTCCGTCCGTGCCCTGCCTTTGGTGACATGGTGCACTCTAATCTCTGGGCTACGCATGGGCCCTACAATCACCCGGGCCCTCACGGGTCCTCTGGCTCGTCTTTCTGTCTGCCTGCGCCCTCACGGGTGCTCCCTGGCTTCCCTCTCAATTCCCTGCCCGTGCTGGGGCCCTGCCTTGTGATTCCCTGCCCACACTGGGCTCCTCACAATCGAGGCTCAGGTGGCCGTAGCTGTGCCTGGCCCCCTACTTGGGTCTTGCGCCCCACTGGGGCTTCCCACAATCAAGGCTCAGGTGGCCGTAGCCATGCCTGGCCCCCAGTCTCTGCCTTCTTGGGTCTTATGCCCCACTGGGGCTTCTCACCTGCGCCCGCACTGGGGCTTTACCCTCACAATACTGCCCACACTGGGGCCAGGGTCGACACACCCCAAAACGCAGTGCCCTCTCCGGCGTTGGGTCTCCACGCTACCGTGCATCCCCTATGAGGCCTCCTTCACCCCTACAGCCTCACCCGGTCCTCCGGTCTTACACAGCTACAAAACAAAAAACTCCCACTCCTGTGTTGTAACATAAAATTCCAAGCCAGCTGGCTATCCATCATTCATCTCCCTGCCAGGGTTTCCTCCGCCCTGTATCATCCCGCAGAAGATTCTCAGGCCATCAGGCTTCCCTACTCAGCTTGCTTCAACCGAGCTCCACCTTCCTTGGCTGCCAGAGAGGAACTGACCTCTGGCTTCAGCCTGGCTTGTTTATATAGGCCAGGCCCTGCCCCCTTCCGGTCAGCTGACCAAACTGGTTGTCTCGGCAACCCACACCTGTGCTGCCCTGGTGACTGGCAGCTGAGCCTCCCCCTTCTCACCACAGGGGTCTCTCACGGGTCGTTTCCATTTTAGGCACAGGGCGCTTAAGTGCCCTGCGACAGGCTGTGATACATCTCTGTTGTCTCCTCATGTTCTCACTGGATTTAACCAAGAGACTGTCCATTTTCTCTGTAACAGTTACAACTGGAAATTAAATCTGTCAGTGAAATATTTAATATTCATAGCTGACTCCCCTTCCCACAGTGCTATTGGAGCCTTGTCTAGGTGTGCTAATTTATGAATATCAACAGCAAAGGGTTAAACCCACACCATTAATGTCATCAGGAGTTTTGACATAGACCTCAGTGTGGGCAAGGGTGGACCTAAAGAGTTTGGGAATGGGATAGAGCCGTGGACACAAGGCAAACAGTTGCTTGCATAAAACAGCCTGGACAGGAATATTGCTCTTTCCAGATACTTATAGCACACTGCAGTTAGAGGTTCAGGCCTTGGACTCGCATTACTTTTGTAGAACTATATATGCCCTAGTAGCATTGCAAAAAGCAAGTGTCCCTTTATGCAGGCTGTTTGCACCAAGATGACAAAAAGTTTCTATTTCAAACACAAACTTCTTTGTAGCTCTACCTTTGGTAGTGCTGCATGTTACATTTAGCACTACAGAAATCCAGAGCACTGTGTTTTCCCTCCCTCTTGTACTGGTGGTGGCTGCAGCTGGCTGGGCAGCCTCAAAGCTCTGTCACCAACGACTAGTTGGACAGTCTCCCCCATCCAGTCAGCTGTTGCCGCAGGGGTCTGGCTCATTGACAGACTACCCAGATGGCAGGGGTAGCAAAGGAGTTGCCCCCTATTTTCCACGGTCTGGAATGGGGGCAATGTGTAGGGGGTGCACTCAGGTGCACATGCACCCCCTTAGCATGGCGGTGCACCCCCTACAAAAAGGCACTGCCGATTGCCGCTCCCCTCCCATCATCGCCAACACTGCTGGTGGCGTCTGCGGGCGGTCAGCGATCTTTGGGTTATTGCAATCAATTAAGGGTCAGCATGGCTTGCTAAATTATTAATGCTGGGGGCACACGCTGTTCATGGTCTGGAGAGTGCACTTTTGCAGAGGCTTTGTAGTGCTCTAGCCAGGGGGCTGTGCACATGTGCCCATCCTCATAGCTCTTTAACAACATAAGAATTGCTGTCTCCTGGGTCAGACCATTGTTCCATCTTGCCTAGTATCCTGTGTGTCACAATGGCAGGCAGTGGATGCTGAAAGAGAGAGTAAACTGGATATGACTAGGGAATTTCTTCCCACTGTTCTTCTCTCACTTGCAGCCTCCAGCATTTAAAGTCTAGGATGAGAGTTGGCAACGGCTTTGGGCAGAGTGCCAAAAACACCTGCAATCTTGACTTGTAGGGTGTTGGCATGCCAGGGATGGGTGGCGGGGAAACTGTGAGGGGCCCAATACTTGTTATGGCAGTGCAGCCCCAGTCTCTTCCCCACTGTCCAGCCCAAGGTGTGCCGGTTAAGCAAAATGCCTTCATGTGACACACTCTGGCATGCATACCAAGGGGTTGCCTACCCCGGTCTAGGAAATTCTAATTCAGAGGCTATATTCCTAACTCCCAAGCTCAATAACTACTGATATCCCCTTCCTCCAAAATTTGTCCAGTTCCTTTTTTAATCTAGCTAAACTGTCATCTTCCACAACATCTGGTGGCAATGAATTCCACACTTTAATTACACACTGTGTGAAAAAACTTCGCTTGTTCGTTTTAAACTTACTACCTACTACAGTAAAAGCTCCATTATCTCACATCCCCCCGGGAATGGGGGATGCCAGATAACAAAATATGCTGGTTAATTGAGCGGCCCAAACAGGCGTCCTTGCCTGTTCGGGCCGCCACTTCTCCTGCCGTGTCTGGGGCATCACCGCCCTTCCCATGGCATTGCCACCCCTCCCGCGGCATCACCACCCCTCCTGTGGGCCCCGTGGGACAGGGAGGTGGGCCCCACACAGCCGGTTATGCCCCCGGCCTGTGAGGGCTCGGCAGCACAGGCTACTTTGCCTTGGGCCATGGGAGCTTGGAGAAACCAGCGGGCACTTGAGGTTTCACTTTACCTTGCAAGCCAGCATGCCAGTTAATAGAGCATGCCAGCCTGTAAGGTGCCAATTAATGGAGCTTTTACTGTAGTTTCATTTTGTGACCCCTAGTTTTTGTATTGTAAGAGACGATAAATAATAAATCCCTATTGAACTTCCGTTCACAATTTAGTATTTTGTAAACCCTTATCATGTCCACCACTCAGGCATCTCTTTTCTAAACGGAATAGGCCTAGCCTCTTTGGTCTCTCCTCATATGGAAGCCCCTCCATACTGCTAATTATCCATGTTGCCCTTCTCTGTACCATCTCTAGTTCTTCTATATCCTTTTTGAGGTAAGGGGACCAGAACTGAGCACAGTTCAAGTTGTGAATGCACCATGGATTTATAAAAGGGCAAAATTATACTTTCAGTTTTGTTTACAATTCCCTTTTAAATAATCCCTAACATTTTGTTTACCCCTTTGATGGATGCTGAGCACCGTGTTTTTAATTAATTGCCCATACTGACTCACAGATCTTTTTCTTGCATAGTAACAGCTAATGTAGAGCCCATCATAGTGTAGGTATAGTTGGGGCTATTTTTACCCAAGTGCATCATTTTATGCTTATCTACATTGAATCACAACTGCCACTTAGCCATTCGGTCAATCATGCCAGATCCTTCTGTAGTTCCTCACATTCTTCCTTGGTCTTTGCCACTTTGAATAACTAGTTGGACAGTTGGATAGTTGACACAATTGTGTTGTGTCATCAACAACATTAGCCACCTCACTACTCACTCATACCTCACTACTCACCCTCTTTTCCAGATCATTTATGAATATGTTAATCAGCACTGGACCCAACACAGATCCCTGGGGGACCCTGCAATTTACGTCTTTCCATGCTGAAAACTGACCATTTATACATACTCTTTGCTTTCTTTAAGATAATTTCTAAACTGCAAGTGGATGTTCTCTGTAATCCCATGACCACCTAATTTAATTTATTTTTGTAGCCTTTCAGTAGTGTATACCTTATAGCATGTCCAAGGCCTTACCTTAGTGTGGGTCTTACAAATTTAGTGGGAATTGAAATTGAGTATACTGCCTCTCATAAAAAGGATTAAGCAAAATGAAGAACCATTTTTTTAGTTAAAGCGTGGATTAGTCTAATTGCAGCTCTTAAACAAACACAAAACAAAGGGATAACACCTTTCAGAGGACTTGGGCCTTGTGTGAAGTTAGCTGCAAATGGGTAAGAATTAACAGCTTGTTGAAGGGTAAGTATATCCAGGAGGACATAGCAACCTGGACAACTCATCAGCAGTGTAATTGTTTGAAAGAAGCAGAGACAAGTTCAGAACTGCCAACTAAAACTTCCTTTAAAGCTGCCAAGCAGCCAGATGGGGAAAATGTTTCTCACAGCTTGCTATCTAGGCTCCATAAATGTTCACTAGGAGGATAAGGAGGGCTAGGAAATTGAGATGATGTGGTTGGCATCTTTGCCAGCCTATTACTGGGAAAGAAGTACAAAGAAAATGTGATTTTAAAAGATGCTTTTATCAAGGTGAGTCTGGGAGTTTTAAAGCAAAACAGCAAGGGTTTTTTAAGTAGAAAATAATAGCAGCAAGACTCTTCCAGAAGTGGATAAATTAATACAGCCTTTATAATAAAAACCATGCAATTAGCACTTCTAAAATATTTAGAAAAGTTTCCCAGAAAAGTATGCATGTGTGGATATGTGTGTAAAAGTACTGAAATTCTGTTCTCTGCTCATTATAGCACTGCGCTGATAATGGTTAACTGGGGGATGCAATCTTACAATTGGAAGTGGATTAATAGTTAACTATATCTTACAAACAAAGAGTTAATTATACAAAAATAGTGCTGGAAAGAACCTCAAGAGTTCATCTAGTTCAATCTCCTGCCAAAAGGTAGGGATATCCCTGTCTAAACCACCCCAGAAAACTTTTTTGTCCAGCTTGCTCTTTAAAACTTTGTGACAGATTTCATAAGCTCTCTATGTTGTATGAGTTAGAAAGCTTTTCCTAATATTGAATTTTATCTTCCTTGTTGCTGTTTTAACACATTATTCATTTCCAGCCCCCAGTACACACACAGCACTATTGACTGCCACCCTATTTACAACAACCCTTTTTAATTTGAAGACTGTTATCAAATCCAACATCACCTCTCTCTGTTCTAGATTAATTCTGATTATTCCAATCTGTCCTGATTGTGTCACATTGTCTAGATCTCTAATTTTTGCTGCTCTCTTAAGGCTCTTTCTTATTTGTCTATATCTTTCTTGAAGTGTGATGCCTAAAACTGAATAGTAACCATGATGTGATCTCATTAACACTGAATGACATATAGGTAAAAATTCTCTTAACTCATTGCACTTTGGTATTAGCTTCCTCCCCATGCCCCCACCCTTTTTTTTTCTTTGCAACAATATTAGATGGGAATCACCCAAAAAATGTTTTTCTAGTAGGGTGTTTCAGGGATCTTTTTTTTGCCATAGCTGTTAAATAGCTTTATTAGTCATCTAGTCATTGTCATCGGCAATCACTCGCATTTGAGAATGATCACTCCCACTGGTCAGATAAAGGGTTGTAGAGAAGTCCGTTGATGGCTAAGAAGGCTGATCCAAGAGCCACAGACAATGGCAGATGCCACAGGTGGTGGTTAAAAGGAGGGTCGAACTGTGGATTTCTCAGTTTTGTTTTCTTTCCTTCCATTTCTTTTGTTTTTTATGTCTCCAGGGCGAGACAGTTTTCCTCAGAGTAAGATGTACCTTCTCCTACAAGGCATCACCATGTAGCTGTGTCCCAGGCTATTTTTTCCCCAGTTTCTGGTATCATTGCCACACTTCTTAATGTTCACCTTGAAGGTGTTCTTGAAGTATTCCTGTGGTTCCCCATGCATCCTTCGTCCTTGGCTGATATGGGAGTATAGCAGTTATTTTGGTAAACACACATCAGGCATGTGCACACAATGCCCTTTCCACTGCAGCTGATGTTGAATAATCAACGCTTCCATGTTGATGGTATTGGCATCGGTGAGTATGCTGGCATTTGTCTGATGATCCTCCCACTTTATGTCAAGGATCTTCTAGAGGTAGTGCTGGTGAAGGCATTCCAGGCTTTTCACCCAACTTCACAGCCATAGAAAAAAGAGTTGGGGTTACCACAATTTATATAATAAGAGCTTTTTCTAAGTCCTGATGTTGTGATCATTGAACACATGATGATACAGTCTTCCAAAGGCAGAGCTGGCACATTGGATCCTATACTAGATCTCCTTGTTGATGTTGGCCTTCTTGAGAGATGGCTGCTGAGGTATGTAGTGTTCAATATTCTTCAGCTCCTGTCCATCAACGAGGATCTTTGTTGGGGGTGCTGATTGGCCCAGTACAGGCTGGTGAAGTACCTCTTTTTTTCCAATGTTAAGAGTCAGTCCCAGGCACTGGTGTGCTTGGAAGAATCAGTTAAGGGCTGTTTGTCAGTCCTCCTTAGTATGTACAATGACCGCACAATCATTGGCACACTGAAGTTCCACAATCAAGTAACTGGTTTTGGCATGGAACAGGGGAAAGATCTAAAAGGTTCCAATCCATCTTGTACTTGATGCTGATGCCATGTGGCAGATGGTCATGGATGAGCATCTTGTTGACGACGAGGAAGATCAAAAACAGAATTGGTATAATCGTGCAGCCCTGCTTGATGCTAGTTTGAATGGCAGAGGGCTCTATTGCGGAGCCACTGCATGGGATGGAGGTAGTCATCTGGTCATGAAGGAATCTTAGGATAGTGATAAATTTCCCTGGGCAGCCAAACTTTGATACAATCTTCCATAGACAGACAAAAGTGTCCTTCATCCAATCAGAAGCAGGGAACTTTTTGACAACTTAAAGCAGAAGCCCTGAGGAAGATTTGAGAAATTAAAGACAAATGGGAAGAAAAGGTGAAAGAAATCCACCAATTTGTTGACAGTCATGACATGTGGAGCTTGTTCAGTGCAAACAAGGCTGTGTAAGGATCAAATTCTTCAAAACTCACCCTGCTTAGATCTGAAGATGACAGTACACTCCTTCAAGACAAGTGCATCAAAAATCACTGGAAGGAGCACTACCAAAAGCTCCTGAACTGAGAATTGATGGTGACTGCTAAAATCATCAAATCCATCTTGTAGCATCCAGTAAGGGAAGCACTTGCCAGTACACCCACTTCTGAACAAATCCAGCAGGCAATAAGACAGATAAAGAACAACAAGGCATGTGGCCCTGATGGCATACCAGCTGAGGTCTTCAAATTGGTGGGGAAATTATGACCAACAATCTCCACACACTGCTTCTTAAAATCTGGACCACTGGGGAAATTTCCACTGATCTAAAAAATGCCAAAAGGGAGATGAGTCTGACTGTGGAAACTATCGAGGTATCACCTTCCTCTCCATCACTGGGAAGAACCTCGCTTGAATTCTACTGAACTGACTGCTCCTTCTTCCAAAGGAAATCCTTCTTGAGTCTCAGTGTGGCTTCAGACTATCCACAGGCACCATGGACATGCCTTTTGTGGCCTGGTAGGTCCAGGAAAAATGCCAAGAACAAGACCAGGAACTGTATATGGCTGTTATCAATTTGACCAAAAGCCTTTGACTCTGTTAACCTTGAGCCTCTATGGAAGATTAATCATCTAAAAGAAACTGTAAAATCATTGGTGGTGAAGTCTGCAGATAATACAAAAATGTCTGTGTCGCGCCTCTGGCCGTAACATGACTAAGAGAAAAGAAAACCTCCCAGGTGAAGCAGTATCCCTGTCTCACCTGCCACATCTTTGTGAAATATATATTTAGGAGGAGTTCAGCGTGAAATAATATGGGTTCCCCTCCAGGCTTTACTCATCACATCGCCAAAGCTGACATGGGGCTCTGCCTCCCCTACACCCCAGTCACTTGCCAACCGCTGACAACAATGTTTCGTGATATTTAACAGTTGATTCCAGCTGCAACATGCTCAGTCCTAATTCCTGTGGTGCTGGTTTTTTGTTTGTTTTTTTTTTAGGTGTAATTCCCTTATCCAGAATTCCTCTCCTTTTTCCTGGCAGATCAGAGAGGATTGCTGTGTCCTTTTTGACTAAACTTATATCTCTGGTCTTTTTACTTCTTTTACGGTTATATAAGAAATAAAGAAAATATTGCAACTGAACATGAAATCGTGACACTTTCTATTTTAGGCATCTTCTATCTGTAATGTATAGAGCCTTCTGGCTCTTTCTTTTAGTCTTAATCAAAATAGACCCAGTCTGGCGTCCTGCCTTCCCTGACACTTCTATTCGGGACGAGGCTCCTGCTCCCTGGTTCTAGCCACCCGGAGCCTGCTTTCCTGCTTCCTCTCCCTCCAGCACTCTTGGTGCCTTTTAAAACTCCCATGATGGTGCGCCAGGCTGACATCATCAGTCATATACTGCCCATCTGAGCCCAGAGAGAGCTCATAAAGCAATGTGGCTGCACTGCATGCTGTTCCTGCATCAGTTCCTGTTCAGGTAAGTACTGAGCCCCTCTGACCCGGGTTCCCTCCGGACCAGGTTGGAGCAGACTCCAGGGGTTTGGGATTCGAGCGGCAGATTGAGCTGTGACCCTGAGCCACCACAGTCTGGAATACTACATAGTAATGAGGACAAGTTATTTTATAGACCAGCGGGCTCATCTACACAAAATGCTTTTCTCAAGATTAGAGCAAATAGTAGAAAGCATCACAGTCTATAGGTGCAGATCCTTACTGTACAGCAATTTCCTCTAATTGCAAGTAAATTTGCTAACTATTTATACAAGCAGCAAATTTATTCCCAACTGGGAGCAAACTTATTTGTACCATGTGTAGACAGCTGACTGGGAGCAAAATTTCTCTTGGTCAGCTGGGCAGCAGGGGACAGTAAATTGCTGTCTCCCCACAGGAATTGCCTGCTGCTTGGGCACCCAAGCCTGAGTGGGGACCATGCCCTGGTAGCTGGGAGCTCCCAGCCCCCACTCCCCAATCACAGAGCAGGGTCTTGGGAAATTGTTCCCAGCCACAGCTCCGTGATCATGGAGTAGAGGCTGGGAACAAGTTGTGAGCCTGTTCCCTGCCCAGCTCCATGACTGTGGTCCCAGGTGGCAGCAGCAGCCTTCTATCATTCAGTAGGCAGATTGGGGGCCTGCATCCCTGGGTGGAGTGTAGCACAGGCCTGCAGCCCTCCCAGGGGTGTGGGCAGGCCCCTGATGTGCCTGCCAGATGACAGAAGGCTGCTGCTGCCAGCTGGGACCAGCACAGGGTACAGCCTTCACCCAGCACCAGGAAGACTGGTGCTGCCGCTGGTCCCAGGTGACAGAACCAGCCTCCTGTTATCTGACAAGCACATCAGGGCCTGCACCCTGGGAGGAGTCTGGCACAGCCCCACAGCCCTCCTTGGGGTGCAGGCCCCCAGATCTGTGCACCAGATGGCAGGAGGCTGCTGCTGCCAGCAAGTGACAGGAGTTTTGCTTGTCAACACCTTGAGGTGCAGTTTCCCATAAACCTCTGCACATATCTCCTTGAAACTTGGCAGGCTTCATGGCCTCAGAAGGGGCTACCATCTCTGCAAGTTTCATTCAAATCAGGGAAGAAATGACAATGTTTTAGGCATTTGCATGATTCCCTGTTATAGCTATTGGAGAAACAGTGAAATAGCATCAAAACAGCAAAACAGTTTCGATGAAACAAAACAGAACAGTGCTTTTGAAACAAAATGAAACTTGAAATGAGACGCTGTTTTGTCAAAATGGAAGTCGAAGCAGAATGGTGCTGTTTTGCACAGCCCTAGTGTCTACATGTTCATTACCACACCATAGTTACTACACATTAAGTTTTAGGACTTGATTAACTAAGTAGTAACTCAGTGTGCAGTAACTTGCACTATTGCGCAGTAGCGCTGATACATGGGTTTCTAGTGATGCTTACTGCACACTGTTATTATGTTAATACTCCTACACAGTAACGTATTAGCACAGTTTTTGTCCAGCATGCTACTGCACAGTGTTATTAGGCTACTGCACGGTTAGTATCTTGTGTAGACATGCCTAGTATGATAGTAATTGGAATGCTGTATCCATCACTGCTGTCTACACGTTAAAAACAATAGCAGCAATTTCCAAAGGGTTCTGAAAAGAGATACTGTAATGATTCAAGGTCTGGAATATCTTAATTGCCAGAGATCCTTGTTTTCTCCATTTAAAAATTCTCTGATAAATTGCAGATTCTCTTCTTATAACCCCAAAATCCATGATTAAAATGAAACACCACTCTCTCTCTCTTTCTCTCTCTCTCGATATCCTCACAATGTTTTATTGATATAGTTACAATTTAAAGCAGCAGTTTGGAACCCTACCAGTGCCTCAATCACTATAATAAATTCTAAGTACCTACATATTTAGGTATTTTATAGGTTTCATAGACATTTGGGCTGGAAGGGACTCCAGAGGATCATTGAGTCCAACCCCCTGCCCCAGGGGCAGGAAGTCAGCAGGGATCATAGGTTCCCAACAAGATAAGCATCCAAACGTGTCTTGAAGGTGTTCAGAGTGGGTGCTTGAACTGCCTCAGGTGGCAGTTTGTTCCAAACCTTGGGGGCCTGGACAGTGAAGAAGTTATTTCTTATGTCCAGCCTGAACTGGTCACAGTGGAGTTTGTGACCATTAGATCTTGTCATCCCTTGGGGGGCTCTGGTGAACAGTCATTCCCCCAGATCCTGATGAGCACCCCGATAAACTTATAGGTGGCCATCAGATCGCCCCTGAGCCTGCGCTTTTCCAGGCTGAATAGCCCCATTGCTCTCAGCCTCTCATCATAAGGTCTGTTTTCCTGACCTCTGATCATGCGCGTGGCTCTCCTCTGCACCCTCTCAAGCTTCTCCACATCCTTTTTGAATTGTGGAGCTCAAAACTAGGACGCAGTATCTCCAGCTGTGGCCTCACCAAGGCCAAGTACAGCAGGAGAATGACATCCCAGGATCTGCTTGAGAATCATCTATGGATGCAAGCCAGCATTTTGCTCGCTTTACTAGCCGCACACTGAAGGCTCATGTTCATCTTGTGGTCAACCATGACCCCCAAGTCCCTTTCATCTGTAGTGCTAACCAGCGTAGCACTACCAAGCCTATAAGCATGGTGCAGGTTTTTCCTCCCAACGTGGAGAACCTTGCATTTTTTGGTGTTGAACACCATCATGTTCTCATCCACCCATTTCATGAGTCAGTCCAGATCTGCCTGGATCACCCTCCTGTCCTCAGGTGTAGATGCTTTACCCCAGAGTTTGGTGTCATCGGCGAACTTGGCCAATCCGCTTCTGACACCAATGTCCACATCATTGATGTAGATGTTAAACAGTATAGGCCCTAGGACAGAGCCTTGTGGGACCCCACTGGTCACAGCGCACCAAGATGGTTGACTCCCATTGACCACCACCCTCTGGGTCCTACTGCGGAGCCAGTTCCCCAGCCAGTGGATCATGGTGATGTCAAGGCCACAGTTGGCCAGTTTAGCCAAGAGGCGATCTTAGGATATAATTTTTTTATCATTGAAAATCAGAGGTCCCACTGCTCCCTTAGCTCACCAGGATGCAGGTCCATTCCCCCCCGCCCCACTTCCTAGCCACAATCCCTGAGCCCTGCCAGTGCCCCTCACCCCCCACAACCCCAGCCCTGCCAGAGGGGGCCTCCAGCTGCCAGGACTATGGGGCCAGGGACACGGGTCTGCTGCCCCCTGCCACACCAGCACCTGAGCCCCAGTTGCTGTTTGCAACAGGCAGCGGCTGCTGCAGCAGAGAGGAGCATGGAGCCTGGCTCCCCCTAAGCTGTGCTCAGTACTGCTGGAGTGGACCATGTTGGGGGGTGAGTGTAGGCTCCCCAGTGCAGGCTCAGGCTCCCTGCCTGGCTCCCCTCCCTACAGGGCCACTGCAGCCTAGAAGGCGGGACCTGGTGCAACAGGGCAGAGCAGGGCCAGGTGAGGAATCTTGGTGCCGCCGCTGAGAGCCCCACATTGCACCTGCAAGGTACCACCTGCCCGCCCAGAAGCTTTGAGGGGCACAACTCCATGCCTCCATACCCGCTGTTACCATTTAGGGTGAAAGCAAGGAAGGAGGGAGGGTGGAGGTGCCTTGCCAGGGTGGCACAGGGCTTGTGGCAGCAAGGAGCTTTCCTGCCAGACCCTGCTCTGCCCTGACACACTGGGTCCCACCCACTAGACTGCAGAGGCCCCAGGGTGGGGAGGCCAGCAGAGCAGGGAGTCCAAGCTGGCAGTGAACACCCCACCCCCACTGCACACACAAATCTGGGGGGTACATGTCCCCCAGTGAATTCCTGGGAGTTTGTGCAGCTGCAGGGAGCCAGCCCCCACCCCTAGGCGAGCTGCCTGTGGCTCTGTCCCACTCCCTGCCCAGGCCCTGTGGCTGTGCAAAGCCCACTCCACCCCAGCTGGGCAGCAGCCCCAGCCCTGCCCAGCTTCCTCCCTCCCTTCCTCCCTCCTTCCTTATGGGGCCCTCAATCCTGCCCCCCCTCCCCACCAGACTTACCTGTGGGAGCTGCTCTCCAGGCTGCCTGGCAGCCATGTTCATGTCTACATTTTTGTATGTGAACGTGCTGCTGCAGTTTGCTTTCTTTTTAAATCAGATTTAATAATACATGACAGTTTGCTAAGTAGAATGGTCAATATTTGAAGTATGTTATTAGGAAGTCGGTATTTACTTTTGATAACTACATTAGAATGGATGGTTTAAACCTTTATTGGCTAATGCACCATGTGAAGAGATTACAGATGTAGTAACTTAATTGAATGAGAGTGCTGTAAGTTTGAGGGCACAGTCCCACTGACTTTTGACCTCAAGCCTACAGGTGTTAACAAAGAATAGAACTTTGCACTAATTTGTAGGAAACTACAAAAGAATTCTGGAGGGAAGAAAAGTTGCTGGCTGCAATTGCTGTTGCTTTATTTTTGCCAGTATTATTCTTTTATGTAATGATGAGCTACAGTAAATTTCAGAGAGTAATTTCTGTAAGACATCTACGTTCAACATTATGAAAGGCTGTTTCAGCAAAATTCACTTAAATTTATAGTAATGAATGTTGTAAAACCATTACATTCTTTTATAATGTTTTGCATTCTTCCAAGATTTGTAGGCCAGCTCCTTAACTTCTACGGGTAAATTAAAATAGTGGGGTAATACTGGTTATGCCAGCTGAGAATCTTAGCCTTTCCTTTTAAAGGGTAAATCAAATTAGATGATGTGGTTGATTCCTACAAATAATCGCGGCTAATTCTTTTAGATAAAAATAACATTGACAAAAACAGAGGGTGGCTGGGGTAACTGTACGGGCTTTACTTGTGGCTATAATCAGGGCTGACTGCCTCCATCTTAAATTCCATGTTTTTGTTCATGAAATAAAAATATTATAGATACATTACTACAATAGTCTATTAAAAAAACCTTGTTATGAGCAGTTGAGATGCATTGTGTTTTTCATGCCATTATTCTTTTCTTTCAGGGATTATGTCTGATCACCAGTTTGGAAACCAGTTTATGTGCAGTGTGGTTGCTTCACATGTGAGTCATCTACCAACAACAAACCTCAGTTTTGTTTGGATTGCTCCACCTGCAGGCACAGGCTGTGTGAATTTCATGTAAGTGTGTAGTACAATTATAAACACAATCCATTTCTTCAGGTGTTGAATTACTGCGGAAGATAGCACCTGCGTAGATAATTAATTTCTTGTATAACCTGTAAACTATAAAGATTATGGTTTCATTCCTGCCAAATGTTGCATTTAATAGGAATTAAGAGCACACATCATCTTTTTGTTGATCAGCATAGGTAGAAAAAGCCCCTTGTCCTTTAGAATCTGAACAAAGTAGCTAACATCTTCCAGCAGAACAAACAGGCAGTGAGATTTATTTTATGGGTTTGTGTATATTTTGCTACTTGGTATTCAAGTGTAAATTTTGCTCTCTCAACCATTAATCATATTGTTGGTTATAAATAACCAGTGGGTAATTAGTTAACCTATGACTGTTTATATAACTTAAATATCTCCCCTCAGTTATATCTGTTATATTTTATGTAATTGACTGTTCTAATTTGATATTGTCTGAATGGCAGGTCTTAACATAAAACTAGTGTGCGTGTCATACTAAAGAATCTACAGTTCTCAATAGCCAAAGCGTTTAAATTTTCTTCTGCTTAATCCAGTTTGCTTGCTGTCTGCAAAAATATATGCATTCTCTGTTTCCCTCTGCTAATTTGTTTTAAAAGGCTGAGTTATCATTTAGTTACAACACACAGTATTAAATGCTGACAAAGTAATACAACTTAACATAAAGCCTTGGTAGAAAAGGAGTGTGTGTGTGCGTATGTGCATGCACCCCTATATATTTTTATTTATTTATTTAGTCAAGTTGGGAAGGGGTCTGTCATCGGCAGAGATGAGGGGAAGGGTGAATAGGGTCATTTGATCCTGGAAGGATGGTATACTATACAGCACCAAAATAGATTGATTCATTCATTTCTTTTATGTAAAATAACCCCATTTTCCAGTCAGCCAGGATGATTTTTTGGTGAATTAAATTAGATCTGAGACACCTGCAGCAGAGTTAGAATGGAAAATATGACAAGTTTTATTCATTCACAAATGGAATAAAAACCAGACCATGACACAAGTATGCAAGGAAATAGTTATAGCAGTCCGAGGAGTCTAAGATCCTCTATATATATGCCTGCTACTCAGAAGAGTTTGGTCTGTTCCGCTAGTTAGAATGAATCATTGTCTCTCATATAGTTAAAGATTTTTTTCCTTTCTGTCACCAGTAAGAAGCTGGAGGTAGCAGCCACATGTTGGTCTAGATGACTTCTAGAGTTCCCTGATTCAATTCATAATGACTGTTAAATTATCCTTATATTTCTAAAAAAATAAAAAGTGGTTCTGTGTGGGGCCATGTGTGTAGACATCCAATGCAGTGTCTGTGGATGTTCTTCAGTACCTCAGTAATGTACCATTCTTTCTATTCTTTGGGCATAGTGACTATACATGAGATTTTAATGCATCACAGACTGCACTGACAGTGCAGATTCATATGGCTGTCTTCAGCTTACATTTTTTAAAACCTCAGTACATTGGAAGCAGAAAGAAGTTGCAATTAGTGAGTGGACTTTTTGGAATGCTCATGTGCCTCCATACTACTCTGCCGCAACTGGAAAAGTTGCCTACAGCACATCACATTGAACAGCTACCCTTGCTTGAAGGGAATGTAAACGTCATTCCATCACAAGCTGCCATTGACAAAACATTGTCAGTGCAGGATTTTGCATTTGTTTAACTTCCCTGGTGAAGGACACTGGCTGCAGCAATTGCTCTTTACTCTTCATGGATTAGGCAGGATTAGGCACAAAAAAGGTAACACTAAGCAAAAAATGAGTGAGACATAGTATGGCTGCTTTATCTAGCTTTCCTGAAGTACTGCCCAGCAAACCAGCAACTTCTAAAGGATGGCATAGTTTCATTGTTAGTTGCTAACCTTAGCTATAGCAATGTAATATAAAAAGATTATTTCTTCATATTACTGCTCCTTTGTCTCAACATTTTTTTTAAAAGCAAGTGTTCTGGAAGTTGGAACTGAAAAGTCATACAGCCAAAAGGCCCAAGGCTGAATCACTTCAATCCTTGCAGGTTAGCCTAAGCTGCACAGATTGAACTGATACGCCAAAAAACAGACATTTACTTTTGATTGTGGAAATGCAGCCACATGCCTGTGATGGCCCAGGCCAGAAGCCGGAGGGCACAAGAGCATGCCTTCCGCTCAGCTGAAGCAGACAGCTTGGGTCAAGGTTAGCTCGCCGCCCTGTGAGAGGTGGCTTGCAGTGGGGGGGTGTAACAGGGGGCTTTCCCAGGGCCAGTTGGATGTTGACCCACCCACCTGTTTCTGAGCCAGCTACCTGCCTCTTTTGTCTGCCACACCTCGATGGAAAATGATTAAGATATTACCCAGGCAGGAGACTTACCATTTCCTGCCCCAATGCCAGGGGGCATTATCTGCAGGTCTGAACCTTCCCTACACTGCAGCCCATGCCTTGCAGATGACATCTAAGTTCTTTACATCTCCAGCCTCACACTGGGCCCTATAACCTAACTAGACTTCTTCTCATCAGACAGCCTCCTCCACACTGATTTTGGGCTGTTAAGCTCCCTGCACTCTTTCCCCCTCTCAGGTGTGGCCCTCCTGGGACCTTTGGCCACACAGGCCCTGGCCTCATCTCGAAGGCCAGTCAGAACCCCAGGCCCTCGGCTCTGGGCATCCCTCATGGTGGGCCCCTGGCCCTTCTGGTCCTGGCCCCAGCATTGACCAGTCCAGGGTGCCCCAAGTCAGGCTTCTGAGCAACTAGCCCACACTGTCTAACATGGGCCCACCTTCTTGGGCCCTACTATGGGGTTACCCACCCAGTTGTGGGGGCTGGGGTTAAGGCACCCCAACCCACCTTTCACCAGGGGGGTAATTGGCCTGGCATTTCCTGGGGGCTTCCACACCACCAGGGACCCCACCAGGCCACCCATCCCCAGTAGGCTGCAGTTTAAGTCATGCCCAGGACCTAGCACCTTCTCCATCCCCATAGCCCCAGCCCATAAACCTTCAATCTGTTCCTGAGCCTGAGCTCTGCTGGCTGATGTCTCTTTCACAGCTGCCAGTAGCAAACTGTTGTCTCACGCTATATATATCCTGGGTCTCAAAGTGGACTCCATACTCAAGCACCTAGCTGCTGCCTGCTCCAGCCCTTAAAGTGGCAGGCACCAACAGTGCCCTGCCACAAGGTGCAAAGCATCCTGGGATGCTGGGGAACTGTGAGTTAGCTTGGATCTGGAGGGGATCTGGGATAGAAGTTCAATAGACTGATTTAACCTAAATCAGCTCAGTTTAATACTACATCAATCCAGGTTTATCGTATACTGGTTCCAGCCATTTTGAAAACAGTTTGTGCATTGAACTTCTGTTATATTACAGATTTGAACCAGTTTCCAATCACGTATACTGGTTTATGTGTAATTTCTGTCCCTAGCCTTAGCTCCTGACATAGGGCTGCACAGTGAATGTCCCCATCCACTTGAAATCCAGAGCCCAGAGTCTCTCATAAAGAGTTGGGGAGGGGAGAGCAGGGCAGCCAACTGGGTGACAGTGCTGATAGTGGCTATTGTTATGTAATAGACTAGTGGTTAGAAAAGTCACCCAGGAAGTGAGAAACTTGGGTTCTAAAGTTAGCTAATAGGTTAGAGATAGTTAAAATCTCAGTTTCAGTATGTGCTCTCAGAATTATTTTTGTTTTAGCCAGTGACTGTCTGCTATGCCTTTTGCATAGGTGTTATCCATTGAACACTCAGTATATAATTTACACCATTGTTTGCAACCAAAGAGTTTGGCATGAAGATCTCCATGGTGTCAGCACAACTTTCTTCATCTGCATATAGTCCCCAATTACAAACCTTGATCAAATTTACATTTAAACAATACTGCATCCCATTTATCTACAACCTTATTTCAATTATGATAACCCATAACAAGACAGTACAGTACAGGCAGTGCAGGTCTCTGCATGAGGGCTACTATGTCTGTGTCTCAGTTCAGTCTAAGTTACGTCAGTTTTTGACCTCTGCAGTGACTGGTCCTAATTAAGAAGCTTGATATCAGTTTTGTGATGAAACTTGTATCATGTTTCTCCCCTGCAAATTTGGCAGAAACCACCAGATTAAATCTCATGCAGGCTGTTAACTTTAAATAGTACTGACATAGCCTGGATCTAAGATAACTGATATTTAAAAACACTAAGATAACTAATATTTAAAACACTAAGATAACTGATATTTAAAATTTTTCAGTATATTTATTTAGAAGGAAAGGAATATAGAGGAAGACAACTTCAGTTCAAGATCAAGTCTGTGATATGACCAGGTTTTGTTTGTTTTTTCTTTTCATTCTATTAATCCTATTTCCCTATGAGTGGAATTAAGATTTGTGTGGGCTAATTCACCCCTTTCTTGTACAATGGCCATTGTACCCTAACCTCAGCCATGTAGGCATAGGAGGAATGCATTCATTTGTAATATGCCTAAATATTAAAAGCCTGCAAATTACAGTAGCAAAGTCACCTCTGAATATTAAGGACAGATTCATCTGAGAGAACGCTGGCATACAATTGCTTAATTATGTAAAACCAGAGTGGACACACAAGACAGCCATATTACAAAGTAAAACCACTCAAATTTAAGCAGGTTACACCTTGAAAAATCTGTACTGCTATGTGGAACTTGTCATGTGTTCACTTCTTACCTGAATTCATACTGGGGCAGCTGTTTACAAACAGTACTGAAAGGCCTTGTGGCCTAATACCGATACAGCATCTGCTGGGGGAGTCAAACTGAGATTGTAGATCATGCGTCTACTTTTGTCTACAGAGCAAATATATTATGGATTAAAATCTGGGGAAAGTTATTTTGTAGTAATTGTCATGTGCCTACCCTTCTTAAAAGTGGGATAATCGGAGTAACTTCTTCGAAGTCAGGGGAGTAACCCCATTGTAACGCTACTATGAAAGAAAAAAGTGGGTCCTAAGTGGGAAATCCTGGATTGCTAGAATCAATGGGCAAACTGCCTTTGATTTCACTAAAGTCAATAGGTGCATCTACATGAGACTTTTAGTGCACAGTTGACTAATTAGCGGTGCAGTAAATTAGTCAGAGTCTGTGTGTGCCCCTATTAGTAAACTAATTTACTCTGCAGCAGGGCAGTACTTGTAAATATAAGTGCTATCCTGCTATGGAGTAAAAAAACTCCACAACAGCACACATATAGACGCTGCCATGCTGCCTGGAGCAGGTGGTGCTTCACCGTGGGGGCTACCTGTCAACTAGCTGAAGTTCCCTTGTGCTCCAGCCAGCACCTCTGCAGCACATTGAGCTGGAGGAAGCAGCCCTGGGCTGGCAGGCTGACCCCTGGGGTTCCATGCCAGCCAAGATTCCTCCACCTAGTTACTACATGCTGTGCCTGAATGAACTGCAGAGCTTATTGCTCTGGAGTTAATCGCTCCCAGGTGCATGTTCAAACGGCATGCCCAGGAGCAATTAATCCCGGAGCAATTAGCTCCACAGTTTATTCAGGTGCTGTAATTTTACATATACAGTAGGGGTAAACAAAGCAGGCTGTATTCGATTTGGATTCAGCCTGAATCGGGGACAATGATTCGATTTGTTGATTCGGATCACTGTCCCCAATTTGTCTGGGCCGAATCCAAACCTGAAGATTCGATGCAGATTCAGAGAATCAGTGATTCAGCCATAGACATCGCTTTAAATGTTTTTCTGTTCCTACCTCGAGGTACCGGGCTGAATCTCTGCCAAATCGAATCAGGGATCAAAGCTTCTCACAGCCCTAATATACACCCAGTGAGTTCAATGGCAATGTGGGTAAGTTAAATTACAGCACACCTTGATTATTGGTGTCATGGTGTGGGGTCCCCCAGGGATAGCCGTGATGCCCCTAGGGCTCCGTGACCATGCCAGTCTTACCCAACAGGCACCCTTTTTCTCTTCTGCCACATCTTGCTGGTAATTATAATAAATAAGGAGGCTGCCCTTGAGTTTGTCTGGACATGGTCCTGATGGACCCCACTGAACCCTGTGGGCTCTTGGGCCTCTTTTTGGGTCCCGCTCAAAATGGATGCCTGATGGGACACCCTCAGCCTTATAGGCTAGAGGCATGGCTCCAAAACTGCTCCTTTACCATGCCTCATGACTTACAGATTGGATTCAGACTTTGTCCCTCTGAGGCCTTGATATAGCTCAGCTTCTTCTTCAGACTTTGTCCCTCTGCAGCCCTGTCTCTGAGCCCACACTGGCACTGGGTTCTCTGCACTGTAGTGTGCCCCAAAGAGGTCTCCACCTCCCCAATAGCCTCAACCCAGTCCACTGGTTTACAAACAACAACCAAAATATGAACCCCTGAGCTATAACATAATACAAACAGTTCAGGATGCACTCTGTCTCTTTACAAGAGACAAACTTCTCCCTAAGCATTAAACACCTTGTAGCCCAGGATACCTGGTGAGCTCCTGGAGCCCCATTAGTTTTATAGGCAGCATATCAGATGGCCACAGCATTGCTGGGAAATTCTCTGCAGGTTCCTTCCCCTGGATGCTGCCAGAGAACTAACCCCAGCTAACCTCAGCCCTGGGGTTTATGTGCGCCCAGGACCCTGCCTTCTTACGGTCAGCTGACCAGGTGCAGGCTAATTCCCCCGTTAGCCTGCTGCCATAGTAACCTACACCTGTGGGGTTTCTGCCTGGCTCCTAGGGCCCTCTCCCTAGGCAGTTTCTGCCCTTAAAGGAGCAGGCACTTTAGTGCCCTGCAACAGTTGGTATCAGACTCTGAGAGATATGATAAGATACATATAAGATGATATGCTTGCAAGTGTTATTCTGTCTCTGAAGGATCAGGTTTTAATTCTTGCTTAGCCTGGCTAATTTGAGGTATTGTTTATTTTCATTATTGTCTAAATACTTCACATAACTAATGACTAATACAGTAGGAAGAAATATATAGGAATACTTCCTTTTCAGTGGAAGATAGAATCCATAAAGCTACCAGTACATATATATGCTGCTTTTTTCTCACCACAGGTATTTACAGATATTCCATAGCAATGTAAATTAAAAAATGAATGATAGAGTGATTTTATTGGTTAAATTCTGGGACTAATCTAGTGATGCACTGTGTTCCGGTGACTCCTAGTTAACCAGAACTGTAAATACTGTACACTGTACGGTAATATTAAATCATGCTCTTGTTTTCGCCAATAAATCATTGTACTGTCTTGGTGGAAATTTGCATACCACTAGCTATAATATTTTTCAGTTAGATTTTGTTGCTGCTACAGTTTTTACTACGAGCTCACACTAACCTGGTTGTCATTGGGTGTGTCTACATGAGATGCCAAAAACGCAGTAGACTAATTCTACTACACATTAGCATGTCACAGTGAAAGCCATGCTAATGTACTAATGCACAGTAGAATTAATTTACTATACACTAGTGTAACATAAAAAACATGTGCTAGTGCTACTGTACAATAGCACCAATTACGGCGCATTAATGCACATGTAGATATGCCAGTGAGGGTGATAATTACTCCTAAGCAAGGTAATACAAACAATTTTAGCTTAGATGGTTAAGTCTGGTGCTTTTGTAGATGGCTTAACTTCCCAGCTTGTGAGAGTCATGAGGATGATTGAAATTGCTAAAACAAACTGGGCCTGAACTACTGGACTCATTAACTGCAGAAATCTCTGTCTTCTTATAGCTCAAGCTTTAATTTGCTATAGACTTATTATTTTGAATGTGTTTAAAATATTTTTTTGTATAAACTAAGTGACTGCACATGAAAATGACAAAAGGGAAGAAAAACCTGTAGCTTTCCTCATATTTCTTCCTAAATTAAGGATAAGTTGACTAAGGAATGAATTAGCACTTTTCCTTTCTCCTGGTGTAGAGTAGGGACTGAATGGTGCTGCATACAGCTGTTGTTCAAGGAGGGTAGAACGTAACCCTAATTTTTCAGTAGGCCTCATCCAGTATCAGAATGGAAGATGTGATTTGTTGGAAATGATGGCATCCCTGGTTACAGGTGATGTTGCAGGAAATCCAACATTCTTTTTTGTGTGGCCATGTTACTATAATCCCCTATTAATACCACTCCCTTGCTGGGAAATTTTACATAATTTCTTCCAGAAGTGGAATTTACATATTTGTGTCTGAGAATTCTCTCTAAAAACTGGCGACTATGTTCATATATAAATCTGAAATACCATATTGTGCAACCAGTAAACAACATAAAGGCTATGTTTTAAAGGCCTGATTACCTATTTCAGACATTTATGGAAACCCCATGATGAGAATTATGGTATTACAGAACCAACATCCACGTGACATGCTTTGCTATATTAGTTCTTGTACCCTGGTGGAAAAGTGACATACTGTCTGAGTGAACCACATTCTCCTGGTAAACCACTTCACTAAACTGTTATTAAAGGAAGCCTGTTTACTAACTTTTCATTTGTTCAAAGTAGTCAAAGGCAAGCAAAGCAGAGGAATACATTGAAAAGTGAAATACATGTTTTTTTAAATATGATTTTTGTGTTTATAAAATAGAATATTGAAGTCAAACAGCCAAAAATTAGGCAGTGCCCAAATGAGTCACGTATGTCCTTATGGATTGCATAGATTGTCACATAGTCTTTAATTACATGATGCTGTTTTGTTCCACAGGGACCCTGCCTCATTCAGGGGACAGGTCAGGTCTGTTCCAACTGAAGTGTATCTCATAATGCACTGTACAAATTTCAAGGCACAGATTAGCTTAATTTCAGCATTTCCTGAAGTTTTAGTACTTGATTTTGCAAAAATTGTTGCCTTTATGGGATTTTTTTTGCATGTGATCTCTTAGGGGTTTTTAAGCAAACTGAGTTTCTGTGTTTTCAGGTTTATGGAATAATTTGAACATCTCAGTGGGTCGTCAGCAGGGCTGAAACCATTAGGTTAACAGCATAGACCCTGTGGGATTTAAAGGGCATTTCATAATTTGGGACTTTCCCATATTTTTTTCTAGCTTATTTTCTGTGGTAGGGAGCGTGGCATTGCTGAAATTGTAGCCGTAATTCAAGTAATTGCTTTCCTGGTAGAAACAGAAAAAAGTTTCAGGATCAGAAGTTGTATTCCATACTCTTGTTATAGTGGTTATATTCAATGATAGATATTTTCGGATCAACAATACATTAAATTCTGTAGTAGGGAGAATTCTGTTTGTTTGGGTTTTTTTGGGTTTTTTTTAATATCCTGAATAAGATGCTTCCAAGAGTCTGGTGCATTTCGAGCAAATAAAGTGGATGTGAACTGTGTGGTACACTGTCCCCTGTCTTTACTTACTGTTGCTTATTGTCGATAGAATCAGCATGATCTAGATAAACAACTTCGCTGAATTAAAATAGTGGGTTAAACACCAATTGTTTAATAATAATAAACAATAGAGCCCAGAATCTTTTTCTTTCTCCTAAGAAGGTACATGGTACATTTAAAGAGTGAGTCAAATATACTTGCTCCTAAGAAAAAATCATTTCCCCCTTCCCTACTTTCCTTACTGAAACAGTGATGAGCCTGATGCAAAGAGAAAATAATTCCTCCTTCCCTAGACTTTTCTCTTCTTTTTATGCAAGCTTTGGTTTGCTGCCAAACATCATTATATGTAACATCCCTGGAAAATAACAAGACAATACATGACTCTAAACAGATTTCATATAGATACAGTACCAAGATCACTGCCTTTATCTCAAATATATGTGCATTTTTAATTAACAGTGGGTGCATCTACACATGCATTTGATCAAGGATCAGTTTACTCATGAGTAAACTACATGCAAGCAAATGCTTCCATGCAGGTGTCTACGCATGCAGGGAAGCAGGATCATATTTGCTGCTAGTGGCAGCAAACTGCTCCCACTTCCTGGGGCCCTGTAGTAGGCCCCTGCCACCACTGGGGGAGCTCTAGCTAGCCCAGGGGCTGGCAGGGAGCAATGGGCCAGGAGATAGCTGTTTCCTGGCCAGGGCTGGAACATTATACCCTGTCCCTGGGGGCTGCCTGCTGCTAGGGCGGGGACAATATCTCCCTGCCCCAGCAGCAGGGAGCTCCTGGCCCTGGCTCCCCATTCAGGGACAGCGGACTTGGAAAGAGCTGCAGGAGAGGGGCGGGTCCCAGTTCCCTACCTCAATCCACCAGTGAGCCAGCTCACTGCTAGCTGCCCTACCAGCAGATCAGGGCAGTGGGCTGGGACCTATCCCACTCCTGCAGCTCTTTCCAAGCTCCATGCCTCCATTTGGAGCATGGGGCTGGGACCTACCTCTGACTAGGACAGGTCCCAGTCCCTGCTTTGCAACTGCAAGGTGCAAGCTGAGGAGCTTGTTTCCCACTCAGCTCCATGAGTGCAGAGCTGGATGGGGAACAGGCTGGGGAGCTTGTTCACCGCTCAGCTCCATGAGCATGGAACTGAGAGCAGGCTGGGAAGCCTATACCCCACCCAGCTTTGTGCCTAAATACACATATAAAAGCTGACCTGGGCATACATTACACCTTGTAAACCCATGCAGAAGTGGGCCAGACCCCCTGCCTGCCTCCTAACCACAGGGCTCTGCATGTTGGGGCACTCCTGAGCCCCAGACCCTCTGCCACCCAGTGCCAACCCCCATGGAGCTTGGGGCTGACCCCCCAAAGCCCCTGCCACCCTGGGGCTGCTCTACCTCAGCTCAAACTGCTGCAGTCCCAAGCACAGCATCTGCATGTATGCCATGGACCACAGCAGTTTGAGCATCTACACATTGTGCCAGAGTTTGGCATGTGTAGATGCACCCAGTGGGAGCCAGAAGCAGATCCAGGCAGGTGCAGTGGTGCAGTTGCACCCCTCCTTTGATTCCTGCTCTATCCAAAGTTTAAAACCAACAGCCTCAATGGGATAGTGGCATTTCTATTCAAGCAGGGATGAGAGAGCCAACTGACTTCATTATTATCTCCTGCTAATCTTTCTCTACACAATAGGTGTTAACAATCCTCTATCTTTTTAAATTGTCCTGAGCCCCACTATTCAAACTGTCCTTTATTCTGCAATTTTTCTGTCTGCTAGCCATCATTGATAATGGCTCTGTTCTATTTTACTGCTTTTGAAGACTGTTTTTATCTCTAGCTAAAAATGTTAACTGACATGTGGTAATATTAAATCAGGTGTAGAAATGACTGATAGTGAAGTAGTCATTGAATAAGAGACATACATTTAATTACAATGACTACAGGACTAATAAAACAATAGCTTTTGGCTATTATTGACCATTTTGACTAATTTTGCCTAGTTTGTTGTACTTTTTTAAACTTTAAACTTAATCTAGCAAATTAATGCACATAGTTACTTTTGTTTTAATTCTAGTTTTAAACTGAATCATAGGCACTAACCCCCTAGCATATTAATAAAGCATCTAGTTTCTCTTTAACTGGAGAAGAATAAGTGCTGTGTCATATCTGATGATGTGCCACACTATCTGTACCCCACTTTTCAAAATCCTATATCTACCTGAGATGGGAGCAGTACTGAGATTAACAGAGGATGTAGAAGAAGTATTTAGGGTTGAATTTATAGTACCAAAACTTTTTAGTTTAGCTGGGGTCCCTCTTATTAGAGGGTTTTAATTGTCTACCTTGCTGGTTTGTGGAGTATCATCCATGTGGAATTTTGCATTGCTGCAGACTCAATCATCCTTATCCAGGGGTGGGAGATTTTTAATTAGCTGAGGAGATGGCAGTGAAAAGCAATAAATGACTTGCAGATAACAAGGAAGAAGAGAGGGGAGTTGTTTGAAATTATACAACTTTACTATTCATCCTTGGAGATAAAGGAACATATAAGAGGAGGCTTGACGTCTACCTGGCTGGGGTCATTTGAGCCTGGTTTTCTCTCCTGCCCAGGGCAGGGGGTCGGACTTGATGATCTACAAGGTCCCTTCTGACTCTACTTCTATGAATCTATGAATCTACGTTCAAGAATTTTTGTTTTGAACAGAGGGAGAAAGTAGACTTTAGCTTCTTCTCAAAAGTCTTCCAGAATGATCCATACATACCTTTAGGAGCCTGGTGCTGTCTGTTCTAGGGAATGCAGAGCCACAAAGCACCTGATAGAAGCCATCATGTTCATGTCACCCCAGCCAAAGGAGAATGGCACATGGTAACTTGTTTAAATACAAAATGACATGAAACGTATGTCCAGAGGTAATATGGACGCTACTCAAAAAATGACAAAAGGTTTTACCGTCAGTATACATCAGAAAGTATGAAACCCTATCTCAACATGTGGTGGGTGCCATAGTAGAAATGGCAAAATTGTCAAGAAAATATTACGCTGACTTTATTTCCTTGTATAGCCACAACTTCAGTGTATCACATGCTTGAATTATATGTGTGGTGGAAGGAAGCTTCCATTCAATATTGCCTTTAGCTGCTTTAAGTTTTTTGGAATGATTCCATATAGGACTGTAACAGAGAGCCAGAAGCCTCCTGTTAAGTGTGGAGAAAAAGCAGTGGGAAGAGCTAATTACAAAATAAATAGCCAGGGGGAAAATGTAGGCTAGGAGAGCATATTGGAGAGCAGGTTTCCTTGCAATAGTCCAGGGGACAAGAGACAAGACACTCCAGCATCAGCAGTAAGCTACCATGGAGGGGTGGGGAGGAGGGAGCCAGCAAGCCTAATCAGAAAGCACCTGTGGGTAGCTGAGGTGGTCACCTGGCTAGAAAGAGGCAGAGCCTGGGAGATACAGGAGCAGGCCTGAGCCAAAGCAGTCTGTCTGGCTGTGCAGGCTGGAAGGAAAGAGCTCCTAAGCTGAGAAGCTGCAGAGGACTGCCTGGATATCTCCTGAGCTGACAGGGATCCTGCAAATAAAGCCTGGATAGCTAGCAGGGGAATATGACCAGAGTGGGGGAGTTTGTGTTATTGTTATAAGACATACAATTTTGTTTATAGTTTAAACTGGCAATTTGGGTGGGACTAGAAAGGGGTGAGAGGAGGTCCCAGAGTGCCAGGGAGGCACGTGAAGCTGTAGCTTGCCAGAGCTTGCAAGCTTCAGTATAGCCCAAGAGGGGCAGAGATAGGGCTGGAGAGCCCATAGCCCAGAGAGGGGCAGCAATTGAAGCCAAGGGCCCACAGCCTGAGAAGGTCAGAAATTAAGAGCCTGTGGCAAATGGGAAGCAGAGGTAAAAGCCCAGGAGGGCAAGATAAGGGCTGGAGCTCAAGCAGCCAGACCTGGTGCAGTGGGTCTAGGCAGAAAAGGTCCAGCTAGAGGAAGAGAGCAGAAGCCAGGATGGTTGAGGCCCTGATGAGGGAATAGAGGCATAAGGTGGCCTGGTGGTTTGGGGCAAAAGACCTGATTATGTGATGATTGGAAACACATGCAAGGCATGGGCACAGCTGTAGGGGAAGTTTGGAGGCAGTGATTAGCCCATATGGCAATAAGGCTAGGGACAGACATTAAAAAACCTGAGCCTGAATTGATTTAATCTTTGCAGGTTAGTCTAACCTGACTAAGCTAAACCAGTTTATAACTGTGAAGACACATGCCTGCAGTGTCTCAGGCTAGAAGTCAGGGGGCACTAAAGCAGCTCTCCCTTCCCTTCCACTATGCTGAGCTGAGCAGGGGGCATGGTCAGGCCCTGGCAGGATGCTCTGGTTAGGGAGGGGTTCCTCCCCACCCCTGACCAGCCCAGCAGGGAATTGATAACACAGTGTTTATCACCCCAACTCAGTGATTATCACCCCATTAAGAAAACAACAGTGACATTACCAGCTACCTGTTAATTCTGCCTTTGTCCCGTCTGCCACAGCATGGACCCTAGCCAGCATGTGGTCTGCTAGCTAATGCTGAGAGGTGTCTGTGTAAGGCAGAAGGGATGGCAAAATCCCTGCTTAGAGGGATGTGGTGGGGAGCGGGAAACAGAAGCCAGGCAGATGCCTGCAGTCTCTGCTGGAGCTGCAGGGAGCAGAGGGGAGGAGCCAGCCCTGCTGTGGAGCAGAGAGCTCCAGCCAGCCTAGACAGCATGCCAGGATTCTGGGTGAGTCTGATTTCACTTAAATGAGCAAGGGGTCTGGGCCAGACATTGCATAAACCAGTTTAACCCAAATCAGTTAAGTCTGATATTGCATTCAACCAGGTTTATCTCAAATGGGTTTCAGCCATTTTTAAACTGAGCACATTTATGTGCACTGAGCATCTCTCCTGTTACAGGTTTAAACCAGTTTCTGATCACTTAAACCGGTTTATATGTAATGTCTGTCCCTAGCCTCTATCTTGGAGTACACATTCGGGCTGAGTGGATCAATTATGTGTGAGAAGTACAGTCCAACAGGATCTGAAGAGGATCTGCCGGCAGGCAGCCAGCATGGAGCTTGCTCCAGGGCCCTGGGGCAACCTCCCTTTCCAAACTTTACTTAGAACATCAAGGCATGGCAGCTGAAAGTAAAACAGGAGTAGAGTAACTCTCACATAAAACAATTGCAGAAAGAATACTTCCCTTCTTATGAATATTTTTCTAGGAAGCTGAGATTAGAGTTTTATTTTTCCCTTTATTGAGAAATATAACTGTTAATCTGTGAATGATACTATCAATTCACAATGCAGTTATCAGTAAATGTGTTTTAGAGTTTCTGCTTGAGTTTTGATTTTGTTCTTCCTGAAGTCTAACCTCAGGGTTAATTTCATAGCATGTTTTAGCTTATCTAGAACATAAAACTTTGTTTCATTAAAATAAAAAAATTTTTAAAGCACACCGAGAAATTTAAAATACATTATAAACACTTTCATCAACTCAACTACTAGTAAATTTTAAATGATGTTAGGGCAACCAGAGACTAAAGGGAATTACATTTGGCTGATAATGTGGTTTTGGAGATGAACCCTTGGAAGAATTATGTTTTAATGAAATGGACATGAGGTAGAAATTGCTTGAAAAGGTTTAGGAATGCCGAGTGTCTGCAAAATGAGGTCAGAACATAGATTGATCCATGTTTTGAAATCACTGAGATAAATAATATATAAAACTGTAGGTCATTTACTTTTCTTCATCCCAGTGCAGACACGTGTACCTGATGCATTTGGGTAATTAAATGTCAGCCCTGAAAAAGATTTCCATAGAGCCTTATGTCCGTACAGAATCTTTTCATAAGATCATGGCTCTGCGATGTAACTATAGGCAGCTGAGTGAGTCAGATTATTTTAGTTCAATCCCTTGATAACCAGCAAATGTTCAATGAATGAATGTGTTTGAGATGAGAGTATTGTGCGTATGCTTGTGGGGAAGTTCTGGATTGCCTGCAAGAGAATTTCAATGAATGACATCATTAAGGGCTCATTACTTCAAGGTGCTGAACATTCTGACTACAGTCCGGCAGAACATTTAAGCGTGGACAGATATCATTGACGGCAACAATTTTTTACTTTTTAAATACTTCAAGTAGATTTAGTTTGATATCTTGGTCTGGTTGTTCTATCAGGATGCTCTGTTCCCATTTTTTTAACTTGCTTCCCTCTCTTCATGTCTCTGGATAAAGTACAACAGTGTGAATGTCAAAAGTAGTAGTCAGCAAGACGGTTTAATGTAGATATGAAGTCTGGAAATTTTTTTGGTGGGAAGCTGCTAATAATGCTAGTCCAACACAAATAAGGAAATCAATTGTTTCATCTCAGTTTCTATAGTAGGGCATTTCTTTGAAGTTTGTCTCAAGCAAAAGTAAAAGAATGAAACCATGGCCTCATGGAAGGTAGTGGCAACACTTAAATTAGCCCCGGCTGCATTGGTTCTCCAGTAATTTAACCTATACAGGCTGCTCTCCTATTCCACTTGCCTGGTAGGAAAAAAACAGGTTTTACTGTACTCTAAGTGGTCTTACAATAGCTGAAAGGGCATGCTAAGAATCGTGTAGGAAGGGCATCCTATTATGATCTTCCTAATTGTTTTTATACAACAAAAGCAATAAGATTTGTACCTCCCATCTTGTGTATTGTTTTAAAAAATTCAAATCTATTGATAATATTTTAAATAATTCTAATTGATAGAGAATAAAGTATAAACCAATTTGTTTCACTTCCTCCTGTATGACCCATTATTTACACACTACAAGTGTAATATGGCATCAAAAAGGTACAGTTCTTTAAGCAAGGAGTTGATTGGAGGCTTAGTTACAGGAATAACAATAAAACAGTGCTCTGTTTAGTACTTCTAGCAGAACATCAATTCAGGAGTCCTTTCTGACTATGTTATATAAAAACTGTAAATCAAATAACTAAACTGATTGTAATTGACATTGTTTAGCTTTTTCAGTGCCAGACTGTGTTACCATACCTGTTTTGGGATGAATTGCCTATTTCTACAAAACTTAAGTTCATCACTGATCAGTGACCTAGTTTCATAGTTTCATAGTCGGTAGGGTCAGAAGGGACCTGAGCAGATCATCAAGTCCGACCCCCTGCTATGGCAGGAAAGAGTACTGGGGTCAAACGACCCCAGCAAGGTGTTCATCTAGCCTCCTCTTAAAGGCCCCCAGGGTAGGAGCCAGCACCACTTCTCTTGGAAGTTGGTTTCAGATCCTAGCCATCCTGACAGTGAAGTAGCGCCTCCTGATGTCTAGTCTGAATCTGCTCTCTGCCAGCTTGTGATCATTATTTCTAGCCACTCCTGGGAGTGCTTGGGGGAACAGGAACTCCCCCAGTGCCTGCTGATCCCCCCTGACCAGTTTGTAACAGGCCACTAGATCCCTCCTCAGCCTTCTCTTGTGGAGGCTGAACAGGTTCAGGTCCCATAGCCTCTCCTCGTAGGGCCTGCCCTGCTGCCCCCTGATCACGCGAGTGGCCCTCCTCTGGACCCTCTCCATGCTGTCCACATCCCTCCTGAAGTGCGGCGCCCAGAACTCCCACAGTACTCCCACTGCGGCCTGACCAGTGCCGCATAGAGGGGGAGGATCACCTCCTTGGACCTGCTTGAGATGCATCTGTGGATGCATGACAAGGTATGGTTGGCCTTCCTGACCGCGTCCCCACACTGTCAGCCCATGTTCATTTTGGCATCAATAATGACTCTAAGATCCTCTTCTGCCTCTGCACTGACGAGAAGGGAGTTCCCCAGCCTGTAGGTATGCTGCTGGTTCTTTCCCCCCAGGTACATCACCTTGTACTTGTCAGTGTTGAATCCCATCCTGTTCTCATCCGCCCACCCCTGTAACCTGTCTAAGTCCGATTGCAGCCTATTCCTCCCATCTAGCGTGCCCACTTCCCCCCACATCTTAGTGTGGTCTGCAAATTTGAACGGTGCTTTTTACCCCTGCGTCCAAGTCACTTATGAAGATGTTGAACAGTGCAGGCCCAAGGACCGAGCCCTGGGGGACTCCGCTGCCCGCATCCCTCCAGGTCGAATAAGACCCGTCCACCACCACTCTCTGGATGCGAGCCTCCATCCAGTTAGTGACCCATTTGATTGTTTAGGTGCTGATGCCATAGTCCCCTAGTTTTTTAATAAGAACGGGGTGAGAGACGGTGTCAAAGGCCTTCCTAAAGTCCAGAAAGACTGTGTCCGCTGTTACCTCTGCATCTAAGGATTTGGTGACCTGGTCATAGAAGGCCACCAGGTTGGTCTGACGGGACCAGCCTCTAATGAACCCGTGTTGGTTGCCCCTAAGCCTAATCTCTCCTGCTGGTCCCTTGTGGACATGCGCCAGTATAATTCTCTCAAAAAGCTTCCCAGGATCGAGGTAAGACTAACTGGCCTATAGTTTCCTGGGTCCTTGTTCGCCCTTTTTTTGAAAATGGGAACCACATTTGGCCCTTTTCCAGTCCTCATTTTAATATGCCTCAACTTAAACATAGGTTATGTCAAAATAAATCACTTTAATTACAAACCAATAATGTCCACAGTAAATCTTGTATTGAAATGAGTAATGGCATGAATTACAAACAGGCTTTTTTAATCCTTATTTCTTTTTAGGTAAGTCCTCAGTTCCTTTATCATTTTCTGATCAAGCCTTCTTACTACTTTAGCCGGAGTCTACACGAGATGCTGACTGCGCAGTAACCAGAGTTACTGCACAGTTGCGCTGACAAATGGCTTTTGTGATGCTGGCTGCACAGTAGCCTGTGACTACTGCGCAGTAGTGTTTCATTATGTTTCCCTCCACACAGCGCTACTGTGCAGCAGTCACAGGCTACTGCACACTCAGTCATATGGACAAGGCCGTTGAAAAATATTTTTGTTGGTAGTGATCAAGGACCACTGAACATATCTAATAATAATAATACTCATATTTTTGCTCATATGGCATTTTTTCAGAGACCCAGAATGATAAATTGTTCTGAGATTACTCAGAAAGCCTCTTTTCAACCACTTCATGTAACCAGATTGCGATAGCTTTATGATCACAGTCTTTATGGGACTGATCCCAAGCTGACTGAAATGAGGAGAGACTCCAAGGCTCAAAGGTTTCTAATACAATTACTTTTTACATTAGATAGAACAAGAAATATGGATATCTAGACAAAACAATAAGCACTTAGAACCATTCACCTGATTCGGTTTCCTCAGTGCTTTTGAGCATTTAGGCTTAGGTCAGAAGGATTTACAGAGACCATAATTATTTCTGTCTGGTATTACTTCTGCACATAGCTTGTAGTCTGAAATTTGAAGTTTCCTCTTGCTTTTGGACTCAGCATCTTGCTTCTATTCCTTTCTCCCCCTCTCTAAAGTGACCAATGTAATACCTTTCTAAAATCCCAGTTCCCTTTGTCAAATGATTGCTTTCCAGCCTCCTTAAGTGGTCAAAGCCACCCCTAAGTTGCTTAATCACCAGTCCACTTTAATAGAGTGTTTCTGTCATAGACACTTGGCACATGACAATACAGTTGTTTAGGGTTTGGAGATCTTCCTTTGTTTGCTCTGTGTACCTATCCTCTAGGATGGAAGTGAGCAACCTTTGGCCTGTGGGCTGGATGTGGCTCACAGAACCATTGCATCTAGCCTGCAGAACTGGGGCTTCAGTAATGGGAGCTTCACCCACACCATATCACTCTGTGGCTGGGCAGCTGATGTAGTACCACCCTGCAGATAGATGGAAGAGAGAAGCCACTGGGTCCTAGCACTGGCCTGTCTTGGACCCAAGCTGGGTCATTCCAACCTGCCCCTGGGAAACCTTGCCAAGTCCAGTATTCAAAATGTAGCTTGTAGTGCAACAGAGGAGAGAGAGAGAGAGAGAGAGAGAGAGAGAGAGAGAGTTTATAATTTCAATTCATAAATTTGTGCCCAAACCACTATTATAATTGCCTACAGCAGTTCCTATTAAACGTTTGATATTTACCAAGAGTGACTATGTAGTAGTATCTGAAGTGCTGAAATATTTCATCATTAACTAGCTTGTAAATTCTTTGGGTCTGGGATAATCTTTGTTTGTTTGTTTGTTTGCATGGTGCCTGGAGCAGTTGTATCCTGGTCCCTGAATAGGGTTTGTAGGTGCTATGCTAATACAGATAAGAAATTATTCAAATTATTTAAATGATAAAGAAGTGCAGTAATTTCAAATATCACTTTGTAGCCTCTGTTAGTAAGCATGCCATGTATTTTGTAACAAGTATTTGGAAAATACTGTAATACTGGAACATTGAAAGATGATATTCAAAATAGTATTCTTTATTAATTTTGTCTGTGTCAGGTTCTTTATTTCTTAATGATGTATAAATTGTGTATGTCCTTCTACAGATCTCTCTTAACTCAGCAAACCAGGGTAGATTAATTTGTAAGATTCATACCACTTATTTTATTGTTGTCAAAAATGCATTTATAATCCCCTGAAAACTAAGCAGCTCTCTATTACTTGATCAAATAGGGTAGGGTTTATAACAGTAAGATAGAAGAAATTAATAATTGAAGTCAATCAATCTTTTTCTCTTCATTTTCAACATTTTACTCTTTTAAGGTCAGATTTTGGCTACATACAACCCATCAGTCTTAATCTGGAACCAAAAATGTGCTTCATGAAGCTCACTGAGCTCTTATCAGCATTAGAGTTTATAGAAAGGATTATGAATGATATGAACAAATTACTTAGCGGAACCTAGTTGCACATTTCAAAGAGCAATGTCCTAAATGTCCTAAAATATCATACAAAAGATAAACAGCAGAAATGTTTCCAATTAATATCACAGACTATTTTGCAAAGCAGTGATGATGTTAGGACTATAATTTGAACTATGGTTTTAACTTAAGCAAATATATAGAGAATATGGATGACGAGTTAAGCTGTATAAAGCCTTTCTTCTAAATCCAGATGTAGGCATTAACTCACATATTTGAGATGGCATGCTTATTTACTAAGTGCAAAGATGGTTACAGAAAGGCTTTCCTGACTGAGGATAAAAGCTGGAGTACTCTTTAATTTTGGTTACTGCCAGGCTCATTTCAGCAACCACAATAGTTACTTGGCTCCCTACCAAAAAGTGGTAATACAGTACTTACATGTCTATGGATCAAAATTAGATGAAAAATTGCTGTTTCTCATCTCCAAAGCCATTTGCTGCACATTTTATAGGCCTCAAGATGCCTTTTGTAATATGTGATAACAGAGCCAACTGAAGCATCTGCCTGGAAAGAGATTACTTTAATTATGGACTCAATGTCCTATTTTCTGCAAGTGATCCCCAGAGAGTATCGTACTGCAGGATGAGAGGTGTTATGATGCACATTAAAACCTACAAGTACAAAGAGGCTGTAAAAGTGAGACAAGGACACCTATAAACTCCCCATTCTTGTAGTCAGTTGCTAAAAAATAACCCTGTACTCTCTAATGATAACTTTTTAATTAATCTAACACCTGTTATACCAAACTTCCATTTAAATCAGAAAAATGAACCTAAAAAAGAAAAACATCTTACACTTGCTTCTAACAGTGTATTATGAATGGTCCTATTTTTAACATGTTCATGTTTTCCTATCAGTAGTTTTGCAGTATAATAATTTCTGCCAGTATTCTATAATATAACATTGGTAATGCTGACTATATGGACATATAGAGAGATACATAAATATAGATATCAAAGTGTTGTTTTTCTCTATTCCTGTCCTCAGTAAAATTAAGAATTCATTCACTAATTCACTCTAATAACACTGACCATGATGAATTCATTTAGTATTTCTGTGAATGTCATGTATGCTTAAACAAATTCTGTGTAAATCAGCATTAATCTGACATCATTTAGTGTATACTTAAAATAATTTTTTATTCTGCCCTTTTTAACTAAGAAACTAGAGTTCCTTATTAGCAGCTTTTGAGTTGAGGAATTAAAAGGTTCTTTCCTGTTAAAAGAGCATGATTTTTTAAAATGCTATTAAGATACATACAATCTCCCCAAAATATGTAGGACTGAAATTTTCAAGCCTAAAGAGCAGAACAAATGAAAGTTTAACAAAAATAAAAAAATAGACTTGAAATTTCAAAAAATCCAAAAGCTTAGGCCAGCTCAAGATTGGTTGCACAGGCACCTAAAAGGGGCTTTGCTGGAATTCAGGTGTCTTAAGTCCCAAAAAGCAATCTAGATTGGCTTTGCCCCCACAGCCACAAAACACATTTGGTGCCTTCATTTTGCAGAGTTCCTTAGATGTCTACAGTTGGGCTTCTGTGCATGCTCCAGTGCAATCCAGATTGAGCACCTATTTCCCTAACTCCCACACAAGCTCCATTGAGAACTTGATTAATGCTGAGACATGCCTGAAGTCTGGCTAGGTCCCCAGTGTGTCAGGCATTCACAGGGCAGGCCTAATGCCTGATTGATATGGACAGCAACATTTAGTTCAGTGTAATATGTAGTACCCCATCACTACCTTACATAGCAGGATTGCTGGTGAATAGCCATAATTCCTTACTCTTCACAAAACCTGGCAACTGAAAAGATGTGGGACATGCCAAGCCAGAAAATGAAGAACAGCAGGAAAGGGGCATCCCTGCTTCCTTTGTAAGCAAATATCACTTGGAAATACACTGCTTTGCACATGACAATCTATCAGAGGAAACTCATGCCTCTTGGAGGCTGGCAAAGAGTCTAGTCCTCTTCATCTTCCTGCACATAATGCAGATCAGCAATTCATTATGGTAGACAAGTCCCAAAAGAACAAAGCCCTGTGCACTTATATTGTTGTGGCTGTTTTAGGTTTTGTCAAATTTCATCCTGCGTATTTTAGGGAGATTGTCTGTACATCCTTAACCACAGTGGTATATTAGGAGCATTTAAAAAAAAGGCTGGACCAAGACTAAGTCTTTTTCCCTCTGTGAGATGCATGTGGATAGGGAATCTAACAGTGCAACTGCTATTTGTGTGCTTTATTTAGCTGAAGCACAGAAATAATTGGTTTCTTTTAACCTGCACCACTAACCTTGGCTGTGAACCTATACCATGCAAGCTGTGGGGCCTTTAGGGGGACTTTCCTATAGGCTCAGACAAGCTGACTTTTCCATTGGTTAGACTGGTCTTCTTGGAGCTAGTGTCCTGACCCTTCCAGGCCTGGCATTGCTTAGATCAAAGATATTTTTTGTCAGTTGTGTTTTAAGTAGTATGCACAAGTTAGGTCATATTACTTCTATCCACTTGCAATTTGTATTCTAATGACTTTGAGGGTGAAAATTTGCCACTATAGGGAACATAGTATAGTAGTGTAAATATTCTGTGGGTGCGTCTACATGAGACGCTTAACTTCGCATTAGCATAGTTTACTGTGAAGTAAGCATGTGCACATGCTTACTTCACAATAAACTTCCCCAATCCCAAGTAAATTGCAAACACAAGTAGCAAATTTACTCGGGATTAGTAATGGCACCGTAGCACTCATGTAGACGCCTGACTGGGATCAGAATCTGCTCCCTATCAACCATCCACCAGGGGGCAGAAGATAGCTCCCTGCCCCCAGAAGCTGCCTGCTGCTGGGGCGGGCTCTGTCACAGGAGTCTGGGCGTGGGCTATGTCCCCCTGCTCCAGTAGCAGGGAGCTCCAAGCCCCCAGCTCCCAGATCGTGATCAGAGAGCGGGGGCTGAGAGACCCTTATTTCCCAGCCTGAGCTCCATGGTTGTGGGGCTCAGCCTGGGAGATAAGGGTCTTCCAGCCCGAGCCCCACAACCGCAAACCTCAAGCTGGGAGATAACATTGCAAAGTGGTGGCTGGGGAGCTTGTTCCCAGACCCAGCAAGCTCCCAGCCTGTTATATCAGCTCCTTGTTTGTTCCCAGCCCCAGCTCCATGATTGCCAAGCAGAGGCTGGAAACAAGCCCACTCTCTGCAATCACTATCATGATTGGGGGGCAAGGGCTGGAAGCTCCCTGCTGCTGGGGCAAGGGGACATTGTCCCCACCCTGGCATGGGACAGTTCCCAGCCAGCCTCAGGCTACACAGAGAATCTGGGCATCCTGGAGGTGGCTGGGGACTGTCTTGTTTTGGGGAGTCCCCAGCCAGCTCCAGGCTGCACTTGCAGACTTCCCCACACAGCCAGGGCCTTGCTGGAAACCATTCTGGTCAGGAGCGGGTCCCAGGTCCATGCTCTGATCAGGTGATTGAGACGTAGAGCTTGGAAAGAGCTGCAGGGGTGGGGCAGGTCCATCAGTGCTACCTAGCTGCCACCTGCCCCACTGGTGGATTGGGGCAGGGGGCTGGGACCTGCACCTCCCCTGCAGCTCTTTCCAAGCCCCATGCCTCTGACTGGGGAGCCAGGACCAGGATCTCCCTAGTGCTGGGGCAGGGGGACATTGTCCCTGCCCCAGCAGCAGGCAGCCCCCCAGGACTAGGAGACCACTATCTCCCTGCCAGCCCCTGGGCTAGTACCCAGGGGGGGCCTGGAACTCCCCCCAGTGGTGGCAGGGGCCCACTGCAGCATGTCAGGGAACGTGGAGCAAATTTTCTCCCTAGTCTTTGCATGTGTAGATGTCAGCCCAAAACCCCTTACTCTGGAGTATCTTACACCAGAGTAAATTTGGGCAGAGCAAATGCATGTGTAGACGTGCGCAGTTTTATTATTTGATTGCAGCAAAGAAGAGTTGCAAGAGTCATCAGCATTTGAATTTTTTTCTGATTCTTACTTGCTCTTTGCTTTACCTCTTAATGCAAAGCAAGCGAGAAATACAGCCTCCTCCCACTTACTGTCTTCTTACAGTTATGGGAATGATGATTAGCTAAACTACAAAACCTGAGAGTGATCAAGCTCCTTACAGAGCTTCTCCTGACATATCAGCAGCCCTCTACTAGAGATGCAGCATATGCCAACAAAAGGAATTATTCTGCCTGTAGAGGTACATTGGCTGGCCAAATCCAATCAGCATAGATGTGCCCATGCTGCAGCATTTTTTTGTTTGTTTTGGCATGGCTTTTTTCACAAAGGGGGAAGTTTTTCACACTCCTAACATATGAGAGAAGTTTTTCACACTCCTAACAGTCATATTGTCATGCTGGCAGACCTTTGCAGTTTAGAACAAGCTAAGAGGCAGCCTGTAAATGCACTTTTGTAACTTTGTGCTTTGCTCCAGAGGAGAAGTAAATTATGCCAGACCTGTACCTGGTGCACCTTACTTCCTTCTAGGACAGCTATGATGGTAGCACACTGAGGGGTGAAGCCAGGACTCCCCTCATTCCCTGTCTACCATTATAGTCAGAATAGTGATGCTTTGGTGGCTTCCATCTTTCAGTTGTACAGATTGACAATGCAATAGTGAGCATAAAGGAAGAAAGAAGGGCATCTGCTTTCCTTTCCTCCCCCAACATGGCTAAATAAAGCATCTCTTGACTGAGTCTTAGTCATTTAATTCAGCAAAAAATTATCTCTGTTGAAACAAGCCCATGAATCCAAAGGTTTTCCACTTGTAGCCTATGCTATGACTAGCCATTGTAGGGATGTGGATGAGTGCCTGGGACAAAGCAAAAGTGACGAATTCCAGTTTGTGTTCACAATTGCAAACATGCAGCTGCTGGGTTTGGTCACTTTTTTTTGTTTTTGCTTCTCCCTCAGGTTAGTACCTGGGGCAGTTGCCCCTTTCTCCCCCCCTCCCTCCCCCCCCCAAGTTATGCCACTGACTACAACTTCGAGTTACGTTTTCAAGGTAGGCTAACGTGTTTTTGTAAGCATATGTTTCTATACAAATAGTTTTTCCTATCAAATTATTCCAATTCATATTTCTTGAATGCCTGAGTTAGAACAGGCTCTTTGGCAGCATATCTTCCTCTTATTAAGGAGCTCACTTGTAGGCCCCAACAGCAGGTTTGCTTTTGGGAATGATAGAGCATTTGACAATCCCAGAAGGCTCTCGGAGTACCCAAATCATTCAGTGATAGGGTCTGACTATCCAAATGTGCAGGAGCTACATCTTAGAAATGTATACAAGGTTCCCAACTGTGGCAGTGCATTTTGATGTGGTTCAGTGTCTCTTGTGCCATGCCCATAGCACTCCTGGAATACAAGGACTGTGTTGTACTCCTGGACTGGGGATACAAAGGAGAATCTTTCCGCTTCTCCTCTTCTTTCTTGCATAAGCTAAACTCTATTAAGTCTTAATATTTGGCTTGCAGGAGTAGTCTTTTGTGTCTGCCATTCTTTGTTTCTAAGCATTTCCCATTTCATATAATTTTGATACATTTATCTTTGTTTTAATGTGATTCCTCATGCCCAAATCAGATAACTAATGTCAGGGACCCTGGCTTTCTCTGATTTTAAAAAAATCCCCAATTTTTTGTTAAAAAAGTAATGCCAAATCCACATTTTTCCATGATTAAAATGAAACACCATATATGTATCTACATATTAGTGGTGTTTCATTTAAATCATGGAAAAATGTGGATTTGGGGTTACTTTTCTTAACTGAAAATTGGGGATTTTTTAAAATTGGAACAAACCAGGATACCTGAATGGATTATGAATTATTCTTTCACTTCTTATAATCATGATGGGTAGTGCTCTTGTAGCTTGATCTTTGACCTTATCTAGGAGCTCATACATTAGATCAGTGGTTCTCAATCTTTTTTAGTTCAAAGCACCCCTTGTTAAACTTGGGGCACCCCACAGAAAATACCAGCTCACCTTTCACTTGTTTTTTGTCTATGAAAAAATAATAGAGCAATTATTCTGTTGTAAAGCGCTCAGAAAAACAACATCAAGTAAGAATGGTTTTGACACCACAGATTCCTGTTTGAAACCTCTGGCTTTATCTTCCTGAAGCATTTCAGGAAGGTGCTTTATAATTCCAAACTGTAGTTATTGTTGAGTCAATAACTTTTTCTCCTTTAGGACACTCCAGAAAGTTTAAACATTTGTTATAGTATTTCTGGGGCTTCCTTTGCTATCAATCTGGGGCCTGAAAAGAAAACCCCTTGCAACTACTTTCAAAGAATTCTGTGGTCACAGAATCCAATGAGCAGGAGAAATGTGAAAACAAAGTGTCCTGTTTTGATTCTTAAGTAGAGTACAATCCATATTCTCCTTAGGCTAGGTTTTTTTCTCTTTGCCAAGATGAGAGTTTATGAATTTCATAGATTTCGTAGACATTAGGGCTGGAAGGGACCTCAGAAGATCATTGAGTCCAGCCCCCCACCTGAAGGGCAGGAAGTCAGCTGGAGTCATAAGATCCCAGCAAGATAAGCCTCCAATTTGCTCTTGAAGGTGTTCAATGTAGGTGCTTGAACCACCTCCAATGGCAGGCTGTTCCAGACCTTGGGGGCTCGGACAGTAAAGAAATTCTTCCTTATGTCCAGCCTGAAACGGTCTTACAGTAGTTTATGACAGTTCAACCTCGTCATCCCTTGGGGCGCTCTGGTGAACAAACGTTCCCGCAGATCCTGGTGGTCATCCCTGATAAACTTCTAGGTGGCCATCAGATTACCCCTGAGCCTGCACTTTTCTAGGCTAAAGAGCCCCATGGCTCTCAGTCTGTCATTGTAAGGTCTGTTTTCCTGACCTCTGATCATGTGAATGGCTCTTCTGTGGACTCTCCATGAGATGAGGGGGCTTTGTTTCCCACTTGTAGCTCTGGCGAAGCAAAGCCCAGCCAGCAGTTCCATACTGCTTCATCTCCCTTCCCCTCCCTCCCCTGCTGACAGTCCTGGAGCTAGGGAACAGAAACTGGGAAGAGCAGGAGTTCGACAGCCTCCTCAGAGGTTTCTGGAGTAGCCTCACCTGTTAGCCAGGACTGGTACAGACACTCTTGATCCCCTGCCCCCCCGACCTAACAGGGAAATATCTCTGGGTTGTGGGGGGAACTCTAACTCATGGCGCTTTGTATACATCACCATGCATAAGAGTACAGACCCTAAATGTCTGTAGGCATCCTTTATTTGTATGAAATTGGGGTTCAGAGTTCATGCAAACATCCCCTTAAAGATGTTTGAAATGGATGAGCTGATATTTAGCCCTATATCGGGCTGCTCAAGTGCCAGCCCACGGGCCAGATCTGGTCCCTGGCACCATATAATCTGGTTCACAGGGCTCCCTACAGGTCTGTGGGGAGCCCTGCGTGTTGTGGCCTGAGCACTAGATTGGGTGGTGTAGGGCCCAATCCTGGTGCATGGAGACAGGTAGAAGTGGTGTGGGACCCCAGAGTCCAATCCTGACATGCAGGATGAAGTGGGGTTGGCATGGGACCTGAGGCCCAATGCCTGCGTCCAGCGTCCAGGTGGAGGTGGCCTGGGGCCCCAGAGCCTGCTCCCAGCATGTGAGGTAGGCAGAGGCAGCACAGGGCGCCAGGGCCCAATCCTGGCATGCAGGGTTTAATCCAGCCCCATGGATTGGCCCCACACCACTCTTCCGGCCTGTGGAGCCAAAAGGTTGAGCACCACTGACTTAGACTATCAGGGGAGATCAAGTGCCCTCTTCATTGGCTTTAGAAAAATGGGAATTTTCTCCAAACTTCAGAAGGAAGAGGGACTATCCCAGGACACGATGGGGAAAAGCACTATAGTGGAAGGTGGCAGGGAGGATTTCAGAGCTTGTTGAAACTACAAAGCCTAAACTAAACTATGAAATTTGGATGATCTTCATTATAATTTCAAATTTAATAACAAAACTGAGGCAAATGTAACTCATGTTTTGCCTGACTCTGGAAGTTTTGCACTGTTCTAGTGAACTGTTTTACTGATTTCTTTAACCTACCTTCTGATTTAATCTGAAGTATGAATAAATAAAATTTTAATAAACCTTGTTTATTTTTTTGTTTTAAATAGGCAAAATAATAATGTTATTAGGATTTATTCTTTGTGTAAGAAGTTTGAGCCTAGAATACATTTCATGGTTGATTTATGAACTCCGTGAAAAAAGGTTTGTAATGAAATTCTGACAGACCCTTAACTAAATTAGCATAACAAATGGCAGTGTAATAATACCTTTCATGCTTGTGCATTCCTGTGGATTTACTCTCACTAAGAGGGCACTTGCCAAAGGCTGAAAGTACTTTTAACCACAGTTGGGCTGCGTGCTATAGAGCATTCACCAGCTGAAAGTTGACTGCCTGCTGCAAATTTCTGAAGCTGTGCATTCAGAGAGTCTGTGTGGCTGAAGTTAAAAACAGCAGTCGCGTTATCAAAACAGCTTCAAACTAAGAATAGCTGCTTTCAGTTACTGATTGATTACAAGCCACTGTAGCAAAGCATGAAAAGTATAACATTTACTCTAGGTAGTTTCAGGCCTTCATAAAAATTTGAAGTTAGAAAAAAATAGTAGCTAGAAAAGAGGTAATGATTTTCTGATCTTGACTGTCATAGTTAGAGAGAGCACTACATTTAGTTTCTCAATGTTCTAAAACTATTTTTGATCAGTCTTGGAAACGGGGTCAGATCATCAGTTTGTATCTGATATTTGCATCTTTACACCAAACTGCTAACAGTTGCTTTGGGAGTATCTGCACAGAAGCCAGTGGAATAAAATGGTGTTGATCCTATGCAATTTTATCACAATAAAAATGACTCTGTGGAAAATTCTGCACTGTGACTGCAAAATCTGGCATACATGAGATCATTGGTGTGCCACCCAGATATTCTATTTGATACAGTTTTAAAAATTATTACATTGTCCACAGCCTGAACACGGAGGGTAATGAAATGAATCACAAGTCAATGAAGCTATGTAAAACATATAATGGATCTGGAGGTATTTGGAGTAGAAATAGGGCATCACAAATTATACCCTCCATAGATTAAAAAAATTACAATACAATCCTTAATTTCACTGCTGATGTGTAGTTATAGAAGAATGAAACCATATATTCAGTATTGGTGTCATTTTATGTAGATTCTAGTTACGTTTGCACCCTAAAAGTTTACTTCAATGAATGTTACACTGAATGACTTCTTCAAAGGAGAAGTTAAAATGGGAGAGAGAATTCCAAATTGGACAGTCAGGGAGACTAACTGCTTATTGTGTGTCCCATCTGGCAGATCTGTGGGGTTATTTTAGGAAATATGAAAATGGGTGGGAACAGGAAAACTGAACTGGAAAATACAAAAGGAGTCAGTCTGTGGTGAGACAACTAGGTCCTTCAAGATGCCAAGGGGGTTCAAGCTAAATCAAGTGCTCTGTTAAAAAAGGAAGAGCCCTGCCCAAGGAAGCTAAGGATAAAGCTGAAGTTACAGGAAGTCAGTTTAATTTTTGTTCCAGTAAGTTTCTTTTCAGCTTGTCAGACATTTATATACCTCTCAAATTCCCAAATAATTATTCTCTTTGGAGCATGTGGGAAGGAAGAAAAACTATTGGATACTTTAATAATGGAATTATTTTCCATTTTTTTTCCAGCATTGGCTATGATCTTTCACCCCTCTTTGATAGTAACATCATGTTAATTGAAAGGAATATTCTACATCAGTCCGGTGTTTTTTTCTTTATAACTATAAAAGGAAAATCAAGGTAGTAAAATATTACTGTCTTCCAAACTCAGTTGAGATTTTTATCGTCTGTCTAAAACACTATTGTTACATGAGCAAGTTGATAGTCATCACTGACTTTCAGTAACTTTCTGCCTTTTTGGAGTTAGTAGATTTCTTACCTACTCTCAAGCAGATATCCAAGCTATGAACTTGTGACCCCCTTTCTTCCAAGGAAACAAACAGACCAATCCAACTCCTCTTAAAATGGATGACCAGATCCCATGATTTAATGGGAGTCAGATCAGGTCCCAACAGTAGGTGCTGTATAGTCCATAGCTTGATAATGAGACCTGTTAGCAAGCTATCTAAGGTAGATGTTATAATGTAGATGTTATAAATGTAGAGATATACCTGTGTCTGGATTTGGTTCTGAAAATTAGGTGCCTTATTACTATCCTAATTTTCAAAGGTTTCAAGGATCTGGAGCTAGACACGTCATTCCCTGAAATATCACAGTCAGGCTGATTGTTAGAGGCCAGATAAAATAAAGCACTTCAGTGCCTGGAAGTTAGGTGTTGCAAAGAATAAATTGATGGGTGATGGCTGTTGAGGTTGCACGGAAATTGATAAAGAAATCCAGATTTAAATAGTAGTAGCAGTAGGCATCTATCTGTTTCACAAGACCATTTAACTAAGTAAGGTATACTATCCTGAATATGGTGCAGAGTTCTTCTGAAGGTTTCTTGTTTCTTCTGCACGTTGGGCTCTTCTTTTGTCAAAAGCTCTCATTCCATGCTTAATAGACTGTTTTCAAGTACTTTGATCATAGATTTTTAGTCGGAAGGGACCTCAGTAGGTCATCAAGTCTGACCCCTGCGCTGGGCAGGAAAGAGCGCTGGGGTCAGATGACCCCAGCTAGGTCTTGTCTAGTCTCCTCTTACAGACCTCCAAGGTAGGAGAGAGTACTACTTCCCTTGGAAGCCCATTCCAGATTTTGGCAACCCTTCCCGTAAAGACATTTTTCCTAATGTCCAATCTAAATCTGCTTTCTGTCAGTTTATGGCCATTGTTTTTAGTATCCCCGTGGGGTGCCCTAGTAAACAGAGAATCCCCTATTCCTTGCTGCCCCTCCCCCCCAATGAATTTGTAGATGGCCAAAAGATCCCCTTTCAGCCTTCTTTTGCAGAGGATGAAGAGATTTAGGTCCCTCAATCTCTTCTCGTAGGATCTTACCTGGAGGCCCTTAACCATATGAGTAGCCCTCCTCTGGACCCTCTCAAGGCTATCCACATCCCCCTTGAAGTGCGGTGCCCAAAACTGGATGCAGTACTCCAACTGCAGTCTTACCAATGCCGCATAAATGGGAAGTATCACCTTAAACCTGCTCATGATGCACCTTCTAATGTATGAAAGGGTGCGGTTAACTTTACTTATTGCTTTGTCACATTGACGACTCATGTACATTTTGCAGTTGATTATGACTCTGAGATGCCTTTCTGCTGTTGTACTGCTTAGAAAGTCGCCTCCCAGTCTGTAGGTGTGTTGGTGATTCTTTCTGTCTAGATGCAGCACTTTGCATTTATCTTTGTTAAACTGCATCCTATTCTGTTCTGCCTACATTCCCAACCTGTCCAAATCCACCTGAATCCCTGCCCTCCAATGTGTTTACTTTGCCCTATAATTTGGTGTCATCCGCAAATTTGGACAGAGTGCTTTACATGTCCTCATTCAAGTCACTGATGAAGATATTGAACAGCGCTGGTTCAAGGACCAAACCTTGGGGAACTCCACTGCCCACATTTTTCCAGGTCAACAACAACTTGTCCACCACCACCCTCTGGGTGTGTCCCATAAGCCAATTCACCACCCACCTGACCATGTAATAACCTACATCACAATCACTTCATTTATTTATAAGAATGGGATGCAGCACTGTATCAAAGGCCTTTTTAAAATCCAAGTTGATGACGTCTACCTCAACTCCTGCATCTAATCATTTTGTGACCTGGTCATAAAAAACAAAGTTAGGCAGAATCTACCTACTATGAAGCCATGCTGGTTGCTCTTCAGCATTATTTTTTCTACTGGACTCCTACAAACGTGACCCTTAATAACTTTTTCAAAGGTTTTCCCAAGGATAGAGGTGAGGTTAACTGTCCTATAGTTACCCGGATCATCTTTTCTCCCCTTCTTGAAAACAGGGACCACGTCCAATTCACATTGTAGCCTCAGCAGTATTCTCCTTGTTGTTTGGCTTGATGTTCATTGCCTTTATATCTTTCTTGAAAGCATCTTTGAACCAGAGATAAGGCTGCCCATGTGTTCTTCTTAATGTAGAGAGTTCTCCATGCTGATATGGCTTACATCAGATAATGTAAACTACATTGAATTTGGACCTGCAGTTACCCCAGAATAGGTGTAACACTCATTGGTGTCATTTTACCCTTGATTTTTCTTAAAGTAATTCTACACCAGCAGTCAACCAAGTTCAGTAAGGTATAATGGTACATTATGTGTCTGCTCTTCTTATACACCAGTGTAGAGAGACATGTTACACTAGTGTAAATGTGCTGTGTGAGTCATGCCCTAAGGAACCTTTAAGGTGAAAAACAAAGCTTTTCAGAATTGGGATGTTGGACTTGGATTCCTATAACAGGGAGCCAAAGGCTCCTGTTAATAAAAAGGCAAAGGCACAGCAGACTCGTCTGGCTGGGTCTACATAAGACACTTTCCTGCAAAGTAAAGCTAATTACTGCATGGTAAGCATCACTGTTTATACATTCTGACCCATACTGTGCAGTAATTACCTCTACTTGACAGTAAATTTGCTACCTACAAATGCAAGTAGCAAATTAACTGCCAAGTAATTACTGTACAGTACAGAATGTGTTGATAGCTGACTGGGAGCAAATTTGCAGGGGCTTCTGGCCTGGGACTGTTCCTGCCTCCCTGCACCAAGGGAAATACAGCTAAGAAAGAGGTTGGGGGTCCGCAGGTGGTCTCCCCAGTCCTCAGGGCCAACTGGGATGGCTCCTGCAGTCCCAGAACTGCAGCTGGGAACTGCATAGCGCTGGAGTGGCTGGCTGCCGGTGGGCAGGCAGTGGGGAGGGGAGGAGCGAGGAAATGGCTGCAGCAGGTGGGGGGATGAGGTTGACTGGGCTGGCTTCTGCAGTCCTGGCGCTGCAGCTGGGAACCATGTGGTGCTGAGTGGTCAGCTGGCCAGCAGACAGGCAGTGTAGAGGAGGGGCGGCATGGGAGGGGAGAAATGCCTGTGACAGGCAGGGGGAAGAGGCAATGAGTGAGTGTGTGGAACGCAGCAACAGCCAGAGCAGGAGCACAGGGCCTGTGCCGGTACACTGGGACCAGCACTGGCAGGGCCCAGAGTGGGGCAGTAGAAGTGTAGGGCTGAGCTGTCAGGGGCTCTATGGATCTGGGCCAGCTCCCTCCTCTCCCTGCTTGAGCAGTGCAGCCCGCCTCCACAGAGCCCTACCAGCCTGGACCCCATTCTGGGCCCCACTGATGCTGGTCCTGATGCGCTGGCGTGGGCTCCGCACTCTTGCTCAGCTGCTGCTGCACTCCATGCACCTACTAGCTGCCCCTTCCCCTCATCTTCCACAGCCATTTCCCCACTTCCCACCCCCCCATCCCCACCTGCCCGCCCACCAACCAGCCACCATGTGGTTCCCAGCTGCAGCACCAGAACCACAGGAGTAGCTGGGACGTGGTACTGAAGCAACCAGTGGGGAGCAGGGATGGGACAAGGAAGTGGCAGGAGAAGGGCAACAGTGGCAGATGGGGGGACAAGTGGCAGTGCGTGGGAGCACGGGGCATGCACTGGTGCCCCGGGGCCAGGAGCAACAGAAGCACAGAGCCCGAGCTTACAGAAGCAATGGCAGGGATTCTGTGCCACAGTGGGAGGGGGAGGGGGAGGGCGGGCTGTGGGCAAACCCTCCCTCTCCACGCAAGCCACAACTCTCCCCAGCCACCCTCCCCCCACATACTCACACCCCCACACCTTTCCACCCCCCCCACAACTCCCACACACACACACCCTCCCACCTACACCATTCCACAATATATAAGAGTAAGACTTCATTTTTAAGCTAGTATACTATCACCTCTATGTACACTACACAAACCCATGTAAATCGGGGCAAAAAAAATGTATTTAAAAGAAATTAATGAATGTTGTAGTATATGTTTGATTTTTAGAATATAACTTGGTATTTTTCTGGTTCCGAGATGGCAAACCTCCTTGCTGAAATGAGTATTTCCTGAGGGTAGGGAGAGGGACTTTTGGTGGCAAAGGTCAGGAGTTAGGGGCAGGATTTCTGGTCCCAAGATGGTAACCAGGGGGTGGGGCACCAGTCAAGGGGTGGGGCTACCCATGCGGCCTTTGATGGCTTGCCAAAACTCAGTAAGTGTCCCTCCACCTGAAATAATTGCCCACCTCTGGACTAGGGAGTCACCTGACCTAAGTGTGTAGGGCTCTGGGGCATGTAAACCCAGCACTTGGAGGAAGGCAGTCAGTCAGACCAGTTCCATTTCAGGAAACAGAGCCCCCAGGAGAGAGATGCTGCAGGAGAAATCCTGGCAGGCACCAAAACACCTGAAGAGAAAGGGAAGAACTTAAGGGAAGGAGGGCTGGCCATGCAGTTGTTTTACCTGGAGTGGGGAAGGTTTTTGTTTTAAAGCAGTTCCTTGCCTTTTTGTTCTAGTTTATACTGATGGACTGTAAGGGGTGAAGAGGAGGCTAGAAGGGTGCCTGAGGAGCATACTAAGATTTTTGTGGCGTAAGACTCAGATATCTGAGACTGAGAGAGCCCAAGCCTGAGCCAGAAAGGGGCAAGAGAAGTGGAAGCCAAGAGGGCCAGGGGGCCCAGAAGCTGAGGTCCAAGGCAGTGGACCTAGGCTGACAGGGGCATGGCAAGAGAAAAGGGGCCAAACCCAGGAAGACCAAAACCCCAACAAAGGTTTTGAGGCTTGAAAGGGGCAAGCGTTGTGATGGGACTGGGCAGCCCTTCCGAATTGATATATATACTATCTAAGAGGCCACAAACACAGCCCTTAAAGTGCCTGGCATTCTAGGGCATCAATAGGACTGAGAGGGCTGCAACAAATTGACTGAAGGCAAATTGGTACTGGGACTGGTCTTGCTCTGAACCCTTAGGGCAGCCTCCCAACCTTTTTTTTTTTTTAACAACATCAAGGTATGGTAAGTGAGCAACAGTGAAGGGCACCCTGAGGGACTGGAGCAGGAGCTACAGGGGGTGTCTACTGGGAGTGCTACAGCATCACTGGGCAAAAGTCTTGTCGCAGTTCCTAACCTTTACTTAGTAGAAAACATGTGATTATATAAAAACTGTATTGCAATTTCTACAGACAAGAGAACAAAATTAAAATTGTGCCTTCAACCTTAACTTCCATGCTGCACATTTTCTGTCATTTAACTGTGCAGTCTGATCCTTTTTTGACCAGGATGTGTGCACCCTGTAGGTAAAAGTTGATGAGGTATCATAGATTTCATAGATAGGGCTGGAGGGGACCTCGGAAGATCATTGAGTCCAGCCCCCTGCCCCAGGAGCAGGAAGTCAGCAGGGATCATAGGATCCCAGCAAGACAAACATCCAAATATCTTTTGAAGGTGTTAAAAGTAGGTGCTTGAACCACCTCCAGTGGCAGTCTATTCCAAACCTTGGGGGCTCAGCCAGTAAAGAAGTTCTTCCCTATGTCCAGCCTGAAACGGTCTCGCTGGAGTTTATAACCATTCAATGTTGTCATCCCTTGGGGCGCTCTGGTGAACAAACGTTCCCCCAGATCCTGGTGAGCACCCGTTATAGACTTATAGATGGCCATCAGATCGCCCCTGAGCCTGCACTTTTCCAGGCTGAAGAGTCCCATGGCTCTTTGCCTCTCATCATAAGGTGTGTTTTCCTGACTTCTGATCATGCGCGTGGCTCTCTTCTGCACCCTCTCAAGCTTCTCCACATCCTTTTTGAATTGTAGAGCCCAAAACTGGACGCAGTACTCCAGCTGCGGCCTCACCAAGGCCAAGTACAGGGGAAGAATGACGTCCCGGGATTTGCTTGAGAAGCATCTATGGATGCAAGCCAGCGTTTTGCTCATTTTACTAGCTGCAGCATCGCATTGATGGCTTATGTTCATCTTGTGGTCAGTCATGACCCTTGCTTCCATAGTGCTAGCCAGCGTAGCACTGCCAAGCCTATAAGAATGCTGCAGGTTTTTTCTTCCAAGGTGGAGAGCCTTGCATTTTTCAGTGTTAAACACCATAAGGTTCTCGTACGCCCATTTACTGAGCTTGCCAAGGTCAGTCTGGGTATTGGGTTAGCTAGGATATCAGCTTTACCTTATTCAATCAGGTACTGTAACATAGCAACTGAACAGACACGGGGCCTCCAAACAACTGAATTCATAATAACCTGAGCACAGGTAACACTCTTGGATGGTCTGCTTCCTTATTTTCAGTGTCAGAAGGGAAGAGCTGGCCAAATTTGGAGTGGGGGCAGTGGTAGGCATATAGTGTGCACTACACAGTAAGGGAGGCTTCACTTTTGCAATAAACTGTTAGAAATATGTCACAATCAGCCCCAGGCAAAAATAGATTAACTTCACATTTAGGCTTTAATCTCCCTGTGTCTTCATTTCCCTGTCTGTGAAAGAGGGGTTATAATTCTGATGTACAGTGGCTATTGTAGAGAATAGCTAATGCACTACAGGATTTGAAAATATTGAACTGCTAAATATTAATAAACGTTGTCAGAACTATTCTGCAAACATGCAGAGAGATATTGACCCTAAGCTACACTTGAAACTAAACTTTATACAACAGTACAGACTCTGCTTTTGGGAACAAATTTACCTTGGCAGGAAGATCAGCTAGATAAATATAATCTATTAACTATCTTTAATATCAAAGATTCTTTGTGTAAATAAGTTGTTCCCTGCCATTTTAATTTGCCTGCAGAAAAATATTTGTTATTATTACTGTAGACCAAATTCTGCTCTTTTAATCACCTCAACTATTAGCTTTCCCCATAAATGGCAAGTCTCACTAAGGTTAGTGAGAATAAGGAGTTATGCGTGTGACTTCTCATGGGGTATGATTCTGCTGTTCAGTGTGAGTAAGGCTATCACACTCTGGCCCTGAGTGACTTGCATTTTGTTTTTATGTAAGTAAAAGCACTAATCTATTAACTAGCCTAAACCTGATCATTTATGGCTCCTATACATGCGCAGGGAGGCTGCTTCAATGTGCTGTAATTATAGTGTGTTGGAGCAGACTCAATTAATTGAGCGGACTCAAGTATTTGAGACTCGGTTAACTCCATCATCACATGTATCAGTGTCCCCACAGTGAAAAATGGTGGTCGGGTGCTTCAAACCAAAGCTCGGTCAACAAATGTTAGTTCAAAGCACCCCACCACCACTTTTCAGCATGCAGATGCTGATACACATGACGCTCTGGGTGCTTTAATTAACACATCTCTCAGAGCTGCGCTAATTGAAGCGCACCCTGCCTCCTATAGCACATGTATAAACACCCTTAGATACTTCCCAAAATAGAAACATATGCAATTTATGGTATTCACTTCTTTATAAAAGTGAATGGATATCTCAGCAATTCAGGTGCCGAATAATGGTCCCAGTGTGGTTAGCTGTCTAAGCCTGAATAACATCAAAGGTAGAACATTTGTACTTTTGTGCCAAATTGTCCCCTTGTTTTTTGGGAGCTAATCCAAAACAGATTAGCCTGAACTCTGGTATACCCAATTTGATGCAACAGAATTTTTGTGTCAAATGTTGCCTGTTTTCATCATTGTACTGGAGAAGATGGATATTTGCAGTCTAATGCATGTGTATTTTAAGCATCTAAGCATAATTTAAAGTGAATTAATGACTTGTTATTTATTGCCTAACCCCTCTGCAGCAGTGATTTATAAAACCATGCTATGAACTGCTTGTTACTTTGCATTCTGTGTTAGATATATCATCAATTTCATTAAATGAATTCATAGTGACACCACTCTGCAACTATAGCTTTTGATATAAGGGTAACTGAACATAAATCAGAAATTATGTTTAATTCATAAGATGCGCCAATCTCTCATTTAGGTGTAGGTTAGGTTAGAAAGTGTCACAAATATGTTTTACAGTACCTCTTATGTTTACACACAGGCTCTCTCTGCATGCCTTCATGTTCAGTGTGAAAATAATACATGGAACCTGAGTGTAGTTTTCATGTGAATATCTTTTTTTTATTTGGGTACAATTGATTATCATTATTTTACCACCAGCACAAAAGAGGGATGTATTTGCATAAATATACTTAAGGTGCTACTTAAGGGAAATATAAATTTAAAAAAAAATCTCTAGGTTACAAATAAGTACCTTAGAATATTAAAAGTGACATATTTTTTAAATCTAGTACACTTTTTACTCCTTTATTTATTCTTTACTTTTTCATTTCGCTCAGTTTAGACAATTAAAATAAGGTTTCTTTTCATATTGATTTTTTACAACTTTGTGGACGTGTCTACACGAGATGCTACATTGGCAGGCATCAACCGTGACACCGACGCCACTTGGCGGTAACTCATTGCTACTGCACAGTTGGGTCAGAAACGACCCGTGCGCCACCAGGATTGCACAGTAACAACTAAAGCAAGTACTAAATGACTGCATTGTAACAACTGCGCAGTCGGGGGCATACGTTGTGCCCACAGGGTCACAGACAACAAACCAGGTCTGTTTTCTTTGTATTTTTTGTTCTGTTTCTTAATTTTCTGGAAATATTCCTGTTCATTTTAACATTAATAAAAGTTTCTACTTTTACAAAGGTTAAATTTTACATTAAATATGACTAAAGAGTGTCGCCTTAATGAAACACTTTCCAAAGCATTTATAAAATCTGAGATTATCATTCATACATCTGGTGTTTTTGAACCAAAAATGTATCTATTTGTGCTCAGCTGTCATTTACTGGAAATAAAGTAGCAATGGGGTTTGCAGTCACAGAAAAATTTTACCTTACCTTACCAAATCAATGCCAGTAAAATTATCTCTTTGTGAAAAGGAAAATATATATATTTGTATGTATCATTTCAACTTATTTATTTAGTAAATTCAAATTATGTCACTGGAAACAAAATATTTTTTAAATGCCTCACAGTAGAGGAGTCAGACTTGAGAGCACTGGTTCTTGACATTTTTAGACATAAGGCATCTCAGGCTAGACTCATGGCACCCCTTGGAAAATGCCAGCTCTTATCTTTCAGGGTTTTTTTGACTACTGAACAATAATAGAGTAGTTCTTCTGTTGCAGAAATCTCAGAAAGACCACAACCAGTCAGAATGTTTTGAAACTCTGGATTCCTATATGAAGTCTCTAGGTTTATCTTGTGCTGTGGTATCCTGGTTGAGAATCACTGATTCAGAGTCTTTATGTTACATCTTTCATGGCATGCCACATCCTCTTTCAGATTAATATAGTTGACTGTTGTTCAGAAAAGGAGGGTGATGTGTCCCTTCAGAATATCATTTTGTTACAGGATTCCTAAGAATGTGAATCACCTATCTGTTTCCCATTTAATAATGAGAACAGTGATCTGTTTTGGTTACAGTTTTTGAGAACCGTGGGTCCAAAGTCCCTCCCCATGTGAACAACTCCCTTTCTGTGGGAGGACTTTGGGTGTCCTAGAAGATCTAAAGAGATGAAGACACATGGCACTATTGCTTTGGGGCCTCATCTAGTTCCCACTGACACCACTACAATTCTTTCACTGACTCCAGTGGGGATTGGATCAGGTCCTAAAGGGATTTCAGCAGAGACACAGATCTCCACTGTCTAGGGAAAGGAAAATGCCAGAGATTTTAGTTCTTCCCACCCGCTGAACTGCAGAACACTAGCAGAAAGGATATGAATATAGTAAGATCTGAGAGAAGAGGAGGCATTGCTGCAGAGCTTGCCAGCTGGGATCCTCTGGGTTATTATCCATTGTCCATGAAAGGGGAGGGCACCATGGAGCCTAGTATTTTTTTCAAAGTGGGGTGTAGGACATTTAAAGAAAACTTATTTGGAAAATTAAATGTCTACAAAAGAAAAAGATAACACGAAACATACCAAAAATAGATGGAAGAAAGAAAAATAAGGGTTACATACCATCAAAACAAGAACAGTAAGAGTAGGCATAATCAGACATTGGACCAAGGATCTGTGCCCTCCTTGCAGTGTATTTAGAGAGTAGATACTTATTAGAGTGTACCATCATCTCAGAGGCAGTCCAGTAATATTTTGAATACATATTTTAAATCAGGCAGATAATTTTTATACAGGTTTTGTTTGATATTATGTACTGTATGAGTATTGTTTCATATTCACAGGCAAATATGGTTTGGGGCATATGATGTATGTTAAGAAAAAGTCAATTAAGTAAAAGAATACAATTGTTCCACCAGACAAAATAACATCAGTTCAGAAATGGCACCAGCACAAACAAAAGTCTCAGATAAGAAAGAGAACTGTTACCTATCTTTCTATTTACCTGCTGTGGAATGAGAGTTCCTACACAGAGTGGAGAGATCCAGAAATAGCCACTGATGAATGTGGGGTAGATGCCCAGTGGCTGGATTCAGCATTTTAGAATGTTCCTCTGTCCTAAATGGTGAATATTTTCCTATCTACCATCATCCATGGAGGGGCTTAAGAGCCACCCAGCTTCACCTCCCTGTTTCAATGGGACAGGGTGACTGACCATGTAGACCTCAACTGGGGTACTGCAACACTTGGCTTTTGTGCAAGGTGGTAAGCACACTACTTGGTACTCCCACAATCAGCCATAGAGTCCCATGGACAAGGGTCACCTGTGGCTGTCCCCTTCCACCCTCCAGCAGCCCCTGTGCCACTTGCTGTGAGCAGTGTGCTCTGCCATGGGCAGGCAGAAAGATGTGCAGACACAAAGCCTTGTTTCTCAGCCTGACTTGTCCCCCACTTCCTTTCATGCTCTTGGAGCTGGTGGGGGGACCACAGGAGTAGGTGACTTTGAACCCTGGTATGGGAGTCCTCAGAGGAACAGCAGCAGTTGCAGGAGCTGCACTTACCCCCTCGGGTACAGACCGGGAATGGGGATGGGGGTCCTCCTCCTCTCCCCCTGCCCCCAAACTTCACGTGTTCTGTTGCTCCACCTCCCTGCCCCCTCAACCCCCTTGGGCAATGCCCTCCATGTGTCGTGTGTGCAGGCCAGCACCTCAGCCCTGCCAGCTGAGAATCCCTGGACTCTGCTTTGGCCCTGCAGCTGGAGTTGAGGAGATTTCCCTGGGATAACAAAGCCTGGAAATTGGCATACTGGTTCCCCGTCCCCAGCAGTGATCTGGGTCCATGTGCTTGTGAGGGGTGCAGTTCGTCGACCGACCGTTTCACAGGGGACCCCCAGTGGGAGGGGAATGTGTCATCCTCACTGCACCCACGCCAGTCTCTCCTGCCATGACTTTGATGGTAACTTGGGGTTCACAATATTGTGGCGCGTGCAGTTCGGAAACGGCGCTCCGTCTCTGCTGAGTCCAGGGGTCCTGAGGGCTCCTCCTCCTCTACACCCTTGCTCGGTCCTCTGGGTAGCGGCCGCCTCTCGGCAGGCCACTCATCTGGACGCTGGTCCCAAAAAATGCTCAAAAAGGAAAACAAAGTAGAGTCCAACACAAAGTTCCTCGCAGGGATTCACGGGAGCCAGGGTTTGTTTGGCCCCTCGGCTATCCTCCCCGATTTCTCTACCTGCAGCAGGGCTGACCCCCTTCCTGACTTCGGGCTGGGATCTTCCGCCCTCTCCCAGGGCCTCCTTCTGCCCCTTAGTCCTCCCAAATTTCACAGGCACGGTGACTTCCCCACCTGTGGTTGCCCTTGTATTATAGTACTTACGGTACCTGGCTCCTGCCAGGTGCCATCGCTTCCCGCGGCGCTAAGCCACTTGAGTCCTCGCCGCCGGTTGGCCGGGCCTCCTCGCCACACCGGGGATTACCCCTGCCCCAGTAGGTCCGGCCGTGCCTCCAAGTGGCCCACACCCGCTCCAGGGTGTTTTCTCCGGCCTCGGCTCTCCCGTGGCTCTTCTCCAGATCTGCCGCCTGCGTCTCTGGACCCACCGCCTCTTCCGGACCCGCCGCCTGTGTCTCCGGACCCACCACGCTCCCTTTATCTGTCCGGGTAGGCCTCGACCCGGGTGCTTCCGGGTTCCTAGAAGGGGGAAACCTGGGTGCTCGGCCTTCCGCTGGGACCCGGAAGTCGGGCCGGACCCCGCCGCCGGCGGCGTCGCCCTCACCCAGCGCCTTCTTCAGCCCCTTACATACCCCACCCCTTAAGACGCCGCTAGGCGCTTCTTTACTCTGACCGTCACTTTCCCCATCCTCCCCTTTCCGCAATGGGGGGGGTCTGCCGCTGAGGCTCAAGCTGCGGTCCCGTTCCACCGTGCCTTGACAGGAAGTCTGCCACTGTATTAGTACGCCTGGATTTGTATCCAATCTGAAATTGGAACGGCTGAAGTGCCAGGGCCCACCTCATTATTCATGCATTTTCTGTTTTAGTGGAGTTAAGCCAGCGTAGGGGTGCGTGGTCCGTTATTAACCGGAACTCCTGGCCTAACAGATAGTATTTAAAGTAGTCAATACCCCACTTTATATCCAAACACTCCCTTTCAATTGTAGAATACCTTTGCTCGCTGGTGTTTAACTTACGACTGGCAAAAGCCACTGGGCGTTCGGCTCCGTCCACCTCCTGGGTGAGGACTGCCCCCAGGGCATAGGCTGAAGCATCCATCTGCAGAGTAAACGGGACATTGAAATTAGGCGTGTGAAGAATGGCTTCCTGACATAGTGCTCTCTTAAGCTCTTCGAAGGCTCTATGTCTCTCTGGAGTCCATTTTACTTTGTGGGGCTCTCGTCCCCTAGTTGTCTCGACTAAGGGATTGGCAACCTCAGCAAACTGGGGGATAAATGGTCGATAATAACTGGCCAAACCGAGAAATGCTCACATCTGCTTCTTTGTCAGCGGCGCTTCATAGTTTCGGATGGCCTCCACTTTGTCTCTCAGTGGCTTCATCTGCCCATTGCCGACCAAAAAACCCAGGTACTTCGTCTCGCTTTTGCCCAGGGCACACTTCTTTGGGTTGGCCGTCAGACCTTTTCCCCTCAGTTCTCACAGAATCGCCCTTAAGGCCTTTACATGCTGCTCCCATGTCTGGGTGTATACAACGATGTCATCTATATAGGCTGCAGCATATTCCTGGTGGGGTGCGAGTACCCAGTCTATGAGTCTTTGAAACGTCACTGCAACCCCATTCAACCCAAAGGGCATCCTTTTAAACTCGAACAAACCCCACGGCGTGCCGAAAGCTGTCTTTGGCTGATCTTCTGGCCGTAAGGGGATCTGCCAGTACCCTTTCGATAAATCTAAAGTGGAGATAAAGTTGGCTTGTCCTATCTGCTCCACTAGTTCATTCACCTGGGGCATGGGAAAGGCGTCGAACTGTGTTATTGCGTTTAGCTTTCTAAAATCCACGCACAGCCGCAAGCTGCCATCTGGCTTCGTTACTGCTACTAGCGGACTCCGCCAGGGGCTACGTGAGGGGGTAATGATCCCCTGTGCCAACATTTTTTCTAGCTCCTCCTTAATAGGTTGGCGCCGGTAAAAGGGAATCCTCCGGCACTTTTCTTTTGCGAACTGGCCCCTTTTTGCCACGATAGCATGTTCAACTCCCTTCGCCTTCCCTGGGCTCTCTGTGAAGACATCTCTAAACTCATGGACTAATTCTCGCAGTTGTTGTTCCTGCCCACCCCTCAGTTGCCGATCCTCAGCGCCGGGCACATCCCTCGGGGGGCCTGGCGATGGGTCCCCCCTTTGAGTTTCTTGTTCTTCGGTCTCCCAATCTGTCTCAAGCATGAGTCCCTGAGGTTCGTGCCACTCCTTCAGTAGGTTGACATGGAAAACCTGGGTCTTCCAACATTTACCCTCCCTTCGTACCTCATAGTCCACTGGGCCCCTTCGCCTCACCACTGTCACCGGTCCCTGCCACTGTGATTCAAACTTGCTATTGGAACTAGGCAACATCACCAGCACCTTCTGACCTAGCTGTAATTCCCGCTCCCTCTTCCCTCGGTCATACCAGTCCTTCTGCTGCCTCTGGGCTTCAGCCAGGTTATTGTGAGCCATCTCCCGGGCCAGGCGGAGCCGCTCCTGTAGGTCCTGCACGTATCTGGCTGCCTTATGGCCTACGCGACCATCGTCCTCCCAGCCTTCCCGCACGATATCTGACAAGCTTCTGGGATGGTGTCCAAAGACCAGCTCAAATGGGGAGTAACCCATAGAGGCCTGTGGTGCGTCTCGGACCGCAAATAAAAGTGGCGGCACTAACGAGTCCCATCTCTGGGGGTCATCCTGGGTGCAACGACGTAGCATTCCCTTTAGGGTAGCGTTGAAACACTCTACCAACCCGTTGGCTTGAGGGTGGTATACTGTTGTTTTGAGGTGGCGTATCCGCAACACTTTGCAAAGTGCCACTACCACCGCCGACATAAAGTTCGACCCCTGGTCGGTTATTATTTCCCTAGGGATTCCGAATTTGGTTACCCATTTCATAAGCTCTTCCGCGACCTTAACCCCTGTCACCGCCCTCAAGGGTATGGCCTCTGGGAAGTGGGTGGCATAATCAATGAGCACCAGAATAAACTGATGTCCTGCCGTGCTACGGGGTAATGGGCACACTACATCTAGTGCAACCCTTGCAAACGGGTCCCGCACCACCGGTGCCGACTGGAGGGGAGCCCGGGGGGGCTTGTTAACACTCACTTTTTGACATCTCGCATGCCTTCCAGAAGTTTTCTACGTCTTCATACAGATGGGGCCAGAAGCACCAGCGCGTCAATCGAGCTTCAGTCTTACATTTTCCCAGGTGTCCCCCCATAGGATTCCCGTGTGCTAACCGCAATAGCGGAGCTCTGTAGGATCGGGGAATCAGGAGCTGCTCTACCTCCTCCGCCTGCTGACCCGGCTTAATACGGTACAATAAACCCTGTCTAATTTCTATGCAGGGCCCCTTTGCTCGGCTCGCGCTGGGGCTTACCTGCAGCCGGGGCCGGGTGGCCGCCTCCTCTCTGAAGGGTTGCAGCTCTACATCCTCCTCTTGCTCCTCCCTGAACTGGCTGCCACTGGCGAAGTCTTCCAACTTTTCATCGCTCTCTCTCTCAACTTCCCCTCCGGCTAAACCCCCCAGGGGCTTATCCTGGGGCCGGAGAGTCGCCAGGACCTCCCAGATCTCCGGCCAGTCCCTTCCAAATATCATTGGGTACAGTATCTCCTCTCTCAGGGCCACCGGCAGTCGCCGGGAGGTACCCCACACGCGCACGTCTAGGACCCTTCTTTCAAAATACAACCTCTGCTTATGGAGACAAACGAGGTGAATTCCAGCGCACCGGGGGGCTTGTCTCTACTCAACCATAGACGGTCGGACCAGGGTCTGGGCACACCCGGTATCCACCACAGCTGTCAAGGGGCATTGTCCCATCCAAGCTCGGACCTTGGGTAAAGGTTGGGGGGAAGCTGCCACCCCCGCACAGACCCCATACTCCATGGGTTCCTCTCTCGTGAGCTCGCGCTCCCTCCTGGATCCGTCAGGGTACGGTCTCCCTTTGGCGGGTTGGTAGTCCGGATTTACCGGACAAACCCTGGCCATATGTCCTCTCCCCCCACAGCGGAAACAAAAAAAGTCCCTTCTTTCCGGTGTCCTTTCGTTTTTACCGCCCTTCCCCTTTTTGGGAGGGCCCTCCCGTCCCGACATACCTCTGTCCAGACGTAGTCCGTTCTGGGCTGCCTCGTATTGCTCCGCCAAGCACAGGGCTTGGCGTGACGTTGTGGGCCCGTGACATCTGACCCAACGCTGCGTGTTCTCCCCCAGATCCACGAGGAACTGTTCCAGCAACACCTGGTCACAAATCTCCTCTTTGGTAGCCTCGGCTGGCCTCAGCCATTTGGTTAACTCATTGGCGAGAAATTGCCACAACATCTTAGGGCTCCTCTCATTCCTTGTTTTGGCTTCTCAAAAGGCCTGCCGGTGTTTCTCTGGGGTGATTTCTAACCTCTGCAATATTTCGGTTTTCACCTTGTCATAGTCCACGGCTTTGCTCTGTGATAAAGCCCGATAGGCCACTTGAGCCGGACCCACCAACAGGACCCCCACGTGGCTGGCCCACTTCGCCCGGTCTATCCCTGTGGCCAGGGCTGCTCGTTCGAAGCACTCCAGGAAGGCCTCCACATTGTCTTCCTTCGTCATCCTTGGCATGTTGAATTCCCCGGGGTATAGACCCATCCGGGCCTGCTGCTGCAGCATGTGCTCCTGCACATTCATCTGCCTCATGGCGGTCTGCTGGTGCTGCTGTAATAATTGGGCCACCAGATGCAGGGTCTGTTGTCCTGTATCCATGCCCGCCATTCCCGTCGGAAGCTCCATTGGGACTGCACAACCGGTCTAGGCTGCCCTTACGAAAATCCTCGTCGCCACTCCGGGTCCGGATTTCCCGGCCAATGCACCAGTTGTGAGGGGCACGGTTCGTCGACCGACCATCTCACAGGGGACCCCTGGTGGGAGGGGAATGTGTCGTCCTCACTGCACCCACACCAGTCTCTCCTGCCACGACTTTGATGGTAACTTGGGGTTCACAATATTGTGGCGCGTGCAGTTTGGAAACGGCGCTCCGTCTCCGCCGAGTCCAAGGGTCCTGAGGGCTCCTCCTCCCCTACACCCTCGCCCGCTCCTCCGGGTAGCAGCTGCCTCTCGGCAGGCCGCTCATCTGGACGCTGGTGCCAAAAAATGCTCAAAAAGGAAAACAAAGTACAGAGTCCAACACAAAGTTCCTCGCAGGGATTCACAGGAGCCAGGGTTTGTTTGGCCCCTCAGCTATCCTCTACCTGCAGCAGGGCTGACCCCCTTCCTGACTTCGGGCTGGGATCTTCCACTCTCTCCCAGGACCTCCTTCCGCCCCTTAGTCCTCCCAAATTTCACAGGCGCGGTGACTTCCCCACCTGTGGTTACCCATGTATTATAGTACTTACGGTACCCAGCTCCTGCCAGGTGCCGTCGCTTCCTGTGGCGCTAAGCTGCTCGAGTCCCCGCCACCGGTTGGCCGGGCCTCCTCGCCACGCCGGGGCTTACCCCTGCCCCAGTAGGTCCGGCCGCACCTCCAAATGGCCCGCACCCACTCCAGGGTGTTTTCTCCGGCCCCGGCTCTCCCGCGGCTCTTCTCCGGATCCACTGCCTGCGTCTCCGGACCCGCCGCCTGCGTCTTTGGACCCGCCGCCTCTTCTGGACCCGCTGCCTGTCTCTCCGGACCTGCCGTGCTCCCTTTATCTGTCCGGGTAGGCCTCGACCCGGGTGCTTCCGGGTTCCTAGAAGGGGGAAACCTGGGTGCTCGGCCTTCTTTCGGGACCCGGAAGTCGGGCCGGACCCCGCCGCCGCTGGCGTCGCCCTCACCCCGCACCTTCTTCACCCCCTTACAGTGCTGGTGCAGTACAGGTGCTGAGCTGGGGCTAAACATGCATGAGGCCAGGCAGAGCTGGAAGGAGCAGCCTGAAGGGGTATCTGTTTTACTTATATTACATTTTATATTGTATCATAATATAGTAGTGCAATTAATTACTAACATGTTAATTGGTCATATTTACAAAATAATATTTGTGCTATATTTATATTAGTTTTTAAAATGGGGTGGTGCTAAATTCTGAAAACTTGTGGTGGGGTGCGTAAAAAGGTTGAGAATCACTGATGTAGATGATGGGTATATCATGATGGGAGAGATGTCACTGGGTGCTCCTAACTGTATCTCCAGCCTTGAATAATGAATAGGTTCTTTTCAGCTAACAGAGAAAGACACTGGTGTTGTCAAAGATCTCCATGTTGAAGCAGTAAGCCTCCAGCCCTGAAGGATCACTGAGGCAGAAGTACTGTTAATTACCACCACCCTTTAAAGAAAAGCAGAGTGGAGAATGGAAAATGGCAGCAAAACCTTTGAGATGACTACTGTTTGTTTAGACTGTTAAGAGCAAACGTCTCCAGCCACAAGTCCCTATGCCTGCTGGCTATCACCCTTTCTCACAGCACTGCAGTACCTTCCACAGGAATTATATTATCATGTTTTTGGGTAAATTTACTGAGGCAGGAACTTTAACAAAAGGTTTTCTTTATTCATACTAACAGGGCGAATACACAGCCATCAGAGTCTCTCTCTGTCCAACACTGCCTAGTTCTTAAAGCAGGGGTCAGCAGCATTTTTGGACAGTGCCAAAAATACCTGCAACCTTGACTTTTAAGACGTTGGCACGCCAGAGGCAGGGAAGCTATAAGGGGCCTGATCTTTGTTGTGGCAGCGCAGTCCCAGCCCCTTCCCTGCCATCTGCCCCTAAGTGCATGTGCCAAGCAAAATGCCTTCATGTGTCAGGCTCTGGCACCCATGCTGGGGGTTGTCTACCCTGTGTTAAAGGAATACAATCCTCACATTTTCCCTTTTGAAGTAAGAGCACAACCCATTTTAATCCATAACAATATATATGTAAGACTTCACATTTTTAATAAACTAACAATTTTCAATTAGTCTTTGTGGTGCCCTTTTCAGTCTTGCTGATCTACTGGGAATCACATTAGTTTCTGCATTGTCTTGACTGATCTATGCTGTAGTCTCCATGTTGTCTCAACTAGTTTGTACTCTAGTCTCTTCTATGTTCTTCTCTACTTTAGGGACTCTTTCTTCTGACCTTCCTAGTTGTGCTACACGTGTTTCCTGTTCCTACTGTAGATGTTTCCTTCAGTTGCTTCCACTTCAGAAGATCAGGGAAAGTATGGGTCCATTCCTGTATGGGGGAGGTAACTTAGTGAAAGCAGAAAAGGCTGAAGTACTTGATGCCATTTTAACCTCAGTCTTCACAGGCAAGGTCAGCTCCCAGACTACTGCACCCGGCAGCCCAGTTTGGGGAGGAGTTGAGCAGACAACACTGGTAAAAGAACAGGTCAGGGACCATTTAGAAAAGCTGGACATTTACAAATCCATGCAGTCAGATGCAGTGCACCTGAAGGTGCTGAGGGATTTGGCAGACGTGACTGCAGAGCCACTGGCCATTATCTTTGAAAACTTTCACTTCATAGATTTCATAGACATTTGGGCTGGAAGATCATCAAGTCCAGCCCCCCCCACCCAAAGGGCAGGAAGTCAGCTGGGGTCGTAGGATCCCAGCAAGATAAGCATCCAATTTACTCTTGAAGGCGTTCAATGTGGGTGCTTGAACCACTTCCGATGGCAGGCTGTTCCAGACCTTGGGGGCTCGGACAGTAAAGAAATTCTTCCTTATGTCCAGCCTGAAATGGTCTTGCAGTAGTTTATGACCGTTTGACCTCGTCATCCCTTGGGGCACTCTGGTGAACAGTCGTTCCCACAGATCCTGGTGAACACCCCTGATAAACTTCTAGGTGGCCATCAGATCACCCCGAGCCTGCACTTTTGCAGGCTAAAGAGCCCCATAGCTCTCAGCCTGTCGTCATAAGGTCTGTTTTCCTGACCTCTGATCATGCGTGTGGCTCTTCTCTCAAGCTTCTCCACATCCTTTTTGAATTATGGAGCCCAAAACTGGACTCAGTACTCCAGTTGCGGCCTCACCAAGGTCGAGTACAAGGGGAGAATGACATCCCGGGATTTGCTTGAGAGGCATCTATGGATGCAAGCCAGCATTTTGGTCGCTTTATTAGCCGCAGCATCGCATTGCAGGCTCGTGTTCATCTTGTGGTCAATGATGACCCCCATGTCTCTTTCTTCCATAGTGTTAGCCAGCATAGCACTGCCAAGCCTATAAGGATGCTGCAGGTTTTTCTTCCCAAGGTGGAGAACCTTGCATTTTTTGGTGTTAAACACCATCAGGTTCTCATCCATCCATTTGTTGAGCTTGTCCAGGTCAGCCTGGATCACCCGCCTGTCTCCTGGCATGGATGCTCTGCCCCAAAGTTTTGGTGTCATTGGCAAACTTGGCCAGTCCACTCCTGACTCCAATGTCCACATCATTAATGAAGATGTTGAACAGGATGGGTCCCAGGACAGAGCCTTGAGGGACCCCACTGGTCACAGGGCACCACAATGACTGACTGCCATCAATCACAACCCTCTGGGTCTGACCACGGAGCCAGGTTCCCAGCCAGTGGATCATGATGTACCCAAGGCCACAACTGGCCAGTTCTGCCAAGAGGTGACCATGGGATACCAGATTGAAGGCTTTTTTGAAGTCAAGATATATGACATCAATCTCTTCTCCCTTCTCCAGCTGATAGGTCACCTGGTCATAGAAGGAAATGAGATTGGTCAAGCAAGACCTACCCGCAATAAGCTCGTGCTGGCTGTCCCTTAGGATGTTGGTGTCGGCCAGTCCATTAAGGATGGCCTCTTTAATAAACTTTTCTAAGATCTTTCCCGGGATAGAAGTCAGGCTGATCGGCCTATAGGTAGCCGGATCCACTTTCTTCCCTTTCTTGAAGATAGGCACCACATTGGCCTTCTTCCAGTCTTCAGGCACTACACCAGAGCGCCAGGAGTTTTCAAAGATCCGTGCCAGGGGCTGGGCTATGATACTCACCAGCTCCTTGAATACCCTGGGGTGTAGGTTGTCAGGACTGACTGACTTGAAGGTATCCAGCTTCTCAAGATGTTCCTTCATGAGGTCAGCATTTATGGAGGACAGGGGATCTCCCTCACCCGGACCTCCCTGTCCCGTAGCGGGCATGGGCGTCCCATGGGACTGATGAAAGACTGACGCAAAGTACCCATTTAATAGGTTGGCTTTTTCCTGGGCGTCAGTTGTCAGTTGCCCCATCTGGTTCAGCAGGGGTCCAATGTTGCCCTTGCTTTTCCTCTGGCTCCCCACATATCTGAAAAAGGACTTTTTATTTTCCTTGATATTTGTAGCTAGCTGGAGTTCCATCACAGCCTTGGCTTTCCTGATTTGCTCTCTGCAAGTCTGGACTAAAGCAGAGTTTTCCTCCTTGGTGTCAGTTCCAGTGCTTCATCCTTTATAGGTCTTCCTTTTGAGACATAGGAGGTCCGCCAGTCTCCTGGAGAGCCAAGGGGGCTGCTGTACCCTTTTGCTGCCTTTCCTCTGAGACAGGATGGACTTTGCTTGCACATCCAGGATTGCTCCCTTGAGGAGCAGCTACTCATCCTGATCTCCCCTCTCCATTGGTTTGTGGCCTTTTAGAGCCTCTCTGACAAACCTACTTAGCTTGTCAAAGTCAGGTTTGCTAAAGTCGAGGACTTCTGTACAACTGACTGACTTGCCAGCTTTACAGCAGATGGTGAAGGTGATCAGTTCATGATCACTGTCACCCAGCTTCCCTTTGATTGTTAGGTTGCCAATTAGGTCATCCCCAGTTGCCAGTACGAGGTTGAGCAGCACTTTACCTCTTGTTGGCCCGTAGACTTCCAGCGTCAGATAGAGGTCGTCCACACATGAGAGAAAGCTAGAGAAAGCTTTGCAACCGGTCATATTTGACTGAGTGCCCCTCCCACGAGATGTCTGGGTAATTAAAGTCTGTAGTAGACCCCCACCATAGTATCCCCTGTGCAACTGGGAGCTGGGGCGATCAGCAGGCCAGCTGAGGAGGGAGTGAGGGGGGAAAGGGGCCTCCCCCACCTGGCTCTAGCTGTACCTGGCATGGGAGGTAGGGAACAGTAGCCTGCACTGGGGACCATTTTACCTCTCACTCCCTTCTCAGCCAGCCTGCTGACCAAGGAGGAAGTGTGACAAGATGATCGTCCCAGCTCCCAGATGCAGGAAAGCTCACAGTGGGGGCATTACTCCCCCTGTCCAAACCAGGAGCTGGGGCAATCACCTAGCTACACCCCCTCTTTGACCTGCATGCCAGCCGAGGAGGGAGTCATGGGGGGGAAGGGGGAAATAGCCCCCACTGTGAGCTTCCCTCCCAGCCCCGTCCCCCACACCAGGGACAGCTCAGCTGGGGATCCAGAGCCAGGTGGAAGGGGGAGCATTTTCCCCCCAGCCGGCAGAGGAGGCATGGCTCATCCTCGGCCAGCAATCTGGGCAGGGTGATTGGCCCAGGTCTTGGTTCTGGGGGAGGGGGGGAGGCGGGAGGGGAGAAGAGAGGGAGAAATGCTCTGCTGGGGGCTTCCTCCTTCCCCCCTTATACCCATGCCAGGGAGACCTCAGCTCAGGGTTCAGTGCAGGGATCCCCCTGCCCTCTCCTCAACCAGCCCAGACTGAGGAGGGGAGTGTGGCTCGGAGGACCAGAACCAGGCATAGGGGAGATGGTAGTTTCTGGGAGTTTCTGGGGGCTTTCCCCGCTCCCCTGGCACTGGGGAGAGTGTGGTTGGGGGCCAAGTTGGGAGGGTTTCACTCTTCACCCCCTCCTCAGCTGGCTGCATGTTGAAAAGAGGGCATGGCTGGGGGAATCATCTGGCGCCTGCCTCTCTGCAGTGGCCAGCATACCCGGAAGCAGGCTGTGATATGGGCCCCCTGGCTTCTGATATGGGCCATGGCAGGGGTCGGGCTGCCTTTCTGGTTTGAAAAATGAACGTCAGTTCATTTTCTTATCAGTTCCATCTAGGCAGTTTACCTAAACCCGCAAAGATTGACATGATCCAGCCTCAGGCTTTCTGACTGTCTGTACTTAGCCATGAAGTTGGTATATAAAATCAGCGCTAAGTCTAAATTGTCTTTCATGCATGCAATATGATTGATATTATGTGATTTGATATTCTATGAACCACAACATGCCATTCATCTAAGTCTTTGTGTAAACAGGCACAATAAAGGGTTTTATGCTTCTGTTTAAAGGTAAGTGTGTGCTCAATACAAGGATGCTCAGTCATATCATTTATGATTAGCGGCTAATGGGAAAATAATTGGTTTCAATCTCAAAAATTCACCTTTTATTACTTCTAAAATACATATTCACAAAATAATTTCCCTTCATAACTTCATGTGTCATCTGATTTCAAAGGATTATGTTTTTAAATAATATTGTGCATGATGAAGTAGTATTGGAGTCCAGATTACTGGGCTACTGTCCAAGTTCTCAGGCAGTCAAGTAGTTATGTTAAAGTTTGTTGTGTAATAACACCAGAAGGTGTTTATATCCATAAAAATAGGAAATGATTAGCATACTGTGAGATTTTACAAATTTGGGGGGGGCTTTTTTTTTACTTTGAAATGTTAGTGTCTCATTCTTAGTGAAATAAAAAAGAGGATGTGCATGTAGTTGCCTTGAACTGTTTGAATGCTTTTTCTACCGTAACCAGTTTTATTCAGTTAATTCTACAGTGCTCAGTTCCTTTTTCAAACATGAACTTTGTGTTTAAATGTGCATTGTAGCTGACTTTAAGAAATCGGTAAATAATTCTACAATTGCACATAAAACTACACCAGTATGTCCAGCATCACAAATGCACCCAGGGGCTTTTAGTGGATGTTACCTAGACAAATTGGAGGAATGGGCCAAAAGGAATCTCATGAGGTTCAACAAGAACAAGTGCAAAGTCCTGCACTTAGGACGGAACAATCCCATGCACCAGTACAGGCTGGGGGCTGGCTGGCTGGGCAGCAGCTCTGTACAAAAGGACCTGGGAGTTATGATGTAAAGTAAGCTGAATGTGAGCCAGCAATGTGCCCTTGTTGCCAAGAAGGCTAATGGCAACCTGGGCTGCATCGGTACGTGTGTTGCCAGTAGGTCAAGGGAAGTGATTCTTCCCCTTTATTCAGCACCAGTGAGGCCACATTTGGAGTATTGTGTTCAGTTTTGGGTCCCCCACTACAAAAAAGATGTGGACAAATCGGAGAGAGTCCAGTGGAGGGCAAGAAAAATGGTGAGCGGGCTGGGGGACATGACTTATGAGGAAAGACTGAGGGAACTGGTCTTATTTAATCTAGAGAAGATCGAGAGGCAATTTAATAGCAGCCTTCAACTACCTGAACTGGGGTTCAAAAGAAGATGGAGCTAGACTGTTTTCAGTGGTGGCAGATGACAGAACAAGGAGCAATGGTCTCAATTTGCAGCAAGGGGAGTTTAGGTTACATATTAGGAAGAATTTTCTCACCAGGAAGGTAATAAAACACTGGAACAGGTTACCCAGAGAGGTGGTAGAAGCTTCATCCTTGAAGGTTTTCAAAACTTGGCTAGACAAAGATTTGGCTGGGGTGATCTAGTTGGGGATGGTTCTGCTTTGAGCAGGGGCTTGGACTATATGGCCTTTGGGGGTCCCTTACAACACTACCTTTCTATGATTCTGTGGTGATTAAAAATATAAAAACAAAATTTAGATTTTTCTTCTTTGCCCTTATAGCAGTTTAAGTATTAATTCCTACAATATTTTTCTGAGCACAAGAAGTATTTTAAAAAAGTTCTTACAATATATAAATGTGTGTGTTATGTATACAGCTCCTTTACAATAAAGTTTGTCAGAGTCAATAGTTTATTTAATTTGATGTATTTCATCATGCTTAATATAGTATATAAACTGCTCAGAAAAAATAAAAAAACCCTCCATAACAAACAGACATCAACAGAACTAAATTCATTTTAAAGTTCATATCAGTAAATGCATTGAAACACTCAAATACTTATGGCTAGGTACAGACATTAAACTTAATGTGCTTTAAACATGCAGAAAGCGCTTTACAGCCATAACAGAACAGATGTTCATGGCACATAAAGCACTTTAGAAATTCATAGGTTCATAGATTCTAAGGCCAGAAGGGACCTCTCAAGATCATTGGGTCCAGCCCCCTGCACCAAGCAGGAAAGATAACTGGGGGTCAGGTGACCCCAGCAAAGTAACTGTCCATCCTAGGATGGAGTTCCCCAACCAAATAACACACTTCTGTTCAGCTGGCATGCACTTTAACTTTAGGGTTACTGTACATCCAGGTTTTTCCAGACATGTCCTCTTTTTGGGTCCTTCCATCTCCATCCAGGCAGTTTTTTAAAATATCACCAAATGTCTGCAATTTTGCTCTGCTCAGCATTTAAGGTTTTCCTTGCAGTTCCCAGCTTGCCCTAGCAAGGAGCTGCTTGGGGCTGGGGAGAGTAGGTAGAGGGCAGTTGGAGGCAGGGGACATCATGTACATCTGCAGGGGCACACGCAATGGCCAGCATACAGCCAAGCAAGGTGGTGGGAGCAGCCCCAGCAGCTGCATACAGAAAAGTTTATGGGTCTGCAGAAGTTCTAGGGTCAGGGCTTGAGGACTGTCCAAGTGTGTGTATGGGGAGGGGCAGGGATGTATGGATGTGATGAGTGTGTTGGGGGGGGGTGCCTGCTGGCATTGCGGGAAGCTGTCCAGGCACTGGGGCTGCAGCAGGGCAGGGGAGGCAGAGGAGGCACCTGCCCCATCTATGGGGGAAGGGGGCAGGGGCCTCTTCAGGAGCAGCATGGAGCTGCATGGCCCAGGGTCTGTGCCCTTACTCACAGGGGTATAACAGCTGGGAGATGCTGCAGGGCTGGAGGAAGAAGGGGGCTGTGAGTAGGGAGTGAGGGGTACCAGCAGGGCTGGGTAGCCTGTGTCTTGGGGGTGAGGGGCTCTGGGGATGTGGGGGGCTGTGAGTTGGGAGCAGGGTACAAAGGCAGTGGTAGGGGGCAGCAGGTCGGGAGTTGGGGGCATAAGCAGAGACAGAGGGGATGCAGGTTGGGAGTGAGGGGCACCAGCATGGTCTGGGGGGCAGGGTACTATGGGTTGGGAATGAGGGGCAGCAGCAGAGCTGGGGGGGCTGTGGCTTGGGAGGGAGGGACAGAGGGACAGGGCAGGGCATTGGCATATCACTGCCCTCCCCCCCAAATCATATTCCACCCTCTCCAACAGGTGTCTTCTTTTTGAAACAGGAAATATGGTAACCCTAACTAACTTAGAGCACTTTAAATAAAGTGCAGTAATTAGAGCACTTTCCACCAGGGCCTTTTGAACATCTGTACTTATCCTATATCTTGAATACTTAATAGCAACTCCCCGGACCACTGCTGACAACTACAATACAAGGAATAGTCTGTTTCCCTGTAACAAGACAACCTGAAAATTCATACTAAAAGCACAAGTGAGAAATTGGGAAGAGTTGTCTGGGAAGAGAGCTGGCTGGTAGATGCTACAGATAATCATAACTGTTTTTGATTTTCTTTTTATAAAGAGCTTGAACTGGATTTTTCTGCATGAAGTTATACATAATATCAATATTAAGAAGTGCCTTAATGCTTGAATGCAGCTTATATACTTGCAAAAGGAATGTGGGAGATATTTCTTATGGCAATTACGGTAATTCTGAAATTAAGAACTTTGTGTGTCCATCTTAAATGTTACTCATTCGTAATATATGCATCTAGTCTGTAGTTTTTAAAGCATTGACATGAACTCATGACATAAGAGCTTGTGAATAGAAAAGGGCAGCCCTTCATACGCTGCACAGGAGCATCAAAACCGTTACCATTATAAGGACTTTTCATGTATGGATTCCTTAAAAATAGGTCGAAGGGGGAGATACCACCCCTCTGAAGCTGTAGTATCTGAAGGCCAGCACCTGTGCATTAAATTGCCCTTTTTCTTTCTGTTGTGGACAGATTGTTCTACACCCTTTCTAATTGTAACATATGCCAGGGCTACTTTACTAATGAGTAAAATCTGGCTGTTTTCTTGGTGTGTTTTAAACAATTAGTATGGTACCCTCATTGCTGTTTTAACACTGTGTGTTTAGATGGCTTTCACATGTTTTCCCTGTCTTCTAAACTGGTGGTTGTATCTAGACTCCATATGTGTGTACTGTGTAAGAGCTGGCTGCTATTCCTTCAATCTGTTTGAAGACTCTTGTTTAAAATCTGTAAATCGCAGCGACGTAAATTCACAAGTGAACAAAGTGCCTTGATCTGTGGGGTGTTGAGTGCAGTGCATCTTCTCAAGGCTTCAGAACACACTCCAGGCAGAGGTGATTCTTTTCAGAGAAGCATGTTGGCTGGTCAGGTATTTAAATTACATTAGATTTGTAATGTCGCCTTCTTGAATTTCACCTTAGTCTGGCATCTGGCGATGAAGTGCTGATATCCATCTGGATTCACTTACAGCTGCACATAAGAACATAAGAAGTGCCAAACTGGGTCAGACTGTCTCTGATACCATTCTGTTCTTGACAGTGCTAAGTAATAAGATGCTTTAGAGGGAGAGTATATGAACGGGACATGCCTAAGGTAATCCACCCCCTGTCAGACTCTTCTTGGCATCAGTTGCCATCAGTTTGGGGGATGTCGGAGATACACTCCTGGCTGTTCTGTTTAATAACTCCCAGTGAACCAGCAGGAAAGAGTCACCTCAGCAGGACATGATGCTGCTGCTCTTTGCAAGGCAACTCTGCTTGAAGAGAGCAGCTTTAAATTCTGCCAAGGGTGTAGGGCAACCCTGTCAAAGGAGACTGCCCAGCAACTTCACTGGATCATAATATATTCTGGTAGACCCTGGCTGCCTCATTCCTGAAACTGCCTGGCCTATATAATGGTTCCCTTGCAGTCCTTTATGAGGTGTACTTGTTGCCTCCAAGGGTTGGAGCCTAGATTACATTGATTTAATGGAGCAAAAATGGCAGAACCTGAGGAGAAAATCCATTTTTTTGTATTTCTTTAGTACACTTTTATCCTTACAGACCTTCAGCAATGTAATCCTATGACCCCAGCTGACTTCCTGCCTTTGGGCAGGGGGCTGGACTCAATGATCTCCCGAGGTCCCTTCCAGCCCTGATGTCTATGTCTATGATGTCTATGAAAATAACTTGCAAAGTCCATCATAATTTGAGTTCTTAACACAAATCAGATTTTATCACAAGTTTCCTTACATGATTTTAACATTTAAACAGTTATTGTCCAAAATATAAATTACATATGTATGCAACAGCATAACTAAGGCAGAGCAACCAGGGCAGCAGTCCCAGGTGCTGACTCTAGTTGCAAGGGATGCGGAGACCAAAAAATAGCAGCTTCCACCACAGGCACAACAGCAGCACAGTGGCAAACTGAAGTCGCCACCATCTCTGTGAGATGCAGCTGCCCCAGGCCCTCAGCTGCCTTGTTTCACCTCCTACATGTATGTCCCAAGCCTGATTCAGGAAGCTCTTGGATACAGTAAGTTTGGAGCGTTGTTGTAATTGTGCTGGTCCAGAAAATGTGCAAAAAGTGAGGGTTTTTTGGTAATATCTTTTACTGAACCAACTATATGGCTGGAAGAGAGGTTAGACAAGCTTTTTGGGCACAAAGTGCCCTTCCTCTGGTCCTCAGTAACACATACGTTGAATACAGCAACAAATACATTATTCAGGGAGATGCGTATGGCCATGATGCATTTAAAGCATACAGTACATGAGGACTCCAAGGGTGGTAATTTAATCCTCAGCAATATTTCAGATGTAACAGAATTAGGAATGTAATTATTATTGGGGGGGGGGACGGGCACAGGTAGTACCACTTCCTGATACTATCACCACTTCCTGATCCTATTTACCACTTACCATTTACCATTTAGTGACCTTTGGCAGGGGTTGCCCCAGCCCTGGACCCTTACATCTTCACTGTGCACCTGGCACTGCATGGGCCCACGGCTGCTGGTGAGGAGCCCCAGGCAGAGGGCAGCAGGCATGGCCAAGCCACTCGGGGGTGCTGCCCAGCTGCAGAGCTGTAGCTTCCCCTCACCCCCATGGGTAGGAGCTGGGGCTGTGGATGGACCCGGAGCTGTGGACCTCTCCTGTGCCCAGATCCTGCTGCCATGGGGAGGGAGGTGCTTGGCTGTAGCAGCAGGGTCTTGGCAAGGCAATGGGCAAAGGCAATGGGCACCCTGTTCCTGCTGCTGTACTTGTGCCACTGCAGCCTGGACCTGGAAGGCTCCTCTCCTCCATGCTGCTGAGCTGGACCTTCCCCAGCTGGCCTCAGGCAAAGCGGGGTCCGGTCCCAGCGGGGTAGCCTCTTCTTGGTGCATTGCGTCCTTCCTTCTCCCACCCATGGTGCTGGGGCCACATGAGACCTGGCCCAGCCCAGAGGCAGGCTGGCTTGGGGTCTGAGGAGGCATCATGGCAGCTGCAGTGGACAGTGGAGGGACTGAGGGGTTGCCGCTGGTCCTTACATGGTGAGCGCAGCCCCAAGGCATTCCCGAGGGGTGGAGTGCAACAGCTCCACACATAAAGGGCCAGGGCCGTTCCTGCCAGAGGTCCCTAAAGTAGGTATGAGCTATCAATTGACCCTTTAACTGATACAATTAAAGGTTAAATGTATACGTTTTCAAACACTATTTACATCCCTAAACAGAATACAGTTCTTTTATCTGTGTGTCAAAATTCACCTGTTTTGCAACTTTACTGAACTTAATTTCCAGTGCATTCCTTAAAGCTAGAACCTGTCATTAGGAAATGAAAAGTGAACAGCTGGTTGCATGTATTCTCACATTGCCAGGTTGTTTCCCTGTCCTGAAAAACAGGAATATGATGCTGAATCTATAATACAAAATCTCTTGTTGCTACCAAGAGGTTTTTCTACAAAGATTCTTTCCAGCAATGCACGCCTTTTGCTGAAGGTTTTAGAAGACAAAGCCACACTCAAATACAATATGAATTAACAGTAATGAGCTGAAACCAACCATCTATTCTAAATATAATTGCATCAGTGTATTCTCTCTTAATTAGCTAGTTTAATATGTTTCAAGATTATGCTGTGCTTGTTGAACATTAATTATCTATATTTTGGTTTAAAACAGGCCAGAATATTTTGATGGGACTATTTCTTTGCATAGATCTAATACATTTTTAATAGCATGTGATATTAGGTCAGTGCAATTCATTCATAAATCATTTCTGGGTTAGATCTCTCAAAGATTCAGGTCCCACTGAAATACTTAGGGTCAAACTCAATATTGGCAGAACAGCACCCTATTGATTGGGAAAGGTGGTGTGCAAAAAACCTGTTGTTGATACTCTTTCTTCAGCTCGTACAGGTGGCCAACCAGATAGAAGTTTAGAATCATGTGGTGAAGTGAAAATTTAGGCAGCCTAGGCCTATGAAGTTGGACTGTCTGGGTGGCTGCAAAAGCAGAGATCCAGCTACAGATAGCTTGGAAGCCAATCCTATAATATCCCTATTATTTGTCAGCCTTTTGTTCAGGGCAATCTTTTAAAAAACGTCCATTAATTTAGGTACCTAAATTGGAACACAGGAGCTGTATTTTAGTTTTCTTAATCATTTTCAAGTTTAATTAACTTTTAATGGAGTGCCCAGTGGCAGTGAGAGGCATACCTGATGGATCTCAAACCGGGTACTTAAGTCTTGACATAACCAAAATTTGTGGTCACCTTTACAAATTTAAACATCATCTGTTCATCTTTTGTTTCACGTTGTTACCTTCAGTCTGTTCCATGAGATAAAATAAGTGACAACCCTAAATGAATTTAGGATTAATTTATTTATGATCCTGAGACAAGAGTGTTTACATTATTAGCTATCATTTATGTTATTTATTCCAAAATTTAACAGTATATTTCAAACAAGTTGGCTATGTAAAGAGATAGTGTGTTATCATTCTAAGACAGGGGTGGGCAATTATATCATGGGGAGGGCTGCTTAACAAATTTTGGCAAACTGTCAGGGGCTGCATAGGTAGCCCTGCACCTTGACAGTTGCCCCACCCCCTGGTTGCCATACTGGGACTGGAAGCCCCACTCCCTAACCCCATACCTTTGCCACCAGAAGTCCCCTCCTTGCCCCCCAGAAATACTCTTTTTGGGAGGAGGTTTGCCATCTTAGAACCAGAAAACAAATCATACACTAGAAGTCAAACACCTACTATAATATATATTAATTTTATTACAAAAAATATGTGTCATGATTTGTGTTTGTGTACTGTATATAGAAGGGATTGCATAAAAACTAAAAAACAAAGTCTCACTCTTAAATTGTGTGGGGGGCATAGGTTATGTTGGGTGTGTGTATATGTCAGTGGGGGTTTTGGAGGTAGGATGTGGGTGTGTGAGGTTTATGGGGTGCAGGGACCCCCCCACACAGCACACAACCCCTGCTACCAGCAGCAGCAGTAGGTGGAGGGGAGGTTGGGGGGAGCCTCAGGGAGTTCGTGCCTGGGGCAGGCACTGGTGCCCAGCAGGACACGGCTCTGGGCAGTGCTGTGTGCAAGGGCAAGGAGCGCAGCCTGCCAGGTTGCCTCTATCAGGGGCTCTGTGTTGCGTGCCTGCTCGCTCTTGCACAGGGAAGCCCTGCAGTGGACTCTGCAGAAAAGCAGAGGACAGGGCTCCCTCCACTCTGGGTGGAGTCTGGGGACCTGTACAGCAGGGGGTGGGGAAGGCAGTGGGCTCTAGCATGGGGCTTTCACTACTGGGAGTGCAGGAGCTGCAGGCATGCCATGCCACCCACTACAACTTCCTCCCTGTGCCTGCCTCCACTGCCTTTCCCCCCGCTGCTTTCCTTCTCTTCCCTCCCTGCCCAGCCTCACTGCTCCCCACCAGCCCACCACTCCCCACCCACAGCTCTGGCACCATGTGGTTCCAGCTGCAGGGCTGGGACCACACAACACAGCAGGAGCACCATGCAGTTGTCAGCTGGGAACCTCATCATGCTAGCTGGGCCTGGATGGCTCTTGCTGTGCCAGCGATCCTCCCTGCTCTCCGCCTGTTCTTACCTGAATTTCCCTCTCCAGAGGAGGGGACAGCCCCAGGCTCCCAGGCCAGAAACTTTTGCTAAGGCAGAAGCTTTCTGCTGGGGGCTGGGGCCTGGGGGTGGAGGGGCTGGAGGTGGGGTGGGGCCAGTGGGCCTTGCTACTGCTGTGGCTGTGTCCTGCTGCTGGCTTCCCCTGGGTCCTGCTTCCACTGTCTCCTGTCATCTTTAACAGGCAGCCAGGGGCAGATAAATATTGATTTAAAAAAAAATTTAGGAGCCCCACGGGAAGGATAGAATGGCTTGGCAGATTCTATTTTTCCCACCCCTGTGATGCATGGCAGGAAGCTCAATTGTGGGATCAGGGATCAGATCCTAGCATGTGTAGGAGGCACAGTTGTTTGGCTCATGGTTCAGATCCTATCACACCTTTAAATCAACATCTGCCAGGGACCTATGAAACATGCTGCTTACTAACAAATCACCCACCATTGGTTGAATGGTCAGTTAACTAGTATGTGTGCAGATTTAAGATTCACTGATGTTGTCACAGGGTCACGCAGGTGCCCTGTTCCTAGGAAGGAATAAGGGCAGCTGCCAATCACAAGGGCAGCTCAGGTGATGGTTGCTGGGGCAACCGTGCTGGTCAGGTGACCAGAAGGGGGCAGGGCCGGGCCTTTATAAAGAGCCCAGGCCGAAGCCTAGTAGCATTTCCCTTTTGGCAGCCTGAGGTGTGGGAGCTTTGCAGTAGAGCCAAACAAAGCAGAGCCGATTGTTGCAGCCTGATCACATAAGCAGCTACAGCATGGTAAGGGTGGAAGGAACCCTGACAGGGAGGCCATTGCTAGAGAGCCAAGTGAGCTTAGATCCTATGTTATAGCCAGAAGGCTTATTGTTGTGTTACAGCCGTTTGGCTTACGGTTCTGTTTCATTACTGTTACACCGGAGGACCGGGTGAGGCTATAAGGGGATGGAGGAGGCCTCATTTAGGAGTGCCCCAGTAGAATGGGGGTGCTACCAGTGCCAGAGTGTGGTGCTACATTGCGGGGTGTACTACCTTAGCCCTGGGGAGGGGCACAGTGCCGGTGAGGGTACCGTAGTTGGGGTGCAAGACCCCATCCCTGAGAAGGGCAAAGAGGATTTTGGGGCCAGGCATGGCTGAGGCCACCTGAGCCCCACTGGCAAGGAGCACCAGTGAGAAGCCTGCAGGGGCTCGTGTTAGGCTCCAAGGGGAGAGCCACACGAAGAGAAGCCCAGGGTGGGTGCTACTAGAGAGATGAGCCCAGAGAGGGCGAGTCCACGATTACAGAGAGCTCGGAGAGGGCGGAGAGAAGCCCCAGGAGCAGGCACGTACTTGAGGGAAGCCCCACAGGAGGGCATGTACAGAGAGAAACCCCGGTGAGGGCAAGTATTGAGCGAAGCCCCAGGAGTGGGCGTATACTATTGGTAGAAACCCCAGGAGGGGTGCAGACTGAGAAGGATCCCAGAGGGGCTCCACAGTGGTGGGGACCCTGAGGGGTCAAAGGCCCCAGGTAAGGCTCAGGCCACCTGAGCCCAATTGGGAAGAGTACTATCAGTAAGGCTGAGAGGGCTAACGAATAGAGGGGCAGTGGTTGTGTGACAGGCTCAGGGGCACCAGAGAAGGGGCGCCGGTTGCGTGACAAGCCCAGGGGTGCCAGGCAGGGTGCAGAAAGGAATTGGACCAGATAACGTCCAGAAGAGCTGCAAGGCTTGGGGCATGCTAAAGGGGAGGTAGGAGGCACGCATAGCCCATAAGGCTGGGGTGCACCGGGTCACTCCATACGGAACGGGGGTAGTATCAGCATAACACCGTGTACAAGGGGATCAAAGGCAGCCTCCCATAAAAACTTATACATACCGTCAAGACGTGGTGGGCGAGAAAGAGGGTGCTGGATCACCTACTTGACATGGTAGGGGGCACTAGAGGGATCACGGCTGCCCCTAGGCCCCACTCTGTGACAGATGTTCTGGTATTTCATAGGTGTATTCTGGAGCAGTGAGCCCAATCCTGAGCTCTTACTGGTAAAAATCAGAAGTAACTTAATTGAAGCCAGTGAGGTTAAATCAGTGTAAAACCAGTTCAGATTATTTGTTTTCTTTTTCACATTTCACCAGTGCCAATTCATGTGGCTTTCATAATGTTGCACTTTACAGTGAACTCTCAAGTCTGGCTCCTTATATCAGCTTTAGGGGCCTAAAGCCAGTGAAACCTGGCATGATTTATGGAGGGGGCCATATTTTGCCCACGCCTGTTCTAGGACATAATCAAAAGTTCATTGAAACATTGGTAAGACTGCCATTGACTAAAACAGGGCATGTCTATACGAGATGCTACTGCACAGCTGTTACTGATTATAAAAGTACTAAATAAATGTGCAGAGTACTAAATAACTGCACAGTAGCACCAGCAGACACCTTTTTAGTGATGCTACTGCACAGTATTCTAATAATATTGTACAGTAGTGTATGAGCACTGTTGGTGCTGTGATGCACTACTGCACAGTATTATTCGGCTACTACACAGTAAGCATCTTGTGGAGACGTGCCTGCAGACTGAAAATCAGTCCATTAAACCATAGCTTATTTGCTTATCTATCTGCTAATGGCAGTGCGACCGCCAGGTCTTGAACACCCAGTCACGTGCAGTCTTGGTTCAAGCAATTGGTGGTGTATGTCTTACAGACTCCCGTAAATTGCCGAGTAAATGTTCACTCCTCGAGTAGTCTTCCCCCATCTCACCTGCCATGACTTTGAATGTTTCCCAGTGGTGGGGTGACTACTCAGGGTCCTCCTGCAGCACGCAGTCTGCCTGACAGTCACTTGCCCCCGCAAGTCCACCACCCCTACACCCTGACCATACGCCACCTTGATAGGTCACCCAGTCTTCTTGGTCCAGCTCCCCTTCTCATACAGCTGTGGGGCCTTTCGAGTCCCTTCCCATCCTGGGTATTGGCTCTTGAGGCCAGTTTGCTTACCCCGTCCCAGGTTGTTTCTGGTTGGAGATTCTGATCGTGGAACCTGTTCTCGCCCTAGAGTGAACTACTTCCCTATTGTCTGAATCCAAATGTGATGCCCTACGGGCCCTGTACCAATTACCTTATTAGTATCAGCTACTCCTGTCTCTCAACCCCTTCACTCAGGGAAACACAAAAGAAAAAACACAAAACGACACTTTTACCATATTGCTGGGAATCTGGGTAGCCCCCTTTCTGGTCCCTTACATCAGGGTACGAGGAGCCTAGTTCCCTACAACCTAGCTAGGAGATGACCCCTACTCAGGGCTATGTACCCATAGGCTGCTGCTTGAGTCATCTTTCCCCCTTTTTCCACTTCTTCCTGGGGCATGGTGCTGCCCCACTTCTCTCCCTTCTGGAGCATCCTGATCCAGGTGCCTCATGGCCCCTCTGAGTAAGAAGCAGGGCTACTTTTTGTAATCAGTGTAGGTGCCCTGCTTCTTTGCAGCCCTTCATGCTGCTCCTGCCGGGACTCTCCCAAAGGGGAAAATTCCTCCTCCTCCCAACTGGTTTCAGTACTCCCACCTGCTATGGTGTGGGTCTTCACATCCCCCCCTGTTGCTGCTGCCTTTGCTGACTGTAGGGGCTGCTTCTGACTCGTCTCCCACACTGCCAAGCCATTCCCCACCGCCGCTGCCAGGGTCAATGTCTGGAGCCTCCTCTGGCTCTTCATTTGGTTCTCCTTCCTCCCTGAGGGATTCCTGGGATGTGTCCCATGGTTGTGCCCTCCTCAGGTCCGCTCTCCCTCCCTCCATTGCTCCACTGGTGGTCATTTTTATTCCCGCCAGCCGGCAATTGCTGATGTCATTGGCCGGCTGCAGCTGGACAAAGACATGGCTAACAAGCTGCGCGGCTTATCTCCCCGCTCTGGCTGCGCCATGGCTCCTGCTGTAGGTAAGTTTTTTCTTGTTTTAACTTTTATGTTTGTTCCCTCTTCTTCCTGTTTATTCTGTTCCCTGGGACTTTCCTTTCTAGTTTGGGGTCCTTCCCCCCATTCTTTCCTGGGAAAGGCGGATATAACTATCCACAGTTATATACAGCATGGTGTCTTATCTTCAGATTGTTGCAAGTTTCCTGACTCTTTATATCCTGTGTCATCGAGTCATATGGGTTAAGTACAGTCTAAAACCCAAGGCTGAATCAATTCAGTCTTTACAGATTACTCTAAGCTGCACAGATTAAATTGAAACAAAAATGAACAGACATTTACCCTTGATTCAGGAAGTGCAGCCATATGCCTGCAGTGGCTCAGGCCAGAAACCAGGAGATGCTACAGCACAGACTCTGGCTGGGGGAAGACTCTGGCTGGGTCCCCCAGGGGAGAAGAGGAGGGGCCTTCACCTTAAGGGGCCATGGTGGGCTGGTGTCTGGCCATGCCTGACCGGGATCCTGACAGGAGCAGCAGCCCCATGGTGTCCTGGGCACTGCAAACCTCTTCCTGGTGAGATGGTTGAGAGGTGGCTATGCTGTGGGTTGGAAACAGGGTGGGCAGAGCTGCTGCAGCCTTTGTGGAGCAGGCAACAGCAGCAGGGCCAGGAGGAGTGGCTATAGGGACTAAGGTGAATTTTGGGGTAGCCATAGCCCCCAAGTCCCCCCAATGCAGCTGCCAGTTAGCCTCCTGTATCCACCACTCCCAGCTTCTGTTGCTCAGCCTCACATCCCCAGCCCCTGCCCTGGGTGAGGTGGGCAGACTGGGCTGCAGTGACAGGGACCTTCCCAGCTAGCTGTGGCTCAGGATGGGGCTGTAAAAGTTGTGTACCCAGTCTGCTCCCAGCTCCCCACAACCAGGCTGGGTCAGCCTGTCAGGGAGCCCCTGCGATGGGCAGGGCTCTACCCCTCTTCCTTCTCCCCCATCATGAGTCAGGGAGGGAGTGCTCTGTCTAGTAATGCCTCTGTGGCTCCATGACAGCCCAGCCTGGCCTGGGTTGGGTGTGGGGACCCAGGAGCAATCTGGATGCACAAGTCCTGTGGCTCCAGCCCGAGTCACAGCCAACTGGGAAGTGCCCTGGCCCCGCAGCCCAGCCCAACCATTTGTCCACCTTGCCTGGGGCTGGGGCTGGGGCTGGGCCAGCTCATGTGCACTGCTGAGAGTGGGCACAGAGGGGCTGGTCCTTCCCAGGTGGCTGTGGCTTGGGCTGGGACCACAGGAGCTGTGGCCCTGGATTGCTTCCCACACCCAGTCTGGGCCAAACTGTCACAGAGGGCTATTCTCCTCCTCCTCCTTCTCCTTCTCCTACTCCTGCTGGGGGCGGGGGGTCCTCTGTGTTGTGCTGCCTCAGGGCTCAGGCTGGAGGGGCACAGTACTGGGCCCTGTTGTGGGGCAGGCAGGGAAAAACTATGCTCCGAGCTCCCCATGCCCAGTCCAGGCCAGGCTGTCAGGGAGCTGCTGCAGTAGGCAGGGCTTTCCCTCACTTCCTGCTCCACCATGGGGCTAGGGTGGTGTCTGACCATGCCCCTGCTCAACCCTTAGGTATTAACTGGGGCAGGGCACTGGCCACACTCCCCCCTGCCTCCAAAAAGCATGGCAAAGGCTGCTTCCCCTTTCCCTCTCCATACCTGGTCTTGGGTCCTTGCAGGCCAGGGTGGAGGTTTAAACTTCTCCCCAATCATACTTAGGTCTGCTGGGGCCTCGGCATGGCTCCCTCCCCCTCACCCCCAGCTTAACTTCTCTTGGCCACTGCAGAAGGGAAAGGAGGGCTGCTCTAGCACACCCCCCCCCCAACTTCTGGCATGAACCACTGCAGGCATGTGCCTGCATTTCTAGAATCAAAAGTGAATGTCTCTTCACTTGCAAATTAATTCAATCTATGCAGGTTAGACTAACCTGCAAAGATTGAATCAATTCAGGCTTATGCTCTTTGAATGTCTGTGCTCAGCCGTAGTGGGAAGTCAGACCTGTGCGTGCAAAAACAGCATTAAGCCTTAATGTGCCACTGCTCCCAGAGTGTTCTAACTTTACCATTGCTTAACATTCCACAGATATGAGAGGGAAGTTGCACATTACATTTACATGATGCCATATCAGTATTTTATAATCCAAGTTAAGTTGTCCAAAACAGTTGAAAAGGGGCTTCTCTCAGCAAGTGATGCACATAATGGCCAAGTAATGGCACAAAGCAGGCTTTCAGATCTGATTTTAAATTTTTACAAATAGTCTTGTCCTGGTGAAATACCTTATGATTGTTTTCCAAATTTAGATAATTCTCAAGAAGGCAAAAATGCTTTTAGTGCTTCACAGTGGCCGTTCTCACCCATCTGGCTTCATACATAAAGTTTTGTGGCCACTTTCAAAGTTTCTAGGCTCATAGTTTGCCTATCTTAGCTTTGGATATGCTTCTAAACCAGGGGTGGGTAAAATGCAGCCTGCGGGCCAGATGTGGCCCACCAGGCCATTCTGTCTGGCCCATGGGGCCCCTAAAAAATTTAGAAAATTAATACTAATCTGCCCCTGGCTACCTGTCATGCAGCCCTCGATGGCTTGCCAAAACTCAGTAAGCATCCCTCTGCCCAAAATAATTGCCCACCCCTAAACAAGCACAGAAGAGCTGCTTCATCCAAGAACTCATTCAGTGTGGCTACATGCTTTCTATTTTGGTGAAATCAGTGCAAAATCTCATAGGGGACTTCAATGTGACACATTTTTTAAGGAACAGTGCCATCCCACATAGCATACTAATACTTTGGAGCAATATAATGCCTAACAAATTTGTCATTCTTTCAATGGGTATTCAAATTAATTATTCTCCTTGAGCAATGTGTCACCTCCCCATGCCTATTTGAAAGCTGATGTTCTCTACAGGGAAATCTATTTTTCTTCCAGCATATAAATACAGCTGAAATATTAAAAATGGAAGAAAAATAACCAATTTTTCTATGATTAGTAACCTTTCATGTTGTCAAGAAATACCCCATATACATGTAATATGCTGGAGGCAAGTAGAACTGCAGTTTCCATTTAGAAAAGCAAATGGTAAAATTTTCTTTAATAACCATTACCAGAAAGCATGTTCTTTCCTAGTTTTTTTTTTTTTAATTGTATTGTATAAATTTTACTCTTTCAGTTTTAAATAAGTTAAATCCTCTATCAAGAAGGGAAGAACACAGATTCAGCTAATGTTAATAATGTTTTAGTGTTCAAAGTAATCCTGGGGTGATGAAAACTGGTATCTGTTGAATTGTTAAAGAGTTGCTCTCTGGATATGTTTTCATTTTTGATGGATAATATTCTAGTTTGTGGTGGAGGAGGAGCTGCTGTTTTTATCTTCCTTTGTAAACTGGTTTCAGTATTGTAGAGACACCAGTTGCATGTCTCTGTATTTAATACTGAATTTATGTAAAAAGCATAATTAAATTTGGGTACTTGAAAATTTCTCCCTGGGGTCTGTGGAGCCAGTTTAGGAGGTGTGTTCCATACTTGCATCTGAGCCAGCTGATCTATAGCTGCTTAAGTGGCCTTTTGGGAACTGTGGACAGCCATCATAAGGTAGAACAGGCAGCTCAAACAGTGTCGGGTTTATCACCAATGACCGCGGACCAGGCAGGCACCACCTGCCGGTAGCCGAGTGTATCCTCACCTTTGATTGGGTGTGTTGCACGTGCTTGCTTCGCCTGCCATGACTTTGATGTTAACGGACTTGGACTGCGCGCATCAGACATCTGAACCAATTATGAGTCTCACCGGCGTCCCGTGGGTCCTGAGTTTCTGAGGGCTCCGCCACCCCTACACCCTCGCCCGTTCCACCGGGTGGCAGCCGACTGTCTAGTCCAGCCACGTATCTGCACGTCACTCAGATAGTCCACAAAAGAAAAATGAAAATCAAAACAAGCACTACGATCAAGGGGGTTCCCTTGATCGGAGCGGCTGCTCCAGCCGTCTGCAGTCATCCTCCAGTACAAACTTGCCAGTTGTGGGGTCAAGCCCCTTTTTGGCTCTCAAAGAGTCCCTTCGGGGGGAGGCTTGCTCAGCTTCCCCTTTCCACAGTGAAAGCTCACTATTGAGCTGCGTCCCTATTACAGGGGCTACAGTACCCAACGTCAAATAGTGCCCTTCTATTAGGAGGTACCCAGCTCCAGCTGGGCTCCAGCCGCTCCCGGCCGGTGAACAAACAACCCTGTGCCCCGCAGGGCCCCGCAGACTGGCCTCAAAAACCCCGCTGGGGCGTAGCCCTTTGCCAGAGGTTCCTACCGGCACTCAGTGTTGCTCGCAGCGTAGGCCGGCGTGCTCCATCACCTGCACGTCCTCCTTCCGGTTCGGCGTTGCCCCCGCTTGTCGGCCCCGGCCTCTCTTTTATGCCGGCGACGGAAGTACCGGCCCCTCCCTTCCCCACACACCTGGGTAAGGGGGGTTTCTGCCTGTCTCCTTGAGACACTGGACGCATCTACATGAGACATGTGACCACGTAGGCGGACTCCCCAGGGCAGGTGATTGTCTCTGATATGTCATCCATGGGAGGTCTATATTGAGCAGATGCTTTTTGGTGTTGGGTGGTGGAACCGGAGCTTGCTCCATCCACTCCATGCATTGACCTGGTATTACAGTGCTTCCAGGACCGGTGCAAAAAAACAGGAAAAAAAAAAGTTTCCTTGGGGCTGCGGGCCTGGGGTCACTGGCCCTCGGATCAGTCTGGGAGCCAAGGAGCCTGCTGGCTCTTTCTCTCCCTCACAAACAGGAGCTGAGAAGTGGACTCCAAAACAGATAGCTCAGGAGCCTGCAACTTGTAAAGGTCTTAAATCATCTCATCCCTTCCCCCAAGTTGGTATTGCAGTTCAGCTGAAGCGTAGGATCTAGCATGCCATTTTCAGATGTTTACAATTAACTTACATTTTACTTTGTTTAAAAATCAGTGTAGTCTTTTGTGTTGACCTTGTCCTCATGTATAATGGCTGTACTTGTAAATTATTATAAACAGCTTTGTGAAAACGTGAAATAAGGTTGAAATGACCTGATCTGACAACATCTGAATCGTGTGCAAGTTATGTTTCCAGAATCCTCCAGACCTTTCCTTGTTCTGATCGACAGCAGTACTAGAGAACATACTGCCATAACTTCACCCCTGTTACAAACATCTACAGTACATCAGTAAATTGTCACAGTTAATGAGCAGTGACTTCTTTTGTGCTATGTAAAAAGCAGTTCTCATCAGAATCAGTGTTGATTAACTTAATTAGACGTAATTAATTGTACCAGCCTTCCTTTTATATATTAATCTGATCTGACATCCAAAATCTTAATTTTGTAAATGTTAGACTGCATTATTAGTACATTGTTTTAGGTAAAAGAGTTTCTTTACAGTACAAATAAAATATCAACATAATGACAAATCCATTTAGTTAAATGCCTATATGTTATTTCAAAGACGTCAGGCACCATACAAGTGCTTATTAAATTGTAGTGCATCTATGGTTGTGGTAAAGAAAAAAATGATTATTTTTTCAAGTGGATATTGAAATATAATTGTCTATGTTTGAATGAGATTATAATTAAATGAAAGACTACAAAATCAAAATATAGTAAATCTCTTTGTGTCTTTAAATTCCAGATAACTACAATAGACTCATTAGATTATGAACAAACATATGTTTTAAATGCACCTAAATATTCATTCCACTTGAAATCTAAAATCCATGTGTAGTAAGCATTATTAACTTTACATACAATCAGTATTCCACAGAGAACTCAAAGGACAATAAAATAAGATATACTGCAGAGCCAAGGAACATGATTTTCCCCCTGGAAAAGGTAGACCTAGTTTTTGGCACTGTGTCAGTAGAGAGACAATGGAAGCTTGTTCTATTATTTATATGAATTGACTGGCTTGGCAGATGCCAGTGTGATAACCCTTTATCTAAAAGTGTAGAAAAACTAGAATTTGCTTTCCTTTGGAATCAAACTTGATGCAAGATATTCATAAAAATGCCAGAACTCCTGTAATTGGGAGGGAAGCTTTGTCATAATCTGCTTGCAGAGAACAGGAGAGTAGGTCCTAATCAGTTTATTTACATATGAGTGCATAGGAAAGAAAAAATCGTTTTTGTGTCATCAGAGAAATTATGGAAGGCAGAATGTAACTGCCTGAATACAGCTTAAAATGTCACTTATTCTCACTCACTTCCTTCTATCACACTGTTTACTCACTCTTCTACTGTACACCTCTCCTGAACCCTTTGTTGAAAGCATCCTGAGTTCAAACAACTAAGCTCGCCGACGAAAAGAAAAGAAAAAAATACCAAAGTAAAATCAAATACCTCATAAATTGCCTGTGCTATTGTAATTCTGTCCCTTTCTCTTTATACATTGGTGATACATAATTACATGGTCACATGATAATTTTTTTTCTCCTTTGAGATCCTCTGTTCAGGAAAGGCCTTGAATGTGCACTTAAATCCATCCCTTCATAGCCAGCACTTAGCATGTGTGGAAGCAGTCAAGGACAGGTTTCTACACCAAACCATAGATGCCTATGCCTATTGCACAGCAAGGTTAGAAAATGTTCATTATTAGCAAACCAATTTATTTTATTTTGACCTTATTTTTGGCAGTGGCTGTACTGTTCTTATTTACATTTTCCAAAAAATATTAAACCAGAGGCAGAAACTAGAGATGGTGAGTTTCCCTTCCCTATTTAGTAAGGTGGCAATCCAGTTCATCAGACAAAAAGCCCCTAATGCTTCACAGTACACCTAGAGCATGTTAATCCCAGGCGCAATGTAAGTGTGTGCCATGAAGGCTACCACATTGATGCATATTTAATTGCTGTCAGTCTAGTCTCTCTTAAAGAGGTTTCTAATGGAGTCTGTCTGCTCTCACACATGCACATACATTTGGTTTTAAAAGTGATTATAAAATTGAAACAATGGAACTAGCATGTGTTTTCCAGTGTTGGCTACACTTTTAAAAAGAATACTTTTATCTTTTGCAACTAGTAAAGATGTTTGGATACATCCTTAAATAGATATTTACTGTTTTAACTGATCTCTTGTGATAAGTTTGATTTATAGTGGAACAGGCCTGTTGGCAGGGTAGGTGTCTTGCACTGAAGAGAAAGAGATAGAGGTAGTTCATTTTGGGTATGGTTTTGGATAAAGCCGAGACCATCATTGTAGATCTTTTTCTATTGACAGTGTAACAAGTAAATAAATAACTTTCTTTACCCTCCGCTCAGACGTGTATTTGGAACATGATCCAAAGCCCACTGTGTTTCTCTTGATTTTTGTTCAGGACCATGATTTATAGTAGTGCCATGTTTGCTTGGTAAATGGTTAGGCCCTCCAGCTGGGGGCCATTGTATACAAATGAGGCTGAGAGCAGCCTTGGAAGATGTATTGCTATTTGTTTGCTGGTGTGCTTTGGTTGTTCAGCTAATGCGCAGGTATTTGAAAAACATGTAGCTATTATGTAAAGTATATTAAGGCTACTTATTCTATCCTCAATATTTTTTTTTTGCTATCTAAACCCATGTAAATTCTTCCCATTATTGGGTTCATATAATGGTTATTTGATTCACATGAGTAATAATCCTCTAGGGACAAATTCACAGGTGATGCATGAAGAGGTATAACGCCCATTTATTCTTACGCTCATTCAGATTCAGTCTCCTGATGCGTGATGGAGTCCAGTTGTGATCAGAGAAGTCTCAGTTTATGTGATGGAATTTAAGTCATTACATCTTAGACATTTCTGCCTTTGGCTTATTGACTTCAGCCACACTTCTGTCATGAGTGAACTGATCACAATAGGGCTCTCTTATGCTTATACCCATGGAGTGTTGGTTGACTACTTTAATCTCTGCCACCAGCCTGTTTCACCTATCAGCCAATCTTTATGAATAGGAATATTGATATCAGTGTCCTGGACAAACTTCTGCGCAGGTAATTCCACTTTGCTCTCCCAGTTTTTCTCTGCAGTTCATGATCAGTAGGGTCACCACTAGTGATTTTTTCATGGTAAAATATATGAGAAGATAGTTTGGCACTAGAGGGAGAAAAGCCAAAGTCACAAACATATTTAAAAATGCCTGAAGTCTCAGATTATATTATGTTAATCAGAATGTACTTTAGTTTCACCTGAAACTGTTTAAAACAGTGTTAAATCATTTAACTAATAGTTGAAATCCTTTCAAATGCCTCCTGGTCCAGCAGTGCATTGGGGAGAAGCTGCTGCCTGTTCTTTATTGCTGCCCAGGCTCAGTGAAAGTAGCAAAACCAACAGCCCTGCACTGATGCCTTTTAAGTCAGCTATGCATGCCTTAGGCCTTCTTTTATCCCTGCAATAACCTGACAAATCAGAGAATCCATTACCTCCCCAACTCCCATGAAATACCAACATAGACCCTAGTTATAAAATTCAAAGTCTTCTTGCTTTCTCTTTTCTACTGTGCGTTACACATTTTAACCTGAAAGTTTTCAGTGTTCTAAGCCAAATTGATTATATGTCAGAAGTCACGGGTTTATTTTTAACTCTGCAAAATCAAGGCATCCACCAATTCTTTAACAAACTTACACCCATCAGAGTGGTATTTATCCTTGATTCTTGTTGTGCTGTGTTGGGGTGTGATGAACAGATTACACTGGCCTCTGAAGTCATACTTATATAGCCCCTTGGGCTAGGGACAGATATTACATATAACCAGTTTAAGTGATCAGAAACTGGTTTACACCTGTAACAGAACAGACATTCAGTGCACATAAACCAGTTTGAAAATGGCTGAAACCAGTTTGAGATAAACCTGATTGAATGTAGTATCAGACTTCACTGATTTGGGTCAAACCAGTTTATGCAATGTCTGTCCCAGACCCTTTCCTGGTTTCACTTAAAATAGAATCTCCTGGCATCCCAGATGCTTTGCAATCCTGGGTGGGGCTCTCCGCTCCAGGCCAGCAGGCTGACCCTGCTCCTCTGCTCCCTGGCTGGAGCTTTGGCAGAGCCTGCAGGTACAGTGGTGTCAGCCTAGCTTCCTCTTGCTCCCCCCTGCCCTGCTCAAACAGGGATCCCCCCCACAGCATGGAATGTAGCCAGCTAGCTCAGGGGGTTTCAGCCTTTTTTGGTCGCTGTAACAGGGCTACTGTCATGGCCAGGTCTCTGCCTCCAGTCTTCCCCTGTCTCTGGGCAGCCCATCCACTCCACTTGTCTGCCACTCCTTGATGAAAATAAGTACAGTTGTTACTTGAGCAGGAGACTGCATTTTGTATGTCCTGGTGACTGGGGCCATAAGTGCACACTCCAACCATCCCTGTATGTGCCCCATGCCTCGCAGATGTTCCACTGTGTGTTACCTCTCCAGCCTCGGTTCAGAGCCAACTGGGTACACAGTTGTAGCTCTACCATACTACCCCGGAGTGCCACTTTCATGCCACCTCTCTCTCACCGGGGTCCATTTACTCTGCCAGCTCTCACCCAGCCTCATTCATGCTGCCCTCCCTCCTGGGCCATATTCATACCACCTGGCCTCTCTGGCTTCAGGCGTGTTTCTCCAGTCCTTGGTCAGCCCTGGCGCAGTCTGTCGGGCATCTCCTGCTGCCCTCACATGAACATTTGCTGACCCACTCAACAACTATTAGCCTACTTTGCTCCTGCCCCCTCACCAGGCCTCCATGCCCCCACTGGGTCTCTTCCCTCTTCACTATGCCCCTCTCTCTCAGGGCCTCTACTCACTCACCCACATATAAGGCCTCTATTTGCACCCCCAGGGTTTACCCTGCTGCCTGGGTGCAGCTCCATGTCACTCCTCTGGCCTGGACTCTGTGTCAGGGCTCCTAACAGACCTGGGCTCCCCCTGCTTTGCTGGAACAACACCAGGGATGTGGGGCTGGGGTTATAAGGTGCCCCTTCCCACCTTTCACCAGGAGATAACTGGCCTGGCATTTCCTGGGGGCTCCCATGCTGCTAGGAGCCGCACCAGGCCACCCTTCCCCAGCAGAGTGCAGTTTCACATCTTATGCAGGACAACAGAAGCCTCCACCTCCCCATAGCCCTTTCCTTTACCTCCAGGCCCCTGAGCAAGAGCCCAGTTGGCTGATGGTGCTGCCTCCCTTGCTAACAGCCAACTGCCCTCTTTATATAGCTGGCCTGCATTTGAAAATGGCCACTGCAGTCAGCCACCTGGAAGCTGCCTGCTCCAGTCCTTGAAGTGGAAGGCATCAAAGGTGCACTGCCACAGTTGATGTATCCCAGGCAGCCGGTGGAGAAGCATGGAGTCCCCCAACAGCTGGTTGATGAGCAGGGGGAGTTCCCCAGTGGTTGATCACTGAGTGGGGGGTGGTCCCATGCAGGGCAGTAAAATCAGAAGTGCTGGTGATTCATGGTGCCGGCGAAAACAAAAGTAACTTAATCTGCTGGTAGCACCACCCCCTGTTTTTCCACGCCACTGTTGTGTACCCCATGGGGCCTTCCCAAGTACCCCCAGGGGTACACGTATCCCCGGTTGACATCCCCTATGCTAGCTAATGCTGACAGGTGTCTGTGTAAGGCAGACAGGACAGTGTCCTCTTACGGCTTTTTAGAGCTCACCAACAGGTAACTGGTAATGTCCCTGTGTTCTTTCACTGGAAAAAGTTATTTAAGAAGAGCTTGAACTAGTGAGCGAGGCTTTTGTTTTCTGATGGGGTACTAAATGCTATCAATTCCCTGCGTAACTAAATGCTCTGTTATCAACTCCCTGCTGGCTCCCTCGCTGGTCAGGAGCAGCGGCGGTGAGGGGGAAACCCCTCCCTAATCAGAGTGTCCTGCTGAGGCCTGGCCATGCCCCCCCTCAGCTCAGCACTATGGAAGGGAAGGGAGGGCTGCCCTAGCACCTCCTGGCTTCTGGCTTGAGCCACTGCAGGAATGTGCCTGCATTTTTTCAGTCCATTGGGGTTGTCTGCACAGTTACAAACCGGCTCAGCCTAGCCAGATTAGACTAACCTGCAAAGATTGAATCAATTCAGGCTTTTTGAATGTCTGTCCCTAGCACTAAAGTCCAAATTTGGAGATGTACATAATAATGTTATGCACATGGGCAGTCTTTAAGGTTGTATGTTTACATTATCACTGGATACTTGTACATATCAAGTTAGTCATGTGTATTTGCAGGGTCAGGCCCTTAGATTATCAATTTCTTTGGCATCCTTCAGTATCTAAATGTCTACTGTTTAAATCTTAAAACTTTTTTTTAATATACAATCCCATTTAAATACCAGGTCCTCTGCTGGACTGAATTTATGCTTGGAATAACCTAAGAAAGTATAAGAAAAAGAAAGACATTTTATCTTTCCTATCTATTAATTGTTTTTTCCTTTGAAGTTCATGATGAACGTACCAGGATGCTTCTGCCTGTCCATCTTCCACCCCCCACAGTTTTTTTTTTCTTTTCATACCTGGGATAAACAGGACCCTCATAGGACCTTCTGTACATGTTGAAGATTATGTAAAGCCACATACCCCTGACAACTCCCTCCTCTACTTTATAGATAGGATTGATTAGGAATTAGAAAAATTTAAGTCATGACTCAGACCTCCAAAATCATGAGGTTTATAAAAAAAAAAAGAGCTTAAAGATGTTCTTCCCTCATCTTCTGATTTCTAGACTCCTACTGCCTATTCTTAATGTGTACGTGACAATTAACATGTTGCAATTTTAGATGTTTCTCAAGAGCTCTTGCCAGAACATGCAACTGAAATCAGGGATCTGCTTCTTTAGACACTGTAAAAACACATGACAAAATATGCTCTAACATATTTACAGTTTGATACAAAACATAGCAGTGAGTTCTTTACATGGGACCTGAAACTGGAATTTACCAATCTTCCATTAGACTAGAACATTTTTTAATCCCTAAAGAGCTGGGCAGGATTAAAGCTGATGACCAATAGATGAAAGGCTCTGTGGCTTATTATGACTGCCCTGAGGCATCCAATCTCTAGCAGGGCAGATCTACACAGGTTTTGTACCCATTTGGGTTTGTGTATGGGGTTTTTTTTTCAAATACTATAATTAAGTTTAGACTTCTACTGTGGAAGCAGTAATTCCAGTGTAATGGAACCTGTTTAGCACATAACTTATTCCTTTAATAAGCTATTTAGTGAATAAGCTGTGCCAGCCTCCTTTATTAACTCATTCATAAAGACATGCAAAATGCAGACCTGATACCAACATATTTTTACTGGTATAAAAGATCCTCAATTTTCCTAACTTTCTTAGGTGATTGTTAAAAAATCTGAATGTCTTTATATGGTCCTTGATTTAAACTTGTGACATTTCAGCCTACATGGCAAAATTCTGAATAAAATCCATGTAATACTACAGGCTTGGACACACACTACAAAAATAAAGTGCTATGGGAGTGTGAACATGTGCCCAGCCCCCTGGCCGAAGCACTACTAATTTACTTCTGTTGCAGGGCACTTTCGTGCCCCGCTCCTAGTAAGACCCTGTCGCAGAGCACTTTCGCGCCCCGCTCCTAGTAAGACTTCAACTTGGGAGGGGGAGATGTGTCGGAGGCACTGAAGTGCCTGCTCCTAAAGGACAGGTGTGGGTTGCTGGAGCAACCACTGAGGTTAGCTGACCAGGAGGGGGCAGGGCCTGGCCCATATAAATAGCCTAGGCTGAGGCCAAGCAGGCAGGTCTCCTCTGGCAGTTGTGGAAGATGGAGCTGTTTGGGACCAGGCTGAGTTGAGGAGCCCGAGGGCCTGAGCACCTTATGAGAGAGGATACCAGGCAGAGGAGCCCCTGGTAGGGATTCGGGGGAAGATAAAGAGCCTGATGGTTTAGGGTTTATGTTTGGTCAGGAGGCCTGAGTTTGAGTTGGGGCTGGACAGCCGATGGTTTTGTTTGTTGTGTTACACCGGAGGACGAGGTGAGGCTGTAGGGGTTGGAGGAGGCCTCATGGGAGCTCCCTAGCAGCGTGGGGGTTCCTGGCACCAGAGAGGGTGCCACATTTTGGGCTTTGTATAGACCCCGCCCAGTAGAGCAGTGTTGTGCGGGGCGAGGAGCCCAGTGCGGGTGAGTGACCTGAGAAGGCAGGTCTGGGGGCCAGGCACGGCTAAGGCCACCTGAGCCACAATTGCGGGAGTCGCGAGCAAGGCCCTAGTGCAGGCGTGAGACAGGAATAAGGAGCCCCAGAGAGGGCAGACAAGAATAAGGAGCCCCAGGGAGGGCGATTGGCATTCATATCGGGATAAGCCCCAGGGAGGGCGATTGGCATTTGTATCAGGATAAGCCCCAGGGAGGGCATACTGGAATAAGGAGCCCTGGAGAAGGACGAGCGTATGGGTAGAGGCCCGAGGGAGGGCGAGTACAGGAATAAGAGGCCTGAGGGAGGGCGAGCATACGGATAGAAGCCCGGAGAGGGCGAGCGTACAGGTAGAAGCCCAGAGAGGGCTGCTAAGGAAAGACCATAGACACAACAATGTCCAGGACAACTGAGAGGCTTGGGGCATGGTATTAGGGGAGGTAAGAGCCACGCACAGCCCACAGGGGTGGGTGCACTAGATCGACCTACACGGGACAAAGGGCTGGGATAACTAAGAGCACCGTGCTCAAGAGGGTAAAAGGCAGCCTCCCTTTCATACGTGGCGGGCGAGATAACAAGGGTGCACAGACACTCATTTGGCATGGTAGGGGGCACCAGGAGAGATCATGGCCACTCCTGGGCCCCGCCCTGTGACAACTTCAAAGGCATGCTTTCCAGCCAGGAGATTGAAAGGGGGCTGCCCCTTTGCTGACTCAGATTTCATAGACATTAGGGGTAGAAGGGACCTCAGAAGATCATCGAGTCCAGCTGCCCACCCAAAGGGCAGGAAGTCAGCTGGGGTCATGGGATCCCAGCAAGATAAGCATCCAATTTGCTCTTGAAGGTGTTCAATGTAGGTGCTTGAACCACCTCTGAGGCTGTTCCAGACCTTGGGAGCACCAGTCAGTGAGCTAGGTCACTGAGAGCTTGCCCTCTCCCCTGCCAGTGAAGGGGCCAGGCTATCAGTGATCAGCTGGCAGCTACTACCAGCAGCAGCTGTCAAAGACAGTGCCTGTCCCTGCATCCCCACCACACATCGGGATGGGTGGAGGTGGTCTTGAAGAGATGTTAGGGGGATGAAGAGAACTGCTCTCATTGCCACCCTCCTTTCTACTGCCTACCACCTGTGGAGATGACAGGAGGGCAAGGGGGACAAGGAAAGATGCTCTTCTCACCTCTGCCAACCCACTGGGGTGGTAGAAAAATCTGCTTAACAGCTGCAGCCAATGGTACAGGAACACTAGGCAGAACAAGTGCTCCTGGCACAGAGGCAGCCATCATGGGAGGACTGGCAAGCTGTTGCTTTCACACTAGCAGTGGCCTCAGGGTCCTGAGAATACTCTGTGCCAGGTCAACCTGGCTGGGAAGCCTGTCAGGGAGCCAGCTGTTCTCCTACCCTACCCTCTTGTAAGAGGGAAGGAGTTCAGAAGATTGTGGGATACTTATCTATGAGACCCTTTGTGGTTCTATATGTAACAGTTTACATGCTATATGTAGTGCTACAAAATGTAGTGCTACTGAGTTCTTTCTTGAAAGAGGAACTTTTTTGTAGCAGATCCACCAGTTTTTGTGGTGTTACGGATGCGTGTACATGTGGATATTCACCTTTTATAGCAATGTAAGGACATTTATAGCACTAATGTAATGTGTCCAAGGCCAGAAGCTAGACTCTATGCTCTGACTTGAGAGATGGTATTTTTATTTTCAGTTAAAATATCTCTCTCTTCCCTCCTTCCTCTCTCAGCAATGTATTTACTCTTTTCCTTCCTTATTATAATGCCATTTTTCTACTTCCTGTATCCCCCAACTGATACATCCAGATTAATGGATGAATGAAGATAATATAGAGACTTTCTTATCTGTAAATTGTTTTTCTTCTGAAACTTATATTGATCACACCAGGATTTTCCTGTGTCCTCCCGTGTTTCTTTCATTTCTCAGTTCTAATGTAAATATTCATTATTAGAGAGGAATTCTATCTAAGGATGGCTAGAGCATACATACAGTGACCTTGGTTGAACGATATCTTATCTTCTTAGTGGCTTGTCCTCTAGCTGAAAATGGGCACATCTACACATGTGTTTTAATGCATAGTAGCCTATTTTACTGTGCATTAAAAGGTCATGTAAAAAACTATGCAATTCTGCTAATGTGCAGTAAAATAGGCTACTGTGCATTAAGCATCACTTTAAAAACATGTTCTTTCATTACTGCACATTAGGGCAACCTAACGCTCATTTATTTAGTACCTCACGTTAGAGGTACTAAATTTAATGCACCTTAGGAAAAGCATATTAATTCAGATGTAGACACACCCAATAAATAGCATGTTTCAGAGTAAGACCCAAATGTTTGCTTAATGGTATTAGAGCAACCCAAATATGTAGTTGAGAAGTGTTCTTCATCTACAAAGAAAACAACACATTAATTCTATACCTTAAGATGCAAACGTTCTAAAAACAATATAGAAGCCAACCCTAATTTTAGAAATTTTATCGAGAAAATGGAGCCAGGTCTGTCAAACATACACCTGCAGGGAAATTGTGACCCATATAGTTGTTTTACATATATCCTGTTGCATCTGCCAGTTTCAGTGAGGTTACACCCAACCATTCATCAGCATAATGAGTCCCATTTTAGAGGACCTGTGAAGAGCCCTCTGTGGGGCTAAGACAGTGGTTCTGAGCTTTTTTTAGACTGAAGGCACCCCTTATTGGACTAAAGGCACCTTATCAGAAAATGCCAGTTCTTAGTTTACACTCTTTTTTGACTACAGAAAAACAATGGAGTAATTATTGTGTTGCACAGAACTTGGAAAGACCACAACAGGGCAGAAAGTGGATTCCTATTTGAAATCACTGGGTTTAGCTTGTGACTCATGTTTGCACACTTAACAGTTCTAACATTGCATGACACCTCGCAGCGTACTTGAAAGGATCTCTAGGCACTGCAGTGTACCCTAGCTGGGATCTCTAGGATCTCTTGATTCTAGAAAGGATCTCTAGGGACCCTGGCTGGAAATCACAGGGTTGGGAGAACATAATCAAGATAGATAATGTTTGCCTTACCCTGTTTGTGCCATTTTGTCTACATGCCCAGGAGCACTGGCTCAACACATAATACATGTGGGGCATGTCTACATGTTGACCTATGGCTATGGAGTGAAATGCTACATTGCTGTATGGTGTGCTACGGCAGTATAGTGATCACATTTGTCTACACGTGATTGCCAGCTACGTTGCCGTACCAGCGCACTCCCATAGCAGTGAAATTTAACCATATGCTATGCACCTGGACTGTGCCATGCTTTAGTACTTCCAAAATGAAGTAGTAAAGCACAGCACTGTAGCAACATCACCATACAGGGAAATGTAGACGCACCCATTATTAACTATACCATAAGCCATCTCTGTTTGTTTGTGATTTCTTCTAACAGCTGCCTTTAGCATAGCCTGGTATTAATTTTGTGACTGAACACACAAAGTTGGTTCTTTTAAGGAAACCTGGTCAATTGCCCATGGGGTTTGAACAGCATATGTTCATTGATTTGGAGAGTATGTAGTTTGATATTCCCTAACCCATATACTCATTTACCAGCATAAGGGAATTTGTAGAAATATATGCAGTAATAGTAAACAATCTTCTTGAATATTTATAACTACTGAATATTTAGCATTTCAAGCCAATTTGTGAGTTTTTTGTAAAGATAATGGTGTTTGAAATATTTTGAAAATGGACTGCATTTTATCTGATTTTTTTAAAGAAAGCGATAAAGTTTTTGGTATTATTGGCTGTTCTCATGTGCTAAAGTAATTAATGTGTTCTTATTTTATAGTACAATGTAGTTACAGGGTCACATACTTACAGACAGCATGTGTTAGTGAAGAAATGTTATGCCACATTTCAGATAACTGTAAGATGTGTGAAACCCTGAAAGAACTTCCACATAGTGCTTTATGAAGCCTTTTTTGCATTTTCACTTAAATAGTATGTTATATGGCTCTCACTTACTGTCCCAAAACCACAGGAATAAAAACAGGACCTTAGGAATGTGGCTTAACTAACTACCACTTTATTACATAACACATCTGGGAAATATCCAAAAAGAACACATCCAATGCAGGTCATTCCTCCTTTGTAATCTGTTTCACTTGGTAAAAGGCTGCTGTGAGCCCTTTCTCCAACATGTGGGGGCTGCTGTCAACTCCCCATCTTCTTAATCTGGACCCAAAACTGTTGCTGAAATACTGCCACCCTCCACTCATACATCATTTAAGGGGATACAGGAGAGGGATTGCCTCTCCATGGTACCAGACATTAGGAGCTCTGATCACATTCCCCACCTTACTTAAAAGATGCCATCTCCTAATCTTTTTCAGATTCCAGTTTATCTGGGAACTGGACCCACTATTAAAAAATTATGGGCACTTGCCCCACCCCAAGCTGTGATAACATGAGTAGCATAACCTAATTTACCTACTGGCTCATTGCACTGTTGAAATGAAAAATGAATAAACAAATATTGCCCAGAGCCAATTGAGCAGTGACAGAAAAATCTCCCAAAAGTTACTAGCATGAACACACAGCAAGAATTGCAAAAACAGTCCTACTCTAATTCCAAGGAAAAGGTAGAGAAGAATTATTTCTTCCCACAGCACAAAGGCATCCAAAAGGATCAGACTCAGGGATCAAGGGCTAGCTGGTCTTTGGCGGGGGGGTGGCGGCAAGGGGCTATCGTGGAGCTAAAATAGCCCAGTGCCAGGGGGACAGGTAGGAAACGTGCAGCCCTGGGGGGCTAGCAGCTGGACTTTCCCAGCCCTAGGACTGTGCAGGTAAGCATACTGAAGTTCAATTCACTGATCTAACCTAGATCGGAAGTGTGAGTGCACATCAATCCAGATATTAGATTGGAAATTCTGCGCGCACACAGACAGGTTTAAAAATGGGAGAACACATTCTGTTATGGATTTAGATTGATTTATGATCACTGAGACGGAGTCTAAGTGTAAGGCGTACACCTGAGCAAGCTAAGTTTGATCAGGTGGCCATTTTTAACACAATCTAACCTCCCTCTACCCCACCTCTCCCCACAAATGTCTGCATTTAGCCCAGGGGTGAGGAGGGAGCAGACAGTGGAAGAGCAGGTGATAGCAGGGTGTGTTCCTGCCCCACACTGCCCTTAAGTGGCACCAGCTAGATCAGTGATTCTCCACTTTTTTTAGCCTCAAGGCCCCCCTCTATATCTTTTCTGCATTTAGATCTTGCTCAGTGATTTTTAACCGAGGTACCAGGAAATTAAGAAGTATACCGCCAATTTTAATCCAACAAGTGTGCCCCAGATATCAGATGTTTAGAAAACATTGTTCTAGTTGTTGTACAGAAGGAGCCAAATTCTGTGGTCAGTTATATCCGTGCAGTTATGTTTGACCATTTTTATGGACTTAAAGCAGAATCTGGTTCATTTTGAGACCCATCAGAAAATAGTTGGAGCATGATATAGCCAGAGGTTTGCAAAGTTTAAATAACATTTATAATATCTCTAACTGGAAGAGAAGTTTCTGTTATATCTAATAAGGTTTAACCAACATCAGAAATACAATGATTTCCTTTGCATACTGTTGAGTATTGCTGTCCCTTGTGGACCTGAAGGACGCCATCTGCCGCTCGACTAGGGTGTTATCTGCTCTATTTGAGAATCTTACACACCCATGTTTTTCCTGCCACGACTTGATGTTAACGGAGTTGGTTCATATACCTTGATGTGTAGTCCAATTATTAGTCTCACCGACGTCCCGCGAGGTCCCGAGTTTCTGAGGGCTCCACCACCCCTACACCCTTGCCCGTTCCACCGGGAGGTGGCCAGCCAGTTGGTCCGGCCACGTGTCCTCAGTTCCTCTCAAGCAATCAACAAAAGAAAAGGTCAAAAAGAAAACACGTAAAAAGAGAAGGCTCTCCTGGCCTGGGTCACCGCTCCGGCTGTCTGCAGCCACACTTTGAACCAAAATTGACCTTCGTGGGGTCAGTCCCTCTTTATTGGCTCTCTCTCTTTCTCTGAGAGCCTCTTATAGAGTTTCCCACAATTTCTTTTAACAGCTTAAATCCATACTATTTTCCTGTGCCTCTATTACATGTACTACAGTACCCGAAAGTCAGTAGTGCCCCTCTATTAGGGTTATTACGGTACCCTTCTCAAGCTGGGCTCAGCCAGCTCCTGGCCAGTAAACAAACAGTTCTACTCCCAGCAGGGGCCAGCAAACTGAGTTATAAACCCCCCCTGGGGTTTTGCTCTCTGCCAGAGACTCCTACCAGCACTCAGTGTTGCTTTTAGAGTTCCCTGCAGCGTGCGCCGGCGTGCTCCACCTCCTCCTCTTTCCGGTTCTGCGTTGTTGCTTCTTGCCTGTCCTGGGCTCTTCTTTATACTGGCAGGGGAATTCTCAGCCCCTCCCTTCCCGACACACCTGGGAAAGGGGAATCTGCCAGGCTCCTTGGGGCTGCGGGCCTGGGGCCGCTAAACCTTTGATTAGCCTGGGAGCCTTGGAGCCTGGTGGCTCCTTCTCTCTCTCACACATACCTATGTGTAACTCTACTTAGTACCTATGAGCTGCTCTCAGAGCCACTCTAATTAAAGCTTCCCCCCCCCACCCTGAGATCACATGTAAAAGTGCCTAATGGTACTTACATGCATGATAAAGGAGCAGATTAAACCCACTAAGGATCAGTATTTTGACAGCTGGGTAGGTTTTATTTTGAGAACCCAATAAATCTTAAAAGACTTTATTTAGCATGTAACCCGGGTGGTACTCCAAGAGTTACCCCCTCTCCAATTGAAGGGATCAGAGCAGGTGCACAAGCACTGTGGGAGGTGTAGGGACTCTCCTCCCCCTATAGAGCAGAAGCATTCCACCAATGGGGACTTAACCATATCTTTTAATACTGGGAACATAACAGGCATAAATCAGAGGATGTAGTGGACACTACAATGCCCCAAGGAGGCAGGATTCGACAAAGGTTAGACACTTACAATCATTGACAAAAAAACCCAGGGTTAACAAAATATAAAACACAAACAGCAGAACAAACAATATGGGTTGGTGAAATATAAAAAAGGTACAAAATGCAAAATGTCAAATGACAAGGAAATATAGGGCCTTGGTACCTGGAGGGGGAGAAAACACAATGGCCCCTTTCCACTGCAGGAAGATTTGCTTCTTGTTAGCACACTCACCCCAAGTCACTTCAGCTGGGACTTCAACCCAGATCTCCTATGTGGTAGGCAGGAATGCTGCCACACAGCCTCCAGGTGACCCAGGGGGCCAATTAAGAGACACAGGGGGTGAGTCTCTGGGGCCTGATTGGTGCGGAAAGGGAATCCCAAGCCCTCCAATCATCTTTTACCTGTTCAAAACCCCTGGGCCAAATCATTACCAGATTGGTGAGGAAAGGGAATCCCAAGTCCTCCAATCATCTTTTGCCGTTTCAAAGTCCCTGGGCCAGGTCACTGCCAGCCAGCCCGTCACAAGCATTTATTCCCCTTTTCATTGCAGCAGGTTCTATCCTTGTCTGACCACATGTATAAGAGAGAAGGAGCAGATGTGATATATCAACTAAGAAGATTTAGGCTGGATATTAGGAAATCTTTCTGTTGATGTGGTGAAGCTGTAGAACTACCCCAGGAGGTTATGGAACCTCCTTCATTGGAGATTTTTAGGAAGAGTTGATAAAAGTGTCTGTCAGGCATAGTTATAGGTCTGTTGATCCTGCCTTAAGACAAGGGCTTGGACTATGCACCCCATGTGCTTCCATGATTGCTTTCAACTAGTAGTGTTGATAAACACTGTTTTCTCCAGAATGAATATCACTTGCTGTATGCATCAGCTGATAGGGGATTTTATAGAAACTGCTTTGTGAACATCTCTCCTGCTGTTGTTTTCTGCCAGTGCTCTGCTCTGGGAAAACTCATCAATTTTGCAACATACACGGGCTTATCCAGGTGGTGACCTAAAATCTCATGGTCTTTGCTGAGCCCAGTACTGGTGAATAGTATGTCATGGTACTCATTCGCTTTCTTTACCATCAAATTTTGTTTTGGGTATTGTGTTAAAGCAAAACAAAAGAAATCTTAAACAAGTTGTTCTTCTAAAAATAAAGAGAAAGACAAACAGGAAGAAAAATAAGAAAGATTACTGTAATTTAACCATATAATTCGTGTACGTACGTAAGCAATCCATATTGTTTATTTTCTGTCTTTTTATGTTTCCAGGGCTACAGCTACTCACAGGGGTCAAGTTATATTCAAGGATGCCTTAGCACAACAGTTGTGTGAACAGGGAGGTAAGAGCTGTTGCATTTTTAAATTTAATGGCAAACCTGTTCTCTCCATTTTTATTCATATCATTGTTTGCCATTATGGAATACTATTTCAATAATCAGAGAAAACTAGAGGTAGGATCTTTCATTATCCACAAGTCTGTTACCCTACTTCCCCTCACACCTCCTAATGAATAAACAAGGGATTTTATAGTTAAGCCCCAAATGTTAAGCATCAGGGAACATAGGAAAATTAAAATATACATTCTAAATAATATGAAACTTTCTTCCAGTAGCTAAGTCTGATTTTGGCCAGCAATGAAATGACTGGTTGAAAGATGACTGTGTATATATTATCTATAATAAAAAAGCAGTAGATGTACAGCTAAGTTTCATTTACCACTAATCTCAATTATATCTTTGCAAAGAACCTGCTTCCCCATGTTACAAAAATAGGTCACCAAATTTTTGCTAGTCCTCTATAAATGTGATCATTTTTATAGCTAAGCAATAGTGTATGAAGTATACAGACTTAAAAATCAGATTGATCCTACCAGTTATACTGTATATCCTTTTGATGAATGATCTAAAATTATATATTTTATTGTGAAAGGATGTCTATAAGCAATATGTACTAAGCAAATTGGGGCTGAATTGGGCATTCATCATTTCTGGCATAGAGGAAGAAAGGAATTTCTATACTAATCTGGAGTTTTACATGCAAACCTTCAATGATTCCATTTCCTTGCAAAAAATGGGTTGTAGAACACAGGCCTAAAGGTTTATCTGAAATGAAACTATGTAAAATATTTCAAAGTTAGGGATGAATTGCACAAGATTCACAAATAAAGGTTAAACTCACGGGAAACGTCCACACATGCAAGCACATGCACTTGCAGCAACTCAAATAGAAGTAGTGCAGATTTGAGCCAGGGCGTTTTGCCTCAGCGCACGTGCTCGGAGATGCACTATGTTGGGGAGCAAATTGTGCCACTTGGGGCAAAATAACCCTGCCTGGTTCCTCCCAGATCTGCAGCCAGGGGGAACTAGAGCCCGGGGCCAGCACCTGTGCTGTCGCCAGTAGTATATAAAGCTGCCTTGTCCTGGCCCCATCCATACAAAAAGCTGCCCTGGCAAGCAGCTCAGGGCTACTCACTCTCAGGTGCTTCTGGGGCCCAGCCAGTTGGTACCTGGGGACACTAACCCTTGTGCCAGGTGAACTGCTGCAGCAGCATCCCAAATCCATTTTTAAAAATACCCCAAAATCCATGTTCTTCGAGAATTAAAACAAAAGAACACTCCACACACACACGCGCGCGCACACACACACATCTAGAGAAAGACAGAGAGAGAGAGCGATGAGTTTCATAGTTTCATAGTAGCTAGAGTCGGAAGGGACCTAGGTAGATCATCTAGTCCGACCCCCTGCCTTAGCAGGAAAGAGCACCGGGGTCAGATGACCCCGGCAAAGTGCTCATCTAACTTCCTTTTAAAAATCCCCAGGCTAGGAGCCTGCACCACTTCCCCTGGAAGCTGGTTCCAGGCCCTAGCCGCCCTGACTGTGAAGTAGCGCCTCCTAATATCTAATCTAAACTTACCCTCCGCCAGTTTGTGACCATTATTCCTGGTCACTCCTGGCAGCGCACGGGGGAACAGGGACTCCCCCAATACCTGCTGATCCCCCCTGACCAATTTGTAGCAGGCCACAAGGTCCCCCCTTAACCTTCTCTTGTGGAGGCTAAACAGGTTCAGGTCCCGTAGCCTCTCCTCATAGGGCCTGCCCTGCTGACCCCTGATCATACGAGTGGCCCTCCTCTGAACTCTTTCCATATTGTCCACGTCCCTCTTGAAGTGTGGCGCCCAGAACTGGACGCAGTACTCCAGCTGCGGCCTGACCAGTGCCGCATAGATGGGGAGGATCACCTCCCTGGACCTGCTCGAGATGCATCTGTGGATGCATGACAGGGTACGATTGGCCTTCTTGACTGCCTCCCCACACTGCCGGCCCATGTTCATCGTGGAGTCAATGACGACGCCAAGATCCTTTTCCGTCTCCGTGCTGGCAAGAGGGGAGTTCCCCAACCTGTAAGTGTGGTGCCGGTTCTTCCTCCCCATGTGCAACACCTTGCACTTATCAGTGTTAAACCCCATCCTATTCTCATCCGCCCACCGTTGCAACCTGTCAAGGTCAGCTTGTAGCCTATTGCACCCTTCTAGTGCACCCACATCCCCCCACATCTTCGTGTCATCAGCAAACTTGAACAGGGTGCTTTCTACCCCCTCATCCAAGTCACTGATGAAGATGTTGAACAGTGCGGGCCTGAGGACCGAGCCCTGCGGAACCCCACTGCCCACATCCTTCCAGGTTGAGAAGAACCCATCCACTACCACCCTCTGGGTGCGGCCCTCCAACCAGTTGGCGACCCATTTGACCGTGTGGGCATCGACACCACAGTCTCCCAGCTTTTTGATGAGGACAGGGTGAGAGACAGTGTCGAAAGCCTTCCAGAAGTCCAAAAAGACTACATCCACAGCAACCCCTGCGTCTAATGATTTGGTGACCTGATCGTAAAAGGCCACCAGGTTGGTCTGACAAGACCTGCCACTGATGAACCCATGTTGGTTGCCCCTGAGCATGCATTCCCCCGCAAGGCCCTCCTGGATGTGTGCCAGGATAATTTTTTCAAAGAGCTTACCCGGGATTGAGGTAAGACTAACTGGCCTGTAATTTCCCGGGTCCTCTTTTTTTCCCTTTTTGAAGAGAGGGACCACATTGGCCCTCTTCCAGTCCTCCGGCACCTCGCCAGAGCACCACGAGTGCTCATAGAGCCGCGCCAGGGGTCCCGCAATGACCTCGGCCAGTTCCTGTAGAACCCTAGGGTGAAGATCGTCCGGACCAGCGGACTTGAACACGTCCAGCCTCTCCAGAAGTACCCTAACTAACTCCTCGCTAACCCCTGGCCCAGGCGTGTCTCTCTCGGGGCCCGAGGGGGGCCCAGCAGGGAGGTGGCTGAACTGGTCCCTACTTAGGAAGACAGAGGCAAAGAAATCGTTAAATATGTTAGCTTTGTCATCTGGCGTGATGACTAAGTTGCCCTTCGTGTCCTGCAGGGGCCCCACATTACCCGGGACCCTCTTTTTACCCCCTATGTATTTGAAGAAGGACTTCTTATTGTCCTTAATCCGGGAAGCTAGTCCTATCTCCAACTCTGCCTTGGCCCTCCTGACTGCCCCCCTACATCCTCGGGCGACTGTAACATAGTCCTCCTTGGTGATGACCCCATCTCTCCATTGGGTATATGCCTCCCTTTTAGCAAGGAGACATTCCCGGATGCTCTTAGTGAGCCATGGGGGTTTATGTGCCCTCCTGCTCCCTTTGACCCTTGTTGGGATTACCTCCCTTTGGGCATGGAGGATCGTCTCCTTAAGGAGCAACCACTCCCCTTCGACATCTGATTCCCTTCCCCTCTGGGTCCTCAGCGCTTCCCCAACGATCCTCCTTAGCTTGTTGAAGTCAGCCCTCCTAAAGTCTAGGGCTGTTGCCTTGCTGCAGCCCTTTGCCACCTTACGCTGGATGGTGAATTCCAGCAAGCGATGATCACTGTCTCCCAGGTGGCCCATCACCCGCAGCCCCCTCACCAGGTCATCACCCGTGGCCAGCACCAGGTCCAACAAGGCGTCTCCCCTGGTGGGACTGTGCACCTCCTGGGTTAGATGGAGGTCCTGCACTCTGGCTAAGAACCGACGTGAGCGATCAGACTTGGCTGACTGCTCCTCCCAGCAGATGTCTGGGAAGTTCAGGTCCCCCATGATGACCACATCCTTAGCCCTCACTGCCTCTGTGAGCTGACCTAAGAATTCCTGGTCGAGCTCTTCTCCCTGGTTGGGAGGTCTATAGTAGACTCCCACCGTTAAGTCTCTCTCCCCTGGACTGCCTTTTACTCTAACCCAGAGCACCTCAGAGTGCCCCCCCTCTACCCCCTTGCTAATTAACGAGGAAGTATATTCCTCCTTGATGTAGAGTGCTACTCCTCCACCTTTCCTTCCTATCCTGTCCTTCCTGTATAGCCTATAGCCCTTGACACTCACCGCCCAGTCATGCGATGAGTCCCACCACGTTTCTGTGATCCCTACTATGTCAGGGCTGGTGACAGCTAGGAGGAGGGCGAGTTCCTCCTGCTTCTTCCCCATACTTCGAGCATTCGTGTAGAGGCATTTAAGGCCTCCAACGGTTGTGCCCACTGACCCCCTAGTCTCAGCAATGCCCCGTCCCCCATCGCTTACCTGTTTCTCCCTTTTGACCATTGGTCTGGGCTCGCTGGCTGTTGCTGGGCCTGGTAGTTCATCGTCTCCTCCGCCCTCATCTTCCCCCTCCCCCGACGAGCCTAGTTTAAAGCCCGCCGAAGGAGGTTCACCAACCTGGAAGAGAACACACGCTTACCTTTAGGGGAAAGGTGGAGCCCATCCCATCCCAGCATGTCTCTCATCACGATGTGCCGGTCATGGCTGAGGAAGCCAAAGCCCGCCTCGAAGCACCATTCCTGTAGCCTCCAGTTGGTCTCCGCTATGCACATCTCGTGACGTCTGCCTCGACCGCTCACTGGCAGGATGGAAGAGAAGACCGCCTGCGCGCCCATCTCCCTCAGCACGCCTCCCAGAGCATGGTAGTCCTCCATCAGGCGATCAGGGGCTCTCCTGGCCGCATCGTTAGTACCCACATGGACAAGGACCATGGGGTAATAATCGGTGGGCTGGATGATGGACTGGAGCATCCCCTTCACATCCTGAATCTTCGCTCCGGGCAGGCAGTAGACCTCACGTGCTGAGGGATCCTGGCGACAGATGGGGCCCTCCGTACCTCTCAGGATGGAGTCACCAATCACGATGACGCAACGCTTCCTCCTCTTAGGCCTCTTGACTCCCGCCGCCCGCACAGGACATTGTGTGCACAAAGTCTCCTCCCTGGAATCTTCCACTGCTCCCTCCTCCTCCAGGGCTGCCAGGACCTCATATCTGTTCTCCAGATGGACAGGAGGAACTGGTGCCGCAACATGGTTAATAGCCCTGGCGCGGGAGACCGTCTGCCACCCAGCAGTGGAGGGCTCATCCCGGGCTGCCCTCTCCTCTGTCGTACCACCCTGCAGAGAAAGAGTTGGGTAATGCTTCATTGATATATTTACAATGTTAAAGCAATTTGGAAGCCTACCAGTATCTCTGTCATAGGTATTTAGAATAAATTCTAAATACCTATATGTTTTGATGTGTGTTTTTGGTTTTCTTCACATATGATGGGTGTGTGATGAGGGGATGTGGTGTTTGCAGGAAGGGGGTGGGAAGCGGTGTGGGGAAGGTGAGTGGGTGTGTGGGTATGTGTGGAGGGATATGGGTTGGTCTTTGAGTAGGTCTGTGGGCAGGTGTGGGGCAATTGCTGGGGGGACTGTGCATGTGGGGGACCTTCTGGGGGACTACTCAGTAGGGGTGGGTCCCCAGCCCCCACACATAGCACATGGAATGCCCCCCCCACAGGGCTCCATCCCCCCGCCCAAGATCCCAGGCACCCTGGAGGGCCCCAGCCCCTCTGCCCAGGGTCCCAGGCACCCTGGAGGGCCCCAGCCCCCCTGCCCAGGGTCCCAGGTACCCTGGAGGGCCACCACCCCCAGGCCCGTAATTGATTTTTCACAGCAGCAGTGGGGGGGACTGTGTGCCAAGCCCAGCCGGGTCCTGCTGGCCCTGGGGATGCTCCTGCCACCCAGCTGGGCCAGTCTCATGATGGCAGAACCTGGCATGGCACACGGGGACAGTGTGCCACGCCCATCCGGGTCCTGGGGCCCCTCTGCCGCCTGGCTGGGCCAGGCCCATGGCAGCAAGACCCAGCCCAGCACGTGGGGACTGCGTTCCAGGTCCAGCCAGGTCCTGCTGCCCTTGGGGCCACTCTCCCACCTGGCTGGGCCATTCCCATAGCAGCAGGACCCAGTGTGGCACCTGAGGACCGGGCAGAGTCCAGATGGGTCTGCTAGGACCCATCTGGGCTCCGCGCATGGTCCCCATATGCCACGCTGAGTCTTGCTGTCATGGGCCTGGCCCAGCTGGGCAGCAGAGGGGCCCCAGGACCCAGCTGGGCCCAGCACATGGTCCACAGATGCCACGCTGGGTCCTGTCATCATGGGCCCCGCCAGGCAGCAGACAGGCCCCAGGGCCAGCTGCACTCTGCGTCCCACTTCTGCCCCACTGTGCCGGTGGGGCCGGGATCCAGCCCAGCCTCATGTGGCTCTAGTCTGGCTTTGCACCGGAGCAGGTCACATGGCTTCGGGAGGCATGGCTCCTGTGCATGCCTCCCAGAACAATGTGACCTGCTCCAGGGAACTAGCGAGCCGCACCGGTCTGGGCCAGGTCCCTCTGAGGCTGTTCCAGCTGCTTAGCCCCCGCAGCCCTGAGGGCATCCCCCCCCACCCCTCATACCCACCCCCATAAACCCTCCTACCCCCATTCCTAACTTACCATGGACAGCGCCAGGGGGCAACAGGAGCACCAAAGAGTGAAACCAGATCATCTCTTCTGGAGGACTGACTCTGGCTGGCTCCAGGCACAGTCTAGGACTGTGCCTTGCTCTGCTCTTTTGTGGAGCAGTTTTTTAGGCCCCTGGATATCCAGGGGTCTAATTTTCTCCCCTCACTGCAAGTCCACAGCACAGGGAACATTTTTTCATTCCTGCATGTGCCTCTTGCCCCGTCCCAAAGTGGTTTGAGATGGGGTAAGATCCATGTGTGCACTCGTCTGGACGTGCTCACAGGGTTTGTCCAGTTGTGTAGGGCATATGTGGTTTGTGGTGCCACAAACTGCACACATTGCACATTAAACCAGCACAGGTGCAAGATTCATTACCAGGATTTCCTGGTAGCAAAAAAGAAAAAAAATGGGAAAAAATGTAGCACAATGCGCATGAAAATAACTTGTGCTGGAACAGACATGCAGATGGGGAAGCAGGCAGGCCTGGGCACTCTTGGGAGTCTTGTGCTGTGGAGCCTTCATGCTGAGGCACACTGCACCCCAGACAGTTCCTCCCTACCCCTGTCTCCCCTATCCCCCCATACCACACGGAGCCTGGCCGGGAGTTGGGAGGAGCTGGGCTTGGCCTGCAACAAAGGGTATGCACTGTGCTGCTGCTGTTTGTGTTGCAGCACACCCCTCCTCATCTGGATGCTGCCAGAAAGTATGTCTCTTTAAGCAGAATTGTAGATTATTCCCATAAGTTTGAAAATATTTTCAAAACTCAGATTTTTTTTAGAAAATGCCTTTGGTTATTTGGTCAAGGAAATGAAACAAACAAAACTGAGATTGAGTTTGAGAAGGTTATTAGAGAAGCAAGAAACTAAAATAATGGAGATGAAGAATGGAAAGTAGAGAATTCTGAAATAAGGCTGACATTGTCAGAGGATAAGATAAAGATAAGATGGATCTTAGCAGCTGTGGTTTGACTAAATTAAAAGAATCCTAATATAGATGTTGGGAATGCAATAGGGAATATTTCAGTAATTGAGATGAGAAAATGATGAGTTGAGAAGGTGCAGTTGATTGGCAGTGCCAGCATCAGTAGGGGAGTCAAAGAAAACGTGGTCAAAACAATAAGATTTGTCCGTGCTGTCAGGTCTTTGGTAAAAGGAGCATCAGTGGAGCTATGAGGGCAGAAGCCAATCTATGTTGATTTAGGAGTGACTTCTCTTAGTCTAATGATTTAAACAGGATAACTTTCCAGGAGTTTTGAATGCAAGGATTTTTAGCTCTTTCACATTTATTTGCTATTGTCTTAGGCAACATCTGGAACAGACAGAAAACTGAATTACTTATTTCTCCCAGAGCTGCTAAAAATTTTGTTCCTGGTGGAATTTGCTGTCTCTCACATTTAATCACGTGGGAAGCTAGATGCCTGTATACTGACTTGCAACTCCTTTTTGTAGCCCACTGTGTTCTCTCTTACCATCTTCATCCCCAGCAATCCCATATTGTTCAGCTTCTCAGCAACTATTTTCCTCAGCCAGTCAAATAACTTTGCCAATTTGTTAGCACTTCAGGGTGCATGTACACAAGACACTTTACTGCACACTAAACTAATCTAATGTCCAGTAAAGCATAACCATCTATACATACTGGACTTACTATGCAGTAAATTTGCCTAATGTACCATTTGCTAGTACCAACAAATACAGGTACTAGATTAACAATGCATTAGCTACTGCACAGTAGTGTATGTGTAGATGCTAACTGGGAGCAATTTGCTTCTGGTCAGCTGAGGCAGCAGGGGGGCACAGGGGGTTGCAGGGGAGCTGCCCATTGCTTAGGTGTAGAGATCGAGATCATAGCCCAGCTCAGCAGTGCTGGCTTGGGGCAGTGCCTTGTGGCCAAGTGGTAGCAGCGCCCTGAGCTCCCCCGTTGCTTTGCATCTCCCTCCAGATGTGTCTCCTCCCAGTCCTAATGCTGCTTACCACCCCCCCACATGTCTCCCTCCAGTCCTGGTGCTGCTCAGCTGCCAGCTCCCTCCAGGCATGGGCAGGGAGCAGGAGCTTACTGAGGAATGTGCTGCATGGGCACCAGCAGGGTTGAGTGGGTAGGGCAGCTCTCTGTCCCTGGTCCAGCACTGTGGGGACAAAAGGCTCCCCTGTCCCAGTGCTGCTCAGCTCCTGTCTTCTGGGTGGGGAGCCTGGAGCTAAGCAGTGCCAGAACTAGGGACAGATAGCTCCCCTTTCCCCTTAGCAAGCAAAGCAAGGGGAGAGTTCAGAGCACTGCTGCCACTTGACCACGGAACATTGCCCCAAGTCAGCACTGCTGAGCTGGTCTGCAATCCCAAGATCCACACAGCTGGGAGCTGTGCCCCACTCAGAACAGCTCCCCTTTGTTTCCCAGAGCACAGGCTTTAATCCTGTGCTCCCTGCCAGCCCAGGGCTGGCTCTGGGGGAGTCTGGAGCTCTCCCTGTGGCTACAAGGGGACAGAGCAGGGCAGGGGGGCAGGAGCAGTCCTGGACACAACTACTTCCATTGGGCATTTCTAGATGAGCACAGTCATGTGGTATGTGGTGCTGCAAACACGTTTGCAGTGCCACATACCATACCGTTTGTTGTTCTCTATGCTGCAAGAGTGTGCTGCCTGAGTGTGCACTGTGCCAGGTTTTTTTTCCGTGGGTTTGTTTGACCCCTGGATAACCAGGGGACAAAAAAAATGGGAAAAAACCCCAGAGCAATGCAAGCTCAGCCAGTATATGCTGCTGAAAAGCAGAGCCGGCCACCCAGAACCATGCTTCACTGCCAGACAGGCTCTGCGTGGCAGAATCACCATGGCTACAGCCCCGTGAGGCCCCCAGGACCCCAGGCAAGACTGCAGGAGCCTGCCAAATGCTGGCCCTACCTGGGGCATATTGCCATGCGCCAAAGTGTGCGTGGCATGGTCATTCCCTGGAGACAAGTAGTAGCAGCACAAGGTGCACCACCACTATTTGTCCCTGTGGAACCAAATGTCTGCATGCATCTGGATACACCCATTGGGTGCGTCCACACATGCAAGCATGTGCACTTGCAGCAACTCAAATAGAAATGGTGCAGATTTGAGCCGGGGCTTTTTGCTTCAGTGCATGTGCTCAGACATGCATTTTGTTGTGAAGCAAATTGTGCCACTTGGGGCAAAATAACCCTGCCTGGCTCCTCCTGGATCTTTAGGCAGGGGGAGCTACAGCCCAGGGCCAGCACCTGTGCTGTCCCCAGCAGTATAAAAAGCTGCCCTGTCCTAGCCCCAGCAGTATAAAAAGTCACCCTGTCCTGGCCTCAGCAGTACAAAAAGCTGCCCTGGCAAGTAGCTCAGGGCTACTAGCTCTCAGGAGCTTCTGGGGCCCAGCCAATTGATACCTGGGGATATTACCCCTTGTGCCAGCTGGACTGCTGAAGCAGCCCAGAAAGTTCCCTGCACCCTCTACCCACTGCACCAGTCTGGCAGTGGGGGCTGCTGCCTGGCTGTGACCTGCTGTGCACCTGCCAGATTTGGACTGGGACTGAAGAGCCAGTAAAGGCATCTGCCCCTCTGGGCCAGCTGCCAGTGCACCGCGGTTGCAGGGTTGGCCTTTGTGCGGCACTACTGCTATTTGTACCCTGTGCCAGGCCATCTAGGCAGCTATCACCCAGAAGATGTTCTGGGTGTGGTGGCCTGCTTTGAACTGTCAAAGCATGTCCTCCTGGCCCCATTTGGCCTGGAGGTCAGCCACAGCCAGATGGGTCCAAGGTGCCAGCTCTGAGCAGGCAGGGTCCTGCCACTAGCAGGAATTCCGGTGTTCCCTATTGGAAAGCTGAAAAATCCCTGATAAAAAAAAAATCCCAAAGTCACTCTCTAAAATACCCCCAAATCCATGTTCCTCGACAAGTAAAACAAAGGACCACTATAAAGAGATAGATAGCGAGCAAGACAGAGATGGCGATCAGTTGGACAATGTTTTATTGATATATCTACAGTGATAAAGCTCTTATGATAATAAAGTGAACTCTAAATACAGGTTTCATGAATTCATGAACACATATTTTGCTGCCCTCCCACAAGGTGATTGCCCCCACACAAGGGGTTGGTTCCCCACACAAGGGCTACGGCTCCCCAACACAGGACTCAGCCCCGACACAAGGATTCTGGCCCCCACACAAGGGCTACAGCCACCCAACAGGGGATTCAGCCCCTACACAAGGGGTTTGGCCTTCCCAACAGAGGGTTCAGCCCCCACACAAGGGGTTCAGCCCCCAACAGGGAGTTCAGACCTGCAACAGGGGGTTTATCCCCAACACAAATGGTTTGCCCCCCCAAAAGGGGGTTCAGCCCCCACACAAGGGGTTTGGCCCCCCAATAGGGGTTTTCATAGATTTCATAGATTTCATAGACATTAGGGCTGGAAGGGACCTCGGGAGATCATCAAGTCCAGCCCCCTGCCCAAAGGGCAGGAAGTCAGCTGGGGTCATAGGATCCCAGCAAGATAAGCATCCAATTTACTCCTGAAGGTGTTCAATGTAGGTGCTTGAACCACCTCCGCTGGCAGGCTGTTCCAGACCTTGGGGGCTCGGACAGTAAAGAAATTCTTCCTTATGTCCAGCCTGAAACGGTCTTGCAGGAGTTTGTGACCATTCGACCTCGTCATCCTGGTGGTCACCCTTGATAAATTTATATGTGGCCATCTGATCACCCCTGAGCCTACGCTTTTCCAGGCTAAAGAGTCCCATGGCTCTCAGCCTGTCATCGTAAGATCTGTTTTCCTGACCTCTGATCATGCGCATGGCTCTCCTCTGGACTCTCTCAAGCTTCTCCACATCCTTTTTGAATTGTGGAGCTCAAAACTGGACGCAGTACTTCAGCTGCGGCCTCACCAAGGCCGAGTACAAGGGGAGAATGACGTCCTGGGATTTGCTCGAGAAGCATCTATGGATGCACACCAGCATTTTGGTCGCTTTACTAGCCACAGCATCGCATTGCAGGCTCATGTTCATCTTGTGGTCAATGATGACCCCCAAGTCTCTTTCTTCTGTAGTGCTAACCAATGTAGCACGGCCGAGCCTATAAGGGTGCTGCAGGTTTTTCTTCCCAAGGTGGAGAACCTTGCATTTTTCGGTGTTAAACACCATGAGGTTCTCGTTTGCCCATTTGCTGAGCTTGTCCAGGTCAGCCTGGATCACCCGCCTGTCCTCTGGCGTGGATGCTTTGCCCCAAAGTTTGGTGTCATCAGCGAACTTGGCCAGTCCACTCCTGACTCCAATGTCCACATCATTAATGAAGATGTTGAACAGGATAGGTCCCAGGACAGAGCCTTGAGGGACCCCACTGGTCACAGGGCACCACGATGAGTGACTGCCATCAATCACAACCCTCTGGGTCCAACCACGGAGCCAATTTCTCAGCCAGCGGATCATGGTGGAGCCAAGGCCACAACTGGCCAGTCTGGCCAAGAGGTGATCATGGGATACCAGATCAAAGGCTTTTTTGAAGTCAAGATATATGACATCAACCTCTTCTCCCTTGTCCAGGTGATAGGTCACCTGGTCATAGAAGGAAATGAGATTGGTCAAACAAGACCTACCCACAATAAACCCATGCTGGCTATCCCTTAGAATGTTAGCCTGGGCCAGTCCCTCAAGGATGGCCTCCTTAATAAACTTTTCTAGGATCTTCCCCAGGATAGAAGTCAGGCTAATGGGCCTGTAGTTAGCCGGATCCACTCTCCTCCCTTTTTTGAAGATAGGCACCACATTGGCTTTCTTCCAGTCTTCAGGCACCACACCAGAGCGCCAGGAGTTTTCAAAGATCCGTGCCAGGGGCTGGGCTATGACACTCGCCAGCTCCTTGAGTACCCTGGGGTGCAGATTGTCAGGGCCAGCTGACTTGAAGGTATCCAGCTTCTCAAGGTGTTCCTTCACGAGGTCAGCATTTATGGAGGGTAGGGGATTCCCCCTCACCCAGATCTCCCTGTCCCATAGCAGGCATGGGCATCCCATGGGACTGATGAAACACTGACGCAAAGTACCTATTTAATAGGGTGGCTTTTTCCTGGGCGTTAGTTGTCAGTTGCCCCATCTGGTTTAGCAGGGGTCCAACATTGCCCTTGCTTTTCCTTCGGCTCCCCACATATCTGAAAAAGGACTTTTTGTTGTCCTTGATGCCTGAAGCTAGTTGGAGTTCAGTTGCAGCCTTGGCTTTCCTGGTTTGGTCCCTGCAGGACCAGACCAGGGCGGAGTAATCCTCCTTGGAGGTGAATCCCGTCCTCCATCCTTTGTAGGCTTTCCTTTTTAGCCACAGGAGGTCCGCTAGGTCCCCCCGATAGGGATTTTGGCCCCACACAAGAAGTACAGCCCCCCCAAAAGGGGCCAAATGGCCCCCACAGGGGCTGTCACCCCCCTACAAGGCCCACATGCCCCACCCCAGCCCCCCAGTTGCTGTCTCACCTGGCCCCATCCCCCACCAGCTGCTGCAGCCCCCCCCAGTGGCTGCCCCACCCAGCCCCACCCCCTGCTCCCCCAGATTCCCCAGTGGGTGCCCCTCCCATCCCCACCCCCCAACTTTCACCCCCAAACCCCGAAGGCTTACCCGCACAATCCCAGGCACCATCACTTAAAAAAACCAGAAAAACAGAAAAAAAAAGAAAAGAAAAGAAGAGGCTTTGCTTACCTGAGAAGCAGGGGTGGGGGGGCTCCAGGGCCTCCTGGAAGAACCCCTGGGCAGCACAGGACAGCACAGGGGCAGGAGGGCCCAGGCTGGGGCCACTGGGTCTGTCACCCTGCCCCGCACTGTGCAGGCAGGGTCCCAGTCAGCTACATGGCAGTTCCAACTGGTAAGTGCCAGTGTTTGGGGGTTTTTTTAAAGTATGGGGTGGGGGGGCAGAGATGGGGGGGCTTGGTATGATGGGGCCGGCCAGCGTAGGGGTCAGGGGTCTTGGGGGGGCTAGCAGGGGGAGGGGCCAGCTGCAGCAGGGGTCGAGGGCCTCGGGAAGGTTAGCAGGGGGAGACAATGGCTGCAGCAGGGGTCGGGGGCCTCGGGGGCTGGCAGGGGTCAGGGTCAGCTGCAGCAGGGGTCAGGGGCTTCAGGGGAGCTGGCAGGGGTGGTGGCCAGCCGCGTCAGGGGCCTCAGGGGGACTGGTGGGGGTCGGAGCTGGCTGCGGCAGGGGTCAGGAGCCTTGGGAGGGCTGGTAGGGGGAGGGGCTGGCCATGACGGGGGTAAGAGGGCTGAGGGAGTGGGCAGAGCCATTGGGGGTCCCCCCCATGGTCCCTACCCCCTCCTCCAGCCCCCCCGAGCCCTTAGTCACCAGCACTGGAGCCCTGGTGCTGAAGTATCTGGCTGGCCACATGTTTCAGCACCAGGGCAAGGGCCCAACCATAGAAACGCTTTGGCAGCCATGGGGGACCCAGCCTCCAGTTGCCTCAGTTGCTGCACTACTTTTTTAAGCTTTGATTTTTTTAGACCCCTGGATATCCAGGGGTCTAATTTTCTCCCCGTGCTGCAAGTTTGCAGTATGGGGAACATTTTTTCGTTTCTACACATGCCTGTTGCCCCACCTCAAAGCGGTTTGAGGTGGAGAAAGAGGCACGTGCGTGTGCGTGTGTGAACACGCCCATTGAGAGCAAATTTACTCCCAACACTGGCACAGGTGTAGACACATTCCCAGATGCAGTTTATTGAACCTTATTTTATTGCAAAGTAACCTTAAGGTGTATTAATTACACATGTAGATGAATCCCTAAGTGTCACAGCATTTACCTCTATTCCATTTTGCCATTCTTTCCTGGCTCCACAAAGGACAATAGTAGTTTAGTTCCCATTTTCTTAAATGGGCAATGTCTTCCCTTTTTCTTTCACTCCAACTAATACTATTCTAATTCAAATTTTAAATACAGCATCATTTAAAAAAAGAGTTGATGTATGCATTTATAGTGCATTTTATTATTGCATATAAATCTATTGCATTATTAGTCTATTATTATTGCATGTAAGTAGATAGTTCTAAATGAGCTTCACCCTTTTTAGGTTATCTACACAAGATGTTTACTGCACAGTAGACTAACTAGCTATGATGTAATCAACTTGGTGTCTACATGTGCTCCCCTATTAGGCTGGAGTAAATTAATTTATGCCATAGCAGAGTAGTACTTGGTACAAAGGATGAATGTGCAAGAAAACATAATTGTATAGGAGAAACTCTGAGAAATCATAGTTGTCATGTCTGTTCTCACTTGAACAAATATTGATAACTCTTAATGTAACTAGTGGAACTTGTGAACTAAAAAGAGAAAATTATTCTTACTTTGCTTGGTTTAATATTTTTGAAGATTTAAAGAAAGACAAAGAAAATAGCTAAGGACAGGCCAAGTCTGACGAGAAGCCCAATACCCAGAGCAGAATGAGATGGAATATGATACCACTGGGAAAAATAAGAAGAAATGTAGGGTAGTCACTTGATCAAGGGCTATAGGTTGTACAAGAGGAACATGATAGGAAGGAGAGGTTGGGGCATGGCACTCTATATCAAGGAGGAATACACATCCTCGTTAATTAGCAAGGTATCAGAGGAGGGGCACTCTGAGGTGCTTTGGGTTAGAGTACAAGGCAGTTGAGGGGTGAGATATTTAACAGTGGGGGTCTACTACAGACCTCCCAACCAGGGAGAAGAGCTTGACCAGGAATTCTTAGGTCAGCTCACAGAGGTGGTGAAGGCTAAAGATGTGGTAGTCATGGGGGACCTGAACTTCCCGGATATCTGCTGGGAGAAGCAGTCAGCCAGGTCTGACCACTCACGTAGGTTCTTAGACAGAGTGCAGGACCTCCATCTAATCCAGGAGGTGCACAGCCCCACCAGGGGGGATGCCTTGTTGGACCTAGTGCTGGCCACGGGTGATGACCTGGTGAGGGGGCTGTGGGTGCTCGACCACCTGGGTGACAGCGATCATCGCCTGCTGGAATTTACCATCTAGTGCAAGGTGGCAAGGGCATGCAGTAAGGCAGCAGCCCTAGACTTAAGAAAGGCAAACTTCAGCGAGCTAAGGAGGATAGTTGGGGATGTGCTGAGGTCCCAGAGGGGAGAGGAGCCAGATGTCCAAGGAGAGTGGTTGCTCCTTAAGGGGGAGATCCTCCAAGCGCAAAGGAAGGTAATCCCAATGAGGATCAAAGGGAGCAGGAGAGCACACAAGCCTCCATGGCTCACCAAAAGCATCCAAGAAGGTCTCCTTGCTAAAAAGGAGGTGTATACCCAGTGGAAGGAAGGGGTCATCATCAGGGATGACTGTTCTGCAGTCGCTCGGGGTTGTAGGGGGGCAGTTAGGAAGGCCAAGGTGAAGATGGAATTAGGACTAGCTTCTCAGATTAAGGACAATAAGAAGTCCTTTTTTAAATACATAGGGGGCAAAAAGAAGGTCGCGTGTAATGTGGGGCCCTTGCAGGATGCGTTGGGAAATTTGGTCATCACGCCAGACGACAGAGCTAACATGTTTAATGATTTCTTTGCCTCTGTCTTCCTAAGTACGGACCAGAGCAGCCACCTCCCTGCTGGACCCCCCTCGGGGGGCCAGAGGTTAGCGTGGAACTAGTTAGGGGGCTTCTGGAGGGGCTGGACGTGTTTAAGTCAGTCGGCCCAGACGATCTCCACCCTAGAGTCCTTAAGGAATTGGCAGAGGTCATTGCAGGACCCCTGGCACGGCTCTATGAGCGCTCGTGGTGCTCTGGTATGGTCCCAGAGGACTGGAAGAGAGCCAATATCCATGAGGGGCCAGCTGGGGACTGCATGCTTAGGGGCAACCAACACGGGTTCATTAGTGGCAGACCAATCTGGTGGCCTTCTACGATCAGGTTCCCAGATCATTAGATGCGGGGGTAGCAGTGGACATAGTCTTCCTGGACTTCCGGAAGGCATTGGACACTGTCTGTCACCCCGTTCTCATTAAGAAACTGGGGGACTGTGGTGTCGACGCCCACACAGTCAATTGGGTTGCCAACTGGCTGGAGGGCTGCACCCAGAGGGTGGTAGTGGATGGGTCCTTCTCAACCTGGAAGGACGTGGGCAGTGGGGTCCCCCAGGGCTCGGTCCTTGGGCCCGCACTGTTTAACATCTTCATCAGTGATTTGGATGAGGGGGTAAAAAGCACCCTGTTCAAATTTGCTGATGATACTAAGATGTTGGGGGATGTGGGCACACTAGAAGGTAGCATCAGGCTTCAATCAGACCTAGACAGGTTACAAGGGTGGGCGGACGTGAATAGGATGGGATTCAACACAGACAAGTGCAAGGTGATGCACCTGGGGAGGAACAACCGGCACCATACCTACAGGTTGGGGAACTCCCCTCTTGTCAGCACGGAGGCAGAAAAGGTTCTTGGAGTCATAATTGACTCCAAGATGAACATGGGGATGCAGTTAGGAAGGCCAACTGCACCTTGTCATGCATCCACAGATGCATCTCGAGCAGGTCCAAAGAGGTGATCCTTCCCCTCTATGCGGCACTGGTCAGGCCGCAACTGGAGTACTACGTCCAGTTCTGGGCACCGCACTTCAAGAGGGATGTGGTCAGCTTCAAGAGGATCCAGAGGAGGACCACTCGCATGATCAGGGGACAACAGGGCAGGCCCTACGAGGAGAGGCTACGGGATCTGAACCTGTTCAGCCTCCACAAGAGAAGGCTGAGGGGGGATCTAGTGGCCTGTTATAAACTAGTCAGGGGGCATCAGCAGGCATTGGGGGAGTCACTGAGCACCGCCAGGAGTGACCAGGAATAACAGTCACAAGCTGGCAGAGGGTAGGTTTAGGTTAGATATCAGGAAGCGCTACTTCACGGTCAGGGCAGCTAGGATCTGGAACCAACTTCCAAGAGAGATGGTCCTGGCTCCTACCCTGGGGGTTTTTAAGAGGAGGTTGGATGAACATCTTGCTGGGGTTGTATGACCCCAGTATTGTTTCCTGCCATGGCGGGGGGGTCAGACTAGATGATCTGCTCAGGTCCCTTCCGACCCTAGAAACTATGAAACTATGTCTATGTTTCAGCATGTAATAAATATTTTAGGAATACAGAATGCCCTGGATTTTTCTATATAGCAAGCTTTAGTATATGTAAGATTCTGATTAAAGCTGAGAGAAGAATAGAAACATAAAAATTACTGACACAATTCAGATCAAATGCAGCAAAATAAGTTATAAGAAGATGAAAAGTGTATGAGCCAAAACACAGAAAAGGCTGTAACTGCAGATACAAATAGGAAAGCTAGTGATAAAGGAGATTCTTATCACCTAGGATTTAATTCTTTGCTTTAGCAGCCAAAATAAATGGAAGGTAAGATACTTTATCACTGCACAGGTTAGTTATATTTTCTTTTTTTAGGGTGGAACAAAAAAATAACTTTTGCAGTTTTGAAAAGAAGCATCTGACCCATCTGAGTTATACGAGAGGCATAAAGGGGTAGGATAAGATAGTTCTTTGGATGAAGGACATGATCATTCATCATTAGTGGCTGGCTAATATATTTCCAACTAATATAGCAGCATCAGAACTCTAATAATTGGAGTGAGAAAAAGCCAATGAAGTCATTCCCGACCATTGCAGGAGTGTTTTTTGCACTGTAAACAGTAGGTTAGACAAAAGGCCTCAAAATTAATGCCACAAGTGATGAGCTTTCCATTGCTTCTTTTAGGAGGCTACTCTACATTCTGATAATGTCACTGTGTAAAAGTTTATCCTGATATTCAGCCTGAATCTTCCTTTACCAATTCTCTTCAGTCAGTTTTACAGTATTTATTAGAGTTGTTCTTGATCACTGCCTCTGTTTTCAAGTTGCTGAAACATAAAGGGAAGATTTTTCTAGGCACAGTTTGTCCATTATGACTAGGCATCTAAGTACACTTTGAACAACAAATAAATAACAGATTGCAGACTCGCAGACTTGACCACAGTAGTATTTTATGATACTATACAGAAGACTTGAATTCAGAAATGATGGGGGTTTTTTGGCTTGTGTTTGTGTGAAAGCAATGGAGCCCTAAGGCAACATATTCACTCTCTGGAGTAAAAAAGTTCAGCCCTAGTGTTTCAATAGCAACTTTTATTTATTAGAAGACAGAAAGCATTGGCTGCAGTCTGAAGAAATGAATTGCATTTCATTTTGGTCTTTATCAGACTGCTAGAGGAAAAAGGGGGAGACCAAATCTTACATATTCCATATGCCTATAGTTTTAATCCTTTTTGTCATTTGGGAGTGAACTAATGGGCTGTAGCTAAAAATCCCTGGTTTTGAAATTTTGGGCAAGGCATTTTCTGGAAGTGTTTGTAACCCTGTAACTCACTTCCCCAGTTGAACTAGCAGACAGAGTTTGTGCTCAGTCCAAAGTCCATTTGTTTTCTCAGAATTTTGGTTCTCTGAGTGAGGAGTAGGAGAGACTTCTTATACGAGGCCATTTATTTAGAAAGGATCATTTAACTGCATTGCAAACAGGCTCTGAGCCTGTATGTTGATATCTCTTTCAAGAGCCCTAGGTCTTAACAAGTGGTGGTGGGTGTAGTGTTAGAAACTTAGTTTTATGGTGGACCCTCTTTTCATGTAGCAAAATTTGGTTATCTGTTACTATGCTTTTAAAACTTATATGTTTCATCTTTGACTCCCCATAATTTACTTCTCCATTGGCATCCAAGTCATCACCAAATCCTGGTTCCTTCTCCCAAGTCTTACATTATCCTCCCCTTGCATGTTTCTTTTCATTTGCTTCTACTTATTGTTCGCATAAAATTCAAGCTTTTCTTTCAAAAACCTCCATAATTCTGCCCACTCATGTGAATTTGACTGATTGTGTCGTACACCCTTTCTTACTCTTTTCTGGTTAGTCATGGTGCCAGCAGCATGACTGTTTCCTTTCTCTCCTTCAGTTGCTTTTTACGATGTGCCTTTTTCTGTGCTGCCCCTTACACTTGGCACAGACTGCCATGCATTGTATGCCAAGCTTCCTCCTTTTCCTATTATTCTGTATTGTATCTGCTCATGCCCTTTATACTGTAAACTCTGTTGGGTAGTGATGCCATTCTTTGCTAAGCACAATTCATCTGTTGTGAAGTACTCTGTATACCTACAGTGCTATTTAAATAACAAACAATAATTCCATTTACATTTCTTTAAAAAAAAGAGAATGGCATCTCTAAACAATCTGCGTTTCTAGTTCACGCAAATAGCCTATCTAAATTTCAAATCATCCGAATGTGTTGTCTGAAGAGACATTGTTAATAGTGATAACATTAAAATGCACTCCCCACAATCTCAACTGTTGAATAGATTTTTAAAATGAGTGTGAATTTTAATGTTCCTCCTGGTATATTATTCTGCAATGTATAATATTTTGTTAAATTTGGTGAAATAATTCAAGGAAGCTTAATGTGTCTGTCTCTCAACTGTGCTGTACATGACTATGTATAACTTACATCCCTTAAGATAAATAGTCCTTTGGATTGGTAAGAAGGGTAGACCTGAGAACACATCTAAGAAAAATGCCACAATCAATTTTGCGTGATGCTTTAAATTTATAACATTTTGGGACTTTAATTACTATACTTGAAGGTCAAAAAAGTTCTGTATTGCAATAAAATTTAAAATCTAATAAAGAAATTATTCCTGAAGAGATGAAAGTCTAGGTTCATTGCTCATTAAATGGTAACTTCACGGTACTTTGACATATTCAGCTGAAGAATCTGAATTACAAATTAGGGGAAATGGTACCTGAGGCAAAATTACCTAGGTTTTTCAGATAAGCTAAGATTTGGGAAATACAGTCTCTCTTAATGTAAAATCTTTACTTGTAAGAACAACTTTTTCTTCTACATTTAGTGCTTGCCTCAATCCACGTCACTGGTTAAATGAATGATTAGTAGTATTAATATAAATATGCATAATTACCTTCTATGTCATTTGATAGGCAACCAATTTGTTATGAAAACGAGGTTTTTCTTTATAATGTGCTGAACATATAATTAAAAAACAAAGCTGTTGTAATGAACAGACAAGGAGCGTGGTCCTACATCCCTCACTCTCACAAAATGCTTCAGTGAAATCAAAGAAACTCATGCGTTTAAGGTTTGCAGAAGTGAGCCCTGGACCAGCTGTTTGCTTGTGTTTTCCATAGTGTGCAATAATTTAAGTAATCATTGAATTACTGAAGATTTGCAGTAAATTAAGAGTGCAATAGTTTCTTTTAAAAAGCAGTATTTTTTCTAGACTTCTTATAATGGATTCTTAGACTGGATTGTGATTCACAGAGCAGTGCAAAAGAGCCATAAAGCAAATGAGAAACTGGCCTCCTATATTACTTCTAGTCAGGATTTTTTCCCTTTTTGAAACATAAGGCTTATTTTATTGGTTTGCTTTCATAGCTAATGAACTGTCTTTAAATTCAAATGATGCTGGGAAAAAAAATCTTGCTCAGCCAACTGACCGTTCTGTCAGTGGAGTAACATGGCATTATCACATCATCTTTTGCCCATGATTATTTAGAAAATGGGCCCTAACTATCCACTTCCCTAGCTATGTTCTCATAGATACTGAATGATGATCTGAAACGGATGAAGTAGAAAAGAGAATGGTGGGACTGTCCTGAGCCTGACAATTTATAGCATAGAGTATTGTAAATGCTATGCTTGAGCTGTACAGCAGATAAAGAAAGATTTCTTCTCTTCTACTATAGCATTAACAAAGTCCAGATGACAATATTTTTCTATATGGTGAATAATTTGGTTATTCTAGGCAGTTCCTATCTAGTAGGAAAGTCAGTTTTTTATGCTCAGAAGGCAATTTTTTAAATGCTTTCTAGGTAAGATTGTTCAGCTTGAGCTGAGCACAGTTGATTTATTTTAGCCATCTATAGTTACTCGCTCTGAGACTGGAGTGAAACTACAACATAGAAGTTTAAATATAGATATAAACATAGGTATATATATGTATCTATAGGTCTATATTTATCTATATCTAGATAAGTGCACACACATGTATCTCACACAAACAAAATAATATTAACCATTTAAGTTACTCAAACTGGCATTTCCACTTAACCTGTCTGTCCAAAACACAGATTGTTTCCCAGCCTCTCTGAGGTGCAAAACCCTCCATAGTTTTTTATTTGACTGGCATCACTTCGAACTTGTGACACCAGTGCTGACATTTCATGTTGCCAGTACAAATTTCCACACCTCACTGAATAGGGGAGTGGGCAGCTCACCATGGAAAGAAATTATAATAATGAGTTTTGTATTGAATTTGATATCAAATATATACATAAGGACTCCAGTATAGATTGTGTCGTTCCTTTTCCAATTTATTTTTAAGCTGTTTTAAATCATTTTCCTTGATGGAAAAACACTTCTCACAGTAACTTATGACTGACATTATGAACATTTCTTTTAACGCATTCTTCTGCCATCATTTTCTGTTTGTTTTTATCATTTTTTTCAATATAGATTGTATTCTTCTTAGATTAAAACTTCTTTATGATTGACTTCCTAGCATATATCTTATTACAAGTTATGTAATAGAAATTCACACAATATGTTTCTTTATTCTCTGCAGCTCCAACAGAAGCTCCCTTGCACCCTCATCTAGGTATGTGATAAAACATGTTTACCACTATTTTAATAATGTTGAAATTATTAGGTTCTTTATACGTGATCTGTAAAGCTGGGTGGCACTGTATGGAACTGTGGCTTTAGGAAATTCAAATAATACGAGATTTACTTAAAAGAAATTGAGATAAGTTTAGCCTGTTTGGTTTGTTTTTAGCATGATTATGCAGTTGCCATTTGCTTATTGGCTCACAGTTCTTACATGCCTATGTAGATGTCAGTCTGCTTAGGTAATATTGAATATGGTCATACCTGGTTCATTGTTCTCATTTTATTTTGCCTTGTATCACTGTGTTGGTGTGCTTAAAGAAGGCACCCAAAGATGACCAAAATACAGTCAACAACCATGCTTGCATTCCCTATATTATAGTAAAAATGAGCCATGCAAGCTAAAGACTGCAGTCTAGATCCTATTCTGTGTACCAAACATATATAGCTGCTGGGCCAAAAATGACCCTGTGACATGAAGGTGAGTTGGCTCCCATTCTCCCAGTGGATAGCCTAATATGCCTCAAGAACATGAAAGCACTGAGCAGGGAGTCGCCCCTAGGCAGGCTGTCAGCACGGAGGGAGAGATGTAAACTCAGAGTTGCAGATTACATGCCCCCACCTTCTTGCAATCCTGCTTTGTCCTGTGGATTTGCCAACATCAGGGATGTACCCATTTCTTGTTTAATAGCCTAGTGGTGAGCAGAGGTATAACGGCACAGCTGGGTGCCTGGAGCAGCTGTCACACACTGAGACAATGACAACTTTGGGTTGCTGCTGTGCCACCAATGTAATTGTTCAACTGTAGCAGCAACCATTGTTTTCTGCCCCCCTCTCCCCCGTGCCTGAGGCAGCTACCCTGGTCACCTCACCCTAGGACATTCACCCAGATTCTAGACCCTTGTCACTCAGAGGGAGTTTGAAGCTGTATTTCTCATGTTCCAGGGAAGTGGCTTATCCATCAGACTATAGACTATGTAGGCCAAAAGACTTCCACCTCTTTCATTACAGCTGGGCTACTAGGTAAAAAGGAATTAAAAAGTCATAGGGCCAAGGTGGGGGGCAGTGGGGGAACGCAAGAGGGAGCCTGACTCTAATTTCACTGGTTATTGCTTGAACTATTGTGAAACAGGAGTAATTCCTGTGAACGTATCAGATTTACGTTAATGCATAACTGACTAATGTCAAATTTAGATCCCCAGGTATTAAGAATGTAAAATTCCTGGTAAGTCATCTAGTCCATCTCATTGCAGGGCAAGTATTCTCCCAATTTTTTATTTAAAAACAGGAGTCAGGACATGGGGGAGTTTGGAGCACAGTAGCATAAACAATTCACATCCTGCAAGACCTCCTATCATACATTACATTCAAACTAAACAAACTGAAACTACTGCCTTACAAAACTTTTCCTCAAAAAAGCCAGCCTTAAATACTTGTATACTTTAAGCAGATATTTGTTTTACTGAATTTTTTCTTTTACCTTGGAGTTATAAAATACTTTGGCTCTAAATAAGGCATAATGTTTCCTCAAAGTGGTTAGCTAGCAAACTAGACCATTAGGCTTCTTCTTACGGTTGTTTCCAACAGCGCTTTATTTCTTTTCTAGCTGAAATGCATAGTGACAGCATCATCCTACGAGAGGACTTTGACTCTTATCTTCAGCTGGAATTGAATCCCACTCTGTGGTAAGTTTCAAGTCTCTAATTTACATTTGGTTCAGGAAGTTAGTATCCTTTATTTATTATGTTTATGTATTTGTATTATGGCAACATGTAGATGCCTCCACCACACTTCAGTGGTACTTTCTCAGTACAGTTCTGTAGGTGGATAGGTCTTGGCAGGCTCAGGGCTTAAAATTAGCTAGACTGACAAAAGGGTGAAACTCTGTTCACCTTCAATACAGTAACACATTCCCATTGACTTCACTGCTCAGAATTTAATTCAAAGAGTTGGAAAACGATTGTTTACATTTTACGGGGGGGGTCTCAAGTATCAAAAGATTAAGGGACACACTTTAGTAAAAGGCCTAAGACCTGAGTTAGGCACCACACCAACTAATTTTCAGGGCCATGTGTAGACAAAACAAGGGGATGCATGCATGACACTTTAAAGCGAGCTAAATGCTTTTGCACCACTTTAACGGTGTTGGTGTTTGCATGTGTCAGCGGCGTATTCTGCATTAACTACAGCTGCTGCAGCAAATTTGGCAGTGTAATGCACGTTAAATAACTTGGAGCACAGCAAATTAAAGCTGCTTTTTGCGGGGTCTGTGGGGGGCTTTGAGTATATGGAGGCTCTCTCCCCCTCCACTTAAGACCAGAGGCTATTTTTAGCCTGCCAATCCCCCTCCCATCCCCAGATGAACAATTAGCCTCCCAGCAAACAAATCCCCACTATTCCTCTCGCCCCTTCCCCAACCCCAACTTATTTCCTCAGCTCTCGACATTGGTGAACACTGGTAAAAGTGGTGCTGGGAGCGGCTTCTGGGATGGGGAGTTTGATGGGTGGGAGGGAGAGGGGGAAGCTAAAAATAACCTGATGCTGCAGGGCTGGGTAAGAAAAGCTCAGCTCCAAGACTGGAGCCAGTGGCTTGGCTTTCCCAGCCCCAGGACTGTACTGGGAACTGTACAGTAGATCAGGAAAGTTAGATTGTTCTAAAAATGGCCAACCTGAAATAATATAAATTGGGCTACCTCTGAGGTAGGGATAACTAAGATCAGGTTGACCATTTTAGAGCAGTCTAACCTTCCTGGAATTTCTATACTGTTTGGACATATATCCATGTAACTAGGGATCTAAGCATAAGGTCCCCACCTAGGCAAACTAAGTTAGATTGGGTGGCCAATTTTAATGTGATCTAATCTCCCCATGATGTCCCCGAATGTCTGTACACAGCTCTTAAACACTCTGAAGCATGTGCTTATAAGTGTTTTTAAAAAGATAGAGCAGGCCTTCTCTCAAACAAACAGCTGTATACTTAATGAGCCTGTGGAGGAAGGTATAAGTCTACTGCAGTGCACAAATAATAATGACATTTATATAAGCTTATTTGACATTCTGTAACCAATTGTCAATTAAGTGCACTGATGGACCCTAATCTCAAGTTTTTAAAATATAGAACTAGTATTCTGGGAGCATTTCCTTTATATGGGATTCTTAATGATGATAGGTTAGTACTTTGCCCTTTTGCTAATCCATTCCATTAATATATACCACCTTGTATACTTTGTTTGCTACAAGGCAGAGATTTCTTAAGGAGCTAATTTTTGTTCAGTGAAGCTCTTGATAAATACAAACTCTCATTCAGTTCAAATTCAGACTTTAATCTGCTAAACAGTAATTTCAGTTGTTTTGTTTGAATTTATGGATTCTTTGTAAGCATATTTCATAGATTTCATAGACATCAGGGCTGGAAGGGACCTCGGGAGATCATCGAGTCCAGCCCCCTGCCCAAAGGGCAGGAAGTCAGCTAGGGTCATAGGATCCCAGCAAGATAAGCATCCAATTTACTCCTGAAGGTGTTCAATGTAGGTGCTTGAACCACCTCTGCTGGCAGACTGTTCCAGACCTTGGGGGCTCAGACAGTAAAGAAATTCTTCCTTATGTCCAGCCTGAAACGGTCTTGCAGGAGTTTGTGACCGTTCGACCTAGTCATCCCTTGGGGCGCTCTGGTTCCTGTTGAAATCCTGATTTAATTTGTTCTTTTTACCAGGTTCTGCTGTGTGTTCACATCCCTGCTGCCCTGCTCCCCCCCTCTCCCCCAGCGACCCCATGCAGCTGGGGACAGAGGAGCCGAGCAGGGAGCTCGTAGCAGATGCTGTCTCTGCACTCCCCCAGCAATGCACCTCCTGCACCTGGGGCTGCACTGAGGGAAGTGGTGTGGGGCTCCGCCACTCAAAGTAGTAGCAGGTGCAGGAGGTGCGGCAGGGTGGCAAGGAGATCCCAGGGCGGCTCTGTTGTTCCCAGACATGCCAGGTCTTGCCTGCAAGGCTACAGCAGCCCCATGGAAGGGAAGCAGTGCAGGAGCTCGAGCCCACAGCCTGCCCCCTACACAGATCTGGGGGCACAGATCCTCCTTACCCCCCGGGAGTGTGCGCAGTTGCTAGGAGCCAGCCCTGCCCCTGCCCAAGTCAGCAGCAGGCAGGCAGCAGTGGAGGAGCCAGCTGTGTGCTCCAGCTGCAGCTGCCTTCTGTTGGGGGCAGGGTGCTGTGGACCTGGGTCCGTGGCCACATAGCCCTGGCAGCTGGGGACCTCCTCTGGCAGGGCAAGTGGCTGGGGCTGTGGGTAGGGGCAGGGGGCACAAGCAGAGCTGGCAGCCTTTGGGGAGAAGTGAGGAGTATCAGCAGGGCTGTGGGGGGCCTTTAAATTTGATCTGGGGGGGTTTATCAGCAAATTTGCAATTTTTATCATGGAAAACCAGGATCCCTACTGATAACAGTGTTTATTACCTCATCCACAAAACAAGAGCTTCTGTTCTGCCTGCCTGTCCCGGTGAAATTGGAGACACACACAGACACCTCTCAGCATTAGCTAGCATACCGCATGCCTAGGGTCTGTGCTGTTGGAGATAGGAGGGAGGGGGGATCCCTGCTTGTCCAGCAATGAGGGGGGAGAGGAAAGGGCAGGGAGAAGCCGGGCAGACACTCCTATACCTGCAGTCTCTGCCAGAGCTCCAGCCAGAGAGCAGGGGGGAGGGGCCAGCCCCGCTCTGAGGCAGAGGGCCCTGCCCAGCCCAGAGAGCATGCCAGGATGCTGGGGGAGTGTTTTATCTTAAACCAGCAAGGGGTGTGGGACCAACATTGCATAAACCAGTTTGAGCTAAATCAGTTAAGTCTGATACTACATTCAGCTGGGTTTATCTCAAACCAGTTTCATCCATTTTCATGTTGGTTTTTGTGCACTGAACATCTGTTCTGTTACAGGTTTAAACAAGTTTCTGATCACTTAAACTGGTTTATGTGTAATGTCTGTCCCTAGCCATAGTGTTAGCCTCCCACTCTGCATCTGTAAAGTGGGGTCCTAATCCTGGCAAGGGCTTTTTAGTACTGCTGTGTTAGAAAAATAATAATCCATTTCACATCTTTCAGCTACACTAAAATTCAGTTAGGAAACAAATGAGAAGAAAAAAATAATTCTAAGACGATATCCTGAGCTTGGCTGAATAAGGGATTTCTGTTGAAACTCTTCCCTCATGAGAACCTTCTTAATGGTGAAAGCTCATTCTCACTTGATTGTGTGGCTAGAGTGAAATCAGGGATTATTAACAGTTTATGCCAACCACCCTAAAATTGCATTTTTCCCCTGGCAGCTGCTAACATCCTCTTTTTATCACTAACAATTGCTGTAACTGCAATAGCAGGATTTCCAATCCTCTTCTTTCCCTGATTTGCTCTGCTCAGAATGTGGTAGCAGCTGTCTTGCATACAGAGGGTACTCTGATGGTGGCTAGGCATCAGGGGCTAGTTAAGCTAAGCCCTACTGATAATTTGTTCTGTCTTTATTTGTACAAAGATGAAAAGGGGTTTGGCTGTAATTTTTTCTATAGTCTATTCTTCCCAAATCCTATGTAATAAATCCAGGTTGGATGCAATTGTGATGCTGCCCCAGCTCTCAGGTTGCTTCATGGCATGTGCAACTGCAGCCAGAGATGTACACAGGGAGGCCATTTCCTAGCCTCTGTGTGTGTGTACCTAATTCTGTAAGTCCCCGCAGAGGCTGAGCATGCTACTCAATCACTTGGAGGAGCCTCAGATGAAATAACTGTTTTATATATGAGCACTGTCTTGCTCTGGCTGTGACTTCCTGTTTTTTTTTATTTATGCATCTCTCTTCACACATTAGAAAGGGACAGCCCAATTACTATGAGTTGTTACAGGTACACTGTGAGTAAGAGAAGGATGGGCTGAGTGGGTAAGGCCTTGTCTATACTAGGCTGATTTTGCCACCAGAAATTCTAGCAGCAGACAAGCACCTACCACAAGGTAGCTGGGAGAGTACATGCACACATAACTTTGCACTTAGCTTTCCTAGCAGAACCCGAATTCTAAAGGTAAAACTATATAATGTAGAGCAGGCCTAAATGTGTTTGAGTTAACTGATTGGAGCAGGAAAGGAGATGATGATGAGGGCCTATATAAAAAAAAAAAGCTACATCAGCCAAGTTGTTAGGTGGTCTGAAAGTAGAGTGAATGAAAAAAGGGGCTGTAGTAAATGTTTCTCAGGTAGGGAAGAGAAGGGAGTGGTATATAAAGCACAACACAAAGGTAAAAAAAGGAAGTTGTTGAGGGATTTCTGTAGCAGGGGTAAGCAATAGAGGTGCTAGAGCATCATATCTCTACCACTTAACTTGGGCACCAGTTGCTATTCAGATTCTCTTGTATTGGAGCCCTAAAATGGTCAAAATGTTCGTCATCGTCCAGTGTCATTGTGCTTCTGATAGCCACTGGACGCATCTATACATGCATTTGATTTGGGATCAGTTTTCTTGCAACCAGCAAACTGCTCCAGCTTCTTGGGGCCCTCCGGTAGGAGAGCTCTAGGCTAGCCTAGGGGCTGGAAGGAGCACTGGGCCAGGAGACAGCTGTGTCCTGGATGGGGCTAGGACATTACACCCTGCCCCCCCGGGGGCTGCCTACTGCTAGGGTGGGGACAATGTCTCCCTGGCCAGGCAGCAGGGAGCTCGTGGTCCCAGCTCACTGATCAGGGACCTGGGACTTGGAAAGAGCTGCAGGGGAGGGGCAGCCCCTTGCCTCACTGCTAGCTGCCCAACTGGCAGATTGGGGCAGGGGCCTGAGACCTATGCCTTCCCTGCAGCTCTTTCCATGCCCCATGCCTTGATCACCCAATTGGGGCATGGGGCTGGGACCTGCCCCTGACAAGGACAGTCCCCAGCCACCATCCTGCACATGGGGCAGAGTCTGGGGAACCAGTTTCCAGCTCAGCTTTGCAAGTGTGGAGCTGGGTGTGGAACAAACTGGGGAGCTTGTTCCCCAATGAACTCCATGTTCATGGAGCTGGGTGGAGAATAAGCTGGGAAGCTAATTTTCCCTTATCTCCCAACACCAGATCCACAACCACGGGGTGGCATTGGGAGATAAGGATCTCCCATCCCCCCCAATCACAATGATAGAGTGGGGCCTGCGAAATAAGGATCTCCCAACCCTCAGTCCCTGATCGCAGTCTCGGAGCAGGAGGATTGGAACTCCCTGCTGCCAGGACAAGGGGACATAGTCCCCGCTTGGGCTTCAGTGGCAGAGTCTGCCCCACCAGCAGGCTACTAGGGGTAGGGAGCAACTCCTGCCCCCAGCGAATGGCTGACCAGGTGCTGATTTCAAAGATTTCATAGACATTAGGGCTGGAAGGGACCTCGGAAGATCATCGAGTCCAGCCCCCTGCCCCAGGGACCAGAAGTCAGCTGGGGTCATAGGATCCCTGCAAGATAAACATCCAAATGTCTCTTGAAGGCATTGAATGTGGGTGCTTGCACCACCTCCAATGGCAGACTGTTCCAGAGCTTGAGGGCTCAGACAGTAAAGAAATTCTTCCTTATGTCCAGCCTGAAACGGTCTTGCTGGAGTTTATAACTGTTTGACCTTGTCATCCCTTGGGGTGCTCTGGTGAACAATTGTTCCCCCAAATCCTGGTGAACACCCCTGATAAACTTATAGGTGGCCATCAGATCACCCCTAAGCCTGCACTTTTCCAGGCTAAAGAGCCCCATAGCTCTCAGCCTGTCATCATAAGGTCTGTTTTCCTGACCTCTGATCATATGCATGGCTTATCCAGAGTCTTCTCTGGACTCTCTCAAGCTTCTCCACATCCTTTTTGAATTGTGGAGCCCAAAATTGGACGCAGTACTCCAGCTGCGGCCTCACCAAGGCCAAGTACAAGGGGAGAATGACGTCCCAGGATTTACTTGAGAAGCATCTATGGATGCAAGCCAGTGTTTTGCTCACTTTACTAGCTGCAGCATCACATTGAAGGCTCATGTTCATCTTGTGGTCAATCATGACCCCCAAGTCCTTTTCATCCATAGTGCTAGTCAGCGTAGCACTGCTGAGCCTATAAGCATGCTGCAGGTTTTTCCTCCCAAGGTGGAAAACATTGCATTTGCATTTTTCAGTATTAAACACCATCAGGTTCTTATCCGCCCATTTCCTGAGCCTTTCAAGGTCAGCCTGGATCGCCCTCCTGTCCTCAGGTGTGGATGCTTTACCCCAGAGTTTGGTATCATTGGTGAACTTGGCTAGTCCGGTTCTGACTCCAGTGTCCACATCATTAGTGAAGATGTTGAACAGTATGGGTCCAAGGACAAAGCCTTGGGGGACCCCACTGGTCACAGGGCACCATGATGAGTGACTGCCATCAACCAGCACCCTCTGGGTCCAACCATGGAGCCAATTCCCCAGCCAGTGGATCATGGTGGACCCAAGGCCATAGTTGGCCAGTTTTGCCAAGAGGTGATCATGGGATACCAGATCAAAGGCTTTTCTGAAGTCAGGCTTTATGACATCAATCTCCTTTCCCTTGTCCAGGTGATAGGTCACCTGGTCATAGAAGGAAATGAGATTGGTCAAGCAACATTTACCCACAAAAAAACCATGCTGGGTATCACTCAGGATATTGCCGTGAGCTAGTCTGTTAAGGATGGCCTCTTTGATAATCTTTTGCAAGAACTTGCCCAGGATAGAGGTTAGGCTGATGGGCCTGTAGTTTGCTGGATCCACTTTCCTCCCTTTCTTGAAGATAGGCCCCACACTGGTCTTCTTCTAATCTTCAGGCACTTTACCAGAGCACCAGGAGTTCTTGAAGATCCGTGCCAGGGGCTGGGCTATGATGCTAGCCAGCTTGCTGAGTACCCTGGAGTGTAGATTGTCAGGGCTGGCTGGTTTGAAGGTGTCCAACCTCTCAAGGTGTTCCTTCATGAGTTCACCATTGATGGAGACCAGGGAATCCCTCACACAGGCCTCCCTGTCCCATAAGGGGCATGGGTGTCCCATGGGACTGATGAAAGACCAACGCAAAGTACCCATTTAATAGGTTGGCTTTTTTGGGGGCGTTGGTTGCCAGCTGGTTTAGCAGGAGTCCAATGTTACCCTTGCTTTTCCTGTGACTCCCTACATATCTAAAAAGTTTCATAGTTTCTAGGGTCGGAAGGGACCCGAGTAGATCATCTAGTCCGACCCCCTGCCATGGCAGGAAAGGGTACTGGGGTCATATGACCCCAGCAAGGTGTACATCTAGCCTCCTCTTAAAGACCCCCAGAGTAGGAGCCAGCACAACTTCTCTTGGAAGATGGTTCCAGATCCTAGCCACCCTGACCGTGAAGTAGCGCCTTCTGATATCTAGCCTTAATCTCTGCCAGCTTGTGCTGGTTATTCCTGGTCACTCCTGGTAGTGCTTGGGGGAACAGGGACTTCCCCAGTGCCTGCTGATCCCCCGTAACTAGTTTGTAACAGGCCACTAGATTCCCCCTCAGCCTTCTGTTGTGGAGGCTGAACAGGTTCATGTCCCGTAGCCTCTCCTCATAAGGCCTGCCCTGCTGCCCCCGATCATGTGAGTGGCCCTCCTCTGGACCCTCTCCATGTTGTCCACATCCGTCTTGAAGTGTGGTGCCCAGAACTGGACTCAGTACTCCAGCTGTGGCCTGACTAGGACTGAAAAGGACTTTGTATTGTCCTTGATACTTGTAGCTAGCTGGAGTTCTGTTGCAGCCTTGGCTTTCCTGGTTTGCTCCCTGCAGGACCAGACCAGTGCAGAATATTCCTCCTTGGAGGTGGATCCCATCCTCCATGCTTTTTAGGCCTTTCTTTTTAGCCGCAGGAAGTCCGCTAGTTTCCTGGAGAGCCAAGGGGGCTGCTGTGCCCTTTTGCTGCCTTTCTTCTGAGATGGAGGAGCTTGTGCATCAGGGATCATTCCCTTGAGGAGAAACCACTCTTCCTGAACTCCCCTCCCCTTAGGGTCATGGTCCCTTAGGGCCTCACCGACAAGTCTCCTGAGCTTGTCAAAGTCAACTTTCCTAAAGTCAAGAACCCAAGTGCTATTGTGCCATTACTAATCAAAAGTAAATGTGCTACTTGCATTTGCAGGTTTACTGCATAGTAAGCATGTGTACATGTAGACACACATGCTTACTTCACAGTAAACTAAGCTACTGCAGTTAAGTGCCTTGTGTAGACCCACCCACAGACTAGCCTTTTATAGAGATTTCTCATATAAGGCCTCCAACTTACACTTATTTATGACTGATGGTTTAAACAAAGACCTACTCCTTATATGTACCTCAGTTGCCAACTACTTTATGAATGTCCCTCCCTGTCATTTTGAAGCAGATGTGCTTCTATTGAAAGAAGAGTTTGTTTTGGATCATAAGGTCACTGATGTCTCTAAAATCTGCATTCTGTACAAAAGGCCCCCTAAAATGCTGGCAGTTCTTGTACTGAAGTAATTGGTGATGCATAGGTGGTGCACGTGGGTGCACGTGCACCCCCTAAGATTGGCGGTGTACTCCCCGAGTCTGGGCGCCACTGCAGGTGTTCGCCGCTCACCACCCTCCGCCACTGACACTGCGGCAGTCGCTGATCACCACTGGCTGCCATTGACACTGCCAGGGGTGTCTGCGGGTGGTTGCTGACCTCTGGTTGGCACTCAAACCCCGCCCCCCCAACCGCTGACACTGTCTGCAGGCAAACCCCACTCAGCCTACCCTCACTGCCAGCATCAGTGCAGCCACCTGTGGGAGCTCCCCGCTCCCCACTGCCAAGCCCCCGCCCCTGCCACGATCGCTGCCACCTGTGGGCAGTTCCTGTACCCCCCCCCCAGCCTCAGGAGGCACAAGCTGTTCATGGCTGAAGCCTTCAATATCCTTAGTCCCAGGGCTGCAGTCTAGACCAGCCCCAAATTAACCTGAGTTAGCTGGAGGAGAGAAGGAAAAGGGGTGATGAGGAAAAAGTCCAGCTTGTCAGAACTTCATTTGTTTTTGTGCATTTTGTAGCAGTTTCCATGCACTCTTTAGAGCAGAGAACCTGATTCTCCGATAAGCTAGTGTGGTGTTTGATGGCAAATTTTTTGGAGCATAGAATGTCTGTAAATTAGAAGAGAAGAAACCATTGAATGATTGAAGGAAAGGGGGCCAATTATATGAGTAGTACCATAGAAGTTCTTTGGTAATCTTTGCTCTGCAGCATCTTCAGCCTAGTAAAATTACAGAATAATATGCCATGAAGTGAATATTAATGTAATGTGCCAAACAGTTACAAAAGGCCACCAAATTAGAGACAAGATCCAACAGAATATTTTCTGTCAACTTCAGAACAATGATATGTCAACAAAAGAAAACTTGAAAAGAGGAAAAAATTTAAGATGCATAAATTAGTTAAGAACACTTGCTGGCAGTGATCTATACTAGTGTACAAATGCTTCATCAAACAGTAGGCTGCTCAGGATTAGTAGACTCTTGGGCATATTCAGGACGTTTTAAAAAATGAATTTAAATAAAAGCTGCTATTGGCTAAAATCCAGGAGCTCTCCTTAACAACATGACACAGCGTTTCATTTCAAACCCCATCAACACTCATAACAGCAATCACTTCCAAAAGAAATACTCTTCAAAGATGACATGAAGAAAAAGCAGAGCATATAAAAATCAATCAATAAGAAACCAACTCAGTTTCTTATTCATGGTCTATGAGGAATGAAGTGTTCAGATATATAGCAATATTTCCAGAGGCAAAAAGTGGATGAAAGCTCTGTGGAAGGAGAGAAAGGTCCTTAAATGATTTCCAAATTGCACTAAACCCGAAAATGAAACTTCACAAAGATTTACGTTTAAAAACGAGTTGGCTTTTCTAGATGTTTGTATCGTCTACAGTCTAAGGATTACAAAGACAGCAGGCAATATAATGTCAGCAAACTAGGGTATTCTAGAGGGAAACAAAATGACAAATGATGACGAAGTAACAACAGATGTTTCCCCTTCAGCACAATGAAGAACAACAATAATGGACAACAGTGGCATTCTGTAGAGAGTAGGTGAGAGCAATGCAGCTGTGATGAAAAGACATCTAGATAAACGTGACACATGTCAATAATGACATCCAGTGCTACTACACCTGAAGAGAAAGTTGAAGCCATTTTCGTGTTTAAATGGAGACCTGGAGCAAGCAAATGAAAACTTTAGTGGAAAGAGATCTACCTGAGTAGCACACTTAGTATTGCTCTCTGTGGTGCAGATTACAGAAGGAATTAGCATTACTATTTGTATCAAGAGAAGGAGAAGCACAGCAAACTGAAGTGTTTCTATTTCTAGATAAGTAAGATGCTAATGATGATTTGGGAAATACACATCAATTATCTCACTATATTTTTCTGTTGAGCTACTGAGCAATTAACTCTCTGCAGCAGTAAATTTCAAAGAGAACAGGAAGGTTTGGGATCAGGATTACTCATAGTCTTCCACTTCTTATGAGAAAATAATCCTAAAGCAGATGAATGATAATGAACACAGATGTATTAGAGGGACAAGAGTCTTCCAGCTCTCCAGAGCTCATCACATTATTTCAGAGATGAGATTATGCAAGAAAAATAAATGAGCAGTTGAACCACTTTATATTCATAGAACTTAGAGAAAGTGCCTATTAGACCTTCTGGTTTATGTGCTTGACCATTCTGTATGTGACATTCCTGGACAAGGCTACTCTACTCAGAGAGAATATGCATATAACTAGTAATAGTTCATGTAGGAGCTCAGCTCTGAAAATACAAAAGTTTGCAGACAGAAAATGAAAAAAGTGGTCATAAACCTATAGGACAATATCAGAAGCATATGTGAGCAAAATCAAGGGAGAACACATCCTATGTTACTGCAAGTTAAAGGAGCTCAACATGAAAGATGTAGAAATCACTGTTTAAAAAACTGTCTATAGAAGAACTTAGAGTCATAGTACTGGTATTTTGTCCTTGTCTAAATCATACGTAGATGTAAATAATCAGCATTTCAGTATGTGATCAGCAGTGGGAAATTAGGTGATGGCTTTTCTTGTGCTTCATAGCTTCATAGTGCTTAGGGTCAGAAGGGACCTAAACAGATCATCAGGTCTGACCCCCAAATAATGTTTGATAATCTAAACCTATTAAAAATCAAGTGACTTTAACAAAGAAGGCAATAGCATTTGGCATCTCTTAGGTAATTCTTGTTATACTATCATAGTTTCATAGTTTGTAGGGTCGGAAGGGACCTGAGTAGATCATCTAGTCCGACCCCCTGCCATGGCAGGGAAGAGTACTAGGGTCAAACGACCCCAGCAAGGTGTACGTCTAGCCTCCTGTTAAAGACCCCCAGGGGAGGAGCCTGCACCACTTCTCTTGGAAGTTGGTTCCAGATCCTAGCCGCCCTGACTGTGAAGTAGCGCCTCCTGATATCTAGCCTAAATCTACCCTCTGCCAGCTTGTGAGCATTATTCCTGGTCACTCCTGGAGTGCTCGGGGGAACAGGGACTTCCTCAGTCATATTTACTCAAATCCAAGATTACTCTGAATTTAAGGCAATCCCCCCAATAATTAGATTCTACACATGGATAGTGATTTTTTGTTGTAATTTTCCAAGTGTAGAATCTACTTATTGGAGAAGGATCTTAAATTCATACTCCCCAACAGCGCTGCAGGGAAAGAAGCAGGGAAAGCAGGATGGGCAAGGGGGGCAGGCAGCCTGCCCTTTGCCACCTGCCCCATGCTACTTTCTCCGCTCAGCTCCTGCATCCTCTGCTGCTTGTCTTCTGTTATCTGTCCCCCAGGCCCTTTGCCTCTGGCTGTGCCAGCCCTCCCTACCACTTCCCCCCCACTTCTCCCCCAGTGCATGCTCCTGTTGTCTCTTGCCCTGTCCTCAGTCACCTGTCAGCTCCCTCTTCCCATCCCTCCCCCTCAAAATGCCTCATACCCGATGCAATGGCTCTGGCTCCCACTCTGGCCCAGGGAACAACACACAGTGGTTTTGGCTTCAGCCAAGTAGCAGAAGTGGCCGCAGCTCCAGCTTCCCTGCCACTGTGTGGTCTCGCCCATGCTCCCTTTCAGGCTGCATTGCACTGTCTGCCCTGTGCTCCTCCACCCTCCACCACATGGTCTCCCCAGGTTGTTCCTCCTGTACTGCACAGTCTCCCCAAGGTTGGGGCCAGAGCCACAGCAGCCATCTGCCCTGGCCATACTTGAATCCAAGATGAGACTTTTTCCCCATGTGAAATGGGGAAAAAAAACAAAAAAAAAAACTCATCTTGGATTGGAGCAAATACAGTAATGTTAATTAATTCTCAAAACACCCTTGTGAGGCAGGTTATTTCAGCCTTAGAAAGATCAGAAACTAAACCACGATTTTTAGAATACTCTGCTAATTGTCTACATTTTTTTAAACTAAAATTATGGAATATGGACTAAAACATTCTGGGGAAAGGACCACCACAAACTTCCCCATTCTATTCTCCACTACCCAAATGAAAAACAATATAACACACACTCTACCAAACGTGGCACTCCTCTGAACATGCTTTTCTCTCTAGGGGAGGGCATGAGAGAATAAACAATAAATGACAAACTGGTAATTAGTCAGATCACTTAATGTACTACTGGAAAATGCACCAATATTACAGTAATAAGAGCAGTATAATAACCTATATAGATTAGTATAGAATAAAATAACATTCTGGGTGGACTAATTTTAGGAACTCAACTTTAAACACCATGGACCAACTGTTTTAGGGATTAAGCTCATGTCACTGTCATTAACTTAACTTGCAATTATGGTTGCTTAGCACCCCTAAAAATCACCCCTTATATATTTCAAATTTGACACCCAGATAACTCCAAATAATTGAGGAAATTTTGGTTTTAGTTTCCCTACCTGTATATTAGAAATATTAGAATTCCTGAATCTCAGTCCTTCCTCTAATATTTGTTCCAAAGAAGTAAGAGATTGTAAGTGGCTTATATTTATAGTGGAATGGAATAATGAAACTAAAAAATAAAGCAGCTTGATGAACAGTAAGGCACAACTGATATAAATGTTACACCAAAGGGAAAAAATATATAAAACCTCCCAAATTCTCACAAAACTGATTTCTTCCTCTTATTTTCTACGTATACCAAAATTCAAGTATGTGACACTTTCCTTCTCAGAATAATATATGGAGAGAGGCAGAACAATTTTTTCTTCAGTTATTGTTCCTGTGCCTTTCTCCCTATAAGACAATGGATTTCTATCACGTAGCCTTTTGTTGCACTGTATTGCAAAATAAAATTATGGACTACATTTAACCCTGATGTAAGTTGGACACAATTCCAATAGAAGTCAACAAGAGTTATGCTATCTCGTGTCAGGACTAAATTTTGCCTTATGCATTAATAATGATGTATTATTATATACTTTGCTAAATGACTGCACTGACATGTTCATAAAATGAAATGTTCATATTGTTTTAGAAAATGGAACTGAATTTGACCTTGATAAAATCCCAAACTACAGGATGCAACTTGGGAAGTGGGAGAGATGAGGTCATTTTTGATTTCTGTAATGGACTTTGGTATTAGAAAGCCAGTCCTGCACTAAATTGACCCATGGCCAACTGTAAAGAGACCCAGAATAACAAGTCCAATCAATAATTCACCACATCTAGGGAAAACATCAGAAAGTCTAGCATCAATCACTCAGTACACCTTAAAACTCATAAATCTGTAGGGCATTGCGTTCTGTACAAAGTTAACCCATTCTGTAGAAAGTCAGAAACAATAAAGAACTTATTTCAAATATTTCTGGAGAGTTCTCCTGGGAACCAAGCATGGTGAATAACATTAACCAAACTGTATGCACATAAATCACCAGTTCATTAGGACTAAAAGTGAGCATTATGTGAATAAATAAGCATTTAAAAAATATTTTAGAAGTTAATCTATTGAACACTTGGATTAACAATGGTAATTTCTCACTGTTCCACAATTTCATACGCTGTTGTCCTGTTAAAAACTCAATAGGATGTCCATGGATAGTCTTTTTGCAGCTTATACTCATGTCTGTCTGTTGAGGTGGTCCTATTCTGAGAAGTTTTAGAAGGTCTTTGAAGGGTTAGAGAATAGCCAGGAAAACAGCATACATTTGGAGAAGAATTAAAACAAATAGGGATATCTTTATAAAAAAATAGACTATGAGTACTGGAGACATCTTTCTTTTGTACTAGTGGTGAATCTCAAGCATCTCATGTTTTCATTGGCAGTCATGCCACCAAATAATAAAGAGAAAAGAAAAGAAAGCAAGCCCTGCAGAGGGGTTTTGTGATAAGGCTACAGTAGGGGTGTGTGAAAAACTTAAGTTGTTGCAACTAGGGATGGCTGAGTAGGACCTCAGACCCAAATGCCAATTTAGGCTAAGTGCCAGAATGATAACCCCTGGAGTAGAAGATCCAGGATTTAGCAAAGGGGAGTACAGCCTCCCCCTAGGCCAGAGGCAGATCCAGAGGGGTACACTGGCATGGCTGCACCCCCCTTTTGGATTGGTTCACACCCTGGGAGCATCTGGGGACTTCTTTTTTTAAAGTCCCCAAAGCAGGTAAGAATCCCTATTTCCCTTCCATGCTCAGAGGCACATCCCCTTCCCTCCCCATTAACCCATTAGTGTTACTGCTGTTGCTACTGCTTTTCCCACTGTCCCAGGGTAGGGTAAGCTCTGAAGCTTACCCACATACCCCACCATACACATGCACCCATACACCCAGACCCAGACACCCTCCCCCTCTACACCCCCCACACACCCCCACAAACCCCATACTCACCCACCCACATATCCCACAAAACCCCCATACCCACTGGTCCACATCCACAGCTCCCCACAAACCCCATACCCACCCACCCATAACCCCCCTACACCCTTCCACACCCCACACTGTAGAAGAGTAAGATTTCATTTTGAGCTAGTATGCAATCACTTCTATATAAACAGCACAAACACACAAATCAGAAAATATTTTTTAAGTTAAATTAAAATATATTATTATGGATGCTTGATTTTGAGTATATAATTTGTTCCCCGCCCCCCCCGTTCTAAGACGGCAAACCCCCTTCCCAAAAGGAATACTTCCAAGGGCAAGGGACGGGACTTCTGGTGGCAAAGTTCAGAGGTTAGGGGCGGGACTTTCAGTCCCAAGATGGCGACTAGGGAGTGGGGCTACCCTTTTGGCCCTCAGCAGCTCACCAAAATTCATGAAGCAGTCCTCCAGCCGAAATAATTGCCTGCCCCTGTTATAGAGCATCTTGACAGTGCATCCATTGCTTTACTGAAAGTTATTTCTACACCTGAGTTAATGTTTTCAACTAGATTGAAAAACAATCTTCAGGACTGTGAAATAGGAGCTTCATTACCAGGGAAGCTAACTGACAGGAGGAGTGAGGGTCATTAACACCTCTAGAATGAAGCAGGTAGATTATAATGAGAGAAATCAAATGTCTCCCTCACGGCTGCCTGAATAGAAAGGCTGCTGCCATTGCCAATGTTAAATTTTGGGTAAAGCAGCAACCAAGGGGTGCAGCTGTACCACTGCGCCCCACCTCTGAGATCCACCCCTGAAAAGAATTGCTATTTACACAAATCTGTTGGTATGGTGATTATGATCAAAAGTCCAGAAATGCTAGTTTTCAGAGCTCAAAGTGATATCAACAAGGATCAAATGGTATGGCTGCTGCTCCCCACATTGTTCTGGCTGCATCAGCAGTTGGATTGTCTGGATTCCCCTCTTGCCCCCTCACCCTGCATCTCCTGGATTTTGCTGCTTGCCTTTGCCCCAGGGGACAGGGTGGTGCAACATGACACAGCCCAGAGAGCAGAGGGTAAGCCTTGGGCTATGAGGGGAGTCCCTGAGCAGTGCAGAAAGAGGACATCCATACAGCATGTGACCCAGGGCAGCTAGGGCTTATCCTGGTGTGACCAACTGAGCATTCACCCTTGACCACCCTGGATTAATATATGTCAGAGAATGTGTAAGTAGTTAGCTGGGCTACACCCAACTCAGTTTGTTTCAGATGTTTGGGCTTATTTTAATTCTGTAATGTAAGCAAGCAACAGTTTATTGTTAACAAGAATATGAAACATTAGGAGTAAGAGTATAGTCCAGGGGTGGGTAAAATATGGCCCGTGGGTTGAATCCAGCCTGTCAAATGTTTATATTCAGCCCATGGCTGCTCCTCTGAAGGAGAACTGTATCCAGCCTACAGCTGCCTTGGCTTTCAGTGCCTCTTGCCCTTCTCCCTTCCTTGTGTCATAGCCAGCTGCAGCAGTAACAGCAGCTCTGGCTCCAGTGGCCAGGCAGCCTTTTTCCTCTCCAGCCCGCCCCACCCCCTACACCCAGTGTATGCTCCAAGGCAGAGGGTGCTGAACTCCTGGCCAGGCTTCTGCCCAGCAAGGCTGTCTGTTTGCAGCTTCAACTCTGCAGCCATTCACAGACCAGACAGCCCAGCCCCCAGAGAGAGATAAAGCATAGGTATGGCTCTTCCTGCTGGCAGGGGAGGGGACTCAGGGGGAAGAGGGCCAGGACCTGCAAGTTATCTGGACCTTGCCGAGCCAAGCTGATGCCTGATAGTGGTGCAGGTACTGCTAACACAGTACCACGCTGTGTTTCCATGCATCACTTTGGGCCATGCCACTTCAGTGCAGCTGGAGCAGCTGGGGTGGCTCCAGCCTGACCCTGAGTACCCAGCATGTAGCCAGGTTGGGCAGGAGCCATGCTAACCATTACAGCTGTGCCCACATGGCCTGAAGTGGTACATGGGAACACAGCATGGCACCGACCTGGCCCAGATTAGCTGCATGCCAGAGAGAAGGGGGTCATGGCACCAGCCTGGTCAGGCCCAAATAATCCATGGCTCCAGGTCCCATTCTCCCTGCACCCTCTTCCCTGCCCTGAGTCCTTGGCATGCAGCTAGGCCAGGCCAGTGCCACAGTGTGTTTCTGTCCCCATTTCAGGGCCCATGGGTGCTGCTGGAGCAACTGGCATGGCTCCTGCCTGACACAGCCACATGCTGGGGATTCAGGGCAGGAGAAGGGGTACAGGAAGAGCTGCAGGGTGTGTGTGTGTGTGCGCATGTGTGTGTGTGTCCCTCAACAGCCTACCAAAACCTGTTAAGTGGCCCTTCAGATCAAATAATTGTCTACCCCCATTACAATCCCTGATGAAATGAGACATATGTTGTAACCAACTACAAGGCAACATGTTTCAGTTTGTTCATACAAAATATATAAATGCATGTGACTTTAGGAAGTTGATCTTCCTTTTTGTCATATTACTTATTATGACCAAAGCTGTTGCCTAGAAATACCAGGAACAGATTCTCAATATTTTGATTTTCAAAAAAATGGCATTTAACAGCTGAATAATGGATTTCTTCTTTAAGACAGCTTGTTACATTTACTCCCTGGCTTCTGCTAACTCAGGGGCGGGCAAAACATGGCCTGTGGGTCAGATGCATCCCACCAACTGATTTCATTGTCTTATGGGTGCCCACAGATTAATTGTACCCCACCCAGCCCACACACTTAGCTTCCACCTTCCTGTACAGGAGGGCCCTGGCAGGCATGCACAGCTTCCAGGCAGGGCTGATGCCGCCACTGCTGCAGCTGCCAGGGAACTTGCTAAGCTTCCTCAGCCTCCAACAGTTCCTCCTTGTCTCCCTGCTGCAGCACTTGCTCCAGGCAGCAGGTAGGGAAGCAGCAGCTGGGGGGCAGAAGCTGCAGCTGGGGGGGAGCACAGAGCATGGGGCTGTGGCAGGCAGGAGCACAAAGCCAAGAGCCCATACCTAGCGGGGTGGTGGGAGCATGAAGCTTGGGTGGGCAGGGTGTGGGTGTGTGGGGTGGGAAGGAGGGTGGAGCATGTAGGAACCTCCCCACCCAGTCCCCCCATGGTGTACAACCTCCACCAGCAACATCAGCAGCAGGTGGAAGGCCTTCAGGGGTGTGGCCCATGCAGGGTGGCTTGTAGCTCCAGCTAATTATAGGAGCTGCATGCGGTGGCATGGAGTGGACCCAGGCAGGTCCACTTCTATTGCATGGGGCTCCCCATGACTCTTGTGCAGCATCTGGCGCTCATTTGCCACCAGGGGAAGCCCTGCACAATGGAGCCAGCTGCATTCCCTGCCACATGTGCAGCAGCTGGGAAGCAGGGGCAGGGTTCCCTGCCATTTCCAGTGCAGTCCCAGCAGCTGTACATGGTGGCAGGGAGTGGGGAAGGCAGCCAGCTCCATCATGCATACAGGGCTTCCTCCCGGTGGTGCGCAAGTGCCAGAAACTGCATATGAGCCCTGTGCTATAGAGGTGGGCTAGCCTGACTCTGCTCCTTGCCACCACGTGCAGCTCCTGGAACCAGCCAGAACTGCATGCTACCAGGCAAGAGTGCCTGCGCAGGCCACAAACACACTGTGGCTTACCCTCTGATGCTGGTGTTGACAGCAAGGGCTGTGCCCTGGGGGGGTAGGTATGTGGGAGGTCCCCACACCCTCTCATCCTTCCTTATACCCTACAATCCTCACACACACCCACACTCTGCCTACACCCCCCACAACCCTCTGATGTATACATACACCCACAACATACCCTACACCCCATACACACAGCCACATCCTCTCATAAACCCCACATACTCTGCACCATATACACTCCCGACATGCAATACATAAGAGTAAGACTTTATTTTTAAGCTGTTGTGCAATCACCTCTATATGCACTACACAAACAGACATAAATCAGTACAAAAATATTTTTTGAAATAAAATTAAACTATGTTATGGTAGGTGTTTGATTTTTAGTGTATGATTTGGTTTCTTTCCAGTTCCAAGATGGCAACCCCCAACCCAAAAGGAGTACTTCCAGGGCCAAGGGGAAGGACTTCCAGTAGCAAAGGTCAGGGGCTAAGGGGCAGAACTTCTGGTCCCAAGATGGTGACCAGGGTTTGGGGCACCTGTCAAGGGGTGGGACTACAATTGTGGCCCTCAACAGCTCACCAAAACTCATTAAGCGGACCTCCAGCCAAAATAATTGCCCACACCTGTGCTTACTCAAGATAGTGAAATTCATTTTGGAGATTTCATTAGCAGAAATTGTTCATGGAATAAAGGTAGGCGGGTGCAAACTTACTGCATATTGATTATGGAGTTGGCCACACTGTGTTAAATGGGCAGAGCTTTCCTGGAATGGAGCTGGGCAAAGCAGGCCATCTACAAGGAATGTATATCAGTCATGCACCTCTGGATCCTCAGCCTGACCTTTAAAACTTCCTTTTTTCATCAGAACCCTGAAGACAGTGACCCTGAAGAACCTATTCATTACCTCTTTTGGGATGAGTCTCCCCTCTAAGCAGATAATCCCAGAAAGCCCAAAGGGATTCAGTTTTCATTCTTACCATATACCTGCAGCTATTGTTTAGATTAGGGTTGGACAGGCAGCACAGTGGCCGGTAGGGCAAGGAGAAGAAAGCTGAGCAGCAGATCAGCTAGAGGAAAGGGATGAGAGTGACAGTCGAGGATGTGGGGTGAATATGTGGCATACCTGCCAAAAGGGTTTGGCTCCCACTTCAAAATTACCTCCCTTTTCTCAAGTGTTGTTTATTCATTTCTGTCAAATAGATCCTAGGGGATGTTGTCAGGGACTTGGCCATCTCCTGAATGATACTTCTTCTGTGGAGTGTCTGAGGGGACAATTCTGTCATCTCACCTAGTTAATGTGTAAAGGAGGCTCTAAAGGAGTGTCACGGCGCGGAGACCTAGGAGTGGCCATGATGTCTCTAGCACCCCCTACCGTGCCACATAGGCGATTCAGCACCCTCTATCTCGCCTGCCATGTCTTGGTGTTATATAGTTTTATGATGGAGGCTGCCTTTACTGTCCCCTTTGAAATGGTGCTAAGTATATCCCGTCCCCTATCCTGGATGTACTGACCTGGCACACCCCAGTCTTATGGGCTATGCGTACCTCCAACCTCCCCTTTAGCACACCCCAAGCCTCGCAGATGTACCGGACGTTATCTGGTCAGACTCCTATATGCGCCCTCCACTGGCGCCCCTGGGCTCATCACGCAACCAGCGCCCCTCCACCAGCACCCCGGGCTCGTCACGCAACCGGCACCCCTCTATCCGTTAGCCCTCTCGGGCCTATTAACTATATCCGCCCCCCCTCCTGGGGTCCACACAATATACTCACCCCTCCTGGGGCCCCTCCACGTACAGACGGTGCCCCACCGGGGCCTGTCCCTCCACACACTCGCCCTCTCCAAGCTCTCTATAATCGCGGACTCGCCCTCTCCGGGCTCGTCTCTATAGTAGCACCCTACCCTGGGCTTCTTTTCCTGTGTGCCCCTTGCTTGGGTCCAACACAAGCCCCTCGGGCTGCTCACTGGTGCTCCTTGCAAGTGGGGTGCAGGTGGCCCTAGCCGTGCCTGGCCCCCACAATCCTCATTGCCCCTTCTCAGGGCTGGGGTAGTGCACCCCAAACTACAGTGCCCTCGCCGGCACTTTGCCCCTTGTCAGGGCTGGGGTAGTACACCCCTACTACGGTGTCCTAGTGGGCACCAGAGTCCCCACCACTGTGGAGCCCCTCTGGGACTCTTCCCAATTGGGGCTCAGGTGGCCCTAGCCTTACCTGGCCCCCTCGACCCCTTTCTCTGGGTCCTGCCCCACTAGGGCTTCTACCTCACTAAACGTGCCCTCCCTGAGCTCCTCAATCTGTTCACCTCTCCTGGGGCTGGGGTCTAGACGCCCCACAATACAGCACCCCTCTCTGGCGCTGGGAGCACCCCCACCTCCCTGGGGAGCTCCTGATGAGGCCTCCTCCACCCCTACAGCCTCGCCCGGTCCTCCGGTATAACAATAACTAAACAGAACCGTAAGCCAGCCGGCTGTAACACAACAATAAGCCTCCTGGCTATAACATAGGATCTAGGCCCACCTGGCTCTCTCGCAAAGGCCTCCCAGTCAGGGTTCTCTCCACCCTTACCGTGATGCAGCCCCTTGGGTGTTCAGGCTGCACCACACATCTCTGCTCAGCTTGGCTCTCTTGCAGAGCTCCTGCACCTCAGACTGCCAGAAGGGAACCGCTGCTAGGCTTTGGCCTGGGCTGTTTATAAAGGCCCGAACCTGCCCCCTTCTGGTCACGTGACCAGCCTGGCTGCTCTGGCAACCAACACCTGTGCTGTCTCAGGGAGCTTCAGCAGCCCTTATTCCTTAATAGGAACAGGGCACCCAAGTGCTCCAGAATCCCTCAGTCCCACCCACCCTTCCTCTCTCCCTGCGCTCAGCCTGTTGCAAATGATTAATGCCTCTGGGGAAAGACAAAAATGAGCTTGAAATAAAACTGGCTGGCTGGGGAATATTCTGTGGCTGTTTGTCCCTGATATGAAACCTATATGCCCATTTTTTGTCAAGGAGTTTTGTAACCCAAGGGTGCTTCTTAATTCCCCACTGTATCTAAAGTAGCCGTGTCATTCTTTATCACTCATACTTAGTCCACTTGAGTCATGGTGGCCACCCAACTTTAAAGTTTCTCTGTGTTTTGTTCTGTAATGGAAATGAAATATTTATTGCATTGATGTTGGTTTTATATATAGCTTATTAAATATGTGGTAAAGATTTTGTAAAGGATTATAGCTTCAGGGTACATTAAATTATGTAGGAGTTTCACTAGGTTTCTCACAGCTCATTGTGTTGAAAACTTCAAATGATGGCAATTTAATCTGTTGAAATAAAATTTGGAGAGCCATCGCTGAGGACAGGACAGAGTGGGAAGTAAATATCATATTTACTCAAGTACAAGATGAGGTTTCCCTACCAATCAGCATGGGGAAAAAAGCCTCCTGTATTACATCTGCATACAAGGAAACCTCATTAAATACATTATATATCATTAAACTTCTGCCAAAAGCAGCAGTTGCTAATGGAAACCAACTATGAAGTTATTAACTGCAGCCAATGCTGAACATGACTATAGAACAGATTGCCCATGTTGGGGAGACATGTTGATGGGAACCTTCCTCAACACCAACTCTTTTTAAAGTCACAGTGAGCCACTAAATTGAATATATTTTGATTTCCTCTTCATTCCTACAGGTGAACTGTGCCTATTTTCCCCATTTCTAATGATTACTGTTTCTTCACCAGCCTTAAACATCTAGCCAACCTCACCAAACAGAGCCCTAAACAATTCACCCAGAATCCCTCAGTCCCACCCACCCTTCCTCTCTCCCTGCGCTCAGCCTGTTGCAAATGATTAATGTGGTCCTACCCTCCATGAGGTGGAGCTGGACCAGGTTGCCCTGTGCCTCATCTGCATATAAATTTTTGGAGGATCCCAGGACTCATGACAAGAAAACCAAGATCCAGTCCTGAGTGGGGAACTAATTAGCACATGGATCCTTTCTGGGGGATATCTTGAGTACACACGCATACTGAACAATGATTAGTTATAGGGTCACCCTGGTTTTAAATGCTGTTGACTCTGCTGGGGCTGAGCCCAAAGATCTATGTGGTAAATTGCAAGCCTTTTGTTTTGGACTAATATCATGCATAGTTTGTACTATATATAAGTAGGTGCAAAAATACTGCTTAAACGTGTGTTTATGGAGTACCTATGCTAAATCTTGCAGCAATTTCAAAAAGGTAAAATGGATCAATTCTGGGTAAGTAAATCTATGGGTACTACATGCAAGTTACTACAGACATTTATTTCAAGTTCCTTGTTTTCACATTTGCCCCTCACTTGCATGTACTCAGGGAGAGCAGGTTTTAACAACAAGCAGCAGGGGAAGGGGCTGCAGAGGGAAGAAGTTAGGGGAGGGGACAGATGGCAAACGAGTTACTTCACCCCCAGCTTTATTTTCCCTGTCGTGGCTGTGGAAGGGGGACAAATTCAAGGCAAACCTCCAATAATTAGAATGTATACTTGGAAAATTATAACAAATGTATACCTTTTTCATATGTAGAGTTGAATTATTGGGGGGGTTGTGTTATATTCAGGGTTGTCTTATATTCAAGTAAATACAGTATTTCACTGAAAAAAAGGGTTTCTCCCTTCTATTGACAGCTATCATATATGAATATAGTATCATATCAGCTGGTTATAAGAAAGTTTGTCTTTTAAATTAAATTTATAGTAACTAAAGAGTCCTGTGTGTCTGACTGTCAAATTTTAATTCTTATTTTTCAGTTTAGTAACATCACAGTCTTGAATTGATGAACTTATAATTTTCAGCTTGCCTATGTTCTGGTTTTCCTACAGGTCTGAATGTAGTAACTGTGAGGTTGGAGAGCAGTGCGGTATAATTATGCATGGCAATGCAGTCACTTTCTGTGAGCCATATGGTCCAAGAGAATTGGTAAGTGGATGTTGGCTAATTTGCATGGGTCATGGGACTCCAGGTTTTGAATTCAGACCTCATCAACAGCAGACATGTTGATGTGCTTTGAAAACTTGGTCTTCAACAGAGAGGTTTAATAATCAAGGATCCTGGTTTTCCTTGTTTAAAAATCGCAGGTTTTCTGATTGAAACTTTCCAAAATCCACCTTTTTCCATGATTAAAATGAAACGCCACTATATATGTAGGTATCAGTTGAACACAATGTTTTATTCATATATTTACAATTTTAAAGCAGTTTGGAAGCCTACCAGTGCCTCTATCACTATAATAAAATACATTCTAAAAAGCTATAAATTTTGGCATTTGATTTTGGGGTTTTTTTATCATGGAAAATCAGAACTTCCTCTGCCCCCTTGACTCACCAGGACATGAGTACAGTTGCAGCTGTCCCCCCTGCTGCTTAAGGCACCGAGCAGCCCTGATATGCCAGTGCCCTGCCCAAGTCATTGACCCTCACTCCCTACCCACAGCCTCCCCAGCCCTGTTGATGCTCCTCACTCCCCTCCCACAGTCCCCTGGCCCTGCCGGTGCCCCTCACTCGCCAGCCACAGCCCCCTTGGCCCTGCTTGTGCCCCTCACTTACTATATACAGCCCCCTGGGGCTTTCTGGTGCCCCTCCCTCCCCACCCAAAGCCCCCCTATCCTCCCTCATCCTTGCCAGAGGGGATCCCCTGCTGCCAGGGCTATGGAGTCAGAGACCCAGGTCTGCAGACCCTGCCGCCTGCAGCAGTACCTGAGCCCCAGCTGCCACGCATGGGAGGTAGCGGCTGCTGCAGCAGAGTGGAGTGCAGAGTCTAGCTCCCCTTCCCCCAGAGGTGGCACAGCCAGAACAGAGCCTGAGGAGGGGTGGGGGGTGGAGATGCAGGCTGCCTACTGCAGGCTTGGGGCTCTCTGCCCTGCTGCCTTCCCCCCAGGGCCTCCGGGGCCCAGCAGGCAATACCTCCTGTGGCAAGCCAGAGCAGGACCATGTGGGAAAGCTCAGTGCTGCTGCCATGAGCCCAGTGCCTCCATAGCAAGGCACCCCCTGCCTGCCCAGCAGCAGTGAGCAAACTGATTCTGGCCATTGATGTCTCAGTGTGTGTATGAGGAGATAATGTATTTACCTGGCTCACAGTAGTGTTAATGCTTATAGCAGCTTTAATTAAAGGCTTGCTAAATATTATATGAGGACAAAGACTACTAGGCAATTGATTGATTCATATCTATTTGGCATAATAATCAAAAGTATAAGTTTGGAATTGCATGGTAGTGCTAGTTAACCACAGGGTTGTGTAACACCTTTTGCCACTTTATAATTGCTTAATAATTTCTAAATGACAGATTTTTAGAGCCAGAACAATAAATTAAGCCAGATATTTGGGTATCTGGCTGGCTAAATATCTGTATGCAGAGAAAGGTATTTAGCCATGTTAATTTGAAGTCAGGTAGAAGGCAGGGTAGATTGGCACCTTATAGATTAACTAAATCAGAGAGTCATGACCAATGTAGATCTCGTTCTAAATGACTTGTCCAAAATCGTTAAGACAGCTAGCACCATAATTAAGACTAGGTTAATGGGAGGAAGAACACTAAGTAGGAACTCAATACCTTTATGAATGGGATTATATAACAGTTGTCTGCATAGTTATATAACATAGTTAGACCTGATGATCCAGGAAGTATCTTTTGGTCCTATGCTTTTCTATGCTTTTGTTCTTAGAACCAATTTGTTTCTTTTTCCCAGTCTGAGCCAGGACCAACTGTAGATTTTCAAATCTCCTGATATGTATATTAAGTTTCTACCAAATTCTTTTTTTCTTATGCCTTTTATCCAATTTTCCTACTACTTGAGTCCTATTTTCCTATCCGCAGCAGATCGAGGCTTTGTTTCTCTTTCCTTTTGTTTAGATCCCCATCTCCCTGAATAATCAGACTTTCTCTGTCCTCCCCAGGCTATTCTTTTATCTTGTCACCCTCAGTCATGGCTGCTGAAATCTCTGCTCTCATCTCCATCTCAGAGTAAATTTCATTATTGGTTTGAGATACTTGAACAAAAAAAGCTGAATTTGCAAAACGAAAAAAACCAAACAAACACCACCAGCTGATCTGACAGCCATGGTTTGCTTCCTTGACCTCCCCTGCTACCTCTGATTCCTGTGTGCAGCAACTGAGTGTACCTGTCTCATGCTCTGGATGGAAATTTTTAATGCCAAATCCAACATATTGGTTGTTGAAAAATTACCAGTAGAGGAATCCTGGAAAGACTTATAGCTCCCATGATGCTGTAAGCAGAAAAAAAAAATGTTCTTTTAAAATTCCTCAGCATCAAAGAAAATAAAGGCTTTTCTCCACCTGCAACCCCCAATTCTTGAAGGCTTGATTAGCATCATTAATGTACAAAGTTTGTAACAACCTGTATTAACATAGTTCTTAAGCAATTAGAAAGATTTAGTTATCAAAAAGCATAAGTCAATTAATTTAACACAGTCTAATTTAATTCTGCATGAATAGCTTTTCTGTAATTGATACATTTAATTTGTTAAAACATATGAGCTACAGAACATTGATAAATTGAAGGATTTCTTGTTGAAATTAGAACTCACGCAACAGAATTAATTGAATGTAAACTAAAATAATAGCTACTCATAACTCAACTCAGAAAGCACTTTATTTAGCACGATAAATGCGATATCCAGTATTGAAACTGATCCTAACAAAAAGGGTGCAAAGAGTTAAGTGTTTAAAAGTTATTATTTAAGTTATAGTTTAAACCCCTGAGTTTTAAATTTTATGCAAGTATGGCTGCTTTACTTTTGTTGAGAGAGACCGGTTTGCTCATTAGGAAGATTTGAGAGGGAAAGGTGTATTTTCAGTACAGGTTTTGTACACGTAGGGCACATATTTGTTCTCCTGCAATTTCATATGGTCCTGTAGCTTTATTGTTTTTCATTTGGTTGATAACTATTTGTACTTCTGACTTAAGAATTTCAAACCATCCATGTTCTTCTTAATAGATTGATAGATTCTTCTTATTGCCCCAGAGTTTTTTGCTCCCGGGTGCTCCCTTTGAACATGTGTCCAGGTACAAAAAACTCTGGAGCATATTGCTCTGGAGTTTTTTCCTGCATAGCACATGGAACCCAGTCTGAGCAGCCTGGGATGGTCAGCCTGCCAGCCCAGGGCTGCTCATAACAGGCTCTACGTGCTGTGGAAGGGCTGGCTGTGGCACATGGATACTTCAACAACAGGGGCTGCCTGCTGGCTGCCCCACAATGAAGCACCTTGTGCCCCAGCCAGCCAGGGCAGTGTCTACACATACACTGCAAAAAACTCTGCCGCAGGGTATTACTCATATTTGCAAGTATTAGCCTGCTGCAGCGTTTATTAGTTGTGTACCCTAACAGCAGTGCATGTGTAGACTCTGAGACATTTACTATGTAAGTATGTAGTTAATTAGTCAACTGTGCAGTAAACATCTCATGTAGACACACCAACTGCACAAGATTTTTGGAATCTATCTTGTTAAATCCTTCTTAAGCCACATTTACACCACAACAATAGTATGTCCCAACCAGGATGGCCCCAAGCACTCTTGGGCCACCTATTTCACCATGGATATTCTAAGCCTACAAATATGTCAGTGAGGCATATCTGGAAATGAGATCTCAAGAGGGGTGTGTCTAACAGCACTTCCGGACATGGAGCGTGCCTACGGGAGCAGGGGTGAGTGCATATTTTGGGCCATTCCAGCTGAGGCATCCTGTTGCTGCTACAGCATAGATATACCCTGTGCTCATAGATTATTACCTGCCATAATATATTTTTGGAATCCTCCTGAAAGGCACATAGTCTTTTACATGGGTGTAGGTTGTAGCCATGTTGGTCTAAGGACATAGGCAGACAATGTTCTTTGGGTGAATCTGATATCTTTTATTAGACCAACTTAAACAGCTGGAAAAATTCTTCCAACTATTTAAGTTAGTCTAATAAAAGCTATCAGATTCACCCAAAGAACATTCTCTGACGTAGTCTTTTATGAGCTTCTCTACTATGCATTTTGACTAAGATTATATTATAGTGTGCCTTGTGAATGTAGCATGCAAAACAAAACACTGCCCAGCATACTTGCTTTTCTTAGGGAAGAGAATGAAAGAACAAAAAGGAATGACAGATGTTAGTCACTTTTCTTATGGTACTACTGGAAGTTGCTCAGTGCAACAGGGATAAACACTATATAAGAATATACGTAGACTAGACTAGACTAGGTTCTCAAATGTGTTCTGTTCTCAGGCCTCTGTCTGTTTCAAAGTCTCTTTAGGAATTTCTTGCTAACCGCTGCTGTAGTAGTCACTATTTTGGACAGGCCTAACCCATGATCTTTGATTCTAATCTTCATTCCACTTAAGGTGGCAGATGATCAGATGTACAGATGAATGATATGACCAAAACTGTATCCAAGCACTGACCTATGTTCTGTGTTAAATCAGATACTTGTCTGGCATAGTTATCCAGAATCAAACTTTTAAAAAGCTCTAGATTTTTTAAGACTACATGTAGACTTGATCAGTAAAGAGGTAGGAGGATCTGTTTTGAATTTAGGGCATGCACCAGGTGAAAGAAATGCCTCAAAATATTTTTCACTTTCTTGATACCTTCAAATCTGTTGTCTCCATATTCCGATTTTCTGGTCCTACTGAAAGATCTTTTATTATAGGCCAAAGCACATGCTCCGATTATCCACTTAGAGAAATTCTCAAGAGAGAGAAAAAGTCTATGCAGGTCACTGAGCAATACCAGTTGCTCTGCAGAGGCCTGAAAAGCATTCAGAGAGTATTCAAGTTCAGAATCAGCTCTGCTTCTGTATCGTTACACTGATTAGCTATCAGAGGAAAATGTGGAAACTCAAACATAAGTGAGAAATAGGATTTACCTTATGTCTCTCATACCAATACATGTTTTTCAAAAAACATTGATTAATTCAAGAAGGCATACATGCCTAATAATGAAAGAGCTCATGTTTGCATTTTATTCCTCAGGGAAATCATAGGCAAAATGTCTTGTTCATCCTTACAAACTATCCTCAAAACTATCTTTCTAATTCTGCCAGGGTCACTGGGCACTTAAGAGATGGCACCAATTCAGATTGCTCAGTGTACCAGGCAGGGGAAAACATCCTAGGGTTGCCACGCTGTCCCCTAGAGCCCCCTACCGTGCCAAGTTTGCATTAACGCACCCACGTTCCTCGCCCACCACGTCTTGATCTTATAGAAGTTAAAGGGAGGTTGCCTCTTGTCCTCCTGGTCACAGTTCCTGCTACCCCGATCCTTGTTTATACAATGGGGTTCCAAAGGGGAAGGGCCTGGCCCTTATATAAGGTTAGAGTTATGTTTTAGCCAAGGGGCTTGTGTTTTGTTTATTGTTTAACCAGAGGACCAGGTAAGGCTATGAGGGGATAGAGGAGGCCTCACAGGGGAACCACAGCTGCGTGGAGACCCCAGAGAAGCCCCGGAGAGGGGGCAGCAAGAAGCCCTAGTAAGGGGGCTGCGGAAAGCCAGAGCGCCCGTGGGGCACAGTTGTGAGACAAGGCTGCGGAAGCCTGAGTGCCTGTGGGGGCGCGGCTGAGAGACAAGGGCTACAGAGAGGCCAAGCACCAGAGGGCACTGAGAGACAAGCGCCTGTGGGGCTCAGAGAGTGACAAGGACTGCGGCTAAGACCGAACAACATCTGGTAGATCTGCGAGGCTTGGGGCATGGTTGGAGCCACGCATAGCCCATAAGGCTGGGGTGTTCATCAGTAGCAGGCACCTCAGTGCCCTGCTACACACCTCCCCCCTCAAGATTCAACTCACCAGGCCTGGTCTTAATTTTCACTTGCAGCCCTTGTCTCACAGCGCACCCTCTGGTGCTCCGCAACCCGTGTCTCGCAGCCTACCCTCTGGCGCTCGGGATCTCCGCAGCCCTTGTCTCACAGCCATGCTCCACAGGCGCTCTGGCTTTCTGCAGCCTTGTCTCATAGTCGCACCCCTGCAGGCACTCAGGCCTCCACAGCCTTGTCTCAGAATCACACCCCACAGGCAGTCTGGCTTTCCCCAGCACCCTTTTTGGGTCTTCTTGCTGCCCCCTCTCCAGGGCTTCCCTGGGGTGTCAACTCATTATTCACTCCAGCAGAACTCCATCCCCCTGGACTACCAGCAGGGAACTGCCTGCCTGACCTCAGCCTGGGAGTTATATAAGAGCCAGGCCCTGCCCCTTCCGGTCAGCTGACTTGCCCTGGTTACCCTGGCAACCAGCAGCTGGGCCTCCCTACTTACTGATTCACCAGTAGCAGGCACCTCAGTACCCTGCTACACTCAGCAAGGCTGGCTTTTACTTACGCATTTACTCATTTAGTAAATATTCATTCTCTGTTCGTAAATGCTATTCTTTTTTCCATGTTGATTTCCACTTCTATTTCTTGCCTCTTGTTTGATTCTACTGAATCCATTCACCCCAAGAGAGCAATTTCTCATGTTGCACAAACTGGGCCCATCTAAACGTGCATATTAATGTGAAGCAATAAACTCCAGAGCTTATTGCTCCAGGCCTGCCATTTGCAAGTACTTCTGGGACCATAACACATTGAGCCAGGTCAGAGCAGCGGGCCCCAGGAGTGAGCCTGCCCACCTGGGGTTGTTCCCCCTGGCTCAACGTGTTGGGGAGGAACTGGCTGGGCACAAAGCTGCTTCAGCACAGGGCTAGCTGACAGGCAGCCCTTGCACTCAAGCACCTTTGTGCCCCCGCCAGCCAGGGCAGTGTCTTCACATGGGGTGCTGCACAGTAGAAACCTCTGCACCAGGATGGTACTTGTATTTACTTGTAGTATCCTGCTGTGGAGTAAATTAATTTACTCCAGCCTAATAGGGGTACACATGCCGGCACATTATGTTTACTGTGAGGCTAATTAGCATATTGCACAATAATATTTCATGTAGATGTGCCCTCTGCTTTCTGAGTTTGATGGAAGAGTTTGGCCTTGAGTTTTCTCTGTAAATTATGCAAACAACCTCACACAAAAACAGTCATTGTTTTTACTCACAAGATAAGATAGATGTTAGCTTGCCTTTTGTTACATAGGAGCATAGGATTTGGAAGGGACTAGTTGGATGCACCTATACATGCAATTAATGCAAAGCAATAAACTCTGGAGCAGTTTGAGCTGGAGTAAACTACTCTGGGGTACAGCATCTGCATGTGGTCTTGGGAAAGCAGCAATTTGAGCCAGGGGGTGGAGTAGGCCCAGGCTGGTAGGGATTTTGGGGGGGGGCAGTTCTAGGCTCCAGGTGGTGGCATGGGGCGGCAGAACAGCTGGCTGTGTTGTGAAAGAGTGGAGCTGTGTGGGTAACTAGCAGGCATGAGTCTGGCCCCTGGCTGACTGGGTGCAATTTATGCCCACGGTCAGCATCTACACAGGAGTTTAATTGTAGTTAATTATACAGCCGTAAGATAGTACTGTCCCCAACAGTGCAATCTTACACTGGTGTAAATTAGTTTACTGCAGCCTAATAGTGTCACATGTATAGACAGTGACACTTTACTCCACTGCTAATTAGTCTACTTCACAGGTAAGCACACTGTAACACCAGTTGGGTCTTCAAGTCCAGTTTCTAGCTAAGACAGATGGATATCATATGACCCTCTTTGTAACTTGTCAAACACCACCTTGAAGTTGGTCTTGCTTTTTGTCCATACTAGTATTGCTCCAGAACCTTGTTTGGAGCAGAAGTTTAAAAGACTTGGAGCAGAAGTTTAAACCTTGGAGAAAACATTTAAAAGACTTCTCGTTTCCTACTACAATTTATTCATGACCAGTTTATACATTTTTTTTCCTGTGTGAATAGTGTTCTTCATTTTAAACAATATCCCTTCATTTTAATTCCTCCCTCCCTGGTGTTAATCCCACAAAGAATTTGCAAAAAGTAAAATCCTTACTGAACCTTAGTTTTGCTGGGCTAGACATGGCAAGCTCTTTTAATCTACACTTATAAAACAAACTGTCCGTTCCCCAGATCATCCTTGTAGCCCTTCTTTACACGTGTTCCAGTTTATCTGTTTGCCTCTGTAAATCACCCCAGTGAATATCGAGCTCATATTTGTCATGTGCCAGTGTTGCAGAGCGCTCAGGTGCCCTGCGCCTGAGAGCAGAAAACAGCTCAGGAGAGACCCCTAGTGGCAAAAAGGGGGAGACCCAGCTGCCAGTTACCAGGGCAGCCAGAGTAACAGGTGCTGGTTGTCCGGACAACTGCTGGGGAGCCAGCTGACAGGTAGGGGCAGGGCCTGGCTCATATAAGCCCAGGCAGGAGACCAGGAGGGCAGTTCCCCTCTGGTGGCCAAGGGAGGAGGAGCTCGGCCAGTGCAGACAGAGAGGAGAACCCTGATTGCATGAGCAGCCCCTGGTTGCTGCTGGGGGTTGGAGTGGAGGGATTGAATGTTGTTTGGCTGGACGGTCTAGCTTTTTATGTTATAGCTCAGGGTCTTTGTGTTTTTGTGTTCACTGTTTTGAACCAGAGGACCAGGTGAGGCTATTAGGGATTGGAAGAGGCCTCATAGGGGCTCCACAGTAGTGTCGGGATCCTGGCACCAGAGAGAGTGCAGCATTTCAGGTGTATAGACCCCAGCCCCAGAGCAAGGGGGGCAGTGAGAAGCCCCAGAGCAATGGGGCAGTGAAAAGCCCCAGAGCAAGGGCAGGGCTGTGAGAAGCCCCAAGGAGGTAAGGGAGACCATGTCAGTACCACCTGTGAGGCTTGGGCTGCGGTGTAGGGGAGGAAAAGGAGCCACAGATAGCACCCTCTGGCACCGTGGCGCATAAAGTGGGCAGCCTCCCACTAATTACATCAATCAATTAATTAAGATCGAGGCATGGCAGGCGAGTAAGCAGGCAGTTGGCCAGGAGGGCGGAGTCCTCAACAGGAGGGTGGAGTCGCCAATAGAAAGGCTTCAGTAGCGATACTCCTGTCACAATGGTGCATTGGCTGGGAAATTTTTATATGGCAGCATGCATCATAAGACCCTGGTTTACCCGTATAAAGAAGAGAGCCCTTGGGCCGATGAGAAGAAAGGAACAAGCTTTGGATCAATTATATCGAACGGTGCAAGACCTACTGGACCAAGCTGTAAGGCAACAGACCCTGTTAGCCACCATGATTGAAAGCACCCGACCCTGGCTGATGATGCAGGTAGAACTGTGCGGCTATGGAGCCCGAGTCGACCCCGAGGTGGGAGATGAGCCACCTGCACTGTTGTCCGAAGTAACAATAGGGGGAAAAAGAGTAGTGGCTATACTGGACTCGGGCTCATTGCAGACTGTGGTGCGGAGTGGCATGTTACTGGCAAGGGAGAGGGGAAGAGCGGATCACGTGAGGGTCCCGTGACTGTCAGAAGAACAGAGAAGACAGGCTACTGAGCTAGTCAAGGAATATGGAGATGTGTTCCGGGGAACCCCTGAGTAAGCTCGGGGTGTGGTACACCAGATAAAAACTCCCCTCAGGCCAGGTAATACAGGAGAACTGGAGACAGATTCCCCAGCAACTCCAAGGCCAGATAAAAACAGAGATTGTAATGATGCTAGAGAAAGGTATCATATGCGAATCCCACAGCGGCTGGTGGAGCCCCATCGTAGTGGTACCTAAGCCCGATGGAAAAATCTGTCTATGCATTGATTATGGGAAGGTAAATGCAGTGGCTAAGTTTGACACCTATCCAATGCCCGAGGTAGACGAACTGGTGGAAAACATCAGGCAAGCTCACTACATTTCCACTTTTGACCTGACTTAGGGTTACTGGCAGGTCCCAGTGGCACCCAAAGATCAGGAAAAGACAGCATTCACCACCCCGTGGGGACTCTTCCAGTTCTGACGCATCCTGTTTGGGTTGCATGGGGCTGCAGATATGTTCCAGCGATTAATGGACAGAGTGTTGGCTCCCCATGGGGGTTACGCCGCTGCGTACATTGATATTATTATATATACTGAGAGCTGGGATGAACAACTCGCTGCGCTGAGCGCAGTAATGCAAGACTTGAGGAGGGCTGGGCTGGGTTGACAGCCAATCCAAGAAAGTGTGCAATAGGAAAAGAGGAAACACAATACCTGGGGTTCCTAGTAGGAAGCAGGAAGGTGAGACCTCTGCTGAGCAAAGTGGAGGCATTGCGGAGGTATCAGGCGCCCTGTACTAAAAGGCAAGTAAGGGCTTTCTTGGGGCTGGCCAGTTATTATAAAAAGTTTGTACCTCACTTTGTGAATTTGGTTGTACCGTTGAGAAGATAAAAGCAGGGCCTCCAACCAAAGTAAGACAGACACTGGAGGCAGAAAAGGCGTTCCGAGCAGTGAAGGATGCTCTACGTTTACAACCACTCTTATATACACCAGATTTTAATAAACCTTTCCTGGTGCAGACCAATGCGTCAAATGTGGCTATCGGTGCAGTATTGGTTCAGAGAGAAGGAGAAGAAGAGCACCCTATAGCCTACATAAGTAGGAAATTACACCCACCGGAACAGAGTTATGCCATGGTAGAGAAAAAGTGTTTAGCAATTAAGTGGGCTATTGAAACACTCCGGTATTATTTGTTAGGGCGGCAGTTCACATTGATCACCGATCATGCACCCCTGCGCTGGTTGCAGAGCATGAAGACAGACAATGCAAGACTCATGAGATGGGCCCTTAGTCTGCAACCATATTGTTTTGAGGTAAAACACTGCCCTGGAACCCAGAATATAAATGCTATCTCTTTTTCAAGACAGTACGAGGAAGAAGAGGGACTAGGAGGAACAGAAGGATCCCCGACAAGAGAGAAGAGAAGGGGGCATATATTTAGGAGCCCTAACCTTGTTGGTAGGAGGGAGGGTGACCCCTCCAAGTCTGGGACCTCCCAGGCAGGAGCAGCCAGTCAGGTGACCGGAGAAGGAAGGTCAAGACCTGGAAAATGGCGACTGGAGAAGGACAGGGAGGCGGCAGGGAGACGGACTCCCAACAACGACAGTAATGTGCCTGCCACCTCCGTCAGAAGGACATGCCCTACCCAGAGCCATCCTCATGAACGTTTAAAATGGGGAGAGAAGACAGACCTAAGTGGCATCCTACCGAGGTTGGCTAGTGTGGGGGGACTACCTGTGATGGGTAACTCCCAACAAATCCCACATGGTGCACCTTGGGTAAAAGGCGAGTAGGAGGTGCCTGAAAACCTCCGCCTCCTGTACCTAAATTGCCGGGTGCTTGGGGAAGGCTGAGAGGAGAGCCCCAGGTAGATGGAGCACCAGGTGAGAATGAAGACTCGGCTCGGTGAGTCTGGAGTTAAAGGTGTGGGAGGTGCATCACAGAGCACTCAGGTGCCCTGCGCCTGAGAGCAGAAAACAGCTCGGGAGAGACCCCTAGTGGCAAGAAAGGGGAGACCCAGCTGCCAGTTACCAGGGCAGCCAGAGTAACAGGTGCTGGTTGTCAGGACAACCACTGGGAGCCAGCTGACAGGAAGGGGCAGGGCCTGGCCCATATAAGCCCAGGCAGGAGGCCAGGAGGGCAGTTCCCCTCTGGCGGCCAAGGGAGGAGGAGCTCGGCCAGTGCAGACAGAGGGGAGAACCCTGATTGCATGAGCAGCCCCTGGTCGCTGCTGGGGGTTGGAGTGCTTTCCTGGTAGGGATTAAATGTTGTTTGGCTGGACGGTTTAGCTTTTTATGTTATAACCCAGGGTCTTTGTGTTTTTGTGTTCACTGTTTTGAACCGGAGGACCAGGTAAGGCTATTAGGGATTGGAGGAGGCCTCATAGGGGCTCCACAGTAGCGTGGAGATCCTGGCACCAGAGAGGGCACAGCATTTCAGGTGTATAGATCCCAGACCCAGAGCAAGGGGGGTAGTGAGGAGCCTGGAGAGAGGGCTGCGAGGAGCAAGAAGCCCCAGAGCAAGGGGGGCAGTGAGGAGCCCAGAGAGAGGGCCATGAGGAGTGAGAAGCTCCAGAGCAAGGGCAGGGCTGCGAGAAGCCCCAAGGAGGTAAAGAAAACCACGTCAGTACCATCTGTGAGGCTTAGGCTGTGGTGCAGGGGAGGAAAAGGAGCCGTAGATAGCACCCCCTGGCACCGGGGCGCATAAAGTGGGCAGCCTCCCGCTAATTACATCAATCAATTAATCAATTAAGATCAAGGTGTGGCAGGTGAGTAAGCAGGCGGTTGGCCCATAACAGGAGGGCGGAGTCACCAATAGAAAGGCTCTAGTAGTAATACTCTCATCACAACCAGCCAAGTAAGTGTTAGGTAATGTTTTTGCCTGCGTCATTAATTATAGGATTTTGAATGCACTAGAAGGGGTTGGGACTTACTTTTGGCACTTCTTGTGTAGCTCTGTCACTTAAAAAAAAAAACTTTTTTCACTTCTGCAGTTTTCACAAAAACATGAGGTGATGCAGAACTAGAAGGGAGGAGACCTCTGAGAAAGGGACAGGTTAAGTTTCTTAACCTATTCTTCCCATTACAGTTGCTGATTGTATCTTCCCGTGACAATTCCTCTTTCATAATCATATACAGCTGCAAGTGTAAAATCCAGTTGGTTTGCACTATGTGCTATAAATGAAAATGATATGGTTAGCTGATGAGGAATTAGATTTTATTATTTTGCCTTAATCTTTAGGTCTTGATTTCAAGAGTGAAAACCATTGTGCCTCTGCAGACTCCCATTGAAGTTAGGGACCAATTTATTCTTTAACCTTTCTGAACACTGATCAAGCACCAATGCTTGAAAATATTTGCTAGTTCTGTAGACATTTGTACTGCCAAAGATGGAGAGTCTCTAGATCTGACTTGTGATGAAATATCAATAATCAGAATGACATAATTTCAGTGTCCATGATCACTCAACCTGAAAAGATTAAAAATGAATGGTCCTATATACTGGAGACATGGAGATCCAGAATATTCCAATATTTTGAAAAAAATGTGATAAAAGTAGTGTATTGCTGTTTTAATGCAAAAAAGTAATATTGTGTGTGTTTCCTCCTCTAGACCACCTCCAGCCTTAACACGACTACTGCATCTGTCCTTCAGTTTTCCCTGGGTAAGTTTATATACCATTTCACTTTAAAAAGTATTTAAAAATTGTTAAAACGAAAACAACTCTGTTTTTTTAAATTTACAGTTTTCTTCAATATTTCTGTCTGCCATGAGGGATTAAATCAAACTTTAAAAAATATAACACATTTATTGATTCCCATAGTGATGCTTTCAGTTGCTAAGCAAAACATTAGAAAGAAATAGTTGTGCTAATTTATCTGAAGTTATATACTTATTGGTTTACCCTTTGAAGCTAATTTTATTTTTATTATCTAGTAAATGCCAGCATATCAATAATTGCCTTTTTTTTTTTTTTTAAATGTAATTACTGATTAAAAATTGATTTGGTAAAAATGGGTTCTCCTCTTGCAACGTAGTAAAATCTTATGTATCTTAAAGTTGTATCTGCTTACTTGAATACCAAAAGCAAGATGTTGGTACTAGTAAAGTTGCTTTTTCAATAATTCAGCTAAGGAAAAGCAAACTAGATTTTGTTTTGGTTTATGCATCAACACTAATTTTTGTAAGGCTACCTGTTATAAATGCCTTAAGATTTTCAATGTAGATTATGGACAACAGTGGCTTGTACTGAGAGACAGATTTAGAAAGAGCTTAATTTGTAATACAGACTTCAGTGTTAAAAAATATGAAGAAAAAATGTTCTTTTAATAAAAAAAATCAATAAGAAAAAGCAGGCTAGGTATGCTGTCTTTTTCCTCTGAGGACTCCTAGAAATGTAATTCCAAATTATATTCCCATTTTTTAAAAAGTAATTCTTCAAGTGTCCCTTAGTGGGGCTGTGATTAAACGCTAGAAATCTCTGCTGGAAATGAGAAATGTCAGACTGGAAAACCATTTGTGGTTTAACTTTTAGAACGATTGTAAGATCAAAGTCCAGCTGGCTCAAAAGTAATGTTGGTGAAATTCATTCTTTTTTAAATTAGTTATTTGTCTTTTTATTTTATTTTGTGGTTATTTGCCACAGCTCTACATATTGCAGTTCATCTTTCATGAGGGAGTTTGTGTAATAATCTGATTTTTTTTCATTTTCAACTATTGCTTACACAGAATCAGAACAATGTACACATGCATAGATCAAGCCACAGCTTGTTTATTGGTTGCCTCCCTATCCTTCCCATCCATTCCCTCTGCTGCTTTCACCTTTGGTCATTGTGTTAAGCAGGCTTCCCAGCAATTTTCTGGTGGAAGGCTTTGAATTGAAAGCAGAGAGTACAACATCTTGTGGGAGGATAGATTCCAAGGGAGCATGTGTTTTAGAACAGGGCCTGTTGACACCCTTTCGAAGGCCTCTGGTTTTCCATTGGGTAAAATGAAAAAGGGGTTGGAGCAGATGATTGGCTATTGTCTACTCATCCACCACCCATTTAAACCTGGCCAGGGTTTCTGAAAGCTTCTTTGTTTTATTTAG